>NW_025335268.1:134295078-134916626 GCF_004798865.1 Varanus komodoensis
GAGAGAGAGAGAGAGAGAGAGAGAGAGAGAGAGAGAGAGAGAGAGAGGGTCGCTGCTATCCCTGTCAATCCCAGAAGCAACATGCAAAATTCCTAGCACAAGACTTTTCAACACTGTGAGAGTAGATTCAGAAGAAAAGGGCAAAATCTTAGCTAGTTATTGTAGCCATGAGAGCTGTATTTAGACTTAAGTGTTGCCACTATAACAGACACTGTAACAGGCAATGCGTCATTCAGTCTGCAATCTCCATCTAGAGACTGGCTCTTACTACAGATCTAGCTAATCCTACTAAATGTATTGCCCAACTGTGGGCTTCCTACGAGTAATATATGTGTCATCTTCCTCCTAAAACTTCATCCAGGAAATCACTATCATAGCCCTTTGTGTTGCTGACCTGCATTTTTAGGGCTATTGAAATTGCATGTCTCTCGGATAGCCAATTTGGATTCAGGTAGTATTAAGGTGTTCTAGATCTTGGAGGATCATATTCTATTTACAGTCCCCTCCTGCGGATAGTTTTGTCCTTAAAAAGCCACACTTTATATAAGATGTTTCATTAACTTCGCAGGGTAGTTGCTGAATGAGACCTTCATGTTTGAAGGTAAGTCAGTGATTCCCTCTTGGCAGACATCTGTTCAGGTGCATATGGAGTGCCATCTAGCTACTGTTTTATAGTCAGGCACTGGAAGGCAAGACCCCTTGGGCTCAATTTTTTCCTAGTTTTGCTGAAGACATTTTGCACCTGTGTGGAAGCCATTTAGCACCTCTGTGCTTGTTTACTCATCAGTTATTTTGGGGGATAAAGCTATTTTGTCAAGTGAACTGACACTTTTGACTGTAAGGGGCTATGGGGGTAAATAGTTATGATGATGCTTGTCTCTGCTTAGCAACATTGTGTCACTTATAAAATTTGCACATTGACAGATTGCAGGAGAAGGCTTCATTTGATGTGTCTATATCTACTGATATACATATTGGCAATTTTGTCCATGGTATAGCAACCATAGCAGCATATCACCTACCACCATTTGTGGAAAAAATACACAGTTCTGTTTTATTAATGATTCCTTCAGAATATTCACTGCATTGAAAACACACACACACACAGCAAGAGAGAGATAATTGGCAAGAGTTAATATAGTACAGTGAAGCTGACTTAAATTGCCCTTTGTTTCTTGTTTAGAGAAACTGAACTCTTGTTTCTTATTGCCATAATTCTCCTATGCCCTCAGTTTGGCTGGGATGCTGAATAAGCATAGATATTAGAGTAATTGGTTTTTATTTGGTTTTTAAATCATCTAAGTTCATTGGAAGCAATTAAGCTCTTGGATCCTTGGCAGGCAATGGAATACTGAAGCTATCCAAGTGATCATTTATACTTTCCATTTCCCCTCTGTAGAAGTCAAGAGTCATACATTCCTACCTTCCAACAGGTGGGAAAGAGAACAGGCCTCTGATACTGGGCTTTCACTTTGATCTCATCTAGGTAAGCCAAAGTGACCTTTTCACTATGTCTGCTGCTGAAAGGCAACCTGCATATCACTCTGTGTAATCACAGGAGACTGTAAGTGATACAGTCAGCACCAGATTCTATACTATAGGGCTGCTTAAAGCCATGCCCCAGTCTTACTACCTCGCCCCAACCTGCACTGTGTCGTGCAATGCACTTGCACAGTGCATATAAGCCATATTAGAATCATGAAAGCATCCTGGCATAAAGCAGAGGAGAAAAGATCCACAGGAAATGATCTACAGAGCTTATACTGATGGGAGACACAAGTCCAGTCTTGCAGTAGGGAAGGGAGCTTCCTCTAAGTAACACTGGTAGCCCTGGAATACCTCCAAAAATCATCCGGAGACAACATAGATAGGGATCCCTGGCTATCTGTTGCTTTTTTTCCATTCTCATTGGGAAGGTCAAGAACTTATTGACCTACAGGCACTGGTTAGACCCAAGTGAAATTGGGGACTGACAAAGGTCTGCATCCTTTGCCTGAACCTCTGTTTCTTCAACCAGCTTCACTAGAATACTCTTTCCCCCTCCGAAAATGAAACATGCTACAGACATTCCAACAGCATGAAAAGCACAGTAACATGGCAGGCACTGGAAGTCCCTCGAGTTGCTATAGAATAACACAGAATAACTATCCTATAGGGTCGGGCTATCTGGTTGTGATCTACAAAGACTTATGGCTGAATATTTCAATTTAAGATAATATTACAGTTGGTCTGTTTTGCATCTCGGAGTTAAAGTCACAACTCACCTTGATTATTCCATAACATATGCCAGTGAATCTTTAAATGGTGTGTTTTGCCTGAAGATATTTATGAATCTTGAAGGCTTCAAAAGAACTTTAAGACATATTCAATGCTTATTTTAGTTCTCATTTACTGGAACCCCCACATTTACTGGAATAATCATCTATACTAAAAATGCTTTCATTGATTCATTTGTTTTCTGGCTGAGGCTGATACTATTAATTATAAGAATTTTGTATGAAGCTCTTATAACATTTTAAAAGAATTTTTTTTAAAAAAATTAAATGATGTTTAATTAGAATAAGTCTAAACATTAATAAACTGGATGTGCTAGTGATAGGCATTTAGTTTGCTTGATTTTTTAAGAATACTGTATTACATGCATCACATCACCTGTATATTGATTGATCTGAAGTTGCAGCTGAGAGAACAACTGTCTTAAGTCTATAGACTGTCAAGGTAATTGGTTTGTATATGGGAAGAGTATAAACCTGCATTTTATGATTGGACTACATAATTTGTTTCAAGCATGCTTACTGTATTAAATATTTTATTTACAGGTTTTATATTGTATTTGCATTTCAGTATGCACATTTTGGGATAGTAAACAATAAAAGATAAAAGAAATAAAAGAATAAAACAAGGTGTTAAAACAAGATCAATAAAGTTATACCAATTAAACCATGACTGCTTAGATTAGGAAGGTTTCCTGAAATAAAAGTGTTTTCAGGAGATGCTGAAAACAATACTATGTTGACATCTGCCTGACCTCCAGAGGAAGAGTATCTCCCAGAAATGGAGCTACAACAATGAAGGCTTTTCTAGGGTTGGAATGCAGCTCATCTGATAACCTTAGTAACCAGGCAGGTTGGAAGGAGAGGAGGAACTCCTTCCAGTACTCTGGTCTCAAGTTGTTTAGGGCCTTAGTAGCACAGCCTTAAAACTAGCCTGTTAGCAAATTGGTAGCCAGTGCAGTCTCTGGCAAAAGACTCACATTCTGAAAAGGACAAGCTCCTGACAACAGCTGGGCTGCTGCATTCTGCACTAGCTCAATCTTCCAGAGCCATCTTTTTACCTTGCCCTTCAGCAAAAAACGATTCCAGAGCATCTTACATATGAACAATAGAAACAAGACTGTCCTTGCCTGCTGGTTTGCAATGTAGAAGGCAGAACTAGATAGGAAAAGGGAACGGGAAAGGAGAAAGCTAAAGACAAAACTGGGTACCAATTTTTAAAGTTAAAAAATTCTGCTAATAATCAGGTGTTTAAAGTTCCAAGAGAGACACTGTTGTTATTCTGGCAGACCTGCTACATCACAAGGGCTGTGGCTTGCTCAGTATTGCTGCTGTTTCTCTGAATGTCATTCTCAGACTGAATACATGCAGTTCACTAGGTAAAAATCCTCAGCATCTTACAGAGAAAGTGTGCCTTCTTCTGCTGCCATCTAGTAGGAATGATGCAAGATTTATTTTTATTCATCCTACCTATGTTACCATTTAAATAGATAAGCTATGCCTAAACTGGTTTGCTTTTTGTTTTCCTGTGTTACATTTGTTATGGTATGTGACTTTTTGTTCCAGCAAATGAAAGACTAGATGACCAGAGTAGAAGGAAGATGATGGTAATGACAACAGCAGCCCCTTGAGATTGGCGGCAGAGGCCCTTCTCCGGGAGCCCTCCGTGAAGGACATTAGGAGGGTGAGTACCCGGAGGAGGGCCTTCTCTGCAGTGGCGCCCAATCTATGGAATGCGCTCCCCAGAGAGGTTCGCCTGGCGCCGTCGTTATTTGCTTTTTGGCGCCAGGCCAAGACCTTTTTATTTAAATGTCATTTGAATTGTTAATATTATTTATTGATTTTATATCTTTGGCCGGGATGTCTCCAATTATATTGTTTTATATGGTTAATTGTGTATTTATTTACTGTTGTGAGCCGCTCCGAGACTTCGGCGAATGGGGTGGCATAGAAGCTTGCTAAATAAATAAATAAATAAATAAATAAATAAATAAATAAGTGCCTCCTCCTGTACCGGTTACTTTCCCAATTCTCAAATTTGGCTCCTATAAGAGAAATATCTTGTGCTTTGATGTAAATATGGGATACAATATCATGTCCATTTAGAGTTAAGAGAGTGAACTATCAGTGTGTATGAAATGAAATAGAAGCCAGGTTGCAGCGGTCTATGGTGATGAAAGGCTCAGCACTCAGTCTGAAATGGGGAGGCTCAGAGAGGGCTCTATTCTTGCCTTAGACTCACATGACACATTGACTTTCCCTGCAACTCATGGATGCCTCTGGATGGTACTTTGACTACTAAAATGGTATTCAGAGCGATCTTGTCTTTCCTTTCGTTGCTCCCTTTTTTCCCTGGTAATAAAATGTGGAGTGTTACAAGCAGAAGGTTAGGAAGTGTGGATCTCTCTCCTTCCCACCACATCCATCCCATTAAAAATTTGTGAACAAGGCTGAGTGATTGCAAAGCAACAAACAAACAAACAAACCAACAAAAAGAACTTCATCTGGAACACCCCAGCTCAGGCTGTTCATTCTTCTGTCTCACTCATGTCTTACTCATGTGCTGGTGGTTGCTCCCACTCTCACACAGAGATTTTCACCCCTGTCTGCCACCTGACCCTTTTAACTGGAGAAACCAGATACTAGACCCTACACATACTGTATACAATCATGGGCTCCTCCCACTCTGCCACTATGCTATAGTACTATAATACTCCCACTCAGCTATAGCACTGAGCAGCATTGTATAGGTGAATGCGGCTTTCTTATGGATCAAAGTGGCTCCCGTGTTGTTCTGTTGTCCAAAGTAAACGTGCTTCCATCTTGGATGCCAGGGAGGCAGGGCGTGAGATGCCTCTCACCACAGCCTGACGTTTGGGGCATTCCTTCATTCCATCTGGAGCTATTGACTTCTATGGAATTGACTAGACTGATAGTTGTCAGGATTGTCGTCAGGCAATTGGGACAGACAAGTGTAGTGACAGGTTTACCCAAAACCTGGATGATGTACCTAAGTGATGTTTTTACTTCATTCCGTATACAGAGCTGCTTGCTATTCATCCCCCTGGGGATGGGGAAGTTCAGTACTGCATTGGGGGCAAAAACTATCCCACTGATGTTGGGTTGTTTGGCCTCCATTGCAGATGTCTTTGTGGAGGCTGTAACCTGATTGTGACCAATTTACAGATCAAAAAATTGTGTCCCTGTGGTCCCTTCAATATAGTATCCTCCTCTAGTCTATAACATCATAACACTTCACATTTTGTTTATTACTACCAATGGCTTCAGCCTCAAGTATGCAGCAAGCAGCTATAAAATGTAACCAGTAAGATAATTATCCAAGGCAAGAAGTCATTTACATTTTGCGGCTAGTTTTCTCTATCCTCCCTCTAATCTTACTGGATAGATGATTTCTCCTGAGTGGTTTCTTAGAAAGACCAATTTCTTTTCATAACAAGAAATACATTTTTCTGGGGGAATTTCATCCTGGATTAACGATTGTGTTTCTTTTAAAGCCACAGTTACAGCTATTTAAGTTAGATAATTTTGTAGTAGCTAGGAAAATGTCTTGATGCCTAGAGGCTGATTTTTATATTGCTTTTTTTCATTCTATTTGGCTCCAATCATAGCATTTGTGGTGTGATTGGCAGCATTTAAAAGAGAGAGAGAGAGAGAGAGAGCAACCCCCCTCCAAATCAAGCATAATGTCAGGAACTCCAACCAAAGTTTAAAGCACACATTAAAAGCTCTACTAGAACCAAAATTGCTCTGAACTCAAAAATATAGCTCAGACATGCTCAGACATCTTTTAAAAGATGTTTTGATGAACACTGAATGATTCCATAACTGTGGAGTACAAGACCTCATGCCTTCATAGCATGACTTTTGCACTATTACAAATGATGGAGGACAAAGGCTGCAACTAAAGGTTGGGAAAATGTGCCAAAGTTTATTGAGAATAAATATGATGAGAAAACAGTAGCACTGTGTGCTAATGTTCCTTTGAATTTCTTCACTTTATTTATGGGCAGAGAAATTGGGGCAGTGAACAATTTCACTAAATTTCAGGTAGAGAAGAAATTCTCCATACATGTCTCATAGGTAGGGTGAAACATTGTCAGAGGTTTAGAACATCTTCTTCCGCTCCACCACCCTTAATTATTTGTTTGTGTGTGCTGTTATTGAAAGTAGCAACACCAGTAATTGCACTGATAGCCTGTCCCCTGTTTTGTGTTCCTTGAAATGCCTCACACCTCATTTGAAGACATCATTCAAAGGTCTTGATGGAGGTGAAAGAAGGTGGGCCAAGCCAAGCCAAGCCGTGAACAAAATTTGGAGACATTTCTTCAAAGTTGCCATTATTTCTAGATAATAGGAAAAGAAAAATCTTTGGTTATTTCCAATAAAATAGTCTTTGAGAAATTTTTAGCTTATCCTTAGTTGTCACCCACAATGAATGACAATGGTCAATGATAATGTGGGAAAATGTTGAATACAGTATTATTCATAAGTCAAACAGGGGTGTAACTTAATGTATACTTATGAAATTAAAATATGTGTATGTTTTAGTGTAATTTGAGTACCAGAGATTCAGGAGAACCCATTTTCTGTTGGCCCCTCTTCTATGTTTCTTGTTTCACACTGAAACACCAGGCAGTGTTAGCCTTAAGGATTTCACTTCCACAGTTAGCTTTCAGAAGGCCTGGTGTTCAAGTTTTCCTCCTTCTGGGTATTATGCAGTAACAACTCTTCCCCCCAATTAAAACAGCTAGAAACACTGAATTCCCCTGGTCTTCCTTGAATGAAATTGCTTAGTTACATTCCTTGAGTTAAGACAAGGTGTGGCTTTAGCACCTTAACATACCGCATCAAGTATGCTTGCTGATAGGAGAAAGATTGTGGTATGCGTTCCTCAGTTTAAGCTCTAGTGGGAAGTAGTGATGAATGGATAAATATCTTTAAGTAAAGGGCAAGACTCAATTGCATTTTGGTCCCTTCCAATTCTATGATTATTCTAGAAATATACAATGGAAATGATGAATTACCTAAGGATAGGGAAGAAATTAGTCTGGTTTTCATGCAAATGTGAACTTAGTTAATTTTGCACTTTCAAGCCAACACACAAATCAAAATCATTTGAAACTCACATCTCCAAAATTTGCAATGGCAATCTTTAATAAAAAAGAAGGAGGGAAGGAGAGAGGGAGGGAGAACTGCCAAGAGAAGAGAAGCGAAGCGAAGCGAAGAGAAGAGAAGAGAAGATGAGGAGTGTATAATTGAGAATGGTGAACACAAAAATGCATCATATGAAAATATAAATGAATTATGTTAGGAAAAGTGAATGAAAAAATGCATACATATCATTATATGAATTATTTCCTTGATATCTGGGATAAACCAAATTTAATACTGGAAAACAGAGATAGGGGATTCAGAACTGAGTAAAACTGCACCACTTCTTACACAATTAATAAATGCAGTTCCCTTTAAGAAAATTCTCACCTCTTTTCAGTCTCTGGTAAAGCATACCCATGCTTCACACAGCTCCATTGCTTCCTGGACATTTCAAAAAGGAGCAGTATGAGATCTTTAGCAATTTGTACTTTGATTCTTGGCAGCTTCTTTCAGCTCAGTCTTTTCCTCTACTAATGGGTAAATAACTGCAAGTTTGTGAAGTTCTTTGGCAAATGCCCAAATCTCTGTGAGTGTTTGCATCATGTGCCTGCTTTTAGCTTGTGGCTTCTGAGCACTGCTAAGAAAGTAGACTCAGAGCATAAAATTGTTGCTCCAAATCCAGGCTATTTTGATTCTGGTGAAGTGCTATTGACTAGAAAGCATCAAACTACTGCACTCGGATTTACTTCTGTGTAGATATGGGTAATGTTGTGCTGTTATACAGTTTTTAAATTTGCACTAAAGTACTTTTTTGTTTTAGCCCAAATTAAAAATAAATAAATGATTAAAGTGGGGACAATCCTAATGGCAACAGGAAAGGAAGAGGCATGGTCATAACGTTTACATGGTCCTGTAAAGTCTATGAACACAGCAAGACCATGCTTCTAAAATGGTGAGTGAGTGAGTGTTTGCTTGTTTGGTCAATAATAAAAGGGACATGAGGAACATTCAGAATATGTTGAACCTGAATGTGACATCTCTAATGACCTGCATTTAATAATGTTCCTCTAGGAAGAAATGGTTTCAAGTACTTGTTCCACTTGTGCCATGGCCTGCTTGATCCAAACTACTTTGTGTTTCCTTTCTGAGCATTCAGATTTGCCCGAGGCTTGTCAGATTCAATACTGAAAACTCCAGGTACAGTATAGAAGAGTTACATGAAAGGAGACACTGTTGACTTTGTCTCCCTGTATAGTACTGCAGAAACAGGGGGAAAAGTCACCTGTCATAATTCTGCTTCCCTCACTATAAAAGGCACGAAATCCCTGCCCCAGAATGAAATTGATAATCATGGGAATAGATTTTCAGGCAGGTCTTATGATGGTACTGAATCAAAAAGTTTATCCTTGTGGAATAAAGTTGCAAAAAGACACATGCTTGTTTGTTCAAAAACTTCCTGAGAAGAAATGGAGCCTGATAATCTCTCTTTTGTTTTTTTCTCCAAAGAAAAGACTCTTTGGTTTTATTTCTAGAGTTTTTCATTTCTCTGCAGCTTCTGCACACATAGGAAGAGCCATACTGATCATACCATCTAGCCCAGCATCTGTTCATACAGTGGCCATTAGTAGGACCTCAAGGCAACAGCATCTGCCTCTGGGAAAACTTGAAGTGATAGCCTCATCCTCCAAGAACTTGCTCAGTCCTTTTCTAAAGCCACCCAAAGTGCTAGCTGTCACTACATTTTGTGGAAATGAATTATATAGTTGAATTACGCACAGTGTGATGTACTTACTTTTATCTATTGAAAGTCTTCTATCATGCACCTTCATAGGATAGTGCTGGTTCTAGAATTATGAGAAATGGAGAACAACTCCCCATTGGTATTATTTGGTAGATCTCTATGTCTCACCTCACATATTTTTTTCAAAGCTAAACAATCCCACATATTGTAACTGATCCTTGTAAAGAAGTTAATCCAGCCCTTCAAAATGGTATTCTTAACATGCCACCCTGTGTGGTACTGCTGAAGGAATAAACAGCCACATTTTAGGAAAGCCAAAATACTATCCAGGATGTGTACTCCAGAATCATTTACAGTGTCAGGGTGGATCTTTCCCAAATTGGACACACTGTTGGATTTATATTTCATGGTAGGGATGGACAGATCTGTCAATTTTACTTTCTTTCAGTTTCTCATTGTTTCTCTTAGGTTTGGTTCTTCTCATTTCCTTGTCAGTTTGAGGTTCCTTTTCCCCCCGCAAAGTAACATGAAGATTAGCTTTCATGTTGTGCAACTTTCTCCTAATACATGCATTTTATATACAATTTTTCCTAAGATATTCATTTTCTTGCAAGTGGTTCCCCCAATGAGATACATTTTAAAACTATGCTTTCAATAATTTTTGTGTTCTCCATGTTACCACTTGCTACTGGTCTGTTTCTGTGCTGAAGACCTATACACTTCTATATAGCTGGGGAACAGGCTACTTAAAAGACATCTTCCACATGAACTGTCCAGGTTTTAAAGTCTTCTGCATAGGCCCAACTTTTGGTACTGTTGCCTTTGGTGAGGTTTGGTGACAACATGAAAGGAGGGCTCCTCGGTGGCTACTCCTAAACAGCGAAACTCCATGCCAAGGGAAGTCAGGTTTGCTCCATTTCTGCTATGCTTATGCTGGCAGGTAAAGACTGCTTTACTCAAGCAGGCCTTGGGCATGTGACCTCCCTCTGCTATTATTCTATTTTAATGCAGCTTGTGTTTCATGCATTTAATTGCTTTCATCAAGTTTTATTAGTGATTGTAAGTTGCTTGGAGTACCAGTTTTGGTACAAAGACAGGATACATGACAAATAAATAGATTCTGTACATGTGCTTTGATTTCAAAACTCCATCTCTAAGTTTGGAGAAGTGTGAGTTTCAGAGGATAACTGAAATTAAATGTCCATATTTAAATGTCAATATTCAAATGAATTTCTTCTCCATCCGTCCTTCAGTCACTGTCCATTCCCAAAGAATACATGCAGAAGCCCTGTTTGTCCTCATACAGTCTTTTGGAAAACATACAATACGTTTCTTCTCTGATACCTTGAAGCACTATTTAGCACTATTGGCACAAAACCACAAAATAAGTACATAAATAAAGCCCTTTATAGGCTGCTTCAAGACTTCACAGACTGAAGCTACACAGATGATGAGTACCCAGGTTTGTTGTTTGGAAGTATGCTTAATATGCATAAAGATTGGATCCACTCCACATCTATTTTAGCCCTAACTTTCTGTCTTGTCCTTTGGAAAAGGAAATGAATTGGTATGAATCTGAGTGGTTCTAGATGCACAGCACCAACACAGGAATAAAAGGAGCCATGTTCAATGAGGTTATTTTAAGCAGCTGATTTATATTCATGAGTTATTTGACAGTTAGCATTTCAAAAGTGAAAATTTTGTTTAAATTTACCAGATGCTCTTGAACCTGCACTCTGATTTTCAGGCTCAGTGATTTCATGATAAGCACAGTTATAGTCTGTGTTACAGGCATTTTATATAGCGATCAACTCATTTTAACTTTCACTGCTCAGATTACAGATGTTTCCTGGTACAAATCCATCCTCACTCCATTTTGACTGATTTGTTCTTCCACATAAAATGACACCATCAATTTGTAGAAATGTTATCACAAGAGCATTGTTACCAGAAACTTGCAGTGGCAATGCAAGGGAAATGGCTGGAAGCTGCGGTCCAACACACCTGGAAGACACCAGTTTGGGGAAGGCTTTACACATTAAGATAATCTGTAGTGTGTGAAGCTCTCATGCCATCAGGACCACAGATTTTTTGACACACAGACAGCACACTTGTTTGGGTGCACCTCACTCCGTATCACTACCCCATCGTACAGAGCATTTAAGCATACACAAATGCTTTTCAGAAGCCTTATGGGAGCCGCCACACTGAAATTGTCCCATAGTCATCACCAAACCAGAAGAATGCTTATGAGTCAGAACTGACATTTATACCAGTCTATTGCAATGAGAACTGCACTTTTGTCCCCTGGAAGGTATATTTTGGGATAATGCAGGGCTGCGTGATTTTCTTACAATGGTCACAAATGTATATGCATCTAATAAGTGAGACTCTCAGTGGGTTTGGTATGCTCAGGACAATTCTATTTATGTTAGGAGTGAGATGCTTCAGGTTTGGGCACTGTATCCATCCCATGTGGGTCCCAATTGGTCTCTCAGGGATTTTAATGAGGAATCACACACTCTTCTAATTGTACCCACTTCCCACAACTGCCAACTGTTTGGTGGTTTTGTGCAGTTTTCACCATTCACTATTCACCATTTTCACCTGTATTTTTATCTGTATTTTTTAGTATTATATTTTTATTGTTGCAATTAGTTTTTCATTGTGCTTTTTACCTTATGATTGTGAGCCACCTAGAGGTGCTGTGGCACAGTAAGCCACATACAAATCTTTTAAATAAATGAATAAATAAATAAATGATAAAAATGCCTCATCTAAGGCTTAATTACTGGCAGCAAGGACTTTAAAATATGCCAGCATGTGTGGCATTTTATGCCTGTCCTTATTGCCTTTAGCCCCACACACCACTGCAAAGAAGCCCCCAGAGTGGAATTTGAAGTGGAATTCAGCCATTGGGACAAAAGAGACTTTGTTCCCTGATGCAGATTACATTTCAACCCATGATTGCCTCTTATTGTTGGATTCTAGTCCTAGTCAACATGGCAAATGGTCGGAAATGATGGGACTTGGAGTCCAGCAATATCTAGAGAGCCACAGCTTGTCTATCCTGCTTCATTCCAACCCACACAACCTTCTCTGTACATGGATTACAGCACAAGATCAGAAATGAATGGACTGCAACTAAAGTTTGCATTTGAAATCATGCTCAGCTCTGGGAGGTGTTAATTGGGTAAATTCTAGTAAAAATGAACCAAAACGGATTTCTCATACATCCCTATCTGAAATCAACACAGCCTGTTCATTTAAATCTAAAACCTGCCCATCTAAGGAATTTCTAGGGCAACCAAATAGCTTTCACATGTAACAATGGTTCAAGATAGTATACGTTTTTAACAGTAGAAACTCTTTTCATATGTGAGTAAAAGAAAGGACATTGTTACTGTAGGCTGGGCTTTTTATCTTCTGCCTCTCCATCCATCCTTCTTGTTTCCATCTTCTAACCTTGTTCTAGTCTTCTGTAATGACCTCTTGATTATGCAGCTGGCATCACCTGAGCAGATACTGCCCTTGATAATAATTTCCTGTTTCATCACTGTTACAACACTGTATTTCCTTACTGATGATTGTGTAACATAAGTCCTTCTCCATGGAAGAATCGACTATGCTTTGTTGAGCTTGGGTTTCAACACACATTCAGTCCTTTCACACAACCTGGATAATATATAGCACCATGCAATACCACTCTCCAAACATCCTAGTTAAAAAGCCTGAATAGTTTTATTAAGGTCCTTACAGTTTGGAGTACCCAACCTATGTTACAAAGGAATACAAGGCACTGACTTACAATGAGTCAGGCTATGCTATGGTCCACCTACTATTAACACAGACTGTCCACCAGGGGTGTTTCCCAGCCTAATCTGGACATTGCAGGGAATGAACATGAAGTCTTCTCCTTACAGATCATGTGCTTTATAATAGAACTATGGCCCGTTCCCCAAAAGGCTGTGCTCCCAGGGGGTTAGAAAGAAAACTGTTTAAGACAACTCTTAGGAACCTAAAGAGTTCAAGTTCACACCTGACATTTTGGCGGGGATGCTTATTTCAAGAAAGTACACCAACAACTTTTCTATCCCGCTTTATTTATTTTTCCACTTGCAGAGAAAGGAAAAAAGGGAAAGCATGACAGGCAGGGCAAGACTAATATAGAAGTGAAGGGCTAAAATATGTATAGTGTAAAAAATATATGGTAAAACCCATGAATATAAAGTGAGCTTTGGGAAACTGTATAGTGATGAACAAGGGTTAACTATCACTTCTTTGTCTATTCTGTTGTGTTTGCTTGTTATTAATAAAACACAGTTTGGTTTCTGCATTTTTCTGCAAACCAAAGTAAGTTACATGGGCTCTCCATTTTTTATTAATGCAATCTGAACATCAATTAAATCTTCACTCACCTGTAAAGTTCTAGAGTCTCCTTTCTCCTGCACATATTTTCTTCTTCCATGAAAGCACTGATCTGGGTGATGTAGAGAAACAATGATACTTGATGCCCAGTGCTATTCATTTTCATGTAGACCTTGATTCCACTGAGTTCTGTAAGGCCTGGTACTGAATGAATATGTATAGAGTTGCAACCTGAGTGGGTTTGTGTTGAAGTAGAACAACATTTCAGAACTGTCTCAATACCTTAGTACAGGCGTTGAACTAGGACAAGGCAGACCATGATCTAAAGTTTAGATCATTTGCTTGCTTAGTCTAGCTCAAGGATTATAATGAAGAAATGACATTCCAGAGAATCTATTTTTGTCCAGTGTTGTTTCTTTATATGAATGATGTTTGGGGCAAATAAGAAGAAGGAATGGATGCTGCAATGGTGTTGCATTAAACATTATCTGCTCACTTCAGTCATCTTTGCTCATGCATTTTATTGCTTAGACACTGATTTCATTTAAATCCAAGAATATGTGTAATACATTTTATTTATTTTTTCACTCTCCTTGAGCTTGCATAGACAGCAAGGAGTGGGTGTGTGGGAGCACAATGAATCATGTTTTCCAGTTAACATTAAGACAATTCTAACAGATGTGTTCTTGCTTGTTCCTCTTTTACATTCATTACCCCTTCTTTCTGTTTCTGTCTGTCTTCATTTTGCTTAAGTGTTAGATGAGTTTGCTTGTTGCTTGGGGCTGAAGAATGACTATAGGTGAAAGTTCAGTTTGGTTTAATTACCAGTTTTCCAAAATTATGGCTGAATAAATAGAAAATAGGTCCTTAGATACATTTCTCTATGTGAAGAAGCCAGGGAGGCATATGCGCTAGTTAGTGAAGGTGGCACCTTTTGAAGAAAATAGTATTAAAGCCATGGGAATATCAAGAGTATTTGAGACACATGCTAACTTGGCACATGTCCTCTGAATTGCAGGTGCAGAATGAGTAAATGTTGAGAAGCTTTAAAAAGATTCATTCTAAACTAATCAGTTCAATTAGATGTGTGTACACAAATGTAAAATTATCAGAACAACTGGCATAGCACAGCAAACATGGAAATCACATATATAAAGGTATAGATTCGAGTGAAGGATCCTGGGCTTACCTGGGGATAGAAACTTCAGCTCAAAGAACTGCTGATCAGTACAGGCTCTTGGTTCAGGTTATAATGAGAGAAAGAAGGTTGTTGTCCTTCCTTATGCCAGAAACTGGAGTCTTACTACCAGTGCTTTTTTTGTAAAAAAAAAAAAAAAAGTGCCGGAACTCATGTCTTGGGGTCACACTTTACACTAAAAAAGATTTTCAGTTCACCAACTGTTTTTGAAATAAAGAACTTATTTACCTTTTGCACGTAGCCAGTCACTCTACACACACATAAACATAATGGTCGCCGCCGGCAGTAAGCACTCAGCGCGCGACCACACGACCGATCCCAAGCCGAGCAGCGCCCTCGCAATCAGCGCCAACACACAAGCAGCCCACAGGAACTATGATAATGATTTTTGCCGCCGATCTGCTACGCCCAACAGGGCAATTCACAATCACTTGGAAAAATCCGTCAAAAAAAGGTGCCGGAATGCTGTTCCTGCTCACTACTCTATGTCCAGAGTAGCTAAGTATTCTACCAAGACAAGAGCTTTAAGACGGAATAAGATATCTGGATATCTGAAGGAGCATCTCTTTCCCTAGGTGGCTTCCCTCCCCTTAAGATCGGGCATGGAGGTCCTGCTTTGGGAGACCTCCTTGAAGGAGATTAGAAGGGTGGCTACCTAGAGAAGGGCCTTCTCAGCAGTGGCAACCTGGCTATGGAATCCGTTCCCCAGAGAGGTCTGCCTGGTGCTGACCCTATATTCTTTTCAGCACAAGACTATAACCTTTTTATAACCCATTATTTTAAGGTTGATTAGGTTTTACTGTGTGTTTTATTTTATTGGGCTTATTGGATGCTGTGTTTCATTTTATTCTGTTTTATTGTAGACCGTCCTGAGACTGTAGTAGTTGGATGGTATATAAAAGCTTTGAATACATAAATAAACAAAGACATTAAATGTCTTTGGATGTCAATCTATGTTCACAAGGTAGATGGGAAGTTGATGAGCCAGGAGGGAAGTTGTCCCTCTCTAATAAAGGGCAGTGTGACTGTATTCCCGAAACAGTCTATTCAGTTTTGTGGGTGGGTTACTCAGCTGCAGTGTAGGGCTTGATTCATAGAAGTGGGTGTTTTCCAATAAATTGTGGATTCATGTGAAGGCGAACCATCTCTGCTACTGAAAAGCAGTCTGAGGCCCTATTTTTTCATATTAAAGCACCTAACATTCACAACTGTTTTCCACATGCCAGAAAATAAATCAGACCAAAAGGAAAAAAGCAGGTATCTTCCATCAAACTGAGGTTTTATTTTAATGTTTCTCTCACACACATGCAGATTATTATATTATCCCGTTCATCATTATAAATCACAGGACAGGGTACAAACTTAGATAATTACAACATAAGATAAAGTTAAAAAAAGACTGTAAAAACAAGCAAGGTATCTTTTGACCATTGTACCAGGGTGCAGGCATCATTCAAAGACTCCATTCCCATCTTGCACTGCTATGTATCTTGAACCCATCACTTCTGTGTTCTTCCCACATATCTGATTAGGAGGACTATCTGTTCCCCCCATTCAATTCCTCCATTGAAAGCTATCAAAGGCTGGTAGTCCTGATGACTCTTTGCTACCTATAGTAGCAAGGACAGTATAACTATGTATACCAATGCTGGGGCACGTGGATGAGATGCACTTGTGGAATTCCCATGGGGAGCTGGTTGGTCACTATTTGAACAGAAAGTTGGACTAGATGGATGATTAGCTTGGTCCAGCATGTCCAAGACAAACTCAAGGATGTTTTTAGACATATGCATAGAGATGGGAATAAAGTAATACATTATAATTATAAATGCATGCAGTAGACAGGCTACAGAGACATGCAAAATGCACATGTGTAACACACTGTTACTTCATTTTTCTGCAAACGGTGAAATGACTTGCGAAGCGGCCTACAGTGTGGACTGTAGCTCTCTGCTTGTGTTTTCATTTTGCGCCAAGTCCTTCAAACTAAACACCACTGGCATTTATTTAGAGCCATTTGAAATATTCTGTCTCTCCTGGCTTGGCTGCTCAAGATCTAGGCCATTGAATGGTTCACTGGAGGAATGCTTGTTCTTGAACACTCCAGAGCCCTATGTGACCTACTTGCAGTTTTCAACTCATGTCAAATCAGCAGGAAAGAGGTTGGAACAAAGAAGTAGTACATGCATATTCTACTTGTGCATGGCATTTGGGGGAATACTGATTAAAAATATCTATAGTAGGCTAAATTAATAACCTGTACATGGCTGGCTGCATTTGCTTTAAATACAAAATTGAGGATTATGCAAAGATGTAGCGAACACTGTGCAATAAGGATGCAAGTGAATCCCCTTATATCATGGAGGGTTAACCTATTGGGCCCATGGACACATTTGGAAATATGAAAAACTGTTCCTAGCATAGCTGTATAATGGCTGCCACAGGTGGGCATGGCCAGTCACAAGGTCAAGTTACCTGCCCATAGGCTTTCAGAATTCTTCTGAATTTTGCTCCTGCAAGATTAATGTCAACTACTCAAAGGACTTTCTCAGTGGTTGCCCCTAAAGTATGAATGGCTTGCCAGGAGAGATGTGTCAGAACACACGAGCACACACACACACACACACACACACACACACACAGAGAGAGAGAGAGAGAGAGAGAGAGAGAGAGAGAGAGAGAGAGAGAGATGCATACACATATTTCCTGAAACTAGGAACAAATGCACTGACTTACAATACATGTTCAATAAACCTGATTGGGAAAATACACAACATGTCTATTGCGGGTGTGGGTTCCTAGACTGGCAGTACAGTAAACTAAAATCATGGGAGCTACCCAAAAGTCAGACATGGGAGAACCAGACCATTTATGCTACAGCAGAAAAAAAAGATGTGGGCTGGTTTTATTAGATCGGATTCAGTAATGTCCATTTAAAACAAGCAAGATGGTTTCATATCTGCCTGAAAAGCTCTGATCAGGTGTACTAATAAATTCAAATATCTACATTACTGAGGCAACAGTATATGAATTAGTCCTCAATTCAAGAGAACTTGCAAGACAAACAGAAATTGCAGTGTAAATATTTTAATTTAAAAGTCCAGGGAAAAGATTTGTGTACCTTATGTCTGAGAAGTTCTGAAATAGTGCCCACCTTCTTTAGCTAATAATTGAACTGCTTTAATATCTTTAATTAATGGTTAATCACATAAGGTAAGACTGGAATTGACTATTCAGGCCATCTAATCTATCCAGCTGACCTCTGCTTCTGAACCCATTTGTGCTTTTACTTCTGGTGTCCTGCAAACTCAGCTGAGACTTGGCTTCTATGACCTCCCTCGGCAAACTATTCCATTGTTAATTAGAAAGTTCCAAAACATGCCTTCCATTTTAGCCCTTCCTTGTTCTGCTGCTTCTGTGATATGGACAATTTCCAGTTTGTGGAGCTTGGATTTTATTTATTTCTCTAAAAGTAACAAAAGTTTCTGCTGGCCACATCCTTAATCTCTTATTATATTTGATCACATGGACACATATCCAGGAAGATGGAATGCTTTTTGAGTGGGTGAGAATAAGTCATTTATAGGCAAAAGCTATTCCTGTGTAGACAGAACGAAAAAGACCTACAGGTAAGACTGGCTGTAGGATTATGGGACATATAGGACATTTTCTGTCTAAACAGGCATAAGATTCCAACCTATCAGAATTAGTCCCAATTGTCTTTTTATGAAGATACTTAGAAGACAGGAACTATATTAAACATTCTACTTTAGTAGGACCTGCTCTATGGGAGCAACTCTGTATACTTCACCAACCATCCTCTTAATCCATGAATGCTATATATATTCCTCTTTCCCTCATATTTATTCAATTCACTCCTTTTGATACTGTTAAGCAGCTTTTGTGTGAAGAGAAACTTTCTGTTAGAATTCAGAGTTGTTTGAACATTACAAATATGAAAACATTAACCAGCAGTGACAGTGAGAAAAGAATGCATATAATGCCCTGGATCTTTTTAAAGGGATTAAAGCTTATTCACAAACACTCACTTGAGCCTCAGAGATTGGTCTCCTTCCCTTCCCCTTCCTGTACAGTGTGTCATATAATTGCTATTTTGATGCATCATTGAGATCATAATTAAAATTAAAAAAGCTAAACTGGTTGAACCAATTGCACAATAATATTACTTTTCTAGATACTTAATTGCAGACTCATAGACTTTTATGTGACCTCAGTCAGGGAGAAGATTTTTTTTTTTTTTGCTCACTCTTAAAGGGCTAATTTCAATTCAATTTGCCTTCTCTTTTCTAGGAAATGGGGCCTCTGTGACACAAAAGGAGGTTGATATTTCTTTAAGTAGCAAATAAATCACTAAATATCCAAGGACAAGAACTATTATCCTCTCCTCTAACTCTGATATCTGATTGGTATTATAAATTTATGTGGTGATTTATTCTCCACATAAATTATAAAATTATGGGGTGATTTATTCTCTCAAGATCAGATGTATATTGTGATTCCCTTTGGCTAATCTTTTCAGGCTTTGTAAACACCAGTTTTTAAGCTAGAATTGCTAATTGCATAAATAAGCTGATCATGCATTATTATTCCAGTAGGTTAACCAGCATTATACAAGAGTTGTGTAATTTAGATGTAACAGGGAACTATGGTTTAATGCAAAACAGGAATGAAAAGTGAAATCTGTAGATCAGGTGGAAAAATGGAGGGGTAAAGGAGAGTCACAGAAGTCCAATGGCCAATCTCTGCTTTGTCAACTGTGGATTATGAAGTCAAGAAAATTTCTTTGTACAGCCTATCACTCACCCTTGTGGAAAAATCAGTGTCACAGTAGACACATAGCATTTTGCCCATTAATTGCTAAGCAGAGACAAACCATCAAGTTCCTATGATTCTTTATTTTATGCCATGTGGAGATCAGTCCTGTCCTGCAAATAATTTTCAGAAGTTGTGCCTGGCCATTTGAATAATTCATTTGGACTGAGGGTAACCAGAATGCAGACTAGATTTGATACAGAGAGCCTTGGCTATTGGACAGTATATGAATGAATCAATGATGTAAATAAGTGATTCATATTTGATAGTGATATTATTATATAAATAGAGGATTTTAGTGCTTTGAAAATAGACACTGTCGATAAATTAGGGTGTCTGAAGAAGTCAAGCTCAAGCTTGTGCCTTTAGCTGCCTAGAGGATCATAATACAGTGGCCATAACATTTGTTGAGCAATTTTTATTTATGGGTCAAGGCAGAGGTGAAGGTGATAGGTCAAAGAAGACAGACTCTTAGGACATATTGTCAAATCCATTCCCCAACCCCCCTCCCACAAAGAATTGTGAAAAGATTTGAATATGGTTTGACATAGCTGAAATGCCTAGAGTAGGTGTCATAACCTGGTGCCCTTCAAAGAAGTTTGGACAACACCCATCATTCCTGGACAGCATGGCCAAACTGGGAGTTGTAGTACAAATTATGGTTGTGTCATCTACTCTGTATTCCTAAGCAAGTGGGATCAGTGAAAGGGTATTTTGCTTTTAAAGGATATTTTCTTGCCCTTTTACATGTTTCCTTTTCCTTGACCTTTCTATGCAGCATTGCCATTGTTGTTAGCATCACCCCCACTGCTTTTACATCCCATCAAAACAAACAAACAAACAAACAAACAAGAACAAAACTCAAATCTCAACAGGAAAGCAGCTGATGTCTCATGATTTAAGCACACTTCTTCCTAAACTGCTCCCTGTCTCTGCCCTCTAGTAAGACTGACTCGGGTCTAATTAAAATCTAAAGCAAAACCTGCCCAGAGTCTTCAGCTGGATATCTGCAAATGCCTGGCTTCATACATCAGGCAGAAAGTCTGATTGAAAGTGGCCCGGCAATTCCCTCTGTGCTTCTGGAATTTTCAGCACCATTAGTTCTTTGCCCTTTATATCACCAGGGCCTAAAGTCATATTTGAATCTCCTTAACTTTCTACCTGATCTTGCTCCATTAGTCCAAACCGTAGAGAAAAAAGGATAGATGCAGTAAGGCTTATGTGCAGCTATGTGTTAAAAGCCTATTCAAGAGTTCTCTCCACCCATCCCCAAGTATTGCAGCAGCATCAGCAACTTGTGCGTAGGGAGACAAGGCAATCACCTCTTTCTTTTCCTCCAAATGACTTCTTGGAAGAGGGATGCTTCATTCAAAAGTATGCCTGCTGCTGCTACCACTATTAGCCAAGCAATGGTAGAAGCAGTAAAGAACTCTGATTCTTTGCTATATCAGTGCTTGTAAATGCACATGCATGTGGGACACTTAATACCAGTGGGGCATGTGCAGAAATACTTCAGACTATGCATATTTTTAATTTGCATATGTAGGCAGAAGGCTCAAGTAGAGTTTGTCATGGTTCATGGCTTGAACTGATTTGTCTCATAAAAGGTACAGTTTCTGCATGTTTGGCCTCTGAGGTCTGTGAACTGCTACAGCTACCAGCAATGAAATCTATCATAGGCATTTACAGTGCTTTTTTTGTAAAAAAAAAAAAAAAAAAAAAAGGTGCCGGAACTCACGTCACCGGCAGTAAGCATGCGACCACACACAGCAATCCCAAGCTGAGCAGCAGAGCAGCATCCCAAGACAGCAGACACAAAAGCAGCCCACAGGCACTATGTTAATGATGTTTGCTGCTGATCTGCTCCGATTCAAAATCACTTCGTAAAATCCATTGGAAAAAAAGGTGCCGGAACGCCATTTCAAGGCGTTCTGTGACAAAAAAAAAGCCCTGGGCATTTAGCAACACAATTGGGCACACGTTTCCATAAATATCCTCATTTGTAAACTACACTGAATCTAGTCCTCTTACAGTAATGGGAATGCTGCTTGGGTTATATCCCACTGGTTTTCTAGGCTCCGGAAAAATGCCTCTTCCCACCAGTCCTCAAACTTAGATGCTGACACCAGGCAACCAAATTATATCTAGCCTCTAGGTATGAGTGTTTTAAACAGGGGTGGGGAACTTGTGGCCCTCCAGATGTTTTGAACCTTGGCTTCCATTATTACCTTGGCACTATTTTGAATAATGCTGATGAAAGTTTAGGGCAAATAGCTGGAGGGCTGCAAGTAGGATGCCCAGATGTCCTGTACAGAGGACTGTCCTCTAATTTGGAGAGCTGGTAGAAGACAGTCTACCATTTGAAGTAGCCACTGTTTCGAGAGGTTCAGGGGCTAAATCTGGTTTAATGACAGAAATCACAGTGAGGAAAAGCAGGGGTCTTAAAGCACCTGGACAGTGGACTGAGTAGGTGACCTAGTTAGTTGTTCCTACTAGGATGATTATTAATTATATAGTATAATTAATATTTAAACTATAATTGCTAATTCTAAATTTGTACCTGTACATCCATATTGCATAGGCATATGCTATGCAGATGAACATCCTCTTTTCTTCTTTTTCAGTAGAGAGCATTTACATTTTATTTATTTATTTATTTATTTTTCGATTTATATCCTGCCTTTTTCCTACAAAGGGCTCCAGGCAGCTTACATCATTCTCCTACTCCATCTTATCCCCACAACAACTACCCTGTGAGGTAGGTTGGGCTGAGAGTCTGTGACTGGCCCAAAGCCACCCAGTTGGCTCCATGGCTGAGCGGGGACTAGAACCCAGATCATCTGAGTTCACACTGGCTCTCCCAGTGTGGTGACGGTATGTAAGAGGCCACACTGGCCACAGGTGTTGCCCTCCCCTGTTCTAAACACTGAGGACAAGTGCACCTCTGAAATGGCAAGTGCTGTGCTTTGTTTGGAGGAAGTACCTTGGTTTCCCTATACAAATTTGTTCCAAGGATCTTTCTAACTAGTTTCTTGGCTATGGACGTTGCCCATTCGATATTTTTTGGGAAACAGTCCTGAAATGATTCATGATCTCAGTCTCATTACTAGGATAAACACTTGGCACTGAGCTGGCATGCTGGCTGGACATATTCCCCAGGCCAGAGAAAGTCGTTTAATAGACGAGACATGAGCAGCATAATACGCAAGCTCCTTCCACTGCAGCTTTCCATGCCAGCGAGAACTTTGCTTGTCTAGAAGTGGAGATATGCTTATTAGGGATTTTTTCCTTCAATGAAAGGCCTTTGTGAATGAGTAGCAAATGCTGGTACTATATTGGTGGTGTGTCTATTCAAGAGATGCAAGGCAGTTAGCAGCCTAACATCTATTCAGATTTCTCTGTTTGAGGAATAGTCAAAATAAATAAATAAATAAATAAATAAATGGAAAGAGGCAGAACTGACTTAGTGAATGA
This sequence comes from Varanus komodoensis, assembly GCF_004798865.1. NCBI lineage: Eukaryota > Metazoa > Chordata > Lepidosauria > Squamata > Varanidae > Varanus > Varanus komodoensis. The sequence goes on from NW_025335268.1 coordinate 134,318,081, forward strand.
ATGAGGGAAAGGGAGAATATAATTCAGGTACCATTTGCCATAAGTGGGGAGGGTGGGGGGTGGCTATTTTTTTATCTTAGTTTAGAAGATGCTGGTGCCTGTGTCCATTCTTTGTTCTCTCCCTTTAAATAAGCTCTTAAACTCTCTCTGCCTAAATGTGAATCATTCCATCCACTGAGTTCTCAATTGCTTCAGAGCTGCCCTGTAACTAAATAGTATCTGGTTGAAGCCACTGCTGAGCTATTTGAATGAGTGCCTGTGAACCATCATGTGCTGAGGGTAATTCCGCACCCCACCCTACCCTGCTCCATCAGTATGAATTGTGGGACTCCTGCCTACCAATGTGCTCAGAATACTATCTGTAATGCAGATGGATAGAAATGCTGCTGTGCTATGTTAATTAACCATACACTTAGCATATGGCAATACTCCCCCAAACCAGCCAGCTCAGAACTCTCCAAGATGCAATTAGCTCTTAGGAACAAAAAGTAGTCAAATGGTCAAAATGTGTATGTCATATTCTGTGCCTGACAGCAATACAAGGGCTACGCAGTAGCACTCACAGCCTAGTAGCTGTTCACTGCAATTCTAATGGGTCTTAGATATTGTTGCAATTCCTTTTCTTTTCTGATATCAGTAAAGAAAATATAGAAGGAGACCACAGGAGAAAAATCGCTGTCAGGAAATATATTGGGACCATTTCTTTTAAGACGTACTCCTCCTCCTATTTCCATCAGTTTCCATACCCATGGAATTAACTTTGGAATGTAAGATTGGATAAAAACATGATGGAAGTCATATGGGTAGCCTCAAAACTGGTAGACATACATTCTTAGTTCTTGGTAATCTCTCATAAAGCCAAAAGAATGAAACAATAGTCCCATTCTATGAGTGCTCCAACCTCCATAAGAAGTAAAAGTGGAGAAACACACTGATGTCCCATAATGCATTTTGCATGACTCAACCGCTTGGGGAGAGAGTAGGAAGAAATGGGATGTTGCTTTTGACAGAAGCCAGGCATCAGTTTTTCAAGATCATCAATATATTAGGGAGGGATGAATCTGTCAAACCCAGTTTCTCTTAGGTTCTCATTTTTCCAATCTTGAATTCAGTTGATCTAGACTTTGAAGAGAACTTTTTTTAATGCACATGAAAATTCACAAGCATTTCAAGCACATTTTCAATTACGCACATCTTTTTGTATTACATTGTTCTCTAATACACATTTTGGCAAATAAGTGTCCTAATTATTTATGAATATAATTCTGCTGCCCTGCCAATAGGCAATATGTAAAAGTTGCATGCATATTTTGGTTGGAGAACTTCATTACAAAATTTGGAGAAGTGAAAATGATGTTTTGATGATGGATGAATTTTGGTTTGTGAAGTGATTCAAAGGTGTTAATGTAATTAAAACAGGAACTGAGCACATGCCTCCCCCATCTCTACAGTGCTTATGGTCTCCTCAAACAACGGAGGAAAGATGGTGAATCTATGACTAGAGACTAAAAAATACAATCTGAGACCAGGAGTATACACTAGTGGGAATATTTCCTGATTGATGAATTTAGGACTGGAGGCACATAATACCAAGACCTGGAAGATTTAAAAAAGCAACTTAAATAAGCATGGCTGACTTTTAATAGGTTCCACTTCCCTTTTACAGTCTGTAGATGGGCTGACTATGAGTCCAGAGAATACCTTTTTGACAACCAGCTGCTAATGAAATGGCCCTTAAGAACAAAGGGGCAGGGAAACAAGGGCTCTTCCAGTTTATCAAAGGATGATTGCACCTTTCAAGGTTCCCTTACTTTCCTAGAAGGACTTCTATGCCAAGTGCACCTTCTGCTTGCACTTGTGCCGGTGGCCAGTGCTTTCTACCCAGGTCCATAGAGCCATGATGAGGCACCCTTCAGCTACATCTGTGCATCCATGCCTAAACAAGCACTGAGTTGTCTCAGGGCAATCCAGCTGCTGTTCTCCATATGTTTCCTAACTAGGCACCAGGTCTTTCATCCGCTGGCTCATCCAGACACACGCTCTCCTTTGGCCATCATGTAAGCATCTCAGACAGCTGCTCTATGCTCATAACACTGCGTCAGATTAGAAGTGATCAAAGATTTACTTCTGGTTACCTTATAAAGAAAAACCTTAATGCCCATGGAAAGAAACCTTCAACTTTTACATGCTCAGGAATAAGCCCATATGGGGTCATTGGAACCTGAATAGAAAGGCACTAGGAGATGAAGATTTAAAAAAAAAATCAGACTTTTGAACCAACTGTAATCTTTTGTGCTCTGTTGATTGGATCCTTCTACTGCATGATTTAAAGAATTTAGCAAGAGGTCAATGTTTCAGACTTGGTCATACTGCAAATAAAACTCATCTTATTTGAATTTTACCATTTTGAACAACTTTGCTTTTAATTAATGGAGGCTTCATTTCAATTAGGGAATAAGTTAAACCAGTTCATAATGAATCGCTTAATCTAAAATAAGAACTGTTTTATCTAGTTTTTTCTAACCTGTTATTAGCTACAGTCATTCAAAACCCACGCCAGATAACAATGTAGTCCGGGCAGGGCTTTAGGGTAGAAATCTAGGGCTCCATTCAGCAAATGAGTAGGAGGTTGCCCAAATGCAGCAGAGCTGACCTGACATGTTTTGGAGTAAATTATGAGTTTTAAAAATATATTTCTAATTTAGATTTAATTTCCATGATGGTCCTCAGGCTAGCATTAGTAAAAATTTTCAGAAGGAAGCAACATAGCAGGCAGTAAGTAAGCCTGCACTTACTATGAACATGATTCTTTAAAAATTTTATGAAATAATTTTGAGTAGCAGCAATCTGAATAAATCGAGTATTACCTTTGGGGGATGTCTACAGTATCCTTAATGAAATCCTAACTCCCCTAAATTTAGCCAAAATGTGGCTTGTGCTGTAGCTTGGAAACTGTAGTTAAAAGAGCCATCACAGAAAGTTAGGGGTCTGTGCTTAGTTTGTCCACCTAAAGTGAAGCAAAGGCATTACATTTATAAACAAAGAGTTAAACTCCCCACTCCCCTGAAACTATAAGCTTCATTTTTCAAATAAAACTGGTCCTTTAAACAATTGCATTCACTAGGAAATGCAGTCTTGTAATCAATGAATATTCCTAAAATCCAAACCCTACGGTAATCATAGAAAAATAGATATTTAACCCTAATGTTTTGGGCCTGGGAAATACTTTAAAAATGTATTTTGTATGAGATTTACACAAATGAGGCAACTAACCAAACTTGATGAGATGGAGAATTAGGCTGTCATCACAACTGGTTCCCTCCATAAGCATCCAAATCCAAAAGTTGGTCATTTATCAATCATACAGTCAATCTTTCTAATGACTTGCATGGGGCCTGAGATTAAAATGCCTTCTATAGCACTGAGAGCCAGAATGAGACTTTAATCTGCTCTGTTTCAGGGTGATTATATTGGGCAGGGCATTTGCTCTCTTGTTGTGAGTGGCCATAATTGACTTCCTTGGGCAATAGCCAGTCTCAGCCAGGCCTGTGGATTAATGAAAAATGGTTCTTTCCATTTTTCATTTTCTATGTCACTCTCTTAATGCAGTAAATAAACCAGCAGTGTTTGCCCTGCATGAGAGCCTGAAGTCTCCTTTCCAGAGGGCTGATTATCTACCTTTTTATTTTCTATCATTAATCTGCCCTCCTTATTTCAGTGGTGTATTCATTTACTAATCCCATCTGTCATGTAGAGAGATGTTAAGAGATGGAAACCTAATCCCAATGTGGCTTTCATTCCCTGTCTAATGTTATCCTATAGATCTACATGGCATACACTGTTGTACCTAGTTCTTAGTGAAGATCGATGCTTTAAACAAAGCCACATTGTAAAAAGATATCCCCTACATGTGCTAGTCTTCCCCGTGGCTTTGCAGCTATGAACTTCTAATATGAGACCTTCTAATTATGCATCCATGTGCATACATCAGAATAAACATGGCATGCCATTTCTTCTCATGCATTTTTTGACTGTGACAGCCCTGCAATGACAGCCCTCCAATTTACAGTGAAGGAATAAGGCTCAATGATTTGCAGAATCTACCTCTTAAAAATAAACAGGAAGACCAGACTCTTTCCCAAGCAGGGCAATGAGCCCAGATTTCAATACCTTTGGCAAACACTTTTTATATGCCACAATACCTGCTGTTTCTGGTTGTGCTTATGGTTTACTACCAGGGTGTTCAATGTGGTGCTTATGGGTGCCAATGTCCTTGCAGGCATCTCTCTGGATGCATACCAGTCCATCATCCTTGCTGTCCTTCTTGATTTTTATGTTATTTTAAAATATTTTTCTCAACTTTTTTTTAACTCAGAAGCCGGTATGCTACAAAGTTAAACATTGCCTGCCAGGACCATATGTATGTGAGTTTGTAAGAGCGGTTTTATGTGTTGGGGCCCAGACCCCATCTTCGCTATGTACTTTGGATTATTGAACGAGGAAGCCTTCTTTTAGTCTCACTAGTATGCTTTCTGGAAAAACAGCATTTTATGACCAGTCATGGTCACCTAGTAGCCATTTTATGAAAGGGAACTCTGTCCCACCCCATGAAATTTCTGATAGCAGTCTTTCAGAATTCCAACGTGCCTACTGATTTTGAAAGGCTGGGAACGGTGGTTTGCTGAAAAGCAGTTCTAAATAAGCCTAGGGGAGTTGTTATCCAATAATCAGCCCATCACTGAATTTCTACCACCCCACTGCATTTTTGAGGTAGTCAAGGAGAAAAAGATATTCTTTACTCCCTGGCTAGCACAAAAGCCATCACTCCTCTATCAGTACAACAGAGGGAATGTTGCTAACAGGCAGCTTTTAATCAAATTTAATAATAAATAAATAAATAAATAAATATTCAGTTCCATGGCACTCCAGATCACCTATGTCTCCCAGGAGAGTTGTTAAATACAAGGTTGGATTAATACCAACAAATGGCTCTTTGTCTTTCTGTTTTATGATTCTGTTCTTTGACATCCTTAAATAGAAATGATTAAAGGCAGAATTCTAATTAAATGAGGCTTCTTTTGATGCATTTAGAAGAGATGGGGAAGAGAAGATGAGGAAGGAAAAAGATGTGGAAGAGGAGAAAGGAGAAAGAAAAGGAGAAATTATGACATTCATTTCAGTAACCATTGGTTACATCACTAATGGGTCCAGTGAAATGAGTCCAATGGCCCATCTAGTTCTGAATTCTTCTTTTTCACTATAGCCAGCAGCATGGTGCCCCTGGAAAGCCCACAGAGAGGACTCAAGGGCAATACATTGTCTTTGACAGCTGTTGATCCTCATCAGATTGTGTACAGTTGAAAATCAATTATAAGTAGGAAGAAGAAAAGCTGTGATGGATCAGAGCAAGGATCCATCTAGTCCAGCAGCCTGTTCCTGCAGCAGCAACCAGCTTCCCACAGGGAATCCACAAGGAGGACACGAGTCCACCTAAACCCATGTTCCCCAACAAGTGGTGTACACAGGCATACTGCCTCTGATACTGAGAGATGCCGTTGCTCTGACTAGAACTCAGTGAGGCCTTCTTGTTGGCAACATTGGCTTCTTTTGTGCACCAGTTATGATCTTACTTACTCTCAGACTTTTGGAGACATTTACCAGTTTTTTAATCAGACCATGGGTTATCATCTGAATCAATATACTATATCTAAAGTGTTTTATAGCATATATACTACTACATTTACTGTTTTTAATCTTTATAAGCTGCTCAGAAGGTTTTGGCTACTGGATGACATAGAAATTTAAAAGATGGAATGAAATTCCTCACATAGGGCATTTTCAGTTCATGTGGTTTTCTCACAGCTGGACTGTGGAGGATGCAAACTGGGGCCAGGTTGCCAACATGGTTGATGCTTTGGCAGTTGTGCACACACAAACCAAACTTCCCCAAAACAACAGGAATCCTTAAGAAAAAAGGAAGGTATGCTATACCACTTCCACCAATGCCCAAGAAACTGAGACTCTCCCTGCCGAAGGGATTTGGTGAAATTGCTCTCTACATTTTTCATCTCATAAGGTGGAGAATTCTGAGAGGTTATTTACACAGCTCTACTTATATATAGAAAGCATGGCTAGACATATCCTTCATCAATTCATCTAATCCCCTTTTAAAGCCATTTAAGCCAGTGGCCATTGCTACTTCTTTTGGCCACCAAGTCTGTGCATTGACTATGTGTTGTGTAAAATCATTGTTTTGTCTGTCCCATATCTGCTGTCAATCTATTTCACTGGATCATTATTTTCTTTCTTCAAGAAGAAAACAATAAATAATAAAATAATAAAAGTGGCAGCTTAACTATTTTATCCATGCTAATCTTAAATTTATTTTTATTTATCGGGTAAAACAGTAATAAAAATTATGTCTCCCTCCCCCACTTTTAGACTAAAAGTGAAATCCAAACACTGCAGCCTTTCCTCAACTGCCTGGTCTTTCTGCTTTCTCTGTTGTCTACCTCTGTTGACTTGTAGCATCTGAAGTGACAGAACGTTCCTTGTGAATTGGACCATGACTGTCACTGGATGTGGGAGATTTTTCCAAAAATCCTGGGTAGCTATGGCACTAGCAAATCAATACTGGACTGTGTTTTCACCATTTAAATCTATTTGCCCTAGTTCTTGGCACAACAGCTGTTGATAGGTCGCTGTACGCATCTACTTTTATTTTTATCCAAGCTCAGTTTTAACTCTTCTAATCACTCCCTCAGTGATTCACTCCAGCTTCTTCAGTTTGGAACAGCTGGCTGCCTAACCCCCTCCCCAACATTTATGCTCTGGAGTTACGCAGCTCAGCATGCCTGACCTTGAGTTCCATCCAGTTTGATATCCACCCAGGCTCACTTGCAAGTTCAGAATGGCTGGAAACATCTGCCCATGTTCATTCATGACTACCACAACTTGCATGAATGGCTAGCCAGTTAGATGCTGCCTGTTGCTAGACATCTGGTCTCTACTGAACACCGAAACTTCTCAGCTTAACACTGAGCCAGAGAAATGCTTCTGGAAACCAGGGGGAAAGGGGAAAGTGGCACCAACTAGGCTTACAATCTGTTAGCTGCTAACATATTTGATTTAAAAGAAAAGACATCTAAGTCATGCAAGCCTTGTTCACTGTGTGAACCGGGACACCAGCTGCAAACTGCCTCTATCACTAACTCAGGAACAATTAATGAATTTCAGAGCATCTCATGTTTATTCATTTGCTTTTGACTCATCCTGAGTTATGTGTTTCAGTGAAGTCATTGACTCATTTGTGTGTGTATGTGTGTATACACATTTTGCTTTTCATTCCATCTGTACTTGCTGTTTTTTCCATACCAACAGAACTGGGAGTTGTCAAAATGATTAAGTATCTTACTAAGGGATAGTTCAGCCATGACATTTATGCAGATATGAACATGGGTCATTCCTGTTTCTGCATACGCGACTAATCATAAAGACCCAGTCCAATGAAAGATGGTCATGACTAAGTTCCTTTGGAGCAACAGGATTTGAGAGAATAACAATCATCATCATCATCACCACCACCACCACCGCCACAGCAAGCACAGCCCACCACAGGCTTGCATGACATTAGTACAATAAAAAATACAATTAAAATGCTACATAGCCTCATTCATGTCCACAACTAATAGGAAGAAACAAACAGCTGAACACCAAATACAGTCAAGCTTCAAAGAGGGCCATATGAATATCTTGTTCTACTACTTTCAATAGGACTCCATCAAAATTCACCCTGGAGGCCACAAGAACAACACAGTTTGCTTATATTAACTGATTTGCAGTGACCTCCCTACTTCTTTGTTGGATCATAGCCAATGCATGAACTAGTGGTATGCTGATAAAGGGCTGGGGACTAGGGGCTGGGAGAGTGAAACTACACATGGTGATCACAGATGACTTTATTTAAAATGAAGTCTGTCCTAATCACATATATAAAATTTGAAGAACCAAGCAGCCCAATGTCTGAGGAGTAGTATCAGTATTCCACTTTATCCTAGCTGTGCTCTAGAACTGGAAATGTGCCCAACTTGGCAGAAGAGCACCTGGAGCACAAACTGCAAGGAGGTAAGCCATATGACCAGGAAAGTCCAGCTCTTTGAGGCCTTACACAAGAGAGATTCTATGGGCCCCAATGATCACAGTGAGTTTGGTTCCCCACTGCCTCTGCCACCAGCTGCAATGGCTCTCCATCTTTTTTCTCGTCATTGCTGCTTCACAGGCAGTGAACTGGTGAGCAGGTTGGTGTTGGCATCTACTGTTCCCTCTTCTTACCATTGCTGTTGTCTGGACCAGAGGGAGGGGCAGGCAAACAGCTTGCCATGGGGAATAGGAAGAGCAAAACCTGGGTATCTTGTTAGTGGATCCCTGCTGGGTGCTTAGTCTTGATGCTAGCCCTGAAACCTCCCTACTGGGACAGTAATTAATATTAGTAAGTAATAGCTGTTGGTTAAAATATGATTAGATAACATGCAATTCACCTGGACTAGTGATGTTTCCTGTGCTGAAAAGTGATAATCTGCTATTAAGTGTCATTCTGTATCCAACTATTCTTACTATTACTATTCAGAAGCTGCTTAAAATTAGCAAGGTGCTAGGTCCTGCATGCAAGCTATAAACTATGATTATGGATGCACAAAGTTATATGAATGGACACAGTCTATCAAATCACTTCTTGGCCATTCATTTCCCCCCTAAGCTTTACCTATCTCAAAGGGTTGTTATAAGGATAAAATGAGGTGAGACTATGTGCAGTACCTTAAAGTCCTTGAAGGAAAGAATAAATATCTTTTAAAAATCTAATTAGATTTTTATTTTATGTATGTATGTATGTATTTAATTCCTATACTGCTCAACAGCTGCTGCTCTCTGGGTGGTTCACATCTCTGTGTACATAGAATGACATCTGAAGCCAATATTTGCTATAACAGCTCTCTGTAAAAATATTATTAAATACATGTCATTATTTTAAATATTTCAAGAAGAACTCTGCCAAGCACACTTCTGGCATGTGTGACTCCAAGCTTACTTGAGAATTCTGGATTTCATGGTGTGTCAGCAATTAAGGCCACATGCTAATCAGTTCTCACGTTACATTTACTCCCATATGGGAGTTATGGCAGCACCTGTGCTAGTGTCATCTGCAAACTGGTCCTGAAGGAGCACCCTGGGACATGGATTTCTGCCCCTCCATTTTATCTCCACTGTAAGAGATTCACAGAGGATTGAAAATTTCAATATTGGAAATAAATCTGATTGCCATCTGTTTCTATAAGACCAAGAAATTTTATTCTCTTTTCTACATGAATCTCTAATAATCTGCTCTTAAATCAGACAATGTTGTGGGGCATTTTACTGTTGCCTCGGTAATCATTGAAACCCACGGTGCTTGTTTGGGTTGGAATTCGGTATCTGATCTTCTCTTATACTATCCATATTTATGTATCATATTCTGGAATAAATAAGAAGATAGTACGACTCTAGCATGAACTTCAGAACATAAGCAGCACTTTATCCTCCCCACCTTGTGTGTGGGGCTTTACTGAGGTGGAAAACAAAGCACAATCCTTGAAAGGCAGGAAAGGATGCAGGCCATCCTGCTCCCATGCAAGTGTGCCATGTCCCCGTTTCATGCATCACTCGTTGCATTTGGATTACAAACTGATCATACTTGGAATGTGCAACCCATATTAAGAACACAAGAGCCTTGTTGGATCAGTTCAAGTCCACCTTGTCCATCATTCTGTTCAAACAGTGGTCATCTTGCTGCTCTCAGGATCCCACAAGCAGGATATGAATGCGATAGCCCCCTTTCACCCATGCCCCTTTCAACTGCTGCACATAGGTGTACTGCACTGATTCTGGAGGTAGCATCAGAGATCAGGATTAGCAGCCACAAATGGCCTTTCCCCCCATGAATTTGTCTGTTCTTCTTCTAAAGCCTTCCAAATTGATGGACAGCAATACATTTTGTGGAAGTTAACTGCACCGTATGACTTCTTTCTAACTGCACTTCAATAACTGTGAACTCTCTTTATACTAAATCTGACCTGCAGGCCTTGGTTTCTTTAGTTTCTCTGTCTCACAGAAGGAATGAGCAGGCCATGCAGGTTATGGTGAGGGGCCAAACTGAAAACTGTTTGGGGAGGTGGCCATACCCAAAATATATCATATAAATGCTTAACATAAATACAGCTTCATTCAGGAGAACAGTGGCTGTGGCTGTGTGGAATGGCATTACTGGCAGATGTTGTAAACAGACTGGCTAAGTGTCTTTATTTTTCATTATAATCACAGCAATTTGATTTTGTTGCAAAGGGCAAAGACAGCTCTTCCAAGCAACACAGAATGCATCAAAGATAAACTGATCTGTAGCCCAGTAGCTAATCTCAAGGAGGCACTTCCTTTCAGAATGTATATTTCAGGGTGAGGATATGGACAGAAGAATGTTTTAAGCCATGTCCATCTTTGCTAATGCTTTATAAGAAAACAGTGCACAATATTGAGCATTATGTAGCAGAAGAGAGCAGGTTTTCTCTTCTTATATTGCTGACAGGTTACTGAAAGGAACTTACATTGCTGGGGTTATAGATTTTCAGCCTGACTGAAGCACATATTCTTGTTAAAGCAGTCATTGCTCAATAATACTCAACTATACAGCACATAAAATGTTTGAAATGCCTCCTTATGTGGTGTGGCATATGTTATCTGTGTGCACCTCTGAATCGGGCTCATATCCAGAGTACGTCTGTTTCAACACCTGCTTGTGGTATCTGATGCTTTGGCTCTGCATATGGAGAGTTAAGCAGATCACAAGTTTAATTTCTTGTGGGAAGCCCATACAACTAATTCAACATTTCTTTAGGTCTATATTTCTTTGATGTCACAGAAAACTCATGGTAATGTGTGCTAGATTCCTGTTTCCCAGTAACTGCCCTTCATACCACCATGGGGTCCAATGTGTCCTTCTGACCAATCGACTCTTCCTTCACCACCACCACCTTTCTCTGCTGCTCAGGATTGCAATGGTTCCTTTTGATTCTTGACATGTTGCTTTATGCATGCACTGTGTTACAGAGATATAATAGCCACTTCATAAGTGACACAGCCAGAAACCATATTCTGCCTTAAATTAGCATTGGTGTAATCCAGCTGGATTGGTGGGTGCAGTTTGAATGTTGAGAGACTGTCACCAAGCACCAAGATTGAAGACCCCAAGCAAGTTTTATAGCATTGTATCAAAACTCTGAATTAATTCAATCAGAAGTCATCAGATAATATGACTACTTGATTAAACAAAATATTTTTTCAGAGTTTCTGGAAGAGATGCAATGCCCCAAGGTACAGATACCATTGAGTATTGTACACTGTGATATCAATGAACATGTTGAAATGTCCTCTAACTATGACTGTGGCACAGAAGGCGCTACAGAAGCTGTGGTTTTCATGCCAAGATTCTTTTCAATTTAATAGAACAAATGAAAATGGAAGAGCTGAATTGTTCATCATCACTATGGCAGAAACCAGAAAAGTGTGATTTAGATCACTTCTATAATCTTTGGTGCTGTTGGGGAAAAATACTTAGTTCCTAGAGGCAAACTTATGCTAGGCTATCCTTGTCAATCATTTTGTATTTGAAAGAGATAAGAAGAGGAAGGGTCCAAAATACCAACAGGTTCTTCTCACCACTCAGATTGCTAAAAGAGTTTGCCTGAAGCTCACATTCAACAGATTTGCAATGGGAAAAAATCGATTGAAACAGCTTCTCTGAGTACGGGGCTATAGAGAGGAGGTGGCTGTATCTGATGCTGCAGTGGTACCTGTTGTATTTGCAGTTCTTACAGTGCAAGTTTTGAAAACACAGCAGCCTTTGTCAGGAAAGCTTTGCAGTGGCCAGCTACCCTGCCTCTTCATATTCTGAGAAAAATCAGGAAAGTTCCTTAATATAGGAATCCAGGATTCAGTCCCAGAATATAATTAAATGGACTTATGTCTCACACACCCTTTGCAACATACCTAGATTTGCATAGCAATTCCGTAGTAATTCCATTCATAACATTGCTTGCCTCTTTGGAGCTCAAGGAGCACACATCGTTCTTCCCCCTCTCCATTTTCTTCCTTACAACAGCCTGTGTCAAGGGTTAGGCTGAAGGGAATGACCAGCCAAGGGTACCCAGTGGATGACTGGAGGTATGGACTCAAACCTCTCCACCCTTAGTTCAGCACTGTGGCCCAGCTTCCCCCAATTTTGTGTACCCCAGATGGGTTGGCCTGCAAGTTCTCTACTCATGCCAGCTAGGAATGGGAGTTGTTGCAGTCCAAACCATCTGGGGTGCACCAGGATGGGGAAGACTGCTCTAAGCACTACACAATTCTGCCCTCTGATCAGCAATGGCAACAGGGCCTACAAGACCCCCACACAGTTTTCATTATAAGTTATATGCAGTGAAGGTTTGCTCCTGAATGCTACCAGGTGGATGACACACCTGGACTGCATCTATGAAGCAGCCCTGTAAGCACTATTATTTTAATATTATTATACTACATTTGTATTCTGACTTTTTTCTTCTTGTGAGAAACCCAAGGTAGCTTATGCTGTCCTCCTCTATTCCATTTTACCTTCACACATTTTAACCTCACACCCTGTGAGGTAGGTTATGCTGAGCATTTGTGACTAGTCCAAAGTCACCCAGTGAGTTTTATGGTCAAGTGGGGACTAGAACCCTAGAACCAGATCTCCCAGGTTCCCACTCCAATACTCTAATCAACTCACTCTATTGGACGATGTGTTGAAAAACATTTCAGAGTAGAATGGTTTTAGGGAATCATTCATCCAGCCAAATAGAGGATGAACCTTGCTTTACAGTATGTCCAAGCCATATTGTTCTGTGACATTCTAAATACAGACATTCAAGCAGGTGTTGTATTCAGCTTTGAAAAAATTACTGTAAAAGAAACTGCCGGCACCCCATGTTGGTTGCGTCAGGCAAGAGCAGAAGAGTAACATTTGTTAACGAGCCAGCTTTATTAGCCCTTGTCATAGTTGCCTTTGGCTTCTGTAAAACACTGTTCTCTACAAACGCTGAGATAATTGTAGTTAGGTCTTCCCAGAAGTGTCCTAGAAAAGTCATAAATCTCCCCTCAGGAAACCAAAGAACATTGAAAGGCCTCTTTATGGTTGCTGTAAAATGAATAATGAATGCCAAAAAGATAAACCACTATGAAGACAACAAAAACGGAGAATGACATGCATCCTGTGAGATGGTGTCTGAGTTTCACGCTTAAGACCAAAGTGGATTGGACTGCGGAATCGTACATCATGCAGGCATTTCCATCTTGTGCCCTGGTAGACATGTGAAACACTGGCTCCTCAAGTCAGAGGTGAGTAAATTAATGTCTAATAGGTGTGCCTGATGAGAGACCTATTGAAATTCTAAGGCTGATTCAAAGGGATGTGGAATCTGGCCTAAGGAATAAAAAGAAGCCAGCTTCAGGGACAGTCTGTAGCTCAGTAGATGCCCTGCATGCAGAAGGCTCCAGGTTCAATCTCCACTGTTCTCCACCAATTATTTTTAGTTTTTTTTTTTTAAGAATCAGGAAGGAAGTGATGTGAACTGCTTTCTCTCCCTGAAACCCTGGAGAACCACTGCAATTCAGCAGATTGTGTCCAGCGGGTTTTAGCCATTTCAGTATAAGTCCCATTTCTTTTAATGTACTCTTAATTAGATTAACAATGGATGCAACTAAGGCAGCTTTCTATGGACTGTGTATTTGCCCCAAAGAATCAATGATAATAGCAGCAGCAAGTGTAATATGCAGTATGAGGATACCTATACAGAAGCAGAAGGTGGCATGTAAAATGAGACCTGGACTTGATGAAAGGAAAAGTCCAGGGGTGGAAACCAGGTAGCAAACCATGTGTCATCACGTTTATCATCCTTCCTGCAAATAAACCCCCCTAAAAACGCTGTGGTAAAAATTGACAGCAAAGAAGTTTATTGAATAAGGGAAATAATAGAAGGTTGGTTTTTGGCATGGAAGAAGCCTTGGCTGCCTTGTACGATGACCTATGTTGGGAGAAGCACCAGAGGAATGTGACCTTATTGATTCTACTTGATCTTGCAGCAGCTTTCAGCTTGTGTAGCATCCTTCTGAGTCAATCATCCGAGTTGGGAATAGATGATACGGTATTGCAGTGCTTTTGCTCTTACTTGGATACTTGGCTCCAGAAGATGGTGCTTGGCCTCCAGTATGCAATTTCATGGGGTAACTTTGATCAGTCATATTATTTTATACCTAAATGGAAATGTTGAGTATGGTCACCTGGAACTGTGGAGTGCACTAGTATCCATAAATGCATCTTTGTTTTTGCTTTTAATCTACAACAGGTAGTGCCAGACTGGTGCCTGGATGTGGGCTAGTAAACTAAAATTCAATTTAGAAAAGACTGAGATACTGTTGCTGGATGGTTCTTTTGACTGCATGGACAGAATTCAACCTGTTCTAGATAGGGTTGCATTTCCCCTGAAAGGACAAGTTCATAACTTGGAGATTCTCCTGGATCCATCTTTGACACTTGAAATTCAGGAGGCCCCAGTGGCATGGAGTGCTTTCTACCAAGTCCTGCTGATGGCTGCACTGTCCCCCATTCTGGACAGGGATGCCCTGGTAACCTCCAAGACTGGTAACCTCCAAGACGATAACATGGCTATGCACATTACGTGAGCCACCTTTGAATTTAATCCAGAAGTAAAAGCTTATGGAAAATGCAGACACCCAGATAAATAAGAATATCTGGACACCAGATTTGGAGAGCAGAAGATCTCCAAATCCTAATGTTTAAAATTCTTCTAAGGAGCATTGCTGGGAATGGAACCAGGCACCCTTTGCATGCAAAGTGGATGCTCTGAGATTAAGCTATGGGCAGCCACTTGCACTGGCGACCTAGTGCAAGTTTTCTGGGAGGCGGTTTCCTGGGGAACCCAGGAAGTTAAGGATTCATCACCTTAGATTATCAGATTATTATTACTTCTCTCAGAGCTCAGGTATTATTTCCTCCTCTCCCCACAACACTCACACCACTCACACCAATGCATGGACCTTACAGCTGTCATTTCAGTGTTAAATCAAGAATTTGCCAAATGGGGAGGCTTGCCACTGACAAATATTTTTACAGGACCATGTCACCTTGAGAAAAAGCTGCTAGAAAACAGGAGCTGATTTCTTTAGGAGACGAGATCAGAAGCATAAGTCATCAGACACTGCGTCAACTAAGCAGTGTTTATAAGATTATAGGGTTGATTTGATGTTGCATTTCCATTTAGCTCTTTGCTATTATACTTGGAGCCAAATAAATCTAAAATGATTAAAATTGGATGTCTGGGCATGGTTACCTGAAGGAGCGCTTACATCCATATATGCCCGGCCGCCCCTTGAGATCTGCGGGAGAGGCCCTTCTCTGGGAACCCTCCGTGAAAGAAATTAGGAGGGTAGGTACTCGGAGGAGGGCTTTCTCTGCGGTGGCACCCAATCTATGGAATGCGCTCCCCAGAGAGGTCCGCCTGGCGCTGTCGTTATTTGTTTTTCGGCACCAGGCAAAGACCTTTTTATTTAAGTGTCATTTTAATTGTTAACAATATTTGCTTATTTATCTGGCCAGGGCGACTTCTTTTATATTGTTATTTATTTTATATTGTTAATTTTATATTGTTATTTTTGTATTTTATCGTATTTTACTTTGTGTTGTGAGCCGCCCAGGGGCTTCGGCAAGGGGCGGCCTAGAAATGTTTTAATACATAAAATAATAAATAAATAAATAAATCCACGCACAGAGAGATGCCTATCCCTCTCTCTCCTTCTCCACATGTGTGGGTGTAGAGAGACAGAAAGTGGGAGAGAGAGCATCAAGCCCCATTCATATTTGCTTAAAATTGGCTTTAATAACTAAAAATAGTGTACGGATTGCAATGGTTTTTGCAATTTTGGCATGAAGCAAAGAAGTCATAACCCAAGCTTGGCATTGGCATCCGCTCTCCTCCTTTTCACATTCAGCCTCTTGACAATGCTAATTCATTCCAGGCATCCTTCTTGACACGTCTGGTGAAACGTAGCTGGAAAAAGGTGGCAGGTTGATCCTGCCTTGATGCAGAAACAGAGTGAAAATTCCATTCAATTTCAAGTGCAAGTAAGTCTCACAAGTTAAGGAACTGATTGGATATGACAGGTTACAATGTGAGATGATGGAGACAGAGTCTTTCCCTCAGGTTGTCACACATTCATTACTAGGAAGTGCCAACAGAGAGACCCCCTTGTTTCATTTGAGGATTGTTTTTTAAATCACCATCACCACCTTCTATAGGGATTTTCTTAGTACTTAATTTGGTATAAAATATACGTCTCTGAAGAAATACACAGGGATGACAAAAAGCAGATCCAGACTGGCATAGCATTTGCACTTCATTTTTGTGCACAGCCAGCGTCTGACAAATTACTGAGTTAATCAAGGCATGTGGGCCAAATTATCCACGCCCATAAATAACCTCATCTGCTCTATTGACTTCAATGCTTCAGTAATTTATTGCAGCAGAAGACCATAGCATTTCATATCTGCTGGGTTGCTCCCTGATTTCCATTTGTTGATTAAGAGGAAAGGTTAATCAATGGCATTGTTTCCCTAATCCCACTGTCCTTGCTGATGTTAGCAATCAAAGGACACATATGGCCCACTCCTTGAAAATAAATTTGGGAGCCAACTTCAATCAATTAATGGCACTAGGTCCTGAGGGTTCCCATCACCTCTATATATTTGTCTGTAAGTCCCCAAACTGAATGATTGATTATTGGATTGACTTATATATTTCTGGCATGCAGCTCCAACTTATTATATGAAAATATAGTCAAGGTGGATGACAGTCAGGCAGTCACATAAATATTAAAATGATCTAGAAAAAGTACAAGGCAAGCAACAGCAGCAGCAGCAAGAAAATCCTTAAGCAAAGTGATGTTCCAGGAAGTTCTACTCGAATGCAACTATCATTTCTGCTACTCTACAAATGATAGTATACCTCTTAGAGAAAGCTGCTGGGCACCACAACAAAAAAGATGCTCTTCTGTGGCCAGGACTTGATCATGAAGGGAAGGAGCTCTGGCTTAGGTCACCAGTACTACCTGCAGAAATGTGATACCCAGGTCCCAGCGATGAGTCTCAACCTGGCAGCCAAGAACCATGGAGCCCAGGACCTCATAACAGAGGCTGTACCTGGGAGCCAGACTCCTGGGAGAGATTAACCCATCACCCCAAGTGTGGCACTTTCGACTTCCCAACTCCTGCAAGGAGTACACTAAGCAGAAAGTAATGAAAAAAGTGATGAAATGTTTGGCTCTAGGCATGAAGGCAACTCTGTTAAGAATGTTCAGTCATCAGTAAATGATGGAGGTTGCGCAGGGTAGTCAAGAGGCCAAGACATATCTTGGTCACAGAGAGTCACAGAGCACAATTGCATTTTGTCCCTCAAAACTCAGAAAACTGCCAAAAAGTTGCTTCCATTTCATGGCCTACAAAAGAGACTGTGAGAGTGAAATTTTCATGCGGCTCTAAGAAATTAGGCAGCAACTAGAAAAGCTCTGGAAGCAGGCACTGCATTTTTCCCCTTCAAAGGTCCTTCTGTACATGAAGGCTGGTCATTTATGTATCTTCTAATGTGTATTTGCTAACAAAGAACAGACTCATTTAAAATAAGTCAGTGAGTGGATGACTAAAGGAAAGGCACCTGACAATTCATTAAATACTGATCAATCAGAGTTAGCACTCCATAAATGCCCAGTCTCAGGCATGGTTTATACATGCAGTAGAATTGGCTAGTAGATACAAGGGTAACAGATTAGCTACTATCACAGACTGCTGGTGGCGATTTCAGTTTTTGCATGTACCAAGTTTACTGCAAATGAATGTTTTGTCTATCTCACTCCTCACTATTTTCTGATTGGGGAATTGGGAGAGCACTGAAAAATACAACCTCTTCCCAAACTGCAATCTTAAATGAAACATTTCATACTAGTATTTCAGGATTTTTCAACCACATCACCACCCAGTTCAAATGTATAGATGTTTCAGTTGTATGCAGGGGGATAATTAATCCATAGCCTGAGTTCAGACTACATAAAAGCCACAGTTCAACAACCGCCATCATTCTACCCATATTCAACTCTGAGTGAGGACTGCCAAGTTGTGCAAACTCAGCCAATGAGGTATGTTAAATGGATTGTATTCACTGGCTAAACTGAGAGCCAGTGCGGTGTAGCTGTTAAGACCACAGGGCTGAGACTCAGGAGATCTGGCTTCTAGTCCCTACTCAGGCATGATGCTTACTGGGTTGCTTTGGACCAGCCACAGAAGTTCACCCCAACCTACTTCACCGGTAGGTTTTTGCAATTAACTCCCATTAATTTCATTGGGAATATTTTAGGTAGTGTAAACATTGAATAGAACCCACTATTGGCAGAGAAATCTTCAATCCCATCATATCCATTTTTCAAGCCCAGTACTCCAAAAGATTAACAAAACACTATTCCTGTTAATAGGGAATATTAGAAATGGAGTGAATATTATAGTTGCTGTTGCTCTGATGTGTTGGTAAGTTAAGACATGTCAGCCTGTCCATTTTTCAGATAGCCCATGCAAAGCTAGTTGATAACCGCAACTGAGTCTTTATGGAGATGTTAGGAGTGCGGTTTTTTTCTTTATTCTTGTTAACTGACACATTTCAATAGGTGCTTGGGCCAAATGTCAGCCATCCAATTTAAGAAGAAGAATTCCAGTGATACTTCAAATTAAGAGACTGTCTGAGCACCTCACTTAACATCTGCACTTGACTCTAGTGCCTAAACCTTAACATTAAATTTCTTGTGTATTGAAAGGGATTTAAACTTTAAGTTTTTCAAAGAAACAGCAACAATAACTTTTGAGTCACTATGACATGGTTGCCACATCTCAAAACAGTAGTATGAGATGCAGGTTGCAGTGAAATGCACACTGAACTACTTATTCTAAACCATCCATAGTTCTTTACTTGCTTGGAAGAGTTCTAAGTGTGCAATATGTGATCCAAAACATTTGCATCAACTTGGCAGTTTAATATCTGAAATCTGGCCTGCACCATCATTATACATGGAGGAACTGAGGCTCAGACTATATTTTCTGTGAATATATACAGAATATTCTGTGAGTGTGAGCAAAACACACTCATCCTGGTCCACTGTAATTCCGAACGGACAGAAAAGTATTTGAATAAACAAGAGTTATCTATTAGATGTAAAAAATTGAAATGTCATATGCATAAATTATATTTACAATGGTTATCCTGAAATTCTGACAGATTTTAGAAATGTCACCAGATTTTATGAAACAGAATTTCCATATTTGAATCAGGCTTTCAAAGTGATAGAATGTTAATATTGGAACTGAATTCTGTCTTGTACATTTTGGTGGCAAGTTGAGCACTAAATCACGCCCTAATCATGGGAAAATACCACTTACTAGAAGTGAATGTTACACTTTGGGTCATAGAATCATACAGTTGGAAGAGGCCTAGAAGGCCATCAGGTCCAACCCCCTGTTCAGTACAGGACTCAAGTGCCCCACCCATATTCTAGTTTGGCCCAACCCTGCTTAGCTTCCAAGATCATGAGGCAGATCATTCTATCTTGGTCCCACTTCCTTTCTCTTACCAAGAATCACTACAGACTCTAGCTTTACTGCGAGGTTTCCTGCAAGGAATCTAGGCACTAACCAGATGTGCATTTTAGCTCCTGGCAGCATCAGCATCAGCATCATGGAGTTTGTTTCAGAAGCTGTCATTACCTGCCACTTTCTCGGTGGTCCTGCAAGAAGGAAACTGGACTGTGGGGTCCTGGATCTTGGTCCCAAAGTCCAGCTCTAGCTGCATTACTGCTCTTAATCGAAAGGGCATGCTAAGGATATGGACAATCACTTAACATTGACTAGTTATATTTAATAATCAAGAGGTTGTCATGGCCATGAATTCTTGCTTTGCAAATTTGAAATCATATCACAGGGCCACAAGGATTCAGATTTTGAATCTTGCTTTGTGTCAGTCTACCTGAGAGCTAGAGAATCAATTTTCCTAAAGGAAATTTTCTACTAAGGCACATAAAGCAAAGTCAATAAGGACATCTAGATGAAATTTGCACCCCAGCTGTGATTCGGTAGTTTCTAATATTCTGGCTACATCTTTCAGAGAAGAGCTGATTTACAAAGAGAGAGCTATTGATGCAAAGAGAAGTCTTTTTAAAAATACTTAATCTCAAAGCAACCTTTCCTTCTAAACTGACACTTCTGAACATATCAGCATGACCAGAAGAGATGAATCAATAGAATATGAAGTCTGCATTTATGTTTCCTGCTGCCCCCTCCCATCAGTATTAAGAGCATATTTCTAAGGGCTGTTCATTTAAAGGATCTCCTACAAGCGATTTAATGTTAAAGTTTAAGCACTTGAGTCAAGTCAGATGTTTGGGAGCTGAGCAGGACTAACAAGGACAGGACATTTTGGAGAGAAATCTTTCATTCACAGGCTCATATAACCAATAGGTTTAAAAGATCCAAAGTGTTTTTGCTGACCACAAAAATGAAGCAGGTGGCCAGAATTCAATTTGAAAGATGGGTAAAAACTTAGCTGAGATCACACATGCACTGATGCACACACACACAACCTGTGAACCTTTACAGTGTTTTCTCAGACTTCTCCAATCCTCCAAATTTAGCAACAACCCACACAGTAGTTAAGGGTAAAATGGATTTTCCTAACAACAATATATTGTGATATACTGTATCCCTGCCAGAGTTCAACTTATTTTGGTGGGGCCTGGTCCTAAATGGGCCATTAAAACTCATTAGTTTTACAAAGACCTGTCCTTGGTGGAAATCACAATGCTTGTTGCAGCTTCCTCCAGTATTGGACTCTCCTTGGGGAAAAAGACATGGTGAGCATCTGCACATTCAAATTTGCCACTTCACCTGTGTATTTATGTATTCAAATTCTTTAAATCCTTTTCAGTAGAATTTTAGAGTTATGTAGGAAACATGCATATTCCTGAACCATTATAATACATGTACACACCAGAATAGATCAGATTTCTATAAGGGCCCTATGTATTTGTCTGCCAGCATTTTCAGAGTCTAGATTTTCAGTATCATTCTGTTGCTGATTTTTTCCCTGACTGAAGCAAGGCTCCTGTCCTCTTTGCACCCCTTGGATTTATTTTCCTGCTAATATACTGATTGTGTTATTTACCTGACCCATGGCCTACCCATTTGAATTTAATGCAACACACAAGTTGGTTTTTTGTTTTTGTTTTAAATCTCATTCACCCAGGAGGCTCCCAGCTGCATTTTGGCCTTGTTGAATTTTCATAGTTAAAACTATGAGTCTATTGGGGCTTATACAGCTTTTCGTGATTGCTTTCCTAGCAAAGTAGCTCAAAAAACAAACAAACAAGCTTCCTGTTGCATTTTAATTGAAGAACTGTGAAAGCCATTTAAAACAATATAAGAATTACAGTTTACTAACCACTCTAATATTTTCCCTTTCAGCAAATGAGTTTGATTAGAAATATATTGCAGCATAAGGGCAATGAAAAGTCTATTTGCCCAGCATAAGAAGAACAGCATACCACCAAAACCTTATTTGCATGCCTTTGTAATTGTCAGGGAGACTTATGAACACTTGTTCAGCCTTGGATTGTAGACTGACTTGCAGAATCATGAGGGTGAGAAATCTTATATCTGAACGTTCCTAAATTAAACATGTAGGCTACCCATACCTATAAAGCCCACAACGGCTTGGGACCAGGATACCTGAAGGAGCGCCTCTTCCCTTACATGTCCTCATGCCCCTTAAGATCTGCAGGAGAGGCTTTGCTCTGGGATCCCTCTTTAAAGGAAATAAAAAGACCAACTACCCGGAGCAGGGCCTTCTCTGTGGTGGCGCTCAGATTGTGGAATGAGCTCTCTCGAGAGGGGTGCCTGGCACCAAGTTTATATTCTTGTTGGTGCCAGGTTAAAACCTTTTTATTTAATTGTTATTTTAAAAATTGATACTTTATTGTTAACAGTCGCTTTTTTGTTTTTTGCTTTGGTTTTTTATACAGTTTTATTAATTTGTTATTGTTTTATTGCTTTTAATTGTACTGTTGTGAGCCATCGTGAGATGCTGAGGCATGTGGTGACGGCATATAAAAGTTTTAAATAAATAAATACATAAATAAATGGGAAGGGGAGAGGAGGTGTTCATAATGTGTACCTTCAAAATTAAAGGATCTGTGTTGTATTAAAAACACCATGAAAAGCCAAATGTCTCTTTCCCCTGTAAATGCATACAGTCCATGAACAGTAAAACACTATTTAAAGTGCCACAAGCCTTTTTTATTCTTTTTCTAAGAGAAAGCCATTCTTCTATTCTTAGAATATTTATTCTTGCACCAACCTTATGAGCTAGGCTAGATGAGAGTTCCTGACCAGGTTTGCATGATCTCTGCACCCCACCATGGCTTAAATTATTATCAAACAGCCCAAGGGTTCTGTGAAGTTCACATGATATGATAAGCCACAGTAACAACCCATCACAGCTTGCATATTCAGAATGGCATTGCAGTCAGCCATGGCGGTCTGTGAGGATTGTACGAACCGGTGCAATTACTTGTTCAAAGCCAGTAGCATGCTACATAGCATGATGTGGATACAATGCTGGGTCTTCCAATGTCCAAGGAGTTATTAATTAAATATTCTCGAGTGGGCCTTTGTTGGGCCTGGGATGATAATTCTGAAAGGTGAGCAAGGGGTGGTCAAGTGTTCTACTTTATGGAGACCAGGCTGCTATTATGCAGAGGTTGTTCAGAATCAGTCAAATTCTGATTTAAAGTCAAAAAGCCAAAAAGCAAGTCAGGAGCCTTTCAGTGGCCAACCATCACTTAGCGTCAAGACTGCAGAGTGAGCAGGTACATTGCTCACCTAGCTAGCTTCCTGTATTATGGCGAGATGCAATTCAATTAGAAATATAGTAAAATATAATCATCATTTCCAGCGTGCATATAGGCATGTACCTGTGCAAATGCTGTGCAAATTGCTATCCGCTTCTGCCCTCTTTCCCCCTTTTTTTGGTGATAAAGTAGTAAGTGGCTACTGTACTAAGTACTGGGTGAAAGAAAATGGAACAACTATTTGGGAGCTGCTTTAAATTTCTCCTGTTGGCAGTGGCTCACTATATGAATTCATGTGCAATGTATACAGCTTTGCAAAATCACCCACTCCCAACAAATCTGAAAACAAAATTAAAACAAAACTGGCCTCTGATGGATGAGCAGGCAACTTGAAATTCACTGCAGTGGCTTGTTAGAGTCATTTATACTTCTGTGTGATCACATATGTCCCTGTAGTGCTTTGCTCTATTTGCTAATCAGTTTCTATGAAAATAGCATCAGGATAACCAGTGTGCTCTAGCAGTTAGACTGCTGGACCAGAACTCAGGAATGGTTTTGCAGAAATGTATCCCCTTCCATGTATCCAGCATGTCTTGAAAACAAGGCACAGGGTGTTCCTGATTTGTTTCTTAAGAACCATGTTTCGATAATCTCCTTTGTAAGACAGGCTGCAATCTGAGCCAAATGTATCTGAAAATATGCTCCACTGAACTCAGGGACGTAGGATTTAACTTCTGAATAGGTACACATAAGACTGTACTCTCAGCATTGTACTCATCAGCACATTTACTTTAATAGTCATAAACTTTTAATTATAAATGTGTTCAGGCCATGCTAACATGAGAGAGAGGCATGGCCAGGTACAGACTAAGGGCCCACACTTTACAGGGCCCTTCACCAAAGCCCACTCAACTTGTTCCTCCTCTTCACCTCTACAACCTGCTTGCATGCTTGGCTCTTGCACTGGCCTAGACAATTGTGGTGAGAAGAAGGAGCATTAGATGCCCCAGCTAACTTGCTTAGTGGCCTTTTGCCTGTCAACAAGCAAATGATAGCAGTGATGAGTAAGAGGATGAGGACAATAGCTGCTGGTTACAATGCCATTGAAAAGCTAGACTCATTGAGGAAGGAGTGTCTTGACCAAAGCTGCTCTAAAACCTGGAATTGGCACCATATTGAGGAATACAATGTATAGGAAGACACCAAAGATTCTGAAAAACATGGCTCTTAAAACAAAAACAAATCAAGATTTGTACTTATATACAAAAGGCTCACTTATTTCCAAGCAACAGTGCAACCCAGTGAGGCTGTTATTCTCTAAATGCAGAGGATTATGGGCATCCTATGGATTATGGAAAGAGTATAATAGGCCACCTCTGTATTTCTCCCATTTGTGAAATTTGTGAAACCCTTAGATGGCTGTTTTCTCAAGGGTGTTTTTGTGCTGGCACAGCCTGGCCCCTCTTACTCAAGCCATGCCTCAGTCCTACTCCTCAAGAATCACATTTGGGGCAATTTGTTAAGTGCTGGCTGCAAGGGCAGAGAGAGGATGCTCCAGGTCTGCAGTCTGGCTCCTACCTTGAAGCCAGTTCCTGAGGTCACCGTGGGGACTCTGAAAAATCCTATTGTCTAGAGGCCATAAGGTTTATTTATTTATTTAAACATTTTTATGCCGCCCCATTCACCGAAGGTTGTGCCCAACTGTGCTTAACAGCACAACTTTTGTTTCATTTTATCTGGGATGCTTTGGGTAAACTGCAGCTGTTGTTTTAAATTTTGCTAACTTGATTTTCTGGGGAGATTAGCCATATTTTGACACCAAGTTTACATTTACTCTTAGCTTTGTATAATGTATAAATCCTCTGTGTGTGTGTGTGTGTGTGTGTGTGTGTGTGTTTCTGTGTCTGTGCTTATGCAGACATATGTATGGTAGACATGTATCTCCAGTTAGTTGGTCAACCTAGCATCTGGCAGGGGTTATTTGTAGAATTAGGAATGCTGTTTTGCCACTTCCAGTTCCTATTCAAACAGACAGACTTTCTGGAGAATGGCAAGGCTAAGTTGAACATTCACTGGATCTCAAGCCATTTCCTAGGGCTAAGCAATTGTGTGTTGAAATTCTTTCCACAATACCTTACTCTTTACTGCCTGCATCTTGAACATACTTGTTGGACGTCCCTCATCTCAGCTGCAAACTTGGTTTCCCCATTTCCCTCCTATTTCTTCTTAATATTCTTCTTTTCTTCAGTTATTGGCCTGAAGATGAAGTGTTTTAATTTCTCCACCATACATGCCTTTACAGGTCTGTCCCTAGTCATTTGTTATCTGTAATGTCCACCATTTCATGCTGATGCCATAAAATGGGCAGGGGACACCATTTGGTTGAGAGATGTGGCACAAAAAAGTTGTGTGATCAGTGCTCCATTGCAGAAGAACTATGCTTGTAATGCAACTATTAAGGAAATTGCTTCTCTGGGAGAGAGATGAGAAGGGATTTTTGTTTTTATTGCTGTTCAATGGGGAATGACTACACTAAGGTCAAATGCT
The DNA here is from genome assembly GCF_004798865.1 of Varanus komodoensis. Classification (NCBI taxonomy): domain Eukaryota; kingdom Metazoa; phylum Chordata; class Lepidosauria; order Squamata; family Varanidae; genus Varanus; species Varanus komodoensis. The sequence goes on from NW_025335268.1 coordinate 134,343,680, forward strand.
ACTTGCAGCTTTTCCATTTGTTTTTCTCTCCAGCCACTCCTCACAGACAGATTCAGAGAGGGGGGTGAAAGTGTTGACTGAATGTTACTGCTTCTGATCATATAAAGTTGACTTCAGGAAGCCAATGACCCCTTTCTTGGAGGGAAAACAGTACGGTATTGGGAGTCACAAACCATTTTGGTTTGGTGGGCATAGTTGGGTTTCTGAAAACATACTACAGACATTTTTGCAGAATGGTTGTTGAGGTGCTGCAGGGTGCTAGTCACCAAAGGCTGCCACTTTTGTGAGTATGGATGGCCACAAACACTCATTTTACTAAGACTAAAAAAAAGTATCTTGTCCAACAATCTAAGTACAAGTCAGAGATTGGGGCTAAACCAAACCAAAACCACTTCTAAATAAAGATGGTGCCGGAAAGCAGCATTTCAATTTGCAACACGCTATCTCCAAATTGTTATATGAGAGATAAATTATATAATTTAAAACAAAATCTTAAGAAATAAGTTCAAAAACAGGAGCCAGAGGAGAGACCTTTGTTGTGTTTCTGAGGTGCTAGAAACTGAGCTTAGGAACTTTGGCAGGCAAGGTGTGTGATCTGTGACTGAACCTTGCCCCCTCTTTGCTCTGTGTACGTGGGTGTATTCTATGTGAGTTACAATTATTACATTGCTACACATTGAAGACATGTGCTGAAACTCTTCCTGTCCTTCTCAATCCATTTTATCAGTTAAAGTGACCCATTTTATAGCTCGTATCAGCTTTTCATTTTTTAAATAAAGCCTTGAAAGAAACAACTTACTGCTTTTACCTCAACTTGTATATAAAAATTTGATTTACAACTATTTCCTTGGGCAATTCCAAATTACCATCTCTTCTCCTCTCCTCTCCTCTCCTCTCCTCTCGCCTTCCTCCTCCCCTCCCCTTCATTCTTTCCTTCCTCCCCAAAACCAAATCCAGCCTTCACTTAGCATCCCTCACAGTCTAATTTTTAGCGTCTGCCAGACTATAAAGTACAAGCCTAAACAACAATACAAAGAAAGGGATTTTCCTGCCAGAAGGACATGAAATTGTTCTGAAGAATGTTCACAACAGCAATAATCTTTTACAAGGGTAGCCTCTGGTTCACATATCATAATTTGGACCTGATAACCTGCAGCCTTTAAAACCATTTTATATTCTAGAAATGTGGAGGAACAGAACAGGGAAGCAGAATTGAAAGACCAGTCATGCCGCTTATGGACAAGCCAGGTCTTGTAAATGCATTATACATTGCAATCTTTTCACCAGAATGGTTTTGCAAAATTCTATTTGCCTAGTGAGACAAAATGTCCAATTTTTTGTGAATGTTTCTTGCTTTTGAAAATATGGCTCTTCAACCTGCAGTCTTAGAAAACAAGCAATCAAAGCAATCACACAGTGTTTAAACAGTTATCTGGAATGGCTGCAGGATCCTTTTAAAATTGGAATTATTTTGGACTGCATCAGATTAAGAATCCCTGCAAAAATGTAAAATTGTGTCCAGCTGGCTATCACAAACTATCACAGTCATCAAAGAAAGGCAGGAAAGATTGTGGCAATGATTGCTGATAGCTTTGAGGATGCACACTGTAGATTACACTTATTGGAAGAGAACAAAGGCTTCTGACAAAGTTCTCATGCTACATTGCCCTACTTTTGCTTCAGCTTCACACTCTCTCTGAAGATTCCCTCTTCCAAATATAGGACTCCTCTTGCTATCCCCAATAATTTAACTGAGTGATGCTAAACCAGAACCAGCTCACAACAGTTTGCTAAGGTGAAGGACAAGATGCCATCTCTCCCCATTCCAATATGGAGACCAACTGGACTGGCAGATGACTCTTACTTCATCACAGAATTCACTTCAGATGAAGCGCTGTGGACTTCCTCAACCTGAAGCCCTCAAGACATGGTGGACAGTTCCCAGCCAGCATCAGAGGAGCATCAGTCAAGAGGAGGACACAGTACAGCATTATCCCCAGTCATCTACACAACAGCAAACTCCACTGCTTCTCAGGATAACTGGCTAGATGATGGGATGCCAGGGGCACACATAGCTCTGCCCTCTAATGACTTAATGCCATTTAATCTCCACTGTTTGGTCTCAGTTCACTGCACACTCCAAGAAATGCTGCAATGCAGTAGTGTGCACCTTCTGAGTGGATCAGTTTGGAGTGCATGGGTTGAGTGGGATGGTCTCTACCTGGTGACTCAAGTCAAGGGTCTTTCACATTGGCTCTGTCTATGTCACATTGGGAGCTATGTCATATTGACTATGCAAGACAACCAACCCTGGCCAACAAGCAGCAGGCCTCACTACTACTGGGAGAATGGGAATAGGACCCCCATCTGTGGGCTGTTTCGTCAGCCTAGGGATTTTAATGAAAGGGCTGGTCAGGAGAATAGGAAAGATCGCCACCCTCCAGCATGTCACCTGAAATGCCCACATCTTTCAATGAAATGGTGTAGAGTCAATTGTACACTAATGAAAATAACAGGCTGCTACAATAATCAAAGCAGTTAAATGGATCTTCAAGGGCTCTCAGTTAAGGATATTTGCATATCTCCCCTATAGTCATACTAAACATCATGAAAACAGAAAGGTGGTGTTTGTGTTTAAGTCATGAGGCATGCCAGAGATTTATCACATTGTGTAAATGGTTTTTAGATTACATAAAATATTGTTTTTCAGGATTTTAATTGTTAGAAACTGTCCAGAGAAATGTAATAAATTAAATCAGCTAAATGAAATTACACCGGAATTAGTTGCATATTTACTTGAATTAAGTTTGTATGTGTTTAGTGGGGCCCTAAAACACACGCACACTCATAAACTATCCAAAAAAATTTGAAATGGGTGGTATGTGCGCACTGAAAATAAATAAGACAAGAGTGCATTAGGCTGCAGTATAAGATGAAAACTCTATTTATTTTGCTCTGCCATTGGACAAGTAGCCCATCTGCTAATGGAAATTTGCATGCTGTCTGTTACTACTTTTAGAGATCCATGAAAAATGTTGGAATTAAAAAAAAGACTTCTTTTATCTGTAGATATCTATTCTAGCCTAAAGTTCACATTAGGTTGTGGCTTTGGTTGCAGCCTCAATTATTTCTTATTCAGTTAATTGGAAAACAACATTGCTATCATTGTTACATTTATAGCCCATGTTTCTTGTCTTGCAAGGAACCCAAGGTGGAATACAAATGTATATATTCTGCTCTGATTTTTATGTATTATACACTGTTCAGCAAACTTTAGTTATTGGGCCATAGAAAAAGTACATGGTATACAATGTATGGCTCATTTTTATTACAACACACTGAGTTTTTCATGTCAATAAGAAAAAATGTCTACTGGAAAACAGACACTGATTTAGAGTGATTAGATTAGTAGATGTGATTCAGAAGAATCCTGGCTCACTGCTTAGCTACAGAGCTAAGATTCATGAAAGGTTGACTTGGGCAAGACCCTGGAATTAGCCTAAGCTCCCACACAGTGCTTTGTAGATATAAAACTAGACAATCCCAGGGATGGTACCCTGATTTCCTTAGAAGAAGGGGAGCATAAAATCTAATAACTGCCCAACTATGTGAAGGATATAGATAATCTCACAACAGGAAAAGATTGGGTCCTTAAAGCACATCTCAAGTTTCCTACCTCCCCAGGCAACATTCTCCCAGAATAGCCCATTGGGCCAGTCCCCATCTCTCTGGAGATGGTTGGTCACATTTCCATCCAGAGGCTTTGAGTAATCCATCTCCAAAGCCACCATCTAAAACAAACAACTTGCCTTCAAGGGAGAAGTAGTGTGAGAGCTGAGTTTACAAAGTAAGGGAAGCCCTCACCCTATTTAAGGCTTATTCAAATCTAATTGTTGTGGCAACATACAAGATATGCTTGTCCGATTTTAGCCATGGACCCACTTCAAGCTCCCCATGGTGCCTTTTATTTTACTTAACCTATTCTTCCGCTTGGACCTGTCTAGCTCTGTTTCTCAGGCTTGTCCTCTTCAGACCTCTATCGAACTACTCATATTCACTTACATAGGCCCTGACCTCAGGCTTGTCTGATCATACTTCAGGAACTTTCTCTTTGCCAGTTCTCTACTGGGAGTCTAACTGGGCTAGCCCTTTTCTTCAGCAGAAATCTGCCTACTGGCTCCTTCGATGCAAATGTAAGCTCTGGTGATGCCTCCCACAGAAACAGCTGGTAGCAGCCTGAAAGACTCCTACATTCATACAGTTGCATGCATAGGCATGATAAATCATAGCCTATGAGCCTTGGTCAATCAAAGAGGAATGATTGTCCTCTTCTGAGTGACAAAAATCAGACTAACCATGATCGCATGTTGGTTTGCATGTGGGGAGGGCTCAAATCATGTATAAGAACCTCTTCACATGTCCATCTTGATTATCAGAAGTGAGCTATAGTCTCCACTGAATTTACAGAATACACGAATGAGTTTTTAGCTCCTGAACAGGGATTCATTCCATGTAAAGGCTAAGTAGTACATTCATGAGTCTAACATGGCCTGTTCCTTATTACCCAAGAAGTAGACAATAAAGGGTATCTATTACTATTTCAAAATGGTAACCCGCAATCAGGTGGCATTTTTTTCTGAATGCAGGAAAATGCATTTAGGTATTCAGCAGAACCCAGTAAGCATCACCAGCAGCAGGGAAATCTGGGAGCTGTCCCTCCACTGAGGCACACACATCTCACAACAAAGTAGATTTGCAATCTATTTCAGACATTACAAAGAAGTTTCCCCCCCCCCCCCCGCCTCTTGGCAGGCATGAGCCACATCTTTTTCTTCCCACAAGCTCAAAATGTCCCATGTCATTTTGAAAGAAAGATAAATATATGAATAAATTCTGTGTGCTTAAAAAATAACTTAGGTGTATATCCATAATAAAATAGAAATGCTGTTCTATTTACAAGAGAGATTAACCTGACTATAGCAATTTGCTCAGCAATTGAGGATTATATATAGTTGCTTGAAAAATTTCCATTTAATTTATAAATCTGAACTGAAGTCCTGCTCACCGCTGATTAATTACAGAGAAAACAATCCATTGATATACAGTAACAATGGAGGAAGAAAGACTAAAATCCTATACCCACCTGCCTGGGATTAAGTTCTGCTGGGTCTTAGTTCTGTGTAGATATGTCCAAGATTGTACATTTCCAAGCTTTCCTCTACCATAGAACAATTATTTAGTTGAATAGGACCCATTCTGAAAAGATGGTACCAACTGCACCACATGGGTTCTTGCCCATGTTCAGTAGGTGTGGCCTTCTCCTTTTTATCATACCCTTCTGTGTGCTACAAAGGATACCAGCTCTAAAGGGCTGCTACATCTGGAAAGAAAATCATTGGAAATCTTCTCTTTCTTTTCACCTGTACAGAATTATCAAACATTTCCCCAATGGTGATGGATATGCCAAAAGAACCACATGTTTCTAAAACTGAAATTCTATGTCCTGAAATATGTCAGAAAACAAGTGTTTCCACACATGGTAATTTGCATTCTTTCTGCAACTTTCACAGGAACTTATTATTTCAAATACATTGCTTTTGTGTAAATTGTCCCAGAGTATTAAAGAATGGCGGTAAGACTGAGGAGTAATTAATGAAATTTATAAGCCTCATAAGCTTCATTTTAATTTTAACACCATCTCTCCCCCACCACAACACATTGCCTTCCAAAATGAGTGGCTACAGGAACTTACATTAAAAGTAAGGGGTGTTGTAATTTAAGCACTAATCTCAAAGCATACCCAAAAGTTATTTCAAGGGATTTGTGTGAAGAATTAAACTGCCATCTCTCTGGGTGACTGTGAGCTTTTAGAGCAATTCAACAAAAATTATCAAGCCAATTACAAAAATAATAATGTTATTTTAGTTTCACAGCTTCTGTGTTCACCTGAATCCAGAGCATACACAATAGCTAGCATAATCTTAGCCAGTTTTGTCTGTAACATAAATTTAACTTTTACCATGTATTTTTGGCATTTATCTAGCCCCAACATGATAGAAGTGCTTTCTGAGTGTTTTATGGATTCATTAAAACGAAGTTAAGCTGTTTTCCCTTAGGTCACCCACACAGGATTCTTAAGGCAATTCTGTGAGGGCCTTAAAAAATCCAATTTCTCACTAAAAAGGTCATACATCCCACTTATCTCTGAATAAAATTTGTCATTAGTTGTATGCTCATACTAGATGCTCTTCTTGGTATTTTACAAATAATATATTTAGCATTTTACCTGTGAAAAACCTGCTTTACAATAATTTATTTAATAAAAACAGCTTGAGCTTATTTTCTCTAATGCAAGGCAGTTATTTCATCTTCTGATTTAGAAACTTTCCTTCAATTTCTGATCTGCTGAGACTGGGAGCAATTGCTCAAAAAGAAAAGGTAGGAACTTGGTACATGCCCAAAGTGATTTGCTTGAATTGTTATATACTTCAGCATTATTACTTTCCAAGTCCTGCGGCTACATCCTACAATCATCTTCGCCACTACACCTTTCCTCCCTCCCTCCCTCCCTCCCTCCCTCCCTCCACAGTCTTACTTTTCTATAATAAGTGACCATGGCAATAAACACCAGCATTAAAAAGGAGGGAACAGTCCTATGGGCCCTAGACAGCATCTGAGGCTCCTTAGGATACTATGGATTCCCATGTATGAGGTCAGAGACAGTGCTATGACTTCAGAGCTGGAAATTGGAATTCAGATTTTCCACCCCTGGCATCTGGCACAGAATAAACACACCAGCTATTTTCTCAGATTGGGAAAGTGAACACACAGAAGAAATAAATTGTATCTGCTGGTAAGGTGGAGAGGAAAATGGCAAGGACAGAATGATAACTGTTCTGTTTTTGCTCCAGAATCCTTTCTTCTCCAACTAGATGGGCATCCAGACAGCATATAGGGACAATGCTGCTTAGCTCAAGAGAATGCAACTTCACTAGGGAATCTCACTTAGGGAAAGGGATATTTGCACTCCTACAGCTGTCTCAAGGTGGGCTTGACCTATATTTATTTAGGTTAATCTTCAAATCACCAGTTCTGGGGATAGAAGGACATTTTCACATATGGCAGCCATAAGTGAAATTCAGGTTTCTTTCTTTTGCAGCTTTTTTTTAGAACTACAGTCACTTAAACAGTTCAATCTGATGCAGGTTTAGACACAAACTCCCAGGATACAATTTTATCCATTATGACAACAAAACCTGTGAAGTAGGTTGTGCTGTAAGTCTGTGAATGGCCAAGGTCACCCAGTTGACTCCATGACTAAGCAGGGACTAGAATCCAGATTGCCTGGGTCCTAGTCCCATGCTCTTAACTACTACATCCCACTGGCTCTCTTTTATATTCATATGCATTCATATATTCATAGATATTCATTCATTTCTACTTCAACATTGTTTCTGTTCTTTCAATTTCTCTAGAAAGCATCATGGATAGCCACTTATAAATAATCAAAAAGGGATGCATTTTCATATGCTAAGTTACACATAAAAGCTAATTTACAGTTATTTAAAAAGATGTACTATAGTTTTTTTAAAATACAGCACATTTTACCATAATATGGAAGATGGCAACCAGGAAGTTCTATGCCTGCTCAGGCTCTACTCAAGGTGCTGTTGAGAGGCACATGCAAAGACCCTGCTCTCATTTCTTACAGTTCTTTATCTTTAAACCAGAATTCAGTTTAAACTGGATATACATGCAATTCAGCAAAGGTGAGATGATCCAGGCAGCCCAAAGTAATGAACAGAAAACAAGAAAAGCAACAACAGAAGCAACATTGTCTTGTGCCTTATTTAAGCCTTACTGGAAATACAGTTTTGCAAACATTTGATATATTCTGCTGCATGTTTCATTTTACTTTACTCCCCAGTTCTGCTAGTGGTTACTGGGGGGAAAAATCAGTACAGATGCTGAACAGTAGAACAAAATCCTCTTTGCAAATTGCTCTCCAACTGCTAAGTAATTACAGCAAATTTTGAACTAAATGTAAAGAATGAACTGTTACTTTTTAATAAAGTAACATCTTTTCTTATTGGGTGCTTTAATAGGACCTCATTTGTCTTACTTTGTAGCTGAAAGATAGAGCTGTCATTGATTCCTATCATTGTTCTTGTGACTCCCCAATCCTTTCTGAACCCTCCCATTATAGCAATCAGTAAGAAGTTCAGCCCCTTGGAGCACATTCATTCCAAAGAACATAACATGAAATATGGGTGCAACTTCACCCAGGCCACCAACTTATGTACAGGCTACCTGTCTATACTAGTTACCAAAATGTACAGCTCATTCTCTGAAAGCTGTAATCATTAATTTCATGGTTTGGTCACATTTGTCATTACTTTTCTTATATGACTACTGAAATCATAATCTGACAAACATTTCGGGAGATCCTATTAAAAATATCCCCTTTTCCTTCCTTACCATCATATGGATCATAATGAATTGCAGATTGATCCAGAATAGGGTCCCTGGAAATCATTTTTCATTTGCTAGCCATACCACAAATTCACACCAAGACAGTGATTTGTAATAACTTGTTCTTGTTGTTGTTAGTTGTGAAGTTGCATCTGACCCATCGTGACCTCATGGTGTGTGCAATTATCCAGAAGCAATTGTTTACTCTCTGTTCATTGTAGGATAGCCACAAGGCCAGTAAGCCAGCTGGCCAGTGAAGTATTTATTGTACATGTCTAAGCCTTTACAAACAACATCATGTACTAAAAGAACATAAAACATACAATAGTTTAGTGTAATTCCTGCAGAATTGACTGTTACAGTATTCAAAGTAAGTATATAAATACAATTTATGGTTTCTAAACTTATTAGGCCTAGATCACCCATATAAAAGATTTTCTAGTGGCTGCTTTACTAGGCAACACCATCAGCTTTTGCTGATAGCAGATCAAATCACAGGCATCCACGTGGTCCTCCTTGCATGTACCACAGTCATAGAATGTGGGTTGGAGTCACCAAAGAATGGCAATCATGCACTTGCAACCAGCAAATGGTCTTGCTATGATAGGTGTGCATCCATTTTTTCTTATCTCACTGTGCATTTGAAACTTCCCTTTTCCAATTGGGAAGAATACAATTATTTCTTGTTGTATGACTCTTGTGTAGTTATATGGTCTACTTACATTGATATCATAGATACATAGAAACATAGTAATTAAGAAGGGGCCTTCGGGGCCATCTACTCTGACTCCTGGCATAAGCCAGCTCTGCTCATATAATGTGTAAGATGTGGGTGGGCAAGCTTTCCTTGAATGCCCCCTCCACCACCTCCCATGGAAGCCTATTCCATATCCAAGAGATTCTAAGCATCAGGAAGTACTTCCTGACAGCCCATCTAAAACCCAGTTCCTTTAACTTTGCCCCATTGGATTTTATCCTTCCTTTAACTACAGGAAAGAACAGGTCATGACCCTCTACCTTGTGACACCCCATCACATACCTGTAATTTGCTATAAGATCCCCACGGAATCTCCTCTTCTCAAAGCTGAAAAGTCTCTTCAATCTCATTTCATATGCCATTTCCCTGCTTAATCTGGCTACCAACCTTGTGACCCTGCACTGAACTGATTCTAACCTTACTACGTCCCTCTTGTAATGAGGAGTCCAGAACTGGACACAGTACTCCAGTTGTGGGTGCACCAGAGTCTTACAGAGCAGCACCAGCACCTCTCTTGATTTGAAAGTCACATCTCTGAGTATGCATCCAGGGCTGGTATTCACCCTCTTAATTACTGCATCACACTGCTGGCTCATGTTTAGTCTGCTGTGAACAAGTACTCCAAGTTCCCATTCACAAATGTCACTTGTCCCCCTATACCTCTGTACCTATGGCATTTATTCTGATTCCCAAGTGCAAGACTTTGCACTTATCTATATTGAATGCCATCCTATTGTCCCCACCTACCATATCATGATAACATTAGTGATCAGCATGCTGAAATGTTAAAAGATTATGCTGCATTTAGAAGGAAAGTACTTTTCAAGAAAACAATTTAATGGGTTAGCATATGCCATAGCTGCTTTATTTGGTTATGAAATGTGATTCTCCTGCCATGGAACTCTGGAAAAATGCTGTGGTCAGTAACGGTTGCATTGGAGAAAAGGGTGAGCCTGATGATGGTCAAGCATGTTAACTTTCACACACTATGCAGCTATACTTGCTACATAATTCAAATGAGGAAAGTTCCCCCAAAGAATGAGAATGCTTAATATAATAAAATCTTAGAAGGGTAGAGTTGGAAGGAGCCAAGAAGGCCATTGGGTCCAACTCCCACTCAGTGCAGGACTCCAAGTTAAACCATCCCTCTCGTAGCTGCATCTTGAATGCCTCTAGTGTGGGAGAGCCCACAGCCTCCATAGGCCATTGGTCCCATTATTGTTCAGCTGGCATCTGGCTTCCTATAACTTGAGCCCATTCATCAAAAGCATCCTGGGAGATGGTAATAGGAGAGTGAAGTAGCTGTGTGAATTTGACTGCAGGAAGAGGTAGCCATGGGAGGAAAGACAGACAGTGAACTACTACATATAACATACATTTGCTTGATACTAACATTATGAGAAAACCATACCAATATAATTTGTGTCCAGAACTTTTGATTACACTGTGGGATAAAAGCCAATCTAAAATTAACAGCACTTTGTACTTCACTTTATTTTCACCTCACAAGCCACACCAGCTGCATGCTAAAAGTTGAAAGTGGAATCTTTTATTACATTCCAGAAGAAACCTGGGTTATTTAATAACTTCTAGGCATTGATTATGAGCTGAAACAAAGCCAGCAGGAAAGTAGAAGATGCTGAGGAACTTGTTGATTAATTTATTCTCCAGGAAAATGCAAATGGCAACCTTAGAAAATTTTCTACATGTGAACTGATTAAAATAGGGAAATGGTAATGAATTCTCTGAGAAGCCATAAAGCAAGAAATGAGTATTTGCAAAGGTACATTTGGAACATGAAAAATTAAATTAGAAGTACTTTCAAAGTAAAGTTGAAATTAAAAAAAAAGTTTTGAAACAAACTTATTATCCAGTAGTAGCTAAGCCCTAACCATTAAGGTGGTCTTAGTGAAAGACAAATGAATGTTCCATAAATAAGAATTTATATGAAACCCTGCAATGCTACATACTTACATAAATAACAAGAAATTGCATGAGGAAAAGGGCAATACCCTAATCTAAAAACATTCACAGCTTTCTTTTATTTTCTTCCACATCTGCAAGGAATTAGATTCCATGACTTTGGAAAGTATACTTTGGAATTCAGTAAATTACATATTGTTGGGAGCTAATTGAATGGACAACCAGTTTATATCCATTGGTTCAGTTCCAGCATATCTAGAATTGAATGGAATGCCTTTCTTGCTGAAGCAACATCACAACTTGTGGAGTTATAGTGACAGCAGGAGAGGTCCACAGACTGAGAACTGGCAAAGGTGCAGCCACTAACAAGGCATCCAGTATCAGTTGTGGTTTGTGATCCATCAGAATTGTACCTAGAGAGAGGTGGGTGACAGATGACAGGTCATTATCAGCCTGCGATGCAAAGCAGTCCCATCCTTGGTTACTATTAGGTGTATAACCTATTGAAATCAATAGAAGCTTTGTCCTTCAGGATCAGATTTCTCTTAACAAATGAGCCATGCTTCCCTTCAGTAAAAAGCCTTACTTTGTTTTCTCTTGCTCTGTCTCTAGCCAGGTATCAGCTAAGTCAATCACTCCTCTGGAATGTAAATCTCTGTTATCCAAGCTTCTCCTGACAATGCCTCCGATTAAATCTGTAATGCTTCCTTCCCTGCTGTAATTGATAGGCCATTTCTCTTAAGCACCATCCTATTAACTTTCTGCCAGACAAACTCCTACTGAGAACAGAAAAAAAATGCTTGATGCTGTCTGCATCTACCCTAATGTTTTACATTTATGAATAACTAACCAGATTGTAAATCTCCCTTCTAGCCCTGGATGTCAGAATTAAATTTTCAGGGTCACTTTACCTTCTTTCCACAGGAGCATTACCTCCTTCATCACCTACATCAGTCTCCTCAAAGCTGGACCACTTCATATGTTAAACCACATTTCCCACTATCCCCAGGTAGCATGCATGGCTGGTGGTGAGTTACAGCTCTGAAGACCACCCTCCCTGTTTCGCTGACCTCACTACAGTAGGTTGCTTCATCAACTTCTGTTGTTACATTCGTCTTGTTAATTGCTGTTTTTATGGATTTAATTGAATATGTACTTAATGGTTTCACTGTGTCAACTTGTGGTTTTGATTTTGAAAAATGCCTCGTGAGAAAGAACCTAAATATAAATTTTAAAAACCCAACAACATAAAATAGTCAAACCCATCAGGAGTAAACCAGGTTGGGGAAAGATTTTTTTTTAAAATCCTGCACAATACTTTTTATCCTATAAGGAAAGGATAAAAGCTCTGCAATTGTATGTTCTGAACCTCCCAGTGCAGACTACACACTGCATGTTGTAGTCTCTGTACTGTTTTAGGGACTTTCAATGAAATTCAGCCTGATTAGGAGAACACAAAGTATGTTTATTCAATAACTGTTAATGGATGTATGAATACAGTCTAGCAGAATGGTTATGCAAACAGAAATTACACTGCCATTGGAAAGGTAGGAGAAAGAATAATTTACCTGGAGATTCTTTCTGGGGGTGGATGATGTCTTGGAAGTTCCTCTGGAGACCACTGTGTCACTATACATGGCAACAAGAACTTCTTCTGAATGGAAACCATGGGTTGGTTTCTCAGTAAGTACTCAGTAAGTACTCTGAGAATGTGAACCATCGTTTTTGCTGCCACAAAATTGTGTAGCTGTTGTCACCAGGCCACTGCTGAGATGTGGGCTTTTGACAGTTGCCTGCCCATGCCCATCTTTGATGTTGATACATGTCACGCATGTGCTATATAAAAGGCAAGCAAGTAAAATGAAGCTGGAGGCCATAGCACTGGACCTACTCCAAGGTTGTACAGTGCCCCACTGTGCCCCCAACTCTAACACATTAGTTGTTGATGCCTGCAGGGGAAACCCTACACAGCATCCTGGAACCTAGACACTCAGAGTTCTAGATTTCCCATTGTTTTCAGTTATTAATATCACATTCTGTATCTCTGTTGAGATGAAAAGATTGCCTGGTTCCTAGGGTGCATTCATCTTTGATATTTCCTTTAAGTCTTTGAGAAAAGGAAGCAGCTATTTTGTTTGTTGTTGCGGTTGTTTAAAAGGCAGAAGCCTTGATTTTTGGTACCTCGAACAGATTCCAATGCTACTGTGCTGCAAACACTGCCAGATCCAATAATGACAGCTTCATCACTCAGAATTGGTAGCCAACCAGGGAATCATCCCTGCTAATTACTTACTTAGATGTTCATTAATACTCATTAATGAAAGGGAAAACAAGGACAATGATTGTGAATGGTGTTTGTTTATTCCCCAACCCCCTGAGTTTAAATTTAATAAAAATAAATTGAAGTCTTGATAGGCCAGAAGAATAATGTCATCTCTTAGCCAAGAAAGCTATGCCTTTATCCCTGTATGTATTTATAGCTCTGCATTTTTATACCCCCTAAAACAATGCTTGAGTATTACTCTGCCTATACACCACACCCATTTTCCTGTTAAGAATGTCATTATCTATAGGAAGCCTAGAAAAGATAGATACACAAACACATGCAGAGGGAGGGAGGGAGGGAGGGAGAGAGAGACAGATATGCAAAGATATATTCAACTGTAGTTTAGATTTCAGTCAAAGTCACTAGGGATTACAGCACAATGTAAAATGCAGTGTGAACAGTTCACTGGCAAGAAATGTCAGAGAGGATATTTTCTGTGGGGATGCAAGGTGAAAGGTGCTCAGAATCAGCCTGGCAGGGAAGCTCTTCTTCTAAGAAGATTCATTATATGTTTTTATTAGGTTTTCCTGCAACAGGTCAGAAGAAAATGAAACGCAGAAATGCTCTAGGAGAAGCAAGTATATTGGGATTTCTGCTTAATGAGCTGAACTGGGATAGGAAATGCTAGTTTGGTAGAGGCATTTAGGTGCCAATAAGAAAGCAGAGCTTGTTTTTTTGGAACCAGTTAGCACCAGGTTAATGCTTGTGTCAGACCGCACCAATTCTTTCTTATGTTTGTGAGAAATTTGATGCATAACACACAGTGTTATGATTTCCTGCCTGCAAAGATCAGAGCATCAATTTCAATGGAGTTGGCTGAGCTACATATGCAGTTCTTTATTCGTACGTATCTGCTATTTCAATTAAAATTAAAGAAACTGCCATGAAAGTTTAATTTAATTAAAGAGACTGATATGAACATGAACAACTCTGAGTCAGGGCAAATATATTTGAGGATTAGTAGATAACTAGAATCTGGAAAAAACTATTCAATTATCATAAATTTGGTCCAAGTCTCAGCATGTTGCATTTAAAATGGCATTTCTCCCTGTGCTCAAAATGTCAACGTTTAATGTTTTATTATTTTATTCTATTTTATTTTTCATTTTAGTTTTTACTTATTTTTTCCTCTTTTTTACACTTGTATGCCATCAACTAACCCTTCAATTCTGAAGGGAATGACCAAAAGTCAGTATTTGTGTTTGCTGATTTGGTGTTATGTTATGTTAGTCACAAAGTCGTGTCCAACCCATCATGATCCCATGGACAACATTCCTTCAGGCTCTCCTGTTCTTCACCACCCCCTGGAGTCCACTTAACCTCACACTGACTGCTTCAGTGACTCCATCTAGCCACCTCATTCTCTGCTGCCCCCTTCTTCTTTTGCCATCTATTGTTCCCAGCATTAGACTCTTCTCCAGGGAGTCCTTCCTTCTCATTAGGTGCCCAAAGTATGTGAGTTTCATCTTCAGTCTCTGGCTTTCTAAAGAGCAGTCAAGGTTGATCACCTCTAAGACTGACTGGTTTGATCTCCTTGCAGTCCAAGGAACTCGCAGGAGTCTTCTCCAGCACCATGATTCAAAGGCCTCGATTCTTCAGTGCTCAGCTTTCCTTATGGTCCAACTTTCACAGCCATACATTGCAACTTGGAAAAGCATAGCCTTGACTATATGCACTTTTGTTGGCAGGGTGATGTCTCTGCTTTTTCGTATGCTGTCTAGATTTGCCATAGCTTTCCTCCCAAGGAGCAAGCATCTTTTAATTTCTTGGCTGCATTCACCATCTGCAGTGATCTTGGAGCCCAGGAAAATAAAATCTGTCACTACCTCCATCTCTTCCCTATCTATTTGCCGGGAAGTGATAGGGCTGGATACCATGATCTTAGTTTTCTTAATGCTGAGTTTCAAGCCAACCTTTGCACTCTTCTCTCTCACCCATGACAAGAGGCTCTTTAGTTCCTCTTCCCTTCATGCCATTAGAGTGGTATTATCTGCATATCTGAGGTTGTTGATATTCCTCCTGGCAATCTTAATTCCAACTTGTGATTCATCTAGCCTGGCCTTTCTCATGATGTGCTCTGTATATGTTACATGTTAAATAGGCAGGGCAACAATATACAACCTTGCCATACTCCTTTCCCAATTTTGAACCAATCGGTGGTTCCATGTCCAGTTCTCACTGTTGCTTCTTGACCCGCATACAGGTTTCTTGAGACAAATAAGATGGTCTTGTACTCCCATCTCTTTATGAACTAGCCACAATTGGTTGTGATCCAATTTGGTGTTACTTGAATGGAAATATTAGAAATGCTTCTGGTCATGACATAATTATGTTTATATTTAGAATATATCAAAATGGTTACAGATCTGATTTCCATGACCAAAGGACTGCTGGCATATCACCTCAAGAAAGCAGGACCCCTCAATAGTGGCATCCATCTTCTATTGCAGATTGGAAATGCCTTCACACATGGAAATGTCTTCTGAGTACATACTTGTTTACACAGTCTTCACTGATTTGTATGCCATATCATGATACTGCTCCATTCTGTCATGATGCTTCAATGGGCAAATGTAAATTCACAATAGCTGATCTTTCCTTAACAGAAAATAATGGTCAAGATTTACAATGTTCTGCATAAAAAGACCCAAGTAGATGCTACATAGCCATCTCTCACACATGCATATGGTTCACAACTACATTTAGAATAGGGTGTACTACTTTAACATGCACAGAAGAGGAGTGCTGAACTTCCTTCACCACATGTCTTTTTTCTTTGTATTACTTTGCTCCTGTCACTTTTTGGCATTCTCTGCTCTGATGCTGGAAGTGAGACAGGAAGTGGGAGAAAGTACATGGAGCACTGGATTAAGCAGAAGCACCTCTTTGCTATGTACTTTGCTATGTCCCAAATTAAAGTTGGACTGTCAACTTATCCCAAGGGCTTATAGGAGAAGATAGAGGAATTGGCCATCACTGTTACACCAATCCTTACTTCCAGAATGTTGATTTCCTAGTATTTGCCAGGAGTATACACTTTCACCTCTACAAATTAATTTTGCCATACATTATTAAAGAGTTATGACAAAATACATTCACAGTTAAAAAATCTACTACTTTGCTGTGAGTGATGGCTTCTTATGGTAGATTATTAATGTTTTCACTTGATTAGCTATTTCTGTCATTTAAGTTCCAACATGGACAAATGTTATCTGGACTACAGATGAACCAGAACAAGCATGGGATTCTTAGAAAATAGCTCAGATACATACTAAGGGGAAGATATTGGATGATTTTTTTATTTAACCATTATTTTAAGAATTAGGATTTTTAACTGTTTAAGTTAACAGTCACATTTTTATTTATTTTCTTTTTCTTTTTGAATGTGATTTATTTATGCTATTTATTGTTTTAACACTATAGAAGGAAATGACTGTACATGTTAGGTGAACTACATGTTTATTTGTATGCACAATCCCTAGGTCAGTCTAGAGTTCCCTTTTGAAATTAGAATATTAAACTCCTGTTAGAATCATTGGTACATTACTGATGCAGTTTTGCTAATGTCTCAACCTTGATCATTAACCAATAATTCTGTCTACAGAATACTTTCATTGAGTCTGCCAGTATTATCCACAAAATTACCTATGCACAAAAAGGCTATGGAAAAGACTGTCACTTTCAGTTATTGGTATTTTAGAGTGAAGTGATCTGGGCAACTCTAGCTTGGGTTAGCAGGGTCTGTTGGGGAAAAAAAAATAGAAATGATTGTTCAGATGAGATGTCTACAGATCAGCCTACAAAGGAGCAAGAAAACCAGTTGTATATTTGTCATTCTAAATGAGACCTATTTGTAGATTCAGGTGTTTGTTCCATAGGAAACTCATGAAAAATAGAAAAAGTGTAGAAAGTGCTTTTGTGAGCATTCACAAACGACTCCTGTGTGCCCAGTCCTCTGTACTGTGGCAAGACTGTCATGGACTTCATGGTCAAGAGAATAATATGTACATGGTATAATATATACAAAGTATAACATACGTGTGGGTATAATACTGTTAGCACAATGTCTGACCTTAATCATATATTCCTTGAAACAGAGTTCATCAGACCGTGAGTTCTCATAGCTATGAGAGTCTCAATTTTCATACCATGATTCAGTTATAGAATATGAGATAGAGGATTTCTGAGCATGTGCAGATTTCCTTTCACTGCTGCATAAAAATAAGTAGTAGCTGGCCCTCCCAGATTAGGAATAAGGGATTCTAGTATGGCTTGTTTTAGAAATTAAGCTACAGCCTTACCATCCATGGTCCAACAGAAAGACCTACAGCAAAATTAGACAGCACCTCCCCATGTAATTTTCATATATTCAATTCAATCCTCGATCTGCCCTCCACCAAAATGCATGAAAATGCCCCAATTAGAAAGAGAGTGCTTCATATGTCACAGATGAAGAATGCGCAATATTCATGGACTCTTCCCATCTCTCCAATTAGCTGCCATTAGCCCTTTCATCAAGCAAAGGGAAGGCCCTACTGTGCACAATGGCTGTGCATACTAGTGAGCGAACACAATTTGTCTCCTGACTAAACAAGACACAAACTGTGTTCAATTGTATAGTTCTGCTTATTACCTTGATGGATTTCGCAGCATTGACCCCAGCAAGTAAGTGTACCATTTACACCCTTTGCTGAACACTGTCATTTTACCCAGCTGTGTGAAGTACCTCTAGCCATTACAGAAAATCCCCTGCTTTTCTTTCATTCCCTCTGGAATTAAAGCTTTTACTTCACCCCCCACCCTTTGGCAAGCTGCAGCTCTAGACAAAACAATGTTCTTTCCAGGTTTTTCAGCCCGCTGCCTGCTGTGATAGAAATTGATGAAGCACTACCTGAATATTAGCAATGCACATAATCTAACAGCTAAATATAGAACTGACAAAGGCTGTCCCTCCGGTAGTGGTGCTATGGGGGGAGGGATCAATGTCATTTCTGATATGGCTGCCGGAGAGACTTCTTCAAGAAGAGTTTTATCTTCTCCACTTGTCACTGGTTCACAGATAAGCTTTGGCACCTGATTATACAGCATATCCTCACCCTATTTTTACGTTACCTCATTTTGTAGAGACACTTTAAAAGGATTTTTGTACCCTCTACGTTTATACTTTTAAGGCTGTTTCATATGTTATGTTCCTATTGTTCTACCTCAAACTGAGTGCATCTTTTAAAATGTTTGGGCCATTCACTTATCGAAATGCACACAGAAACCTCCATGAGATGTGGGCCCTACGTGTGTGGTATATCAAGTTTTTCCATTCATCCACAGGCCTTCAAACCCTTCAGAAAAGTGGTGCTTAGCTCCATGGGGCCATCTTTTCCCTATTCACTTTCGGTTTTAGGATATGGCCTGGTTGTGTTAATAAATTTCTCCCCCTTGCAAATTCTCCATTTTTGATGGGCATGCATGCATTCAAATTATTTATTTATTTATTAATTTATTAAAACATTTTTATGCCGCCCCATTCGCCGAAGCCTCGGGGCGGCTTACTACAATAAATAAAAGTAATTATAATATAAATTACAATAAATATAAACATTAAAAATACAAAAAATACAATATAAAATAAGCCGCCCTGGCCAGATAAGATCAAATAATACTAACAGTTAAAATGCCGCTTAAATAAAAAGGTCTTCGCCTGGCGCCGAAAAACAAATAACGGCGGTGCCAGGCGGACCTCCCTGGGGAGCGCATTCCATAACTTAGGCGCCACCGCAGAGAAAGCCCTCCTCCGAGTACCCACCCTCCTAATTTCTTTCATGGAGGGTTCCCGGAGAAGGGCCTCT
The DNA here is from genome assembly GCF_004798865.1 of Varanus komodoensis. Taxonomy (NCBI): domain Eukaryota; kingdom Metazoa; phylum Chordata; class Lepidosauria; order Squamata; family Varanidae; genus Varanus; species Varanus komodoensis. Next base: position 134,363,001 of record NW_025335268.1, read on the forward strand.
CCCACTGATCTCAGGGGGCGGCCGGGCATATATGGATGTAAGAATTAGACTAAGGAATCTGAGAAACCAGGTAGGCAACCAGGAATGGCCCCAAAAGTGTCCTCTATTATTTCCACCCCCATCAGTTGTGGCTTCTGGTGGTGGCAGCAAGCAGTGACAGCATTGCCATACATTACAGACCAGGCCACCTTCTATTTGGACACTTCCAGATTGCCAAAATGTGCAAAGTCAAACTGGCAGTTTTGCTTTGTTTAAATAGTTTCTTCAAAATATTTTATACCACTATCCAATTATAGATCACTGTACAAATGCATTAAAGCTACATTTAAAATAAAAGAAAAAGCCAAATGCACCAACAGAAAAAAGCAACCAGGTAAGATACTATTTTAAACTGCCCATGACTGATGGAATAGGCCAAGCTATGGTGTTTCTCTCTGATGTGCTACAGTTCATTTTTGCTTTGCTTTGCTTTTTTTCTTACTTGAATAACACCTCTACACACACTGTCTGTAGTGTTGCAGCCAACTTATACCATTGCAGAATTCTACCACTGCATTCTGTGTGATAGATCTTATTTTCCTATGGGCTATCACCCTTGATGCCTTCTAGCCATTGATGGAGAATGGCATCTGGCCAAATGAATGGAAAAGCAAAGGGTGTTAGCTATCCAAAACACACACAAGCTAGTTTTACAGATTTCCTGAGCTCTATTTTCCAGACAGCAGCAGACAGCAGATAACTCTTCTCCAGTGTTAGTCCTTATTCACCCAAGCACTTTAGATGTATTTTACTACAGACACCTGCATAATACATAATATTGAAGTGTTTTCTGAGAACTGCAACAGCAGCCATTGCTGAGCAGGCGCTGGATACTGTTGGTAGTCCACTAGCTCTTGTGACATAGCAACAGCAGAGGAGTCTGAAGTGGTGGACTGATAAAGTATAGGATTGAGTCATAACTCATCTTGATTGTAGGCTCGGGGAAGACTTTTTTTCCTGTAGCTTTGATATCTGAAGCAGATATAGACTGCTTGGGGTGATGTTTTACTTCCTGGGGTGAAGAACAAGATGTCCCTACAGAAGCCAACACTGGTGACGGGACAGAATCCTCCACTCATGTGAGAGCTGCAGACTAGCTTAGGGAATACAGAGCAGGCTTCATGAAACACTCAGAGCTGATCAGAGTACCCTCATTGCTGCCCCTTCAAGCCATCCATCATCTGCTACAAGAGGCAATGGCTTAATCTGTCTCATGGTAGGACCAGCCCTGATCTGCCTGCATTGCCAACCCATTTTCCTCCAGGAAACATAAGACATCTCTTTCATGCATCTTTCCACAATCCCACATCTCAGTGTGTTTTGGGAAACAGCATCATCCCAATCTGATGAAGCCTCAAAATCCATTTGGCATTTCTCAAGTAATGGAACAGGATGAATAATTCATTTGAGAAGTAGGTGACATTATGATTGAGTTTCAGCAAAGTGTATTTAAACACTTTTTAATGGGATGAATCAGTAAGTGTTCATCTGAGCTTGCCATACCCTTTAGATAACATGACTGATAGAAAGATCTTCCTAAACATTTCCTAAATCAGTTTTCAAACCACATAAATAGTAAAGGAAGATTTATATTTAAGTTCTATTAATGCAAATAGGGAAATAATATCAAAAGCAGGTAGATTACTGGCTGATACAAAATGCGAGGATGGAAGAATATCAATAGGGATGTGTGAGGAATCCATTCTGGGGGTGGGATTCCATCAGATTCCTTTCACTTGGTTTCCAGGACTCCAGCCTGATTCTCATGGCTGGGAATCCAGCTTCTTGGTGAGTGTGCTGACTATTTACTCAGTGCTCACCAGGAATTAAGCCCCTGTGAATGCTGGACAAGGATGCTGGCCTCTTTTGCCCAACTGATTTGAAGTCATTCTTTTTGCTGAAAATAAGAAGAATGTTACGCATCTGGAGGAACATTCACAGATTTCGTCTCTACTCTACTTGCTTCCTAAGACAGGGCCAAGCACAAGCTAAGTTCAAGAACTGAAGAGGGATGGATTGCAGGAAGCTTCATTGCAACATTGAGGATCAGTTCAGCAACACTTTGTTCTAAGTTTAGCAATTAGATTGATTTTCATGCACCCATGGGGAAGCTTCCATACAGTATAGGGGCAGGTCACTTCAGGGCCCATAATAAAAATAGTACTTAGTAAATAATAATAGTTCAATCCTAGACATATTTACTTAGAAGTATGTTCATTCAATAGGTAAGCAGGAAATTCCATTTGAGAGTAAGTCCTACTCACTGATTCCCTCAATACGCAAGATAGTACTGTTAGTACTCTATAGCACTCCTCATTAGTTAAAGTGTTTTCCATACATTATCACAATTATTCTTGCAACACTGAGACCACCTGCTTTTCTACATGAGGCTTTCAAGCCCCACTTTACCAAGACTTCTGCTTCTTGTTTCTTTCTGATATTAAAAGTAGCTCCATTACTCTCACCTCATCCCTGTGGCTTTCTCTATTTTCCATTACACAATCACTTGGTGGCACTGTGGTATCAGAGAATTGTAGAAATGCTTGAGGGTTTAATGCTACTACTCACAGATAATAGCAGTTTTTCCTTCATCCTATTAATTAAGTAATGGAAATGGTTTCAAATAATGTTGTAGAACACACCTTCATAGAAGAGAGGACTCACGGGTGCTCAATAAATGTGTCACGTAGAAAGACTCTGCAAAGGCATGCTTTGCCTCAATGGCCAACTAGTGAGCCCACAACTAAAATGAAATCTGAACCAAATACTTCTCCATTCTAAGGCCATTCTCTTTACAATATTGTGGTGTTTTGTTATGCTGTTGCTTGTGACTTATCATATGGAAATACTCCATGGTATGTATTTGAGGGCGGGACTAAATACTAGAACAATGCACAGGGCTACTTTATATATTATGGAGAAATATGCAAACAAACAGGATGAATGAGACGGTGTATTCCTTATTCTTCCTGCATCCCTAAATGTCAGACATTGATCCAAGCCTATGAGGCACCAGAAAGCCAGTAGTTGCTTTACATGAAAAGCCCCGTGCAAATCTATCATTCTACGACTGTATACAGTAAGAGATGCATGTTTGGTTCTGCATAGCTTGCGGCTCACAGTACATTCTGACATGGTAGAATTACCAGCTATTCCATTTTTTGATGCTAAATATTTTATTTTATTATCCATCTGTGGTATTTACTATGGACTACTACTTCAGACCATAAAACTAATGTTAGCAAATAGCATAGGCTGGGATGTATAATATTATCACATTATAAAGGCATGTCTAATGGGAAGCTAGGATTGCCTGTGGTTCCTTGCTCTAACAAATATGCATATAGAATACATACTCATATGTGTGCACATGCAATAGAAACCCAAGCCCTATTCAGTTGTTCTGTACCTGAACAGAGCAAAGATGTGGCATCATCTTCTACTCTCTGAAACAGAAAGCCTCCTGTGAGAGAGAACATTGGACTATCCACTGCTTGGTGGACATGGAGAACCCCCATGCATACGAGAGGCTTTCCTCTTCAATCATTCATCCTCTTATTAGAAAATGATGGATGCAGCAATGGAAAGGGGGACTACTCCTTTCACTTGTTTGATCTACCTGGTTAGAGGATGCTTGAATAGGAAACAAGTGAAGCAATAAAAGAGTTTGTAATTATGGGCTAAAGACCAGCTCTTACCATATAAGGGCACATTCCAATTTTCACCTCCCAAGGTTTCGGTCACACAAGTGTTCCTCTGGTGGAGTTATACAATGCATTCCCCTGTTACCAATGCTGAAAGCATTGATCATTATTAATTTAACCACATTGGCCATCAAAGGGAACATTATTACAGGACTACTTTGTTTCAAGCTGTAAAATCAGACAAGGCATCAAAGTGCAGATTACACTGATGTATGGCTTTGTAATGAACAACATGTGTTCTGCATCCATTTTAAAGAAAGGGATGGAGGGTGTTCTGTAAGCTCTTTCTCCTTATTCCATCTCTGAAACAAAATATACAAAATTACATTTAGTAATCTAATAAGACTTCAAGAAAAGGGCTAGAGGCTATGAAGCCCCCCTTCAATGGTTCCCTTCCCCTTAATGGCTCTGTTATTAAGTTTTCTATTCTTAGCTGAATTCTCAGATACCCTCTGCCTGTACATCCTCTGCCAATCCTACTCAATTCTTTTAACTATTCAACATGTCTTACCTTAAAAGATGATGGCTGTGTTTTGTTGCCATGGCAATACATGCTGTCACCCTACAAAGTATGGGGAAGGAGAAGGGAAGCAGATTGGAGATGCAAGAAAATCAAAGCTGGGAAGCATGATTTTATCATATTTAATTCTATGCTTATTGTGAAACCATATCCAGGTAGCTTAGTGGAACTAAGGAAGAAATAGAGCAGAAACTGAAGATGGCCAAGAGTGAGTCACAGCTTTCTTTGCCTCCTTTCCCAGGGAAGTTTTATTTCCTTTTGCCATTTTAGTAGGGCTAGCATGGTGACCACAGTCTGATGGGTTTAAAGACCAATTCAGATATTGTGTTTCCACCTGTGTCACCCATTATCCTGCTGCATACACAAGCTCACCAGAGGGGAAAGTGATGAGGGGTGGTAACTCTTGCTCTGGCTTGTTAGGGTTGGGATCATTATATAGGATTTAAGCTTGATCCAAATATGTATTCCACTGAAAGCAATGCAGTAAAAAGATGGCAACTGCATCTGCAATCACATTACAATGCACATTCAATTCAAGCAAGCAGTTCCTAAAGAGAAAAGCTATAGCTGAAATATTCTGTAGCGTTTTCACAAATATCTCGGAACTTATTTATGATCCTGTTTATTTATTACATTTCTATATTTCCCAGTAGCTAAAACTATATTGGTGGATCAACCCAATTGAAAACTAAATGTACTAAGCCAATTAAAAAACAAACACACTACAGGCTAAGCCCAAACTAAAAATGAAAAACCAAAATAAAATCTAGTAGCAGTATGTAGATTTAAAATGCAGTGACATATTTAAAACAATGTAAACTGAACAGCAATAGAGGAGCAAAACAACCAGGGGAAATTAAGAAGCATGAGAGAGAAATGGCCCATAGCCCATAGTATCCTTCTGCAGTATGGCTATTGCAGCAAAAGGACCTTGAAATAGGACAGAGTCACTGCTACTGGTTTCATGGCAGTAAAACATGTTTTTAAAAAAGAAAGCAAAGGGGGAAAGTTCCCTAGAGAAGCAAGCCTCTGCAACTGGGCATTGCATGGAAACTGTCTGTCTCCAAAATGTTTAACAGTTTCCCACCCCACCCACCTCCAGAAAGTTGAAAGTGCTTTTTTTTGCAGCCAGACAATGTGACTATGATCTTAGGGGAACACATTTCATCCAGCAAAGCACTTCTGAATTCCTATGTTGTCCAAACTCCTTGACTAGCAAGGTGGCTTCTGTTTTAATCAAATACTTGCAATATTCAAATATACTGCAAGAGGCAGGATTTGTGGCTTCTAACAAGCATCCCAAATTCATGTTATCTCTTAGAAATCATCACTGATCAACAGATAGCACTTGTACCAATTAGCTGTAAGGTCAGCAGAAGCAGAAGAATGAGATATTATCAAGTGGAAGCCCTGATAGTTATCCCTGCAGAATACAGAGTGGCATCAAAGGAGCAGCAGCAGCAACTGAGGAAAAGATAGCCTATTGGGTCATTTCATAGAAAATTGTTGCCCTTTCTGAACAAGGATGCTAGTAAACTAAGGTTTTGTTTTGTCTATAATTTGTGTCAACTGTATTCTGGAGGTTAACTGCTCAAGGTTGATTTCATGAGTTAGAGAACCATGACATTGCTATGCAACTAGTGGAGATAGGTAACCACCAATACAAAGAATTGATGATTACCTGTAAAACCCTAAGTAATTTTGGTCCAGGATACCTGTGGGATTGCCTCCTCTCATACTAGCCTGTCTATTCCCTAAAAAACAGAATTAGAGTCCTTTCTTTGTGTCTCCCCAAGGTCAAGGTATGGATGAGCAGGACCTTCCCAATAGCTACACCAATAGCGCGGAATGTCTTGCTATGTGAAGTGTGAATGACCCTGTCTTTGGCTGTATTTTGCCTGCTAGCAAATACAGGTTGCATCATTGTGTTATCTTCTTTTATGACAATGTGATTTAAAATATTTGAAGCTGTTCCTTCTTGATCATCCCAGATGGAATAATGAGCTCAAATTATATGATGCCAGATTCTGGCTGAGCTTCAGGAAAATTTCCTAACTGTTAGAACAACAGTTATGGTGGTTGTGGGCTGAACAGTGGGCAGCCATCTGTTAGGGATACTTCGATTTGGAGTCCTGCACTGAGCAGGGTTTGGACCTGATGACCTTATTGGCCCATTCCAATTCCACTATTCTATGAAATGATGAGCAGTTAGGGGAAAGGAGGAAAGGAGTGTAGTCAGCTAGGGAACCCTGAAGGCTCTGCACCACTGCACTAGAAAGATGAGAAAGAAATTGCTATATAAAGAGTACCATTTAATTAAATGGCAGTTGTGCACAGAACTGAGTTCACCATGTACTACCAATCACTCTTTCATACTTACCCAGTCATTTTCCATATACAATTTTGGGACCCAAGACAGTTCGCTAACAAGGCAGCTCAGGATGTTTATTTTTAAAAATTGGAAAAAGACTCAGTAGTGAGCCGCTTGGGCTGGCAGAGCCAGGAGTGACAGAGGATCATTGCTGCAGCATTGCTGATGACACAGACATACCCACTGGTTACGCAACACATAGCATCATCTCGCACTTTGTCTTCATCTTCTTTCCTTTGTGCTTCTGAATTGTTGATGTTTCCTTTTCACTGGGCTCCTATCTGCCTGCTGGGGCCTTTAAATGGCATATTCAGTGGTAGGGCTTGACTGCTTTGATACTTCCTGAAAAAAGTATTCCATGGAGGAAGTGCAGAATTAATTCTCTATCTGTATTTTGCAACTTCTAAAGTATGCAAACACAGGTGGAGATGGTTAATTTGAAAATGTTTCAACATGCATACAGTTATTGCTAGACAAAGAAAAAAGGTGTGGCAGTTGCTCTAAGGCTGAGCTGATATTACACAGCTGTTCCATGGCCAGCAATCTATTTTTATAGTTTAGTTTACAGAACAAATTACAAAATGTGTTGGGTTTTGTTTACCCAGATAATGATGTGATTCTTTTCTCATCAAACCAGACTTTATTTGCCCTCACAACTCAGTTTAAAATAGTGTGTAGATGATAATGAACAGCCTCACCTCTGTTATTTTAGTCCCTCTGCTTCTGCTTTGTGTAGTTTTAGAGATGTATAAATATTAGACATCTTCAGGCCAAACTGGGAGAGATTTCAAATTCTTGCAGCCACACCAGAGGTTCTAGAGACAGAAAACTCTTTATATTCTCTTTCCTTTAAGTCAGCCACTGAATTCCCTTGCATGTCATTCTGTTGTGACCTGTGAGGAAGTTATAAAAAGACCATTTTGTGTGTGGCAGGGAATTTTTCATGGGTATACTCTTGCAGGATCACTTATAGCTAAGACTTTGGAAGCTCAAATCGTAATCTCACCTCAACCATCAATTCACTCAGTGGCGTTTGACAAACTCCAGAATTTCCTTCTCTTCCCTACTCTGCGATGTGGGTATAATAATGATGGTTTAGCCTACAAGGTATACCGTTACTTGTGAATCATTACTCAGATAATTAAAGTGTTTTCAAACATGAGCACAACTTTACCGAGCTAATTACACTCCATGTGGACCAGTCTGCAATCACTTGTCGCTTTTTCTTCTAATCTGAACTCCAGTGTATGATCTTTCTTTCTTAAACCTGTCCCTGTGCTGTCATATTATCCAGGCTCAGCTCACACACAAGTGCCAAGTAAAGAACAGGTAGAAGGAGTACCTCTCAAAGAGTTGCCATCCCAAAGGTGCCCGTGTGTCTCCTTCAAACAGAATAGTCCTCTATTTGAAGGGGTTTCAAAGTTCTGTCTTCTGTTTTGAAGGTCTCCTCTATTTGAAGGGCTGTCTAGTACAAGTCCATTATAAAGATAAAGAACCATCAGAAGGAAGAGCTGAGCCTTGGAATTGCTCATCCATAGCATCTGGGCAAGAGGCAGAACAAGCAGGCACACAGATCATCTGTCTTCTACACCATTGCAAAATGTATTCTGTTCCTATTTTAAATGATTAATTTTATTTTAAAATTTAGGCCTTTGCATATGCACATTTTACATGCAAAGAGGTATTTTCTTTTGTCTCCCTGTTCTATCTATCTATCTATCTATCTATCTATCTATCTATCTATGGTTTTTGTATGCTGTCCCATTACTAAAAAGTCTCTGAGTGGCTTACAGAGTAAACCGAAAAAAAACCCAGAACCCATAACAACAACAGCACACATCTTAAAAAAAAATGAGTCATGGTGACTCATGACCTCTTGGTTTTGGAATTCATAAGTCATCGGCCTCCATTCTTCACTGGGGGTTCTTCCAGGCCAGAAGATGTGGCCATGCAACTTTCCTTTGATTCATAAGGTTCCCTTTGGTGACAGTCCCTGTCATCTCCACGCTGTAGGAAACAACATCTGCAGAGCAAGCAATGGCTGTTGAAGGATATAGTGAACTCTTCAGTGTGGGTGAAGCCCACAGCAGTCTTCATAAGGATTAAGAAGCCCCTTTCACCATGCTGCAATGGCGTATTGCCTTCAGTAGGTGAGATCACTCCAGGCAGCATTCCCACATAGCTTTTCCCAAGCTCCTGAGACATTCTGCCCTGTCTAAGCCACATCTTTCTTAGATGTTGACCTTATCGATTTGAGTGGCTAAAATTTGAATGAGATATTTTTGGTTTGGTTGGTTGTTCCTATAAGTCCTCTTAGCAACAACTATTACTCCTCTTTCGGCCTTCAGGCACTCAACAGGCAACAGCATTAGAAAGTCCCAAGGGAAAAAGTCCTGTTCAGAGTTACATTTCAGAGAGCTGGAGCAGCTAAAGTGGCTGCAAGGACAGAAAGGGATAAAGTTGGTAAAATAGAGTACACCTCAAACACTACCCTCCACCATGTCTTTACAGTAACATAAGCACCTAAGTCTTGGACACTAAGAAAATTTTCCCTTCTCCCCTCTAATGGAGGCTTGAAAATAAATAGATCAAAATCTTGGCATAGTGCTGATATATACCATACGTGAACTATCAGTGCACCTTTTCCAAATCAACAAAGACAGTCCTGCCGAAATCTAAACAGAGATATGCCATAGGGCAGCTTCACAAAGTAAGCATTGCTCATGTGAGCAGCAACCCTGACAAGGTCTGGCTTAGCAATTAACATTTTCAAGTACCTCTGCTATAAGGATCTCAATTAAACACCCCAATATGATTATCCTTGGCATAGGACCCAATCTGTTGTCATTTGTCCCACTTTAATGCCTTTATTTTTATGAATGAAACGCATTTGCCAAATTGACCATTTTGCTGTCATTTTAGATTTCAGCTATCTTGATGATAAGTGCTGTTTTAATTCCTAGAGGGAGGCAGGGAGAATGAAGAGGCTAAATTAATTAATAGGTAGTTGGAGAAACACCAACACTGTTACATACAAGAAAAGTCTGGGCAGCTTTTTGTTTTGAATTTGTAAAGAGGTGCATGAATTAGCCATGGGGCAGGGACAATGGATGGAACAGTAATGTTGAAAATTATGAGGACAAGAAAAAGACAGTGGTGATGTGGGCTGAATACAAGCCTGTTTCCAGATAGGATATTTATAGCAGAATAAGTTGATTTGTTCATTCACATTTTACATTGGGTCCACATGATGTAATTATTCATTTGTAAATCATGTGTTTTTCCTAACATTGCATCCATCTTTTTGTCTGATTGCAGAAGGATAGAATTTCTACCACAGTGGAAACATTTACTTGCCTGTCTTTTTAAAAGAAGTGTGACTTTGATATGGTCTGGAAACCTATCTTCACCATGTGATCTGATCATCCATTCTGCCTTGGCTCCTTGGTCTTTGTGCATTTGACAGGGTTCCACATTTTCAGTGAACAGAGTATGGAACCTTCTGAAGAGGGTTGCAAGGAAAGCCCAGGAAATGTTGGCAAGATTATATATCATTTGCCAATGTGGTGTTCTGTGATAGGGCCCACAATCCAAAAAGTACCCTTGAGAAGGGTGAACTTGCCCTGATGAACAGCAAGTCCAACAATGGACACTTGTGGCCTGAACAAAGACCGGTGACTTCTAGAAATATGGCTTTAATCAGTGCTATGTACAAATGGTCTCTCAAAATCCCCCACCCTGTTTTCCAAGAAATGTTGGCTTAGTTGTAGTTGTCCTTCTTCAGGGTTTAGCAACTTTCCTGAGTTCTTCCAAATGTCTAAGGCATAATGGTAGATGCACCTTTTCTCCACCCTAGGTGGTGATATTGATGCTCGTTGTGTGTTCTGGGGCAGGTAAGGTTGCATCTAGCTGTGGGGAAGAGGTTGAGCTAGTGCTGTGACAAAATTCATCATCAAATTTCCTGAAATTTTTATTTTCCCATGAAGGAATGTTCTCTTTTTCCACCTTATCCTTAGAGGCATTTTGCAACTTGTTTTGAATTTCTTTTGGTGAGTTTTTGGAACTTGCACAATGACTGTGAGATGGCCATGGGTACCGCATATGGGCTCTTCTTTACACCTTGTTCCATTACTCTGATGGTTCCCAGGCTCCCAGTGCTTTCTCATGGATGGAATTATCTCATGATCCCTCCCCTTGGGCTTCTAGGCTTTAGGTAAAGTGCAGAAAGCCAGGGAGGCTATACATTTCCTGAGATAAGGCTGTGCAACAAAAGACATTTGCACATGCTCCTTGGCTAGCTCATAGGTAGAGCCAGTGTGGTGTAGTGGTTAAGAGCATGGGACTGGGACTCAGAGGATCTGGGTTCTAGTCCCCACTCAGCCATGGAGCCAAATGGGTGACTTTGGGCCAGTCACAGACTCTCAGCCCAACCTACCTCACAGGGTTGTTGTTGTGGGGATAAGATGGAGGAGGAGAATGATGTAAGCTGCCTTGAGCCCTTCGTAGGAAAAAGGCAGGATATAAATTGAAAAATAAATAAATAGGTAAATACAAGATCCCAAAATATGACCTATGAGAATTTCACCAAAACTTCTTTGAATTTCTGTTTGAAAGCAATTTTCTTTCCATCAAACTGAATGAAAATGGGTAACAAAGTGGAAGAAATCCCATGATTTAATAAGAAAGCAGAGGATTGTAAGTCATGTTTGAGCTACTCTGGTGTCCTTGGAATATTGAACTAATGCTATTTTCCCACTTCTCATTCTGATATTTTAAAACAATGGAGACATCAGTTCCATCACAGGCCACAGAAGATTGCCACACCAGCTGAGAAATCCTAAACTTTTCCTTCTGCTGGAGAGAAGCGAGAGTCCCAGCAAGTCCGACATGTAGCGCCTGGGTTCCCTGCACTGCAGCTTTCCATCAGCAGTGATTTGTGCATTGTGGGATGGTTCATGGTCAAGCCCCTGACGAGCAGATACAGTCATCTGGAAGATATCTATCAGGCTTGCTCCCAGCTTTGTGAAATAGAGTGTATATGAGCAAGAAGATGAATAGTAATGGAGTCTGTGTCTAGATACATGTGGGAATCTAGTGGGGGTGATATAGATATACATAAATGAAGAGATGTTTAAAGCTTGCCATAGTAAATGGAATTCAAGGAAAAATATTATTCTCTTCTCCCTGAATTTATTGTTACCTTCCTTCCTATTCTATGGGCTACAAATAGCTTGATTCAAGGGACAATTTCTTAATCCAGCTTTTCAAAAATTACAGTTGTGGTCTGTCACCACACACAAATGTATGAGAAGCACAGTCATCTCTCTGCTTCAACTGATGTGGAGGTCATGGAAAGTTACAACTTTATCTTCTGGTCCAGTTATGTAGGAAGAACACAAAATTAATCTGGAAGGTTATTAGAAAGAAGTTCAAGCAGTGCTTACAAATGCTTTAGTCTCATTAGAATGTCTCTCCTCTCCCATTTTATGAATGATATGCCTAGGGAATAGTTATCTATAGGGGAGAACAAACTTCAGAAACAGCCAATTTGCATAAAACATGTGTTCTAATCAGACTAGCAGGACAGCTCATTATCCAAGAAAATGATCAAGGATCAAGAAGAGCTGTTTTTCTTTTTCTTCCCTGGACTACCTTCCTTCAAAAATCAAGGAATCCTGGTAAGAGTAACTAGACTTTTAATTTTTCCCCTTCAAATATTTTATCATAAGTTAGATTCTAAATAAGCGTTCATATCTTGGAAAGAAGAATATTCTTCTTCCTTTTAGGCTAAATGTGATTAAGTTTTCCAGATCTTCAGGGAGACAGATAAACTAAAGGGATTGGACTTTATCTGAGGTTTCGCCTAAAGTCCTTCACACATATACACTTTTGTTGTAGCCACTTGCAAAGTAATTCAGAGAGGTAGGTGAATACCTGAAGAGTTGAGGCACTCTGAGAGGAAGGGGAAACTAAGAAGCATCCATATATATGTTCAGCATCAACCTGCCAATACTCATGGCTGCAACAAGCTCTTATCAAATTTGACATTTCCACTTCCTGCATCCATAAATCCAGATGAAAGATGAACACCAACAGAAATGAACACTGCCTGAATTCCTTAGATGGTATTCATCTGTACATATTGGAAACACAGTAGTAACAGGGAACTGTGTAATGTAATAAAGATACAATTAATGCACAAATAATGCACATAATTACTCAGAACCACAAAGTATATTAGGTAGCTAAATATTTCCCTAAAGGTTTTCAGGATGCCCCACCATTTAACCACCTCTATTCTCTTTGAGACAGTGGAATGATAGTCTGTTTCCTGTGTATCCTGATGGTAAATTGACAGTCAGGAGTGCCTGGCTTTGGATGTCTAAAAATAGAGACTTCAGGTAAGAAAATGACAGTGAGCCCAGCCACTGGGTGAAGGAAACCATACCTCACTATTAGACAAAGACCAGCAGGCAACAGCAGTTCACACACAATATGATTATCTCCTCTAAGGTTGCAACTGCAGCATCTCAGTACATAACATAGAACAATGAATTAACTGTGCCACTGTGAAATCTTATGCTGTACAATGTGGCATCACTGCTGGGCTACTATGAAACAATGAGGAATCATTCCTAAAAGAGCTGGGCCCATGCAGGTAAGAAGGACCATTCTCCATGAAGTGGCAGCATCATATTTTTCACACACCAAGGGATGAGAAGAGACTTTCCTAAAGATGAAGGTCATTCTCATTGGATGCCATTAGATGGCAAAGGTCACATGGCTATGCATGCCCTATCCAACCAACTTGAAAATAGAGGTGCACTGGAGATGGAAATGTTACTAATCTAGGGTGGTCAGGTGGCTTATTGTATAGGGTGCAGTCCTCTGTTTGAACAACTGCCATGGGACTGTCCTTTATTGATTCTCTACCTGATGGGCTATAAAGTCCAGGTCCAGTTTAAAGTTAAAGAACCATCAGAGGGAATAACTGGACCTTGAAGGTATCAAACAAGAACTCCTGAATGAGAGACTAAGCAAGACACACTGTGGTAAGATGTACTGTGTCTCTAATTAAATTGTAATTATTTTTAAATTTGAATCTATGCACATGTAAACATGAGACTGCAGGTGGCACAGTGGTTTAAACCGCTGTGCTGCTGGGTTGGTTGATCGAAAGGTCACTGGTTCGAATCTGCAAATATAAACATATCCAAATAGCCTGCAACGTAGTGTCTGCTCTGTTGGTGATTCATAATTGGTCACCCTAAGAAAAGCCTACATTAATGAGAAGCAATCAGAAATTGGCCACAGACATGAAAGTAGCTAACTCTCTTAACTGGTGAAGGAAAAGATTTGACTGTATGTCCTGAAACAGGATCCTGAACTCTAACCCTCAGAAGATACTGACACCCTGTTCTCAGAAGATGGTTCAAGTAGAGGAGTCACCTATGGAAAGGGGTCAGGACACTTCTACCTTCCTGGGACACAGTTCACAGACAGACTCCAGGGGATAGCTTCCCTCCATCTAAAGTTCAATTACCACCCTCAGACTCTGAGGATTCAGTTCATAGGAAAACTAGTGTGCCACAGCCGCTTCCACATCGTCACAGATCAGGATTGGTAAAAATGCCAGGTTTCTTTAAGAGAAGTCCATTGAATATGGTGGTAAGCGCAACAAGCCTAAATTAAAGCATACTCTCATTTAGACCTCTGTCTTGTTCTGCTCCATGTTGGAATGACAGACAATGTTGCCTGGCTTCCAGCTGGTGGAAAATCTGACCTGCACTAACCTCAACCCTTTTTAAGATCCAATTTGTAGCAGAACTTTGCAACTCAGGCCACTGCACAGAACCCATGGTCTGAAATGGTACACTGGGTAAAAAGTAAGCCCCAAGGGCTGGTGAAACCATTCCCTAGTGATATAGGACCTTTGTTCATAGAATTTCTATTGGCTTTCCTGATAATGCCAACAGAAATTAAGCAGGTCCCAGCATTTTCATGGTAGAAACCTAAACAGAGCATCTCCTTACCTACAGCTACCTTAGTTGTATAATGGGTTTACAGAGTGTGCAGGAGACTTACAAGTAACCTAGGACATCTATAAATATGTAATGCACAAACACAACAAAATTAAAGCATGATACCTTGGCTTATTCTAAATTCTAAGCAATGCACTTTCAACAATCACTGCTATTTGTTAATGTGTCAAGCTGCAGCTATGCATTTTGCATAAGCTACGAAGTGAATTCTATTGCAGAGATGAGGTGCCCCTGAAGTGCACTCCTGCCACTCTTTTGTCCCATTGTTCAACTACATCAGCTGCAATCTCAATATTTATTAGCCATAAGCTCCAGAAAAAAAGCTTAGGTAAAATTCACAGGGATTTGGACACACACACACACACACACACACACACACACACACATATAAGCACTACTGAATAAGGAGATGAATCTTGTCCATCTGCCAAACACAATGAATGCCCCTAAAGTAACTTATGAAATTAAGTGGCTATTGGGATCCAAGTTATTTTATTTATTAATTATAGATATAGTCCACCTCTTTGCCTTTCAAGGAATGCAAGGCAGTTTAAATAATTTCCTTCCTTCTCCTCCTCTCATTCATTTCCTCACAACTACTCTATGAGGCCAGTTGGTCTGAGAGTCTGTGACTGGTCAAAGTTATCCAGTTAGCTCCATGGCTGAGCAGGGATGAGAACCCAGATTTCCCGAGTCCCAGTCCCACACTCTTAGCCACTAAGCCACACTGGCTCTCAAGTTTCATTTATGTGGTTGGGTGTATCCATTGTACTGCTACTTCTGCATAAGAGAACGTTCTAATGAACTTGCCACTGTATGAAAACCAAACATGTCCCACTTGATCTGCTATGCCAGTGCTTTATGCATAAGTAATGCAGGGCTGTTTCCCACATACAGGTTCATCACCTGGTGGTGGTATGATCAAGCGAAGATTTGCATTCTGAGTGAGATGTGAGAGAATATCACTCATTTCTTTTCCCAAATGCAGTATTTTTCAGTAGAGTTATATATTCAGCCTTGGAGCTGGGTCACATATGAATGTTGCTCTTTACCAGTTGAGAGCTGCACCAAGTGATAGCCTGTTTATGTTTATAGAGAGCCTGCTCATCAGCAGAAGAACATATCCTCTGAATACTCCAGGTCCAAAGTTCCATCCCCAGCATCTCCAGCTTGGGCTTGAAACGTTTCCAGTCTGAAACCCTGATAGTCTGATAGTAAAGTACAGATGCAGCAGCAACGGTAAAGGCTAACAATGAGAGGGACTGTGGCTGGGCAGCTGCTGAGAGCCCACAGGGCCACTGACAAGAGTCAACATTCTCGCTGTTATTCTTCTGGAGGGAAGGGAACCATTGAAAGTGTCTTGCTCAATGGCCCTCTAAAATCTGGAACTGGTGTTAGAGAAAATACTGAACTAGGTGAACTAGTGGTCTGGCTTGGCACAAGCCTACTTTGATCAACAGACCTTGATCTGCTTGAAGCAGCTGTGTATGAAAAAAGACCACCTGATTACCACACATTTTAAAAGAGCAAGATACAAAAGCAGTTGCCACCCTCAAAGAAATTATACAGTCATACAAAACATCATCAAACAACTCAAAGACACATTTTAAAATGTTCCTTTGTGCCATGCCTTTTTCCTGCAAAGGGAAGTCCAGAGTACACTACAAGGTTGCACTGAGATAAGAGAGGCATTTCAGTGGAAGAGCCGCCTGTGACTGCATGCAACCATTTGACAAAAGCTTTCACTTTGCAGATAGCACAGGATTCTTTTATTCTTCAAGACAGAGAATGACTCTAATGTGACCTCTCTAATTTCCTTAGGGAGTATGTGAAATCATTTCTTCCTGTAATTCGGTCTCTTGCTTGAAAGGGACAAGGCGATCTCAGTGAGGTAGGTGAGATTTCAGACCTGTATCCAGAAAGGCATAGCTCAAGTCTTCACCTGGCATTGAGCAGAATGCTATTTACTTCATTATTTACTTTATTTAACTCCTTTCTGCCCACACACTCAAGGCAATTCACAGTTTAAAATAAAGGCCTATGGTTGAATTGCTGCTGTATAAAAGAGGAAGGAAAGACAGCAGTTGGAGGACAATAAGCATTTATGGACGCCATGGTGATTTCAGGAGAGATTTCTGGAAAGGGAGGAGCTGAACCTTTTCTCTTTATCTCCTCTCTCTAAGAAAGCCAGACATAAAAACCCAGAATGCTGCATTGGCTCTTATGATCTGTGTAGAGCCACTAGAGCCAGAAGAAGGGATGGGGGAAGGAATTTTGCAATCCTTCCTTCCCCTGCAACAGCAATGACCTCTAATAATCTGCTCTAGAGCCAGGGGCCCATCAGATGGTCATGGGGGCAGGGCAGATGGCCCTTCATGGAATGATCAGTCTGGGTCCAGCCTAAACTAAGGAGGTGGTCACTCATGCATTACTCCAACAGAAGAATCGCTCACCCAATAAAAGGACAAGCCAGCACACGAATCTGTACAATACTTGATTATGCTATACTATAGCATGGTAAATTTGGAAGTAACTATACCTTAAATAGAAATACACTACTGCTTACCATACTGGGGAAGATTGACACTGTGACCTGGGTGTCAGCACATTCTGTACTCCAAGTGCTAATAGCTGAAGGACACCTTCAAGGCTCCTGCCCTGCCTCCTGATGGCTCTTTGACTTTAAGGCAGATTAGCACTGGAAGCCTGTCCAAACAGGACACCTTCAAACAGAAGATCATTTTCTTGGTCCCAAATATAAGGTGTGACACCTGGGTGCTCTCTCTCTCTCCACAACCTAGACGCGATCAGGAAACTATTACGGAACCTGTTAGGGCTTTCTCATCCTCCTCCAGTTGTTGTTGATGATAGTAACATTGTTCGAAGAAACCTAGACTCTGCTCCATATTTCCTGAGGAATTTTCTGGAAGCCAGCTCTTGCATGTAGCTATATTGCAGCAACAGAGGTACAAAAATATACTATTTTGAGAGACAGACCAAGTGAGAGAAAGAATGAGAGAAAGAGAGAGCAGATTATATAGAAATGCATGAAAGATTACATGCATTATCTCAATTGGTCCCCTTGCAGACAGTCTGAAATTATCTGTAAAAGCATTTTCTAGGCTTTTAAACATGCATTTGGCCACATGCATGTTTCCTTGAGTTGGGGCAACTTGGCTGACTACATGGCTTTGAAGAATCATTTCAACTCAAACTGACTTGAGCCTGGATTGAAAGATCAGCTTTGAAATCCTAGATTTCATCAGTCGCTACCCTCTAATGCCTCCTCAGTACCACTTCTGCCTTCACTGCAGCAAGAATCAAAATCTCTTTGTAACTAAACATAAAATGTGCTTTGCATGATTTTAAAAAATGATGAGATGGTTTCTACAATTGCTACTATTATACTCCAGAATCTCCTGCTCCATCCAACTCTTTGCAAATCTCTGCTATGTTCAGCACAACAGGAGCAGCACACATAATACCCTATGGGAATGTGTCCAGATGTTGAGATTTCTAACTCTTGTTTTTATGCACAAGTATGTTTCTAGTCCTTATGACTATAGAGAAACATTCGTAACTATACTGAAGAAATTGGTAAATGGTTAGAAAGCCCAAATGAATGGTTTTGTCATTTTTATCATTTTTCAACACACATGATCAGATTTGTTAAAACCTTTCCTAAGCTCATCACCTTAAATGCACTTGAAAATGACACGACATGGCATTATGGTCAGGCAGCTATGCAAACTGTCCTGATATAGCCTTTAAGACTGATCCAGGCATTATAGCATTATAAAAGTAATGGATACAAACAAACATTGAGGAAAAACCATATGGAACATAACTCCTGAGGCTGTACCACTTCTGAATTCAGGTGCATATGTGCATAGTCAATGTGGCAATCTAAACTCCTTGTACAAAGGGTAGGTTACAGCCCTTCTCACTGGCATGTTAGATAGATAAATAAGGTGACACAACTAGCTCATGCAACAATTAGCACTGCAGCAAATCCTTGCGTTCCCTGTCTAAATGCTGTAAAGTGTCTTGGAGAACCCACCCCGCACTGAAGCAAGCTCTTTGCATGCTGATGGTCAACTGTTTATACTATTGACTAGCAGAGGGAGAAAACCAGGATTTTAATTAGTACCAAGGGATCCTCATTATATTGGAGGCCAAACTTGCACCTGAAATTTGCTCACAAAGCAAGTCCATCCTCTGAATAGATGAATTCTTCGCCCAAAAGGCAGATGGTAGACTGCTGTTTGGAAGGTCAATACTTTCTTCCTTCATGCAATTTGAGGGATGGACATGTGCTTGATAGAAATAATGGCCCAAGGGGAACATTTTGTCCCCCTCTTCCAATGATCAAAACTGCAGACAGAAACATGCCTGATTGCTCTTCATTAAAACCAAGAGAAGCAAAGAAAAGCAAAGCAACTAGGTCAGTAAGGCTACAATATAGCAACTCTTTACATTTTGGGCCAACACCCTTGGTTTTCAAGAATTCCAGTGCCTAGGCCAATTGTTCCCAGTGCTTCATTCCTGAGAGGACTGAATAATTTTTGAAATGTAGTTAAGGATAGCAGAGGTCTGCAACATGCTCTCCCTTATCCAGGACCTCAGGACACAATGTTGTGGGCACAAATTGTAGGAAAGAAGATTTCAGTTCATTTTAAGAGAAAGTGCCAAACTGTGAGAGCAGAATGGCAGTGGAATCAGTTGCCTAGAGGTGGTGGTGGTCTCTTCACTACTGGAGGCCTTCACACAAAGACAGGAGAGCTGTCTAAGAGAAGCTTTAAATGGGATTCCTGCACTGAGCAAGGGGCTAAGTCCCCCCTGCTGCAACTCTGATTCTGCTAAAATAGCTCTAAGCAGGTATAGCATAGTGCTTTTCCTCTTTAGAGGAAATGGACAGTTTTGTCCCTTTTAAAGTTGTTAGGACAGATTACCCCTGTGCACAGGCACAGAGAAAATTGTGAGGATAGGACAAGAAATCGGAAGCATCAACCAGAATGTGCATTTGAGAACCCTGTGTTCCCATACGTGTTTCCAGCTTTGGTTCATCAGCAAAAGGAGGAAATACGTACATACACACTGACCTCAATTTGGTATGCTGCATGGCTGTGTCATTGTACTGGACACAGGTAACAGGCCTGAACCATCATGTTCTAGGACTTATCCAGGCAGCATTTTTCAGCTCAACCCTCTGCTGATCTATTACCCTTTCAAAATGCTAATGTGGTATAGTAGTTAGACTCAGTTCAGGGTCACCTGAAACCATATCCCTGCACAAGCTTGAAAATTGCTGGCCAACCTTGTTCAGTCATCATCTTCCAACTTAAACTTGGGCTGCTGTCATGATAAAAAAGGGAGCTGGGGAAATGCTCTGAGCTCTTTAGACCAAGGGCAGGGGCTGTGTACTTCCAGATATTGTAGGGCTCTTCACCCTTGGTGATACTATACTAGGCTAATGGAAATTGCAATCCAATAACATCTAGGGGGCTACATATTCTCTAACCATGCCTCAAGAGAAGGATACAAATCCAATAGATATATTTCCTTTTTCTCTTTGTACAGTGGAGGGCAGGAAGAAAAATATAAAAGAAAGAAAGAAAAAGAGCAATATTATCTGTTTTTGGGAAACTGCAATCCAGCCACAGAGGCAGCTTGAGCACATGAGATGTTGGGTCATTTTGGTAGTATTTGTGGATACAGTGCAACACAAAAACACTGGTTCAAGGGTGCAAATCTGCAGTTGTATTCCTACTCAAAGCACAACTTCATGTGGATACTGTCTGGACAATTTCTCTGAGAGCAGGGGAGGAGGTGAACTACACTATCTATTTCTCCCATTTCTGGAACCAGTGGGATGATTTTCCTAACACTTGGTTAAAGCCAAGTATCCTTTTCATAATCAAAAGCTGTTCTGAGGCTGGGAAATTCAACAGGTTATTAAACATATATGTCTGCCCATGTGCACATGCACACACTCATAAACACACAGAGACTAAAAAATAACATTTGGATGCAGAGTTCATGTAAAGATTTCTTCTGTGTGTTTTTAGCTACCTTTTTAGAGCTGGCAATTAGAAATCTACTTCCATAGTACGGCCTACCTTGTTTCTTTTCTGGGCTGTAATAGCTTCCCTGAAGAAGACAAAGGGATTCTTACTAGCTTCTGAGCTGGCATCAGCTAAAAAGAAAGATTTCCCCTATTTTTATTGAGCATAACCAATCAGGTTGAAGTGATTAATGTATTTGAGGTCTTACACTTCCCTGAATGGATGGCTTCAGAGGCAGTAATTGAAGCAATTCAAATCCTCAGTAAGAAGCCACCTTGATGTCTCCAGTGGTGAACCTCTTCGTAATTATGAAGATCAAATTCATTGTCTTTCTGCAAATGGAGAAAAATGAAAGGCCTTTATGCAAAGCTGAGTGTTGGGTGGGCGGGGGGAGATGCATGATTTAAATAAGTATCACATACTGTTTTTATGAAGAGAGGACAAAAAACAGATATGCAATAAGTTGCTATATAATTTTTTTCATTGTTTTAAGTGAGCAACGGTTTCCTATTCTGTAATTATCCTTAAGCTCTAGCTTGTACCCTTTCTCTTTTTAGAGAAAGATTATTGTTCTATGTGAGTTTGGGCAAACATGATTAGATATAGAAGATCAAATTTTATACAGTTTCTTCATGACTTCCAACTCAATGTTAAAAACAACAAAAAGAAAGAGGGCTTCATGCCCAACTTTATACTGAGAAAAAGGCAAAAGCAGTGATTTGTTCTAATAGAACTTTTTCACCCAAATTGCTTAGGGGAAAGGGCCAAAAGGAACAAACTGAGAAAATATTTTACAATTCCAGATCAAAGAATCAAGCCTGGAGTCCTGTTCCGATCAAATAATATCAGTTGAACTAAGAGCATGCTATCACTTGCTGAAAATCCCTTTGACTGTTTCCTTCAGCTATAAATAATGTCCGCTACCCTATGGAATGAATCTATGCCAATCAGACAACAAGAACTGAAAAAAGTGGGGCAGGGGGGTATTTGTAGGAATGCTACATTTCTGATATGGCTTAGACTACAACTTCCATTACCTCTGATCTTTGGCCACACGGGGCCACTAGAAATTGTAGTCAGACCAGGTTCGAGAAAGCTTCTTTAGTCATGCACTTACTCCAAAGGACAAAGGAATTGAGGTGACAGCTGCTTGTTTTGAATAAGGTCTATGGTCAGTTCTGTCTGTACGAAATGCATTGCTGCAGTTGCTAAATATGTATTGTATTCATATTTAATATTACATTGTTTTATTATTAACATATATGCATTGTTTAATACTATAGCTATTGTGAGCTTCTTTACTGTATACATTTGGGTTATCTTCAGTTACAACTCTGGTAATATGCTTTAACCTTCATTATACTGTAAACCCCTCCTCAAGTCCAAACTGCTTTGCCCCTTTCATGCATCTGATGAAGTAGGTTGTTGCCAGGCTATCTAGCCAGCATCCTACAGACATAACCACAAGGTCTTCCTTCTTAAGTAGGTCGGAGTCTTGTACTTTTAAATCAGAATTCATAATCCTGCAAAATGTAGGCCTTGTAGTGACACCTAATCCATTAAAGCAATCTCTTTCCAAAATGCAGATCGACTTTTCCCTGTGGAAATTATCACAAAGTATTATCCAGCTCCTGTATTAGCATTGTCTAAAACCACCTTTTAAAGCTGCATTATGTTGGCATCTTTTCTGACACATCCATGATATGATGGAGGTGAGGTATAAAGGATCTCCCCCCCCTCCCTCTCTCTCTCTCTCTCTCTCTCTCTCTCTCTGGCAGAGGATTCATTGTTAAAGTAGTTAGGAAATATATTTGATGGATGGTAGCAGGTAGATTTGCCCATTATTCTCTCTAATCTGCTTGATACACAATTTAAGGGAGTTGGGGAAGTGGTGGTGGGGGGGGGCGCTGTTAAAAGGCTGTGGAAATTCAAATCAAAATTCATTTATGCAGCAATTCCTGCATTCCTTTCAAATAACCCATTAGATATTGTCCTCTGCTAAATTTAGCAAACACTCAGGTGTGCCTGCCCTGGGAGCTTTTAATCATATTGTGTTAGCAAAAAGAGCTAATTAGATAGACAAATTTAGAAGGAGGGTACTGTACTTCAGAAACAGAAATGGATGATTAGCTGTTATTCAATGTAAATTGTGCCTCTTCTGGGCGGTGGGGGGGGGCATGGGGTAGCTTTCATTGTGATTCATGCTATTACCTTGATTTACAACTCATTCTGTGCATATCTACTCAGAAGTAACACTCTTTCAATTCATTGGGTCTTTCCCCAAGGGAAGAATGATAAGAGTGCATCTTATCACTGATTTGTGGCAGATTTCCACTGCAGATTTCTATGACATCCTGAGTTTGATCCCCAGTTTCTTGAATCTACAAACTGCCATGATGGATCAAGCCAAAGGCCCTTCTCCCATTTTGGGCATACAGTGTGGTCACCACTAAAGCTGTGCAGGAACCAGTGATGATTCATTTGAGTACTGTAGACCTTATATTGGTTTGGCTGATTTTAATTCTACCATAGGTCATGAGCAAACTGCTGTGAACACACAAAACTGTTGTGTCCTGCTCAGAGAGTTTTGACTATTGGGTGGTATAGAAATATAATAAATAAATACCTAAATAAATATCACACAAAAGGCTTAACCAGAGCTCTGTTCATGGGGTTGTGGTGGGAGCTTTGGTGTGGACTGTGGCTCAGACTATGTGGGCACCATCACTTCTGACTAGTAGTTAACTGCACAGAGAACCAGGATAGGAGAAACTTTGACCAGAGTCCCTTGGAATATTTATTATTAATTATTTACTCTAATTATTTGCTCCAGCATCCAATAATTAGCGTATCCTCCCTGTAAATATCCAGGCAGTGACTTCCTACATAGAGTAGCTGTTGGTCAGTCTCTCCATTTCAGAAAGCCCTCCACATCTGTAGCCACTACAGTGTCCTACAGCAATACATTTTATAACTTAATTATCAACAAAGACAGGTTCTTTTCTTAGAATGAACATTTCCCCCGTTTGTATCTAGTGTTTGGGGTTTGTGTTTGTGAAGGAATAATGTTTATTGATTTACTCACTGCACTGTAATTTTATTAACTTTTATCATCCTTTCTGAGGAGATATATATATATATGGGCTAAAAAAAATCCAACTGACGTAAGTCTGCTATCCTAGGCACTCTTACTAGAGAGTAAGTATTATCGAATTCTGTAAAACGTACTTTTAAGGGACACATTTAAACATAAGTTAATATTTTCTATTACTCTTTCTCCCCTTTGCTTGGAAAAGCATTTTCAGGAAGCTGCAATTTTCAGCAGAACGTAGAGGGATATGGTGGGGTGGGATTCATTATCTGTAGTATGTCCATTCAAAAATCCTTCCCCAAAACAGACTTTTCTTTGTGAAAGAAAGATATAGATCTGCATATCTTCCCTTGGAATTTTGAGCAAGGAAATGACTACTGGAGAAAGGTTCCTTCCATCTGTTGGTCTTCCACTCCATATTCCAGCCTCCTACAGATGCTTTAACTTAAAATAAATTTAGAATAAGAAAATGAAACTATATTCAATCCAAAGCCTGGCTCCAAGGATATGTGCTAAAGATCATGTTGAAAGTGTCCTTCTTCATCAGATATGAATTTGTTGATCATTTTATTTTAGGCATTATAAACTCCCACTGCTAAGTATATTTTTTTCCTTCACTTCCCACCTTGAAGTCAATGTGCCTACACTCTGGAGTAAATTATTTGTAAGTTTCATATAAGATGGCATTTATTAAAATTCATAAGACAGGTACACAATTCTTCAAGCAAGCTGGAAAAAAGGCAGGCAAGCAGTCTCCAGTGCATGGTAACTCTTTCTCAGGTCTGGCCTTGGATGCTTGGGCACTGGGACTGCCATCCATTAGAGCCATTAATTCTTAGATTCCCATACAGCTTGACATGCTTTGGTGCTGTGGCAAAACTGGAAGGAAGGAGTGTCATCAGGGGATACTTGGAGAGCCCTCCTGATAGCAGAAAATGGGGGAAGGGGAGAAACAGGCAGGCTGTTCCCACAAATGCATTGCATAAGTGCTTCAGTATGCTAGACAGAAATGTTGCCTTTAAAGACTGCCCACCTGGGATTTGCTTTTCTTATTCTGATTTATCTTTAAGTAGAAAATGCTTTTCAAAGCTGTCCCAGCCCATAATGGGGACACCTGCTCAGTGCTTTTTATGGGTCCATTTACCCTCTTTACTACTTCCGAAAGAGCCCCGCAAGTGCATCCTTGCCATTTTGGCATCTGACGCAGCCTGTGCTGTGTGACATGGCTCTTTGTGCATTCTCTTTTTCCTCCAAGGACTGCACACAAGTGATGCCTTATAAACTGTACCTAATGGAATTCAGCTTGCACACTGTGAAACCCTTAATGCACAGTCTAGTGAAAGTAATGGACTGTCTCGCTAACCAACTGATAGAAGCTTGGTCTCAACGCAGCCATTCATTCTGGTGAACAATGTTCTGTTTTTGTTTTCCTATTTTCTTTAAGATGTTAATTGAAAAGGAAAAGTCACTGACAAGGGACTCACATTCCAATAGATTAAATTTTAAAAGCCACCCTGACAAAGTGAAGAACAAAATGCTGAATAGAAATGAAGATACTTGAAGTGAAAAAGTAATGTGAAATGTCAGTTGCCAGCACAGCAATAAACCCAGCTTTACAAAGACTTGTGGAGAAGTTTTGCTATGTTACTCCCAAACTTCGGTCCATCTTCTGTTCTACCCAGCCAGAGCATGCCATATTCTGAACATCAAGGTATTCATTTCTTTGCTTGTCACTTCTGAAAAGTTCATACATGGCCAATGATTAGTTGCAAGCTCACAGAATGATTATACTTCTAGATTTGTCACTGATCTAAGACCTGTGCATGAAAGCAGAATTAAAAGTACAGCTACTCTCATGTTTCAACACATTATAAAATGTGCCTCTTCAATGTAATGTGCCTCTATGCAGTTGCCTCCATATAGAAGGGCATGTTAGTATGCTGCAATCAAACCAACCAAGGACCTAATGGCATCCTAAAGACTAATAAGGGTTAGTGCAACATGTGCTTTTGGTCGGTCTTGATCCCAGTTCATCAAGTTCAAGGCATATAATAAATGTTTCTTAGTCCATGAAAGATTATGCCAAAATCAGGTGGTTGTTATGGATACTCAAGATACTGCTTCAGAGTCAGTAGGAGACCCTTTGCATGTTAAATGGGGCTTCCTCACACTTAACTAACAAAGAGGCGTGTGCTCAATTACTCATTTCAGACATAATGGGAAATGTAAGCTTAGGAAAGTCTCATAAACACTCTCCTTTTTTGCGTCAGCAAAAGCTTTCTGGTTTCAGTTTTACAGTAACTTTGGTTTCCCTGTGACATCTGAATTCAGGGAACAGTGGTTTAGTTTGAAGCCTTATTAGAGGAAAAAACAGGAATCACAGTTTGATCTTGGTTTGTTCTCACTCTGGAGCCCAAAGGAGCAGGAGGGGAAGCAGGTGAGTCTGAAGCTGTGCTCTGTTGGGTTAACAGGAAAACCGAAAAGGATCATACAGGTCTTCCATAGACAACTTTTTAAATACTACATAACGTGTCTGACAAAAAATTGGCCTTCAGGCTATTACAGCAAACAACCACTGAAGAACAAAGCATCTAAAAATACTGACATTGAACCCCTAGCTCATTGAGGCTCATGCATATAATCAGAATGCATGATTTCCTGTTACATCTTGAAGTAGGCATACAAGTTTAAGAACTCTTTGCCTATAGTGACATACAAAAGTAAGCCGTGTGAGCTGCATGAAGGTGTTTGTTTGGGAATCACAAGAAAGATTGACAAAAAATAAGTTAAGAAAAGCCTTTTAGGATTCCTGGGGATCTTTCCTTGATTTCATATCACATCTCCCTTATGTTTTTGTGACCACTCAACAAACACACACATATAGATATTGATATGTTCCAGGGTGATTTCTGATTGTATATAGTTTTCATTTTGTTATCCCACTAAGCAGGCCAAATATTCACTCTTGGATCAGAGGAAGGAAGGAAGGAAGGAAGGAAGGAAGGAAGGAAGGAAGGAAGGAAGGAAATTATAATCCTGCCCAAGCATAATTTATTTAGAAAACAGCAACCTTTTTTATCTTCAAAACCCTACATCTTCAGGGCTCATGTAAAACCCTGCATTAACTGCAAATCAAGCCTTTGTTCATCATAGTTGTGTTTCTACAAGGAGGCAAAGGAGGCATTTGCGCATATACCTATTTAGGAATATATTAAAGCCCTGGCTTATGCATTTAGAAGCCAATGAGGGGAAAACATTAATTCAGAATAGTTTGGCTATAAAGAGGGAAGTGCATGACTTCTGCTCATCCAGCAGCACAAGCCAGTCAGAACATCTGCACTCTAAAGGATACAATGAGAACATACATTGCAGCCAAAGCCAACAAGCACTGGAGCAAAAAAGAACACATGAGCCTTGGTAGCAATAACTGAAATATTTAGGGGCACCCTAAATATTTATATCAAAGGACACCTATAGTAAAAGTTGGCTTTCCAGTAGATTAGACCATTACTCTGAGCCTGCAGACCTGAAATATAAAACATAAAAAATGGTTTAACAGAGCTAGGTGTTCCAGTGAAATTAAGCTTCAGAGGACTGATCAGATCATTGGTGTGAACTGATTAGAACATTGGCTCACCCCTGATTCTACAGGCTTCTGTGCAGGGGAAATGGAAGCAGATTACAGACTAGATCTGAGGGTTTACCAAGCTCCCCTGGCTGCCTCACCTAACCCTGAACAGATCACAGTCTGCTCTGGATGGAGACCCCTGAGTGTTCTCACATACACATGTGACAGAATATATCTTGGAGAAAGCATCTTAGTTCAGTGCAGACTCATTTGATTCCAGCTCAAATCTTCAGAATCTCTACTTAAAGGATTCATGTAGCAGGCCGTGGGGAAGAGTGTCTGCCAGCCCTAATAGATAATACAAGGATAAATGGACCTTATATAAGGCATGAACTCACCTAGTGTTGCCATATATAACAAGCTTTGTAGTGGATCAGGAGCTAGCAGTCCTGAATACAGTATGGCTCCAATGTGGGTGAGGTGGTGCATCCATGCTGGCCTTAATCTGAAGTCTGTAAGTGCTATCCATGGTGCTGAACTCCTTCTTCCAAATTGGTTCACAACTATGCACAGGTCCTTAAAAGTTAAGATTTCAACCCAGAAAGGATACACTTCCCACTGACAGTGGAGAAACCAGTCCTCATTCCCTAAATGCATTCAGGACAAGTTTTGGGCTTGTATAGACAGTATAAATGTCCTTGTATTTAACTCCATGATAAATTAGTTTTAGTACAGTTATTTAGTCTGTACCCCCACATTATGCATGGGGGAAAACTGTATTTATTCCTGGTTGATGGTCACTTATTTATTGGTAAATAGCCTTTGTATAGGGGATCAAACAAATGTATGCATTTTTAGGGGGACACATTCAGTATAATAAAGAATGAATCAAACGACATTTTTGAATAAGCTCTTCAAACAAAGTACCCTAAATTATCAAAACTGTGCCCCACAACTGAACTTAGAATTGAGGAAGAGTTCAGCAGTGGTGCAGGGGTCTATTAGTGTTACTCAATACCTGTTCTGGAAAGTTGACTGCAGTAGGCAGGAAATACTTCTGTGTACTTTCTACATCAAGTGTTAATACATATAGCAGAAGTAGCCAATGTAGAAGCTTCATTCTTCCTGCCAGTTGCAGCAGCTCAGATGTTGCAGATCCACATCTGTACCACTTTTGCTCATCTGAGTTCAAAGAGATCTGGACACACGTGGTCACAGGTTGCTGACTCACACCAGTATTGTTTTGATATTCTTGGTTCAAACCCCAAACTCACAGGGTTTGAATGTGATAGTATCTATTGAGCACTGAAGCTAGAGTTCCACTGCACATGTTTACCAGACTGGGAACAAAGAACTGGTTCACACAATAGATATATGTCTATTTGATCCATCCTGAGTATCCCTGAATAAGTTAAGTTCATTGCATGAGCCTGTTCTCATCCAATACGCTTCTGTCATCCAATACGCACAGAAATCACAGTGCAAGTGTAATTGTGGAGCACACATGCCTCTATCACACTTGCATGGGAATCCTGTACCCAGACTCTTGATGGGATCATGTGGAATATTTGTACGAAACAGGGTTTTTTTTTCATGTTAAAGCTTCCAGGGAACAGATATTATTTGGAATTTCCTTGCATGTTTTGTCTGCTGTCTCTAGTTGGTTGATGCTTCTATGCCATACATTTGCTTTCTCCTGGGAATATGATCCCAGTAAATTGGGGAGTGCAAAGTGACTGCAGTGGCATCACAGCGATATGTGGCCAATCAGGTTTGGCAATGTGACAATGTCACAAATCCTATTGTGAAAGCAATGCTTCCTGGACCTGCATTCTGATCACTGTGAATGGATGAACATCCTTCTTGGATGAACACTCATCTGGGTTCCCCATTTGCTAAATAGTGCGGAGGTTGTACTGTCCAAAGGGCTGCTTCTTTCACCTCCATCCAACTTAATATTGTATTGCTGTGTTGGAGATGATTTCACTGTTTCCTTGTTCTATTTCTTTAAACTGCTGAATAACAAAATGTTTTAAAGAACTGCTATGATAGATGGAGGCTTTTCCCTCCAAGGAGAGCCACTGACATAGTATGCCACTGGTAAACTCCACAAATAAAACATTATTCAATTTAGCTTGTTTGTACCTGCTCTTTCACAATACAAAGGCCAATACAACTGGGTTTTTACAGAAAGCATGCTCAGTCTCCAGTTATCCAATAAAGGCAAAAGGTTAGTAAGAGTGGGCTAGAAATACCACTGCTAAGCCAAGAAACCAATAATAATCAGAAGCATCTGCAAGCATCAAATTTCATCAGCGACTTCACTGTCATAGCCATGCAGTGAGATAGTATATCAAACACAACCATGCAGGCCCAGGCTGGCTGCCTGTTTTGCTCCATATATACACACTAATATCAGAAGAATAAATCAAAATCTTGTTTTACACCAAATCACACATTGGTTTTCTCTCCTGTAAAGTAAAATGCTGATACCTTCTGAAGGGGCTCATTTAGTAGCAGGTGAAATGAAATGTCAACATGAATTAGAACAAATGACACTGCACTGCCCATCAGCCGACAGGTGCCTTTTGGGAAATGCACTCTGTAAGTCCTCTGGTCAAGAGATGTGAAGAATATTATTCTTTGCTATCCAGTCCATGCTATTTTCCTAGGTCAGAATCTGGTCCACAGTTACACATGCACATGTTCTGCTCATTTTAATGGGTTTTTTCTCAAGACAACATAGCAATTTCCAATAATGCAGCCCTAAATTGTGATCTAACATTCCACATTAGCAGTGGGAAGGTTGGCTTCCATATTATTAGCTCTGGGGAGGAATGTCTTCATGAATAGAGAGAACTTTCATTTTTGTTAAGTGAAAGTGCATCAGCCTTGATTTGCATGCACACTTGTGCCTCATTAGAGCATGACTCATTTGTGTAACTCTTGCAAAGCTCCTCACTTTTTGTAGAGTAGAGGAACGTGGCTTTTCTCAGATTTCCTCAGAATAACATTGTTGATTTCAAAATATTTAAAAACATGATGGTGAAAAATCTTATGGATCAGAAATGCTTTGATTGGCAAGAAATTATTTTTTAAATGCTTAACGGTGAGGCTGAAACATTATATCATTTTGTTAAAAGGTATGCAAAGAGAATGGAGGATGCTTTAAAAATCTGTTGCTCTCAGCACCAACAAAAATAATCTGGCAATATGGGAAAAATGGGGCTGTGCCTGGTGCCTCTGCCTTCTGATCACATCCTGGTCATATAGCCCACCACTCTCTACAAGCTGGTGGAGAATGTCTGAGGTCTGCATATTCTGTACAACTTAGAATACTCACTGTGCAAGGTTCTTAAGCATGTTGGAAACCTATTATAAGTGCCCTGCCTCAAATTTCAAAAGAAGTTAACAAAAGTTAATCTTTGCACATTTCTGAGTGCACAAAAATAATGAATAGCAATAAAACATGGAGGCAGCCCCTCCACAGTGTTGATGTGGCACTTTGAAGGGAGAACTGGTGGCTCCATGAACAGAGATGGGGAAGCTGGGTGTCAAGCTATCTTCTCCAATCGCTGGGTGGGGGGATGAATGGAAAAAAACACTGCAGGCAGCCCACACGTTTGGTTTCATGGCTGCAAGGGAGAGGGGAGCTGATGTCTGGGATACCACCTGGAGAACCAAGGCAGAAGGAGCAGGGCGGAGCAAAGCAGCCATGATGAGCCTCATGGTTTCTCAGGCTAATTGTGGGCGCTTTGCCGAAGAACCAATTCATCACTGAAAATCAACATAAGGGGTTTTTGTGATGTGTTCTTTGTCTAGAGAAACTGCCCACTCCCTGGAGAAGGAACATTGATACCTTGCAAAACCATTTTTGGGGTTCTCCCTGGTGAGAAGTGGGTGCTCCTCCAAAAAATCAATGCAGAAATCCAAGAGGTATTGTAGCTCATATTGAGCAATACTGTATCTACCCAAGCAAATGTTCATGATCTTTCTAATTCAGGTTTTATTAACATTTTTGTTTCTAACTTTGTAAACATTGCAGATAAAATTCATCCGTATTGTTTCCACATTGCAGGAGTCAGGACTGTGGGCTCTGCAGTCTAATATAAGGCAACTTGGCAGTGGAGTCAAGTGTTGTTTGCCAGGTTCCTGATGTTTTGGTTGTATTAGGAAAATGCAAGGAGCAGGGAACTGCAGAATTGCTTCATGAGAGGTATGCATCTGTGTATATAACTTTGGAAGAAACTGCAAGTTTTAGTGTTTGTAGAAGGTTTGGGTACAGCCTGTCCCCCTTTCTTTTCAGTGCAGTCCTTGAAGTATGTCAGCATATTTTCAGGTATTGTGGCAATAATGCCCCTTGAAGGCATCTAACGTATGTTGCCTGCAGAATGGAACCTAGGGATGGATTGTGAGCTGAGCCCCTGATAGACCTGATTGTTGGAAGGCTCCTGGGGACACCTACCCTCAGTGTGACCCTTTCTCAGTCAATCTTCACTCTCACTGCCATTGTCACCAGGACAGTGTCTAAATATGTAATGTAACTTATTGAAGTATTTAACCACACATAAATATGGGTTCAATATATTGTACTTTTGAAGTAGGAACTCTTGCTGTCAAAGTCTCCCTCCTGCAAGAGAGCCATGGTGGATGCAAAGCTGCAGCAAAGTGTCAAATTGAGGTTCCTGTCAGTTATTTCTTTGCAGAACACGTAATTCAGGGAGAGACTTTTGTTGGCATTCCTTTCCCACATCTAGGGGGCTTATAGGTGCATCCTTTTGTCTCCCTTCTGATGGTTCTTTCTCAGACAACTCACATCTGCACTTCTCTTCTAGTCTCCAGCCTCTTCCTGACTTCCAAATCTATCATCAGGGTTTGGTGGAGCTATCAAAGACTTACAACTGCCTCACCAACCATCTGCCACATCGAGTGGGAAGGAAAGCCAGGTCTGCAGCATTTAATTTCCTTCTCACCTCATTGTTTACAATTTCTCCCCTTCTCCATATATACTGCTTATAAACCTGAAACACTCCACAGTGCTCTGTGTATCCAGTGGAGTAGGCTATAACTGAAATAAATGAGTCAGTCTTTAAGGTGCCACAAGACACTTCCTTTTAAAAATAGATGCTAAGGCTGAATCCCCATGTTCACCTATTGGGAGTAAGTGACTACTTCCCCTCAGTCTTCTCTTCTCAAAGCTAAACACCCCCATTTCTTTCACTCTCTCATCATATGGTTTTATTTCTGGTCCCAGTTCATCCTTTTTCCCTCCTTGTCCTTTCCAGCTTGTCTGCAGCTTTCTTAAACTGTGGTACCCAGAACTGGATGCAGTGCTTCAGCTGAAGTCAAACCAATGCTGAGTAAAGGGGAACTAGGACTTCATGTGATATGGAAGTGATGCTTCTGTTAATGCTTCCCAAAATAGCATTTGCCCTTTTTGTAGCCACAACATATTGTTAACTCTTATTCGGGCTTGTAATCTCCAACAATTCCAAGATACTTCTCACTTGCAGTATTGTTGAGCCAAATATCCACCATCTTGTAATACTGCATTTGGCTTCTTTTTCCTAGATGCAAAACTTGGCATTTGTGCCTATTTAATTCCATTCTATTGTTTTCAGCCCAGTGCTCCAACCTATCAACCTTGAAACTTACTTCTGTCTTCCAGGGTATTAGCTATTCCACCCAATGTTGTGTCATCTGCAACTCTGATAAGTGTTCCCTGTGCTCCCTCATCAAAATCATTATTAAAATGTGGATGAGCACTGGGCCCAGGACTGAACCCTGCAGTAGCCCACTTGTTATCTCTGCCCAATCTGAAAAATTTCCATTCAGTGGTACTCTTTGTGTCTGATTCTGTAGCTAATTGTGGATCTACCTGATAGTTGTTCCACCTAGCCCACTTTTAAGCTATTTTGCTAATCAGGATATCATGGGATACTTTACGTATCAAAAGCTTTGCTGAAGTCAAAATAGATTATGTCCACAGCATTCCCATGGCCATCAGGGAGGTTACCCAATCAAAAAATGAAACCAAATTAGTCTGGCAGGATTTTTTCTTGAGAAATTCATGCTGGCTTATAGTAATCACTAAACTGTTTTCAAGGTGCTTGCAGATTGACTGTTTTATTATCTGCTCCAGATTTTCCTATGAATTGATGTCTGACTGTCTGGTCTGTAGTTCTGTGGTTGTGATAGTTCTTCTTCTTTGGCTCTTTCCCTGTCCTTCATGATTTCTCAGAGATAATAGACAATGGTTCTGACAGAGTTCTACTACCAGCTCCTTTATTACTGTAGGATGGTGTTCATCAAACCCTGAAGATTTGAACTCATTCAACCTTGACCATTTGCCTATCAATCTTGAGCTTCCATCCTGCTCCTTCAGCTTGTACTTCCCCTTTCATCAGAAAGGTAATTGATTCTCTTTTGGGAGAAGACTGAGCCAAAGTAGGAACCGAACACTCAGACAAGAGCACTCATGTGAAAGATTCCATTGTACTTCTTTTAGAAATCCAACATCCAGGTCAAAACTCAGCCGACTCCCTGACTGGAACTCATTACGAACCTTTCTGTTTATTGATATGTTCAGGAGAGGTCCTTTGGGGTTCCATTACCTGCAGAGGCCCATATGTCAGACATGCATGAAAATGCTGTCTCCTGTGCTGCCCCAGTCTATGGCATGTGTTTTCCCAAGAACTACATTGGCCCCCACTTCCTTGGCTTTTAGAAAGAGAAGATGCGTTATTGTGATTTAGCTTTTTAAAATGTGTAGTTTAATTTTTCAAATAATTTTTCATGTTCTAGATTTTGTTGTTTTGTTTGATTGTTTTATTGTCCATTTTATTGTTTTATTGACTGAAGTTGTGTACAATACCTTGTTGGTTTCTTAGCAGATGAAGCTTCGTATAATTGCTAACAATAAATAAGTAAATAAAGTTATGTTATCATTTCTATACTACCCACATAGATTACTTCTGGTATCATTGTGGTTAGTTGCAACAGTTCCTTACCCCATGTTGTCTTGCATCCAGGAACTGATCTCATGTGTTTGTTACTTGTATCCAAACCCTCAATCCGAAATTCCTCTTTCTATGAAGCAGGCTTTGGATGTTTTCTCCTCTGATCATGTCTTAATGCACAGTTTCCAAAATCATCAGCCATTCTGGTGGAGCAGCGTTTTTCATGGGTCACTTAATTCCAAAGTAGTTCCAAATGAAACAAAAGGCCAGGAGATAATTAGAGACCATCCATTGTGTATGACGATCCCATTAGGTCCTGTGGAGAATGCCAGCCTATGATACTCAGGTATCGCTCCCCTGATTGATGCCCATTTGCATTCTATACAGAGACTACTAACATATTATTGTGATGCTGTTTCTTAGACAGAGTCCAATTAATGAAAGGTTAGGATGCAATTAAAAACCATAAAGTGCTCTTTATCTCTGGGTGAGGTTTATACCACTACTTGAAGTCTCCGAACATGCAATACACAGATTTTCTTAAAGGCTGAGGAATCTGCTCTCCCCTCCTGCTCTGTGTAAATGACTTTGTTTTCTTGAAAAGGTAAATGAGCAAGTTAGGCTCAATGGATCATTCATTGACACTGATTGGGCATTATGCATATGTTGCCTGTCCTTCCGGTTATCCTGGGCCCAAAGGACTTGATCTGACAACTGTGTTTTAGGACCAAACACATTTAAAGTCAAGCTTAGATGCAAATTCATGGGAATTGACTTCTATGGCTTGTATGTAATGGACAATGTACAATGGATAGCTTGGACTGATCACTGTGATTAACCGACAAGACCACTTGTATGTGTATGATTTTGAGAGAGAGAGAGATCATTGTATACATACAATTAAGCAAACTTATTTAATCTAATATGCAGACAAAATTATTATTCCAATAAATAATATAAATATCATTCTTCTAGTGGTCTTACATTTGCAGATCAGAGATTCCTAGATTAACAACAAAGTTAACAACAAGCAGTTAATGTACATATATTTTTTACGCATATTCCAATTCTTCTATTATCAGGGAAGTCACAGTATGGTAGGATGCATGTAGTCCTTACTTGCCTTACAAAGGCCTGTTCACTGATCACATGTGAAAGAGCTTTCTTCTCCATTGCTCCCAAATTGTTGCATACTCTCCCCTCAAAGCAAAAACTATTTCCCATTATTTTGCCTTTCCAAAAAGAATTTGAGACACAGCTTTTTAAGTTAGCTTTTAAATTTGTGAGTAGTGGTTTGCACACTGCTTCAACTGCCTCACCATTTACCTGCACCATCCCGTGGGGAGGAAAGCTTTGAATGTTGGAGGTCTGCAGCATTTAATTTCCTTCTCACCTCATTGTTTACAATTCCTCCCTTTCTCCATATATACTGCTTATAAACCTGAAGCACTCCACTGTGCTTTGTGCATCCAGTGGAGTAGGCTATAACTGAAATAAATGAGTCAGTCTTTAAGGTGCCACAAGATACTTCCTTTTAAAAATAAAGGCAAAGGCTGAAACTCTGTGATGACATTCATGGATAGGGGTGCATCATGAATCAATAAATTAATGAACAATAATAAATAAAGTATGGGAAGTGTCTTCAGTCTTGTAGAACCATGACTGCTGCCTGTCTGGAGAAGACCTAGTAATATATGGTGATACGGGGCCTGTTCACATATAATAGAAAGTCACCATGGAGTATTTTTCCAGTGAGCTTGTTGTTGCATACTGTCTGATAGTTGAAAAATCCAAGTTGTGGTGCAATAGGGACAGTTCCCTGTCAACACGGATTAGCTATGGTTCTTGGAGGTTTCAAACTGAATTCTCTCCTAGCTCTATCCAAAGATGGCTGGGATTGAACCTGAGACTTGAGATGGTTGGGACTGAAAACAGGTGCTCTGCAACTGAGCCATGGACCCTCCTAAACCAGACACACTTTTGCTCCTGGCAACTGCTATAAGCTTTTCTTTCAACAGTTTGCTTTTGCATCATCATAAAACCACACAGAACTCTCTTTTTCATATATTTGTAAATTACGAGCTGAGCTCCAACATGGAAAATACAATAAAAATAAGGTGTTCTGTGAAGTGTCCACATTACCTGTGCACACTGAGCAGATCTGTCCAGAGTGCTATGTATGTGAGCTTATTTCTGACATCTGTTATTAAACTGATTGACTTTCTCTAGAGAACAGGGAAAAGATGAACTGAGAAGCAAATGAAATGCCAAAGCGAATTTCATATATGCATTCTGCATGTTAATAGCAAGCTGAGAAAGCATAAGCCTCAAGAAACTCTTGTCTCTGTGAAGTGATTCTGGAATTACAGACTACCAGTCCTAAAACATAATGATAAAGCTTTTCCTATCATTTTTTTTCCTATCAGTTTTTTATAGAAGGCTCAGTATACTCATCACCTTTTTTTAAGGATAACTGACCATGCAGCAGAATGAGTTGGTAGGATGGAGCACATCATTCCATATTGCTGGCAGAAAGTGGCATTTTTAATGTTCTGTGCAAAATCATTCCCTTTAAGCAGAAAGCCAGCACTTTAAGAAGCACTTTATTATTCCTTGCTGTACCAATATCCAGACTCAGAAGGCATTTTTATGGAAAAGAACTTCTAAAAATACAATGACCTTCTAGTAGTTTCAAATGGTACAAAGCGTTCCACCACCTCCAATTGTTTGTTGCAATGTTTAGACTACCACTGGAAAGACCCAGGTTGAAATCATCACTCATCCTTGATGTTTCCTGGAGACCTTGGCCAAGTCATCCTCTTTCAGTGCAATCTGTATTGCAGGATTGTTGTGAGGGTATCGGAGGAGAGGCAGAACTAAATATAGAAGCATCAGCTCTTTGCAGGGATGGAAAAATAAGTAAATAAAAAGTTTGGCTTACTGAATGCAGCATGCACTTCTGTTGGTGAGCATTCACTCTCCTCCATGGTGATGACAATAGTGTACGTGTTTTGTTGGTATGCCAGGCCTGCTGATGAATGTGGGTGAAAAATCGTGCTAGGACTCTCTAATGTTTTGCTGGTCCTTCACACCAATCTGTTCCCACTTTTTTCATCATTACTTTTCTAACAGAAAAACTGCCTACTTCTTGAGGAATGTGGATACACACACACACACACACGTGCACGCACGCAGTGTACCAAAGCCTTGACTTTAGCAGCAGTCTTCTTTGGGCAAATGGCTGGTCGCACAGCTCTTTGTAGTTGCTCACATACACTTGAAAGACAACCATGAGCTGTGCTAAGTTTTAAATAGATCATTTTTGACAAAGCCTATTATTCACAGTAGGCACAAAGCCAATATCCCTGAAAGTCCCTGGAATATTTCTGCAACTATATTGACAGACATATTATGCTCTAGTTAAATTATCCAGCACCACAGGTTTGAGCCTTGGCACACTTGACAAATAGATTAGAATCATAAGGTGCCATGAGTTATGGCATTCTTTCCAAAGAAAACTCATATCAAAAAGGCTGCACACACACACACACACACACACACAATATCATTTACATATTTTCATGGCCTAGGCTGGACACCAAAGTACAGTGGCTCTTGACTTTTTTGACAATCAACCTGGAATGAATTTTGTGAACTGTTACTAATCAATAACTTGCCACAGCATTTCCACAAGCTGGTTTATTTATTTAGCAGATACTTCTGAGGCAGGCTGAAACCCTATTGGAATGGCTTCACAGCCCATTCTTTTTCAGCACTTAGATATACAGCAGCAGGATGCATGTGTGAAGAGGTCCCTTTAGTTGTCTCCTCTTGTAACTGCCTTCCCAAACAATTCCTACTTCCTTAAACTTTCTTCAGCTTTAGTGCTACAGAACAAGCCCAAGGGATTGGTACTGGTAGGCATGGAAGCCTGCTGAGGCACACGCTCCAGCATGGAGCCCAGTGCTCCCCTGCAAACTTCAAGCAAGTGAGTACTTAACAAGGGAATAGGTTCTGTTTGCTTTGTGCTCTCTTTCTGGGCAATGGTGTGGCTGGGGTCCCGAGAGAAAAGGACAGAGAAATAGGCAATGATGACAGTTGAGTGGACAGGATAAGCCAGTTTTTTGAGGGATCCTCTCTCCACACAAGTCTACCTTCTCACCTCCATGGTCACCAGTTGCTATTGCTCTTCATCTTTTTTCAACTTTGCTGCTCTAGGAAATGGATTAAACAGTTACGCTTAGCACACTGGCTAAGGACAGGGTGGCACTGACTCATCCGATGAGGGTGATGAAGACAAGGATATGGGTGGGGAGGATGAGGAGGCAGAGGAATGTAAGATTGTCTCAAGGCCATCACTCCTATATTCTCGGACAGACTAAAGGAACAAACAGAACTTGGAAGAGAAGCAGGTGGAAAGGTGGCATAGGAGAGATGGAAGATGAGCCCTTGTCTTGCCTGGCAACATGCAACTCTGACCTCACAACATGTTGACAGGATAGGAGAGCTACCAGTTAGAGAGTCTGCAAAGATTTTGAGGGCTGGCCCTTCTACACAGAGACCTGCTCAGAGGGTTGGGGCCCAGCATTACTGAAGGAGGATTTTTAGAAGTAGTTTCTAGTTTGGAGACAATTAACCACTCTGTTAATTCAGAGACTAGTCTTCCCATTGCTTTAGCTTGTTAACTGTGCTTTGACAACAAAGAGATATTTTGCAAAGAGGTTATCTGTGGATCTGAATGCTTGAGAAGAATAAGGGAAACTTAACTCCCAACAGTTAGCACTTGCCTGTTTGACAAGAAGAAAACCATTGAGGAAATAGTCTGTGGCATCTATTGCTCCACCTTCTCATTATCATCTTTGTCTGGGCCAAAGTGAGAGGCAGGTAAACAAACAGATTGCATTGATGAAGAGGACAAGCAGCTTTGGTGGGCTCTTGCCATTGCCCCCCTGTTGGAGCATAGCACTTCAGCTGGTGTTCAGTCATATCTATCCCTGGAGCCAACCATGTACCTCTATGCAGACAGACAGACAGACATGATATTCTTCCCCAAAATGCATGCTGCTAGAATTGCTTAAAAAGAAAGAAAATAGACCATTTTAAAGGTCAATGGCAATGGCATGAATGTCATGGCTGAAAGGTTCAAGATTTGTGTTTCATATTAGGGTATTGATTGTGACAGTTGTGTTCCCTAGAGGAACACTGACACATTCTCAGTGTGGAAGCACAGCAATTTAAATACACAGAAAACACATCCCCTCTCCCCTGACAAATAGTGTTTGGGTATACAGCAAAACCAGGGTGACAACTGTTCATTTTTATTGGTTACAAGTTGTGGTACGAGAGATGTGTTGTGCAAGCCTGCACATGTTTGTTTGGAAGTCCACTGTGTTCAAAGGGGTTTGCCCCCAGATACGCCCACTGAATCACAGCCTCAAAGATAAATGAGCCCAGCTGCTGAACAACAGACTTGCAAACGTCTATTTCTGCTTTTAACCAAGGCTGTTATTCAGCAAAGTACTTAAGCAAAACTAAGTTTATCCTTCAGTTACAGCTGCTTTATTGACTCAGAATATTGATGAAAAATTGATGTAACTCTGAATAACTTTACTTTTCTAGTCACAGATTATTATGTGACTCTTTTATTCTAGTTACTAATATATACATTTTATCCTTTTGTTTATGCATGCCTGCACTTATCTGTTCATTTTTTCATTCACTCTTTCATAATTTCAACTAATTCCAGAAGGGTAGGCTAGATTTATGCCTATTGAAAGAAAGCAAGTTGGATTCTGTTGATCTGGGTGCCATGTTGTTTGGTGTGTGCATGCATGTGTGAAGGTGGGCGGGTGCAATAGGGATCTGAGCATGGATACCCAGTTCCAAGGTCAGAACTTATTTCTAGCCTTGAATCTGGAAACCCGAGACTCCTATGGCCCTCCAAACACTGCCTAGGGGCCATAGGATTGTTCTGTTGACCAT
The DNA here is from genome assembly GCF_004798865.1 of Varanus komodoensis. NCBI lineage: Eukaryota > Metazoa > Chordata > Lepidosauria > Squamata > Varanidae > Varanus > Varanus komodoensis. Next base: position 134,403,342 of record NW_025335268.1, read on the forward strand.
TTAATGTCCTGCAAAGGATACAAGTGTGCATTTTTCAGCCATGAGAGTTGTGCTGAGGCTTACCCCTGAGTAGCATGCATAGAACTGAGCAATATTTTCTACATTTGGTGAAAAACTATACAAATGTTAAGAATTGTATCTGACCCCACATACTATGCCTCCTCTGTCCTTAACCCCACCAGTGCCCTTAGTCCAACAAAGAGCTGAAATGTGGCCTCAGATGCCTTTCCAAAACTGAAATTTATTTCCTGGACCAAAAGGAAAAAAAAGTTTGATAACGCTGATATCAGACTGAATGCATACAGCACTGCATGTGATGGATTTCATTTGGGAAATTGTTCCATGAGTGGATTCTACCAAAAGGATCCTTCTCTTAATAGGCACCCACCTTTCTACCAGTTTTTGAGGAATTTGGATCATGGTCCCCAATGCTGATTAGTGGAGCATAAGAAGAGAGAAGTCTTTAAAGCATCCAGGTCCCAGACCACCAAAAGTCATAATGCTGGTTAGGATGCACAGCTTTTGTTAAATCCATTCTGCATATATCACTCAGAATGTCAGGGATCTCTTGCTCTGGTATCCATTCATTGGCGGAATCAGATTTATTTTAACCAGAATTTCATTCTATTGGCACTAATTCACATTATCTTGAATGAGTGTTGAGGCAATTCTGTGAACTGGCTTCAGTTAATGCATATTAGTGCTAATGCACTAAAGTACTCATGTGAATTAATGCTAATTCATTCAAATCCCTCCCAAAATTGAAAAAAGAGCAGTCTGCATAACTCTGAAAAATTCAGGCTGGATTTATAGAAATCCAAACTCATTTTAATAAGTTGTGGGTTTCTCCAACATTCCTACTTTCCACTGACACAGCTTAGACCGGTCATTTTGCATACGTTCTCTCAGCAAGCCTTTACAATTACTGTGTATGGGTATGTCAGTATTATATGGCAGTTGTAAGGGGGAAAAGGGAGTTACTGCTTAAGACCAACCAGTAGGCTCGTGGCAAATACATACTTTCAATTGAAAATGGCAGCAGAAAATTAGTAACAACTACAAATAACAATATAGTATTTCAAACGTAAGTTCAAAATTTAACAGTTTCTTAAGAATGGGGCTTTGGCTTTATAGGATGTTGTTACTGCAATGCTGCCCCTGCCTCCATCTCATGGAAGGTTTTAATTCCAAGGGGGTGATAATCACATTTTCTCTCTCTCTCTCACCTGGAGCTTGCAGTGCTCTTTATAACAGACCAACAGCATCTCTGTTCCCATTAAGTCTCCAAGAAACTCACAAATTGAAGTAGCACTTAGGATTAGCTGCACAGCAGTTGTCAATTGTCATATACACACCAATATCACAACAGAATATGTCTTCACTTGCAAAATATACATTCATCTGTGGCCATAAACTAGTTCACATAACCTGCTGTTATAGCATTGGGCATCAAAATTAAGGCAGAGCCAAATAAGACTGGAAAGCTAATGCAGGTTTCCAGATGAGAACTAGTAAGGATGAGTCTGAATACTACAGAGCGCAACAGCCTTACATTTTAATGTTATTTTATTATTTTTTGTGTAATCTGTCTCTCAACCAAACCATTATGGCTTACAGATTCAACTACAATTTGTTTAAAATTAATTAAACAGTATATAAAAATATAATAACACTTGCAGGGAAAATACTGAAAACAGTATCCCACGGAACAGGCCCACTTGCAGTGGAAAGGTTTTAAATAGTGGCACTTGCCTTTTGGCAGAAGGAAAACAGAGAGGGAATGAACCAGTTCTCTCTTGCACAGGGATTTGCACAGATTTGTACAGTCTGGAACTGGCTACCAAAGAAGCCCTTTCTTGGGTTGCCACCAAATATACCTCCGAAGGTGGCAGCCTCCAAAGAAGACCTCTCCACAAATTCTTAAAAAGAGAGAGAAGGTAGTCTTGCAGGTGGGCTGACACCCAAGCCATGTAGTGCTCTATACGTTTTAATAAACTCTGAATTCTGCTTGGAAACAGGCCATAGCCAATCTTTCCAGGCTTTATTGGTTGTATCTTCTGCTTGTTGTTGTTATTTGTACGGATACATTTTATTGCATTTGTTTTGCATGTTTTTGTTGGTGTTGTCTTGTTTGCTGCCTTGAGAGGGTTCTACTGCTAAACACAGCCTGAAAAATATTTTCCGTAAAAAAGAACAAATACATAATGAGAAATAAAAACAGCAGCCTGTGTCAAGTAGGGATGATGTGAGCAGTCAGTCGAAGCTACCAGGTTGCAAAGCAGTAGCAGGGCCGGTTGGCTGGTTTCCTCTCATTCTCTCCCTTTCTTTTGTCTACCTGCCTGCCTTCCTTTTGAAAAATTTGGGTAAAGCCAGGACTTGGGTAGTGGGAGTGGGCTGAGGTATATTCAGGCACTTGAAGCCACGTAATTGCTAGTGGCTAATAATCCACAATGGCTTATTAATCAACCAACAGATGTAAGTTGTTTGTTAGCCAGCATTACATAATCGTCCCTATTAGTTACAACTTGTTGAGGTGGGTAAGTAGGGTGACTGCAGGAGGTCATGGCCTGTTATAGGGCTTCTGGGTGGTTTTTAACTACCTTATCTAGCCACCCTTGCTGTGTTTGCAGAGCACAAGAAACTGCACCAGTGTGGGTTAATTATGCAAATCCAGTGTGTGCATTGTGATTAACAAGCCACCCTGGCTTATTACTTGAATTCATGTGGTGCAAGCTGGCCCAGTGTCTTCTTCCATTAAAAAATAGATTGGGATTCTAAATCGCAACATCTCTAGTAGGAAGATAACATGCAGATGCTGTTCCCATTAAAATAAAAGGGACCAGCTTTGAGGATGATAGTCCAAGGTGGTGAGAGCAGAACAAACACTTCTCAATTGTTTTTGCCAGCTGCCTTGCAAATTTAAAAAGCCCTCTGAAGATTTGGGAGCATTCTGTTGCAAAATCTCAGCCACTTGAGGTTCAAACTCAGCTCAAAGGCAGTCCTGCATTTTTTGTGTCACATTTTCTTCTGCTTCTTTGTAATGCATATGAAATTGTACCTTAGTCCTGATGTCACTGTGCTGTAATTTTTTTCTGGGATTATGCCTGGATGTGACAGTTTGCTTGTACATTTTGTAGAACAGAAATCTTATTTTATTTTATTTTTTTAAATAATCATTTTTGGCACTCCCATGACAGATTCAACAGTGGATATGAGGTTTTGGATTGGAGGGGGACACAAAAAGTTAAGTGGGGGCCATGTGTGACTTGCAAGCTACACATTCTACACTCCTGTTATGGAGGAAAGAATTCATCACAAGGATGCTATTTTTGGAAGCTACCCTGTCTTCGCTGTAAGTAGTATTTTGAAGAGAGAAAGGTAGTAAAAGCAGTAGAAGAGAAAGCTCTTGTATTAAACATATGTATAATGGAGGAGAGCAGAAGCAGCATTCAGTGCTACAGTCAGCAAAGCCACAAGCTTATTTGCTTTTCAGTGTAGCAAGATCAAAAAGAAAACTTCTTACTGTTTCTGATTCTCATATTTTATGTAGGTTGTTTCTCACCACCCCCATCACATCCCTGGAAGCAACTCTAGATAAAAAAGAAAAATCTTCCTTTTGAAGCAAGACTTCTATTCTCCCCCCTACATACACGCTTTCAATCTCCATTTCATTTATCATCTCAATTCTAAAATGTCATAAATGTTTGGCATTCAGAACTCAGGTAATAAAATGTGTTTTCTTGAGAGCTGTACATTTTCTTCACTCTATCTCAATTCCAGATCTTTTGTTTCCACACTTTCTCCTTCCTTCCTTCCTTCCTTCCTTCAGTACTAATCTGGTCCTGATGTGTGATGGTCATATAGAAAGGTGGACCTGAACTTCAAGGCTTAGCTCTAATACTGGAGAAACCAGGAGTCAACCATTTCTTACGAAATAAGTGTGCATAAATACTCTGGAAGAATGCTTCTCCCTTCTATGGAGTGAATAAAGCTCACTATTGTGAGTCCCATTTTTGTGTGTGTAGGGGTTGCTCCCATGTATATTATGTCCATGCCTACAGTAGAATGAATGAATGAATATATACATATATATACACACACACACACACACAAACACAAAACCATAGGAGAGATAGATAATAAAAATGATATTTTTCTTATACATCATGAAGACTTAACCATTAAATTTTAATTATTAAATGTCTTCTCATTTTATAGGATTTATTTTATTTACATGTATATACTGCTCCATATATAAAAATTATGGAGTGATGAACAACATTTTGAAGGAAATAAAAAAAATTAATAAATAGAACAGTCTGGTCAGCTAATGAAGGCTTTTTGAAAGAAGGATGTTTTCAGGAGGTGCAGTAGACAGCAACATGCTGGTTCCTATTTAACCTCCGGAGGCAGGGAATGCCAGAGAAATAGAGGGATCACAATGATAGATCTTCTTCAAGTGGGCTCCAATTGGGCCATAGGGAACCATCAGGAACATGTCATCTGATGACTTCAGTGACTAGGCATGTTGATAAGGCAGAAGGCACTCTCTGAAGTGAATAATATTACTGGAGAGCAATGGAGCAGTTCCAATAAGCTCAAGCCTGCCAAAACACCCCATTCTGCCGATCTTGAGTTTCAATTTGATTAAAGGGCTATCTGATTTTCATGGTTCTTCCCCCATTAACGTTGTGAGTAAAAGCATGTCATAAACAAGTAGAAAGCATTGTTGGCAGAGAGGGAGATAATCTAATAATTTTGAGACTTTCTATAGCACCTTTGGGGTCTTAGGAAGCTATATGTATGCTTTGAATTTGGAGGTGAATCTCAACTTTTTGGTTTGCCCCACAATTTTATTTATTTAATTTTATTTATTTATTAAAACATTTTTATGCCGCCCCATTCGCCAAAGCCTCGGGGCGGCTTACAACAAATAAGTTAAAACATCATAACATTTTAAAATATATACAATTGAATTAATCAAATCTTTAGTTCTTTCTTTTCTATAAGAACTTGTGAATTTTGGTATATGTTTATAAAAATGAATTGAAACAAAATTCTTATCCATCTATACCTGTCAACTTGAGCAAGCTAAGCTCTTCCCAAAATGGAAATGTTCCTACCTGAATTACAGTTGCCAAAGACGGAGGTGGGCATCCTACTCCATTAATAAGATGTTTGAATGCAGATGCTATGAATGAGGGCTGTGAAGCACAGGGCATTCATTCATATAATTGTATGAAGTCAGACCCAAAACAAAACAAATGACCAACAGTATGACATCCAGTTAATGCAGTTATAGAACTTTTAAAATAATATATGAAAAGTTTCAGCACAGAACATAAGGTTCAGTCTTAAACAAGAGTGTGCTAAAATGCCTTTTATAAACTGGGCCGGAACCAACCAGGAACTGGCCAACCACAGCAGAGAAAATAAAAATTAACAAGGCTCACTTACATTCAACAGCCAATTAAAATGCACTAATAAACATAGTGGCTTGTTTTAGCTCATTTCTCATATTGATACTGGGTTTCAGGCAGCAGATCAGTAAACATTGTCTCCTAAATCTTTCTTCTTTGGGGACTCTGTTCAATTAGCAGCACAGAGATCTTCACTAAAGCTGCACTGGAAGAATGCTTCTCCCTTATATGAAGGGATAAAGGTTGCTCCATCCTGTTTGGCACCACTTACCATCTGTTTCAACAAACTTTAATGTTCTCTAGTCGTTTATGCACTGAATAGGTTTGTTGTTGTTATTGTTGTTGTTATTCCCAACCGGAAGATTGGCTAAGTTTGCTGTAGTGGTAACCTACTCTGCACTGTGATCTACAGTAAGTTGGGTAGTTTTCAGCAGTTGGGCCCATGGGCATAAGGTTAAATTCGAATTAAATAGTTGCAATTTGGGAGGGTTGCCTAGAGTAAGTCACACAAGGCAGAGAGAGCTGGGAGGTGCTGAAAGGCATGTTTAGTATAACAGAAAATTCTTAAGATGCACCACTCAGGACTGTGGAATCTGTTGGGCAGGCTATGGATTTTCTTTGTGGCTGACCAACTAACTTGCACCTACCCTGAGCTATGAGGCCCAGAGAAAGTGATTCAGGAAGGTCTCTCTCAATACCTGGAAAGGTGTAGAAGCAGGAAAAGGAGTAGCTACCTCACCATTTCTGCAAATGAGCAGTTCTGGATTAATTAGGAAGCCGAGCACCAGTAAGTGTTGTGGATCTTGTTCTATGTGAAAGATGATACATTCAAGCAAATGAACAAAAATCAGGGAGAAGGCAGAAGAGGAAATCAACTGTGTGATGTGTGCCCAAATTTGAGAATAAGAACATTTCTAGAAAAGCTTAATCAGGCAATTCATAACTTGCGCTGGCTCAGTCCCAAAGTACTTTGGACACAAGCTAGAAAATGCTGAATACATCTAAATTTCATTTGATTCTAGCAGATTAAATGTGTGAATAATAATAGGGAAAAGTTATGCTATCTGTTGTTTCTTCCCTGACAATATTGGAGCAAGTCCAGTGGTCAGATTACACCAGGGAAGAATTCAGATCTTACACACTAGGTAATACATTGTGCACTGCTCGTTTCCAGAACTCCGGATTCACCTTGCTTGGCTAGTGAAGGAGAGCTGCTGAGGCCCATTCATCACTGCATTAAGCTAGGGTCACAGGCTGCAGCTTGCATCTGAATAAGGAGGACGTTCATCTCTTCAGGCACTGTTTCTCTCCCTGAGCTGACAAGATGCTGAAACTTCATTAGCACCACTAAATAGCCTATTTTAATGCCATCTGCCAAGAAGAATGGCACAAGGAAAGTCCATCAGTATTTGTCTGGGCGATAAAAACCTGGGCATGGATGGGATGTCTGGAGTTGTTATTATCTTTCTGCCTGAGGAGCTTCCCTGCCCTTTGTTATCACCAGTGCTCCCACATTTATGCTGCTGAAAACATTGCTCTTTCACAATTAACTGGAAGCTCAGTTTGAATAGTGACTCTCCACTGTATAGTGCTGGCCCAACTCCATTTCTACACAAATCACTATCAATTCAGCCCTCTTTGCAGCTATAATATTCCTCATTGTTTTTGAAAATTAATGAACAACTACTGACTTTAAAGAACAAGCAAGTTAGCAATGTGCCTCTCCCATCCATACATGCCAATTATTGGTTCTGCAAGAGCTTTTTTTCTTTTTTTTAATAAAATCACAAATTGGGTCTTTGAAAATATGGAATGGCAATTCAGAAAATGGAGGAATAGAACAGACACACAATTATGTCTGACTGCTCTGTCCAAAGTAAGTAATAAAGGATGGCAGTTCCCAATAGAAATGGTTAGTATGGAAGCAACTAGTATTTTCTGGCACCCTTTCCCTTTAGCACATTAGTCTTACAACATTTTGATGGGCTGTAAACTAGAGTATAATTTATTCAGATGTTGCAAATGGAGATCAGATTCCTGGTAAAGTTGAAGAACATAAACCCTATTATTTGGACACTTAAATTTGAATTGTCCCAAACATTTTTGATAGTATTACCCAGACACATGGAAAGAACTCTATTTAGTCCATAATAATTTATCATTTAGTTCGTAAATGCTAAGAACTGTTCATATTTTTCTCTTGTAAAGCAAAATGCTAACAAATTACCTGCAGATAATTTATCAGCAGATAAGATGCTGATAAATTATCTGGCTAACAAAGATAGCCATCATAAAAAAGCTCCACATCAAATTCATTTTACTGATACTTGTATTCTTTCTTGAAGCACTTGCTGAATATTCAGACTGCTTGAATATGCTTTGTCTGTGGTTGTTAAAAGTTATCAAAGTCAGAAATGGGCAGAAGGATCATTTAACTCAATCAACGCATACTGATTCTGTTCAATAAAGGAACAGTTGTTTTATGTTTGCTGCACACAGTTCACACATTTTCTATTCCTGACATTCTTCATTTTCCAAGCCTTCAGACAAGTATTTTACAATAAAATAGTTAACAGTTATTACAGATACCTCTAATTCTTGCTTCTCATTGGGAGAGACATAACTTCTTTTCTGTACCAAAAAACAACTGATTGACATCAAGATCAGACTGGGAGGAATCCAGAAAGAGATTGTACTTCCTCTGGCAATCATTTGCTTCTCCCAAGAGCTGCCCATCTTACACTCCTGGCCTACGTAGGCAGATACTTTGAAACATACTTCTTCTATAGCCTGCTGCTGGTACCTACATCTTGCATTCCTTTATTGTGAGTTGCACAAAGAGGCACATGAATACTTTTTCCTTTCCAAAATTCTCTTTTAAGACATTCAAGATCAATGCATATATTAAGCCAGCAGTGAATGCCTCGTACAATAGTCTTCAAAGACTTCTATTTAGAAGACTGGCTGCTGCTTCTTCATACTTGTTGAGCCTCATTATTTATAACTATAGACATTTGTGAGAAGGTTGATACTTTGTTGCATTGGAATCTCTTGCTATGAGCCCTCCCTGCTGCTCCTTTTCCACCTGACATCAAATTCCTTGGTTTCTAGCATGATAATTGGGCTTCAAGAGCTTATGAAGGTGTGATGTGAAAGACAGTTCTGATGTCAGTGCCTGGGACAAAGCAGTGGGGGTGAAGGAAGAGGTAGAACAAAGATCCTTTCATCAAAGCAGATATCTTCAGTTGTAAATAGGAAGGATTAAAATTTTGTGTGTAACTTGGAAGGCATCATGTGTACAGACATGCATGGCAATGCATGGCAATTCATCTAGTTGCCATACTAGGTGACATGACATTCATGAAGAATGACTTTTGGTTTTGCTCATGAAGGAACTTTAGAATAACCAGCCTTCCAGAAAGGAGAATAGAGGCTGAAGGACAAGGGATTTGATATATTTAACCCCAATGCAAACTGGGGTCCATATATCTAACCCCAATGCAATGCAAAGGCCGCAGCAAATAAAAGCTATTTTGTAGCTGTTCCAATCTATACCCTCCACATTGTAGTTGTAGTGTATGCACATATTTTTATAATCCTCTGAAATTTGTGCTTGTACTTATTCTGAATGTTGTGATGAGTTTGTCTTATATTGTTTCTGAATATATAACACATCAAAATATTGATTATCAGTGCAGAATTCAATGGAAGCAGAATACCTCAACAATACAGAAAAGGAGGACTGCCTAAAAGAATGATGTTGTAAAGAGAAGAGAATGAAACATGTTAAGTAGGAAGGTTCAATTGGTGTAGTCAAGACTGAAGTCTTTGTTGCCCAGTGGTGGAGGCTGTAGTAGGAAATTCATGTTTATAGACAGGCTGGCCACATTTCTCTGGGTCAAGCTCAAAAATGAAAACTGGGAAATCTAGAAGCATTTCCCCTCCCTCAAGTGAGAAGGGCTTTTTGAATCCTTCCCCCCCCCGCCCACCCCCAATTCTTTTCTGAGTCAAAGAATATGACTGAACCAGAATCCAGTTCCTCTCCTCCCTACATATCTCTACCAGCCCTGATGGACCTTTGCCTCTCTGTCTTGGAGTGGCTGAACAGAGAGAAGGAAGTGAAGAACCCATTCTTTCCTCTTGCTACATGCCTTCACTGTTTCTTCTGCAGCAATTGCTGATCTTATGGAAATGGAAGAGGACATGTGCTTTGGTGCTATCAGGATGGCTTTTTGAAATAGGGAAGGGAATGGGTTCAGGCAGGTAATTATTCTTGACCCCTCAGATTAACTCATGGAAAGTTCTTCTGATTTAGCAGTGTCAGGGTGTGTTGGTGGAATTTAATCATTGGTGTGATCCAATATGAGGTGAACATATATACCTGAGGTTAGCATATACCTGTCTTCTAGGTGGGTACATGATCCAAAACTAATGCTAATTTACAACTATTTAAAGCATATACCATTGTTAACTGCAGTTGCCTAAGGGTACCTGTGCAGCACCTATAAATCAAGAGTTTCCTGATTTGTGGCATGCCCTCTCTATCTGCTATATGGCACCAGCTTTCTCAGGTACAGCATTCATTGGTCACAGATGGTATCGTGGGATGCAATTTTTGTAACTTAGGCATGTATGACCAAGCCATCCTGAGATAAATGGCTGAGGGACATGCTTCCTAGAAGGAGGATGGCAGCAGTTTGTCAAAAGCATTACAGTCTACAACCTCAGGCCCTGTTAGGTAAACCAGGTCAAAACAGACCCCTGCATACTGCTTCCAATGACTGCAAGTCATCCAATGTGTAACTGTAGTTCACATAACACTATTTCAAGTATAAGAGCTGTTCATAAAAGACACTCTTAGGGAACAGTAAGGCATTTTTCTTTCTTCTCCAGCTTTTAGGCAAAATAATATAGAACTGCATATTGCAGGTGAACCTCAACAATAAAATGGCAACACAATCTCTTACCTCTGTCACTTATCATTCCATTTTGGATCTTACTTCCTCACTCCCAGCATTCTTCCCTCCTCTCTGCTTCTGCCTCTACCTCTCACTTTTTTATTGTGTCCTCTCCTCCTTTCCTGTCTGTTTCTTTTTTGCCCATTCACTCCCCTTCCCCACATCCATCATTCCTACTTCCTTCTTTCTTTCTTTCATGCCTCTCCTTGTCACTGGAGTTTCATGATACTCAGAGGCTGTGTAAATTGCTTTATAGGGCTATATTTGCATTTTCAATTCCCTTCTCTTTCTCCGTCCCATTTTTCAGTGTGACTGCATGCCTGTTCAGTCTACCTGCTTCTGTTTTTAGTATACTCCCATTTATGGTCCCACCCCCTTAAGATACTTTTCTGTGGAGCAGGTACCTCTGATAAGCCTGGGGTTTCCTAAACTAAGGATGTATGGCTGGTACCATTTTGTCTTGCTAAGCATCAGCACTCCTCAGCTCCAATCAGATTATAAACAAATACTTTCTTGCAAAAGGATTATACCCATTTGAGTTGCAGTTATTTACACACAGGAAGTGGTAAATTGCATTGCCCTGAGACCCAGAGTTGGTTAACCTTTCCATTCCATTCCCTTTTACCATGAAGAGCAATAACCCTGGGAAAAAAATTCCACCAGAGCCTATTATGTCATGGAGATCACCATGACTGTGGTGAATAATACCCCATTTTGTCCTGGTTCAGGGTGTTATAAATGTTGCATCTCTGCAATCAGTATGCATCATATTTTCTAAAGCTATTGGTTTGTGTTGTGATTTGGTTTGGTTGTTTTACATGTGATGTCTTTGTAAGCAATAAGCACAGCTATGTACACACAGAATCCCATGAAGATGGTTATTGTTTTTCCTAATTTAATTAACCCCCATTTCAGGCCAGTCATGCTCCTACTGTTCAGTGACCTAGCATGGCTGACACGTTTGTTTTATTTAGTTATGCTTTCCTAGAAAGGAATTCTCTTACTCATCCAGACCACACAGCCTATGGGGGCACTTCCTGACAGATTCAATTTCGGTTGTACTAGATCTGCTCACACTGGCTCTATTAAACTGAAGTGACATTATCTAATGGTGTCCAGTGTCAGAAGCATGGTGAATACAAAGTGGTATGATGCTAATACGCCCTTTGAAACCACTAAGTAATTCAGGACAGAAAGTGCAGGTATCCACACTGGGATTCCAGTATGGGGCTGTCTAATTCTGAACAGGGTTCACTGCCCTTATTCTAGAGGGAATGGGGTAGCCATAGCTTCTAGATAGAGATTTAAAGCATCTGCATTGGCTCACAAGATGAATGCCAAACAATGTATTTTTTTTTAATTCTCACTGGATCTCCTTCAAGTTTAATATGCAGCTTGGGATGCTGCTTGTGATTTTGGACTCCTTAGCCAAATTCTTTTCCATCAAGCATGAATTCTAACTATTTCCCATAAAGAGAACAAAACTTAGCAATTACATTTTATATTTTAGAAGTGTTTATATTGTGTGTTCTAGCTTCCCCATTGTGCATGTAGCTTGTAATTGCTTCAGGATAATAGTCATTGTGAGCCATTTTATCACCCAGTGCCAGATCAGTACAAGGGAATAGAAAAAGAGCCAGTGAATAACAATTAAACAGAGGGATTGTCTTTTTAAAAAAAATGCAGAGCTGGACTCTGTCCATTTCCTAAGTAGATAATTTGTAGCATTCATTACATTTACCCCTGAATATAAAACAACAGCAGATTGTTAGCTGGAATGATGACATGCAAATAAATGAGGTCTATCATTTTATAGAAGAGTCCTTCCCATTAGTTGTAAAGGTTGAAAAAAACACCTCTTAAGTGACATTTGATTCTTGGTCATGTGATTAATACAATATAAAGTGATTTTCAAATTGCATCAGTGGAACAATGTTTCTTCCTAGGGCAACCATTATTGTTGAGAGTGGTTCATTATTTATTTAGTATGCTGCTAAACTGTGGTTTTTGGACTTCACTGTCTGTTATTGATAGATGATAAGACTGAACAAGCATTTTCAAAAGTGCAAATAAGTGATGCAAAAATTCCAAAATTGTCCTTGTATTCCGATTGGAAAAGCCACCCAGTAGCTATATTTCCCCCATCCTGCCCCACTCCCATTATCATACAAAAACCCAGGATCATCCCATGATGCAGGGATGGGATGGTAGGAGATTCAGGACAGATGAAATGAAGTATTTTTTCACACTCTGCATAGTTAATCTATGGCGTTCTCTTCTGCCGGATGTCATGACAGCCATCAATTCTGAGTGCTTAAAAGGTGGGTTAGGTAAATTCATGAAGCGCAAGGCTATCAAAGGCTGCTAGTCCTGGTGGTGATATGCTAACTCCAGTAGCAGAGGAAGGACACTTAGGTACACCTGTTGCTGGGGAACATGAACAACACAGTGCTGTTGTACTCAGGGCCTACTTGTGGGTTTATACAGGCAACAGTATGGCCACTATAGGAATAGAATGCTGGAACAGATAAGCATGTCTCACATTGTTATAGTACTTGTTCTTACAGAGATTCCTCACTTTTCACAGATAAACTGCCACTGAGGATGTGTACCTCCACCTATTAACATGCTTGCCCAGTAACATGTCTGCAAACGTTGTTATCATTGGGGTTCATAGTAATAGAATCCCAGTCTCTTTCATAGGGAACCCAGGCCAGATAAAAATGCACATAAAACCGTTCAATGTATAAACATCATTAAAATCATCTCAAAAAGTTACAAGTACAAACTAAGCATAATCTGTAAACAAATAAAAAACTCCACCTCTCAGTATTTAGCCGTACTTGTCCTTTGTGATGCCTTCCATGGAAGCCATTTTGTGATGGTGTCCAAGATAGTTTCTCAAATTGCCAAATGTGCCCAGAGCCCAGAAAAAAGTCACCAGCCTTTGCTCTATAGAATACTCAGAGTCAATTGAAGGATGGTCTTCCCCTCCCTCCGAAAATATTTAGGGTTTTCATTGCTGACTCTTTTTCAATATTGGAAAGCAATGACAACCATAATTCTCAGATTTCCTTTTGGTAGTGTAACGTTTAGACATGCTCATAAGACTCCAATGCAAACAGTAGCAAATTTAACAAGACCCTCCATCTTCATGGCTGTGGTTCTGGAGTCACAGAATGGAAATTAGGAGAATGGAACCTGGCAGCAGGAAGAAGGATGGCCACACTGAAGAATGTTTCTGGGCAGAATATTTGCAAGCTTTAGAGACTCTTAAGAAAAAATTACTCCCACTCCTGCATTCCTGAATAGTACAGAAGAAGCTCTGAAAACTTTCAGCTGATTCCGAACTATGTTGGGTGGGCTTAAAATAATTGGTTAAAATTATTCCCAAATCTCCAGTCTCTTCAGTGCCTACAAATCAAATTAAATAGTGATGAAACAGTGTGCGTGTGTGCACACACACGCAGATGCACAGATGCATATTTAAATTGATGTTTAGTTTATAGTCCTCATCTGGATAGGTCAAGCAACCTGGCATAAAATGAACAAGGAAATGTGTGTTTGTAGAATATAAATAGTACACAGTTCTGATTTTTTTTCCTTGAAAGAGAAAAACAATAGGATTTATGTCACATTAAATAAAAGAAGAATGAATTGCATAAAATGTATATTTTGTAGATATGTATTTTTTAAAAAAATGTATCCAGTTTACAATCTGTGTGGCCAAATGTTTTGGGAGGTTGGTTCTAGATTTAGGCACATGAATTGGGACTGATGGAAGAATCTTCTCATTTGTTTCTCTACGCAGCATGGGGAATGTGCAAGGTTCTGTCCTGCGTGCAAAATCTGGTGGATTTTCTTGTTTTGGCTTCCTGGACTCTGGTCTGCTTTGCAGTGGCCTAGAGTCTGAGTTGCTGGAAAGCATTCCCAGGGTTTGCTCACCAGTATTCGAGCTGGCAGCAACAAGCTTAGAAGAAGTTTGGCCTCTGGGAATGGCAGCTGGTGGATGTCCCTGTTGCACAACTGATGCTCCATGGCTTCCTCTTGGCTCAGCTTGCTTCACTGAACTGGGCCAAGCAGAAGAAGATTCTAGAGGGACAGGCTCCAAAAGGATTTGCACCAACCCTATGCAGCATCCTGAAAATGTTATATAGAGGGTCAAGGGACTCTGCTGAAGGTAGGAAGCTGTGCTGTGTGATGGTAATGCCTTCTCTGAGGAAGAATGTCTGTCAATGGAAGGCAAATCTTGGATCTAACCCAGAATTTGGCATGGCAGCTGTTTCAAAGCTGCCTGCATCAGAAGCACGTAGGCTGCTGGAATTAAGAACTGGCATATCCACTGTTGTGCAAAAAGAAGAGATATCCAGAAGATATCTTCCAAATAATCCTCAGACCATTTGGCTCAGCAGACATCTGAACAACCATGGCCATAAAACTCAGTTTGAGAAGCAGAAGGTTGCATTAGTCATATAATTGGAACACTTTGAACCACATATAATGCAATGATCACAGAATGTCCCTCTGGAAAAGACAGCCTCATTGGTACCATTTTCTGCCTTCTAAAGTGAGAAGTGTGGATTGGTGATGAAGAGTTTTTCAAAAGCCTTTATGGATTTTGCTCTTTCAACAGCATTACAAACAAACAACAAGCAAGCACACTCATTTCTTTGCCCAAAGATTAATCTCATTCCCGTCAATAAATGTAAATTAAATGTAAAGAAAGAAGGAAAGATGCATATGAGTAAAGTGGCCAAAGGGACCACTGAGCAAAGCTGATATGCAGACATGATCTGTTAAACTGCCTAGCTCTCTGTAAACAAGAAAGATTTACTAACCTTAAAAGCAGTTCTGAACACACAGGGGGCAGTGCTTAGGAAGACTAATATGAGTTATACCAGGCATAAGCAGCTTTATACTACTAAAATCCCACTGTCCTTGTATGCATCACATCCATGAAGCAACTGAGCATATATCATGTTTTTAATAAGCTGTTTTAACCATGATGTCAAGTCATTATGGAGAAGGGTCCCAGACCAACCAGAGGTCTAAGGCAGCATCATGATCAGATCTTACATATGTGTGAAGTTTCTAGAAGATCTATATCCTTATCTCCTTCCCCAAAAGGTCTTGTTTAACAGCTCCATATTCTTGACCTCCATCAATTTCCAATCAAGAGAGGGAACAAAAACAGAAGCTACTTATATCTTGATATCCTGTTATATACTAGGTGCCCCTTCCTTGTCATATTTAAAGTTTAAGCATAGGGCAAAGTTCGTGCAGTTTCACTGCACTGTGGATATTTAATTTGGATATGCTTTTCAACTGGTTTAATCTTATGATTTTTTTTGTTCTGCCTCTTGCAGCTAAACAATTATCCTGAATATCATGACATGTTTTAATCCACTGTCTGCTATGAATTTTGTCATTTGCACCTTTTATGGTTGTGGTTTTATAATACCTAAAGGATGGATTTACCCCACTGCAGCCCCTTCCCTCAAATCTGCCCTAGAGGACTCTCCAAATCTGGTGAACCTTCCCAAGCACATTTGTATTCCACATTACTGGGAGAGCAAGGAGAAGAAGGGATGGGCAAGTCCCATCACAGAAGAGAAATCTAACCCTGTATCAAAATAATTCATTCATTCATTAAACTATGAAGAGATTTATCAGGCAGGATTAAGGGAAGACAAGGGCTAAATTGTGACCTTGAGCAGATACTGTATTATTCATAAAACTCTCACTAAATGATGCAATAAAATAAAATTATGGAAAACAATGCATTGGATTAGCTATTCCTATTGCATGGTCAAGCAAAGTGGTATCAAAATATAACACACTTGGAAATCATTTCTGGTGCAAGGTAAAATCAATCCAGAGAAAAATGTTCAATGAGAATAAAGTGAATAATCTGGAAATATGTCAAAATAATGGATAACACATTTTTGTATGTACAGATGGGAACATTATTGATCACACTGATAACTCAAAAGCTATTTGGTGTTTTTTCTTCTGGAAAGTGATCCCAGCCTACCACAGATTTCATAATACAATGCCACCATGAAACTATATAGCTAATCCAGTTTTGGCCATCTGATTATAACAGACAGCCAGATCTGATGATGACCACAGTTCTGTTACATTTCCCCAGGTTGTAATTTCCTTGGTTCTGGGCAACAGGAAAAGCTTGTCCCTGGTGTGAATGGGTGAACACTTTTGCCCTCTATCAAAGCTCACTCCCTTTAAAACACATTGTTAGAGGGATTTTACCCACAGTCTCAATACTAGGTGGTAAAGGAACCCTGGGCCACGGTCTTATGTCCTACACCATTGTATTCCCATGGACTTCATTTCTAAAATTACCTAGGGCTCTAAAACCGCAAAGTTTTGATCCTAAACCTATTTACTCACCAGAAATGCAATTATCTAGTGCTGGTAATTCAGCTTATTAGGTCACTATCCTACTGGCTTGTACTGCTGCAGCAAATGAGATTTCCTACACTGGAACAGGTGGTAGAAGCATCCAGCCTCCCTACAGAAATGGAATCTGGCACAGTGTTATGGCCCTGGGAATAGAGATGCTATTACTGTGCTAAATAAGGGCCACACCATATCAATTTGGTTTTTAAAGGAAATGTTTTCACTCATTTCTTACTGCCATTCCCAGTGCAGGTTTGAGCACTTGGGCTGAATAGACCTCTATAGATTTCAATCCTCTACTTGCCCAAGTGGTAGCTCCAAGTGACCATACTTTGTCTGAAAAGAACTGATCATTGTTCTTTGCAGGCACTTTCCAAGATAACCCAGCATCGGGGTCTTCTCCAGTGAGTTGTTCCTTTTCATTAGGTGGCCAAAGTATTTGAGTTTCATCTTCAGTATCTGACCTTCTAAAGAGCAGTCAGGGTTGCTTTCCTTTAAGATTGACTGGTTTGATCTCTTTGCTGTCCACAGGACTCTCAGGAGTCTTTTCCAGTACCACAATTCAATTTTTTGGCACTCAGCTTTCCTTATGGTCCAACTTTCACAGCCATACATTGCAACCGGGAAAACCATAGCTTTGACTATATGTGCTTTTGTTGGCAGGGTGATGTCTCTGCTTTTTAGTGTGCTGTCTAGATTTGCCATAGCTTTTCTCCCCACGAGCAAGCATCTTTTAATTTCTTGGCTGCAGTCCCCATCTGCAGTGATCTTGGAGCCCAGGAAAATAAAATCTGTCACTACCTCCATTTCTTCCCCATCTATTTGCCAGGAAGTGAGAGAACTGGGTAAGGTTGAGTTTCAAGCCAACTTTTGCTCTCTCCTCTTTCACCTGCAGTGAAGCTGGTACTGTCAAGTTTGTGAAATGCTTATGAGGATTAAATTTGATCCATTTAGTTCACTGCTGTACAAGGTAAGGAGAAGAGATGCACGACGTGTGACCCTCCAGTTGTTTTACCTGCCAAGTCCAATGATTTCTCACTATTGGCTTTGCTTGCTATGACTGTTGGAAGTTCTAGGCCAAACTAGCTGAGGCCACAAGTTGCCCACTGCTAAGATATATAACATTTTCTATAGAAACTATAAAACCTGGTATAATCATGGAAAAAGCACCAAAGTCAGTAGCAAAGACTAGTAGCAATGACCTGAAGCAGTCTACAAGTCCTGGGTTGTAAAATAGTCTGTGATCCCCCACTGTGTTCAGTGTTTATGATACAAGATTAAGAAAAATCCTATGGGAAAGAAAATCTGATCTTAAAATGTCAAATGCAAGCTAAAGTTATGGCAAGTAATTTCTGACTCTTACCTTGCATTTATTTCAAATTGTATACAAAGTTGACTAGGATCATGGAAATTATAGAAATTAAATTGTATAGATGAATGGAAGGGATAAGCATGCTTGCAAAAATTGTAGAACAGTATAAAGAAAAAGATTTCAGAACTTGAAATGAATTAAATTAAACATAGGCAGAATTTTTCACCTCATTGATGATTTACTCCAGAAAAAAAATAATCTGGACAAATTGATCATTTTTCTACAAATTAACTTTTAGATTCTCATGGTGTGTACCAGAACGTGAAAACCAAAACCCTGCTATGGTCGCAAGTAGGGATATACAGGTTTTGTTAAATCTATTCTGCTTTTGTTCTGTGGATTGCCATGTCTGTTTTGTTTAACTATCTCTTGACAGTACTACAAATTTTAAAATAATTTTATTCTGAATAAATTCATTTAATATGAATTAGCAAGTTAGGTATCTAAAAGACCATCTAGATATTGACACATTTGAGCATATTTGCTCACCTTTTATCAAATTCATTGGCTGAGAAGGAGATAGTCTCAGTTCTTCCCCAGTAACAGATGGGAAGATAGGGACAAGCTTATTTTGCTATCAAAGCTTTGAACAATAAGATTCTCCAGAATTTTTCCCCTCTCTAGAAAACAACTTTTGTACTACTGTTACAATTAGTATTAATTATGTATATGTATATACGGACCTTTCTGTTTTATATTTGTTTATTTTTAAAGTATTAGTAAACCATTTGGTTGTCATTTTAATATAATATGAATTAGCAACAATTCTTTTAAGTCAGAATCCTCTACAGGCTTTTGGGTGGGGATGTAGAACCTTGATGCATCCTCGAAGTTGTACGCCTTACTTCTGTGTAAACATCCATAGGATTGTTAGCTGTTTAAATTGTTTTACATGTTGTTTCAAATTTTATATTGAAATTCCATGGTTTTATTGTTTTTGTATTTTACTGTACTGTATGAACTATTGTTAACTTCCCAGAGATCTTCATGTATTGGATGGTATAGACATGAAATTAATAATAATTTAAATTAACTAATGCATTTATACATTAGTGCAAATGCAAACAAGCATGCATTCCACCCAAAGTGAAAAACCCACCTGTCAATCCATGTGACTTGGAAAAAGCCAGCCGACCAACAGAAATTCAAAATCATTCGCATATGCTATGTATTTCTCTGATACTCCGGTCTCCATTTCAGAAAGGTACACTTTCCACGGCTGATCTCCTTTGCTGTAGTCAGTTGAGAAGCTGGAATCGGCTATGAGAATTCTAATCACACACAGAAAGTTCCAGCATGGTCTTGCACATGACTAGACCATCAGGGCACTACTCTGGGGGGAAACACACATGAATAAAGGCATCAAGTGCCCGGAGGAAGCTTACAACTTTCCCTGAAAATAGATGGTGGCAAGAAAAGAAAAAATCCGGATCTAGTTGTGTCATATAGTTTGTGGGAAGAGATCTCACCAGGAAGGCCCCTTAGGTATACATTACTTTGTGCAGTTTGCTGGTGAACTCATTTCTTTTTTTAGTTTGGTGTGTCGCCCCGACATGGATCAGACCAGCAAGGGGATGATTAAACTCCTTCTTCATTCTTCCCACCACCCAAAGCACAGGCATATTCAGAAGAAAAACTTGTTCTTTTGTAAAGTCTCCTTAGATGTGGTGAGGAAATAAAATGCTGGAAAGCAAATGAGTAGGAGGTGGGCTTATTCCTTCTTGCCCAGAAGTGCATGCTGGTTCTGAATTAGGTCTGTGTGCAATTATGCACAAATAAAAAGGAGTGTGTAAGCTCGGCAACATGCTGTGCAAGTAACACAATGTGCAGTTTGGCCCATAGAAAATCAGCACTTTCCCTATCTACCAGGCATGGGTATTTTTGGCTGGCACTGCGTAGTCCGATATCTTGGTCCAGATATCTGATATCTGTCTATGGACAACAGGCTCAAGTAGACTTTACCAATCCCAGGCCAGGCCAGAAGCAACCTTGAATGACAGGGTCCCTAGGAGGCCAGCAGCCTATTCATCTTATCTATATTTTAGAAGGCAGCAGGAGATATTCTTTGGCTAACATTAGGAAATTCAGAGAGTGGAGCTTATGGATTTTATCAAGGCCCCACTACCTCCCCTTACACCATAACTTGAACTCTAGCAACAAGGAGTAAAAGTTGCTTTGCCTAGAACATTTTAATTGGGTTTCATTCTCCAGGATCCATGAGCTATTTGCCACTGATTGACTACATGGGGTCTAGAACACAGGAGTAGAAATAAAAGAAGCTGAAAACATTTACAAGCCACGTGCTGTTTCTCATAATTGCTGGAGCAATTCCACTGTGATATCCATGTCTATTCATCCTTTATGCACTATTTATAAAAGGAACCTTAATTTACAGGCAGATATGAAATTGGCATGATAGCTGCAATAACTCATTCAACCCAACAGAAATAATTCATTTACAGCAGTATTTCTATTAAAGAATATATGTTGGTGAAACCTGAAGATGTACATTCCTGACAGAATGCTACTGAATGCACATTACTTTATAACATTTCATGGTAGAGTTATTAGTTAATTTTGCAAGCAGGTTAAATTATCCTCTTCCTATGGAGCACAAAGTATTACCCACCTGCCTCCCTGTTCCCTTTGCCTTCACCTTTGTATAACTGCTATTGTGCTCAGGGGATTTTGCAAATTTAGACACTCTGGGCTCAATTCACCAGGCAGTACTCTATTCATTTTGATCAGTCCTGCATAAGCATTTGGTTTAATGCATTGGGTCGTTAGTACATTCCCTTGAAACACTGGGTAATTTGTAGGCAAGCACTGGAGAGCAATCAGCCCTTGGCGGTGAAGCATTGATCAAGCAGCCCAATGAAACCTTTTGTGAGAGGAAGATAATGTATGTCTTTGGACCATAGGTCATAACAAAAAGCATAATTTGAAGTGCAGCACCAAGAATGCCAAAACCTACACAGTCATTGATCAGTAAAACTCGACAGAAAATGACATGTACGTTGTGCTGCAAAGATATGTTAAGCTACCTTATCAAGTATAAATCTATTGCTCTTGGCTATTCCTTGACGTTTATTTTTATTTTTTTGTCCAGGGAAGCAAGAGATGGTCCACCGGAAACAAAACAGACACATAGTACCAGCCAAGGAGTTGTGCCTTATATGCAGAAAGGGAAGTAAATCTTCAACTTTTCCCAACCTTCTAACCATGAATAGAGAATCTGACTAATAAATTAAATTGAATTGAATGACCCTATAATAAGAATGGCTTTTAAAAAACTACAGAGGACATCTGTTGTAACAAGTACAAAAAAGGGTCAGAGCCCTTGTTATAGAAAACTTTGTAAAGTCTGTGAAAGAGCTGTCACAAACTTAATGGAATTTAATTGTGCAATACCAGGGTTGATTTAACTTTTGATAACATATAAAGCCTGCATGTGTCACAAGCTGGGAAAATCAAGTGCTTATGTTTTATTGCAATGCAGATGTAAAATTGCCATATATTCAAATGGCAGGGCTATGTCTGGCCAGTGTCACCTGTTCCAACTGAGAGAGAATCTACACCTGTTTCCCAGTAGTTCTGCTTGAGATCCTCCAAATGCACTTGAGAAAGCTTCAGTGTACAAAGTGTATCCTTTATCACTGAGCTATGTACGGAACCATTATCTGGCACTGTTTGGCACTTACCTTTATCCTAGCTTTATCTCACCTTGTATTAGAATGAATTGAGATACCCTGTCCCACCCTACAAATTAGAGAATTGCTTTTCTTATTCTGACCCGGTTCTAATCACACCAGGCTCCATTAATAGCATCCTGTAATAGCATTCCACCCCTGCCAGGCATCTCTCTTTTAGTTGCCAGTTGAAAACATTCCTTTTCCATAATTATTTTGGCAAGTGAATTGACTTGATTTTAATGGCTTTACATTAGTTTTATTTTGCTACTGCCATGAATTTTAGCTGCCAGAAAATTTTACCTTATCTACAATTTTATTCTATTTTAGTTAAAAGGATGTCTTAATTGGATTTATTAATTGAATTTTTATTTTTATGTCCTCTTTTTATTGCTTTGCTTGTTATAAGTTTTATTGTGTATTGTTCAAATGCATTGTTAATTGTTTTGTTTTATCTGTTGTCATATAATAAATTGCGAGTTGCTGAGCGAGTGCAGCATACAAGTCCAATACAGAAATAAACAAAGGCTCCCAATAGGTGTGGGGGTGCTGATGAGGGCACTCAACCCACCATTAACCTCCAATTTATTCCCACCCATAAGCTTTCCCCAACTGAATTTTCTCAGTTCTCCTGGCATGGTCCACAGCTATATCAGCTGAAGAATGAAAGGAAAGGAAGAAAGATACCTGGTTTCCTCTTTCCCATTATAGCCAGAGCAGCAGCAACAGGACAAGCATGTAGTGGGTAGAGGTCGGAATCTCTGGGATGGAAGGGGCAACTGTGTTAACAGATGAACCAAAGAAAACCTCTTCTTGTTTTTCAGCATAACCTAATGTCCCTCAAGGTTTCTACACTGTCAACTGCCACCACTCTACTGGACAAACAAACAATTTTAACAATTGTATCACATAATAAGTTCAACTCAGTATATTTCTTAAAATTTTGTTTTAAAACTTACTTTGATCTTTTCATTGATTCATTGGTCCAGTTCTTATGAAGGGATCCAGGACAGTTAAATTGGTTGAAAACATGGTTAAAATATCAAATTAATAACCATATAGAAGAACAAGCCCTGCTGAAAAAATATCAGGATATCTTCTGCAAAGGCAAGTATTGTCTTAGTAACACTGAGACAATCTTGTCTCACTTTTTGGACACATCACTAAACATTTGCAGACATTGTTTACTTGGACTTCCAAAAGGCTTTTGACAAAATCTCTCACCAGGGACTCCTGAACAAATGTATTATTAATTTACCCTTTCAGGTTTTTTTAGCTGCTTTGGATACCATCTTGTTTGGAAATTTACCAGCATAAGCTTGTAAAGATATGGACCAGGGTACATGTTTTTCACTCTTACTGAACTCTGCAGCAGGCTCAAGATTTCTTGCAGCCTCCATTAATTTCACTCCGGCATGCACGCTGTGGGGTGTTATCGGACAACATTGACTGATGACATAGATTCATACTTCCATGCCCCATTGTAACCCATTGTGCCTGTAATCAAATAAAAGTTGAGGCCAATTTTGTCCATTCATGCAGATATTACTTTTTCTCCCATCACACCAAGAAACACAAAAATGACAACTCATTTCCATGTCTACTGTCAGGCCTGGGACATAGGGAGCAGGTGGCAATGTCTAGAACACCAGGACCAGGGTTTGGAGAGGGATGGAGGTCTGTGTGAGATACTAGAGGACCAGAGGTACAAGTAAGTACCAACAAAGGCTGAGGCAAAGACAAAACTGGTACTGGTAAGACAAAGCAGGATCCGGGATTCATGACACGGCAGGTCTAGAAGTGAAGGTGATGTTCAGATATCAACAAAGTAGGGCAGGTCCAGAAGTGAAGGCAAGGTCAGAAACTTGTAAGGATCAGATGTCAATGGGGCATGGTAGGACCAGAGGCAAAGACAAGGTCCAGAGGCAAAGCTATGGTGCATGATCACAAGACTCTGATCCCTGCAAGTACCTACACATGAGCGCCTGGGTTGCACACACTTGCAGGGTGAGAGGTGCTGCTCATCACCTGACAGCTCAGTCATGGCTTCCTATCCTAACATCTACAATGAAATGGCTTCAGACTGGCTGGAAATATTAGGTCAATTCTTGACCTCAGGAAAATTAAAAAACAAAGCAAAACAATGTGATGTGTGCATTGCAGAAGAACATATTTGTAGAGCTGCTAAGAAGAGGAATGAAATGAAGAGGGCTTTCCTTTCACCTCAGCAAGTGGGTTGAATGGAGAGGTATCTTGGGACTGGGCATAGCTGCATAGCAGGGAGGTCATCACATCTATGAATATGAATATGAAGCATTTTGAGCACATTAAAGTACTTTAAGTTTGCTCTTTTTGTTTGTTTATTTTCTGAATATATTTCTGAGTTGCTCTGCTAATTTACAATAAACCATAAGAATAATAAAATGCCACAGTTCCAAACAAACCCAAACCAAAATAGAGAAAATAATTGGAGCTTTCTTTCTTTTCATAGAATCGACTAATATTTGCAGGTCTGTTGGACACTTGGGAAGGGATAAAGCCTGCCAAATTCTACTCAGGTTCTGGGCCTCTTTCTCTCTCTGCTGTCAATTCAGCATCATTTCCCCATCTGTAGTATGAGCATGCTAATACTGATCTAGTTCCCCTTTAGTATTTGCCCTTGTAACCAGGCCCTCAGCTGCTTGCAAGGCCATTTATCATGAGAAGAAGAAAATGGCTGTACAAAGGACTTTTGAGACCAAGTTCAAGAAAGCGACTCCAGTGTTAAGCCCCCACTCTCCTCCAGTAGCTCAATCAAACCCCGACTCTACAGTACCATGTCCACTATCATTGGTTAATGTTATCTCATAGAAGTTATGAATAAAGACAGGATTTTAAGCTTTAAAACAACAACAGTGGAGGAGTGGGAAGAATTCATCTGGGCATTTCTGTGTTTGCCCTTCCCAGAAATTGTTTTGCCATGGTTCTGCTTCATCCCTCAGGCCCTACATGTGCCCCAAAACACCCTGGCGTGAGTACACTCAAGCTGATTCTGTGAAATGAAAAGCCTAGTGAATATTTCTAGGGAACACTAACTCTACAAAAAGCCATGATTATCTCTAATGAACTACATGGCCACTGATTACGTGTTGCCAAACATATTGTATAGTTCCATAGAGATATACATGACTTTTTATAAGAGATATTCATATAGACAGTCTGCACATTCCTAAGTATGTAACCCAGGGAATACACAACCCCCCTCCTCCTGTCCCCACTGCCCTGTTCCTCCTTCCCACTGCTCCCCTCATGTCAAAAAGTGACTTGTTTGTACAAACAATAGAGTCACTCGCTTGTTTATTTATTTATTTGGAGAACTTATATGCCGCCCCATTCGCATAAGCCTTGGGCAGCTTCCAATCCATAAATAAATACAGTCTATACAATTACATAAAATATTGGAGACATCCTGGCAAAAATCGTTAAAATCAATAAATAAAATCAACAATTAAAATAACGTTTAAATAAAAAGGTCTTGACCTGGCTCCGAAAAGCAAATAACGATGGTGTCAGGCGGACCTCTCTGGGGAGTGGGTTCCATAAGTTGGGCGCCACCACAGAGAAAGCCCTCCTCCGGGTACTCACCCTCCTAATATCTTTCACGGAGGGCTCCCGGAGAAGGGCCTCTGCCGCCGATCTCTTGTTGCTTCTGAGTCAAGTCTGAGTGGAGTAGCTGACATGACTTGAGTTGAACTTGGGAGCAAGTAGCTCAACTTGAGTCCCCAACACTGATACTTCCTATTAACATACAAAGATCATGTCTTGTGCTGATTTTTGGTATGAATGTGTGTTGCCATGCATACTTTACATTACAAGCAGAGCATTCTGCACATACACATTTGGATAAAGGTGCTCTCATTCTCTGTGATCATGTAAGGGTTGACTTAATTTAATGCATAGGCAATCCAGGCAATATCAGCCTAGAATGTTGTGAAACTGCTGGGAGTATGAATATTAATGACACCACACAAATTCCACACATTGGGCTTGTAAAGTGTCTTAATAAAATAACAACTTTCTCTGTGAGAGCTGAATATTTTTACCATTTATATGGTAGCTGAGGGAAGCTCTGATAAATATGTGTAAGTGAAAAAGGGAAGAATAAGCAGCTTATGTTAATACAGCTAGAGTTTCTGTCCACTACTGGGTTGTAGAATTTCCAAAATAAACAGTTAAACTTCATGCCCTGGCATGACCACGGCAAGGGCCAATGCAGGTTTCACAGTGGTATATGTCTATAAATTTGAGACAATTGCTGCTGGTAAAGGCTGTTGCCTGGGGGCAATCTGGAGGAGCCATTTTTATCCCCTGATGATGCCTGCCTCACATGAATATAAAGCTCAACCCAAGCCATCCACCTCATCTATTTTCATTCAAATAACCCTGGCTTCTTTACATCTCTTATATCATGGCTTTGTTCCAATGTTGCCATTTTCTTCTAGTTTATATGACTGTGTGTGGTAACCCTGCAGTACTAGTCTGGGGCCAAGAGGAATTTTTTAAGTCACCTGGTGGCTATGAAGGAGGGGAGAAGAGGAAGGGTCTTATCCGGCTTCAGCAAATGGCACCATTTCCAAGCTCTTTTAGTTGCTTTCTTGATTCCCTGACCCCCAGCTTTTTTTCATTTTGACTTATTAAAGTGACCTCCTCCTCTGAAAAAAAACAAAGTTTGTGGTACCTTTTCAAGCCTTCCTGGTTGCCTCCTTTGTCCTTTTGCTCAAGAAAGAATTAGCAGAAATACTTCTCTATGCAGAAGTAAACCAGATGATTTTCAATGGCCTTATTCACAATTAAATCACATTGAGTTCAGTGGAGCTAACTTGGGAAAAAATCTGCACAGGATGGTGGATTGTGACTATGTTCCCTCATGAGTCTCTAGATCACTTCCTAGAAATCATGCAAGATTAAGGATGTATGAGAAATTCATCAGTGCATATCCCACTGCACATATCCCGGAAGGGACCCAGTGCAGATTTCCTGGAATGAAACAGACTAGAACCCAATCTGTGATCAAAGTTCATTGATGTCTAAGCTTGCATACATGCAATAAGAAAAATCAAAGGATGATATTAACTATAAAAATGAGTTGGAAAGTGTTCTAAGGTAGAATTTAGACAACTTCAGTGAATTCAGGCTTGACTTATTTTCACATCCATATGTGAAAGGGTACTGAGGTTTTTCAAGCACATACTGATAACACCATTTCTGATCACTGTATTTTATGTGTGGTACTCCTTGATCTAGATTTGGCTGTTATAAACATGAATGGAAACACTGGATGTTTGGACATGAATTTTCTTTGTTGTACACTCCATTCTTCCATCCCCCATCATTGCAGCAGCAATGTTACAAAGCAGTTGTAGAAATGTTATCTTTGTAAATAAACCTTTTTACAACTGAATCTATAATTTGACTACCTGACAAAACAATGTACATCTTGAGAAGTTTGTGACTGAAGAACTGAGCTCTGGTTGGATAGCATAGAAAACAAACAGTTGTTCTCTTGGGATAAGCCAGCCATTTTGACTGTTACCAACAGTGAAATTCAGATTTCTAGTAAGAAAAAGACTGATCACATAGGTAAGGAGGGTGTAAGAAAAAACCAGCATAGAAACAAGTTGCTTTTTAGTGGTATGTTCCTTTTTAGCATGAATACCTCTAATAGAGACTTTTTTAAATTTTTGGTGTGTACAATGACTAGACAGATAAAGAACCACAGATTTCAGAGAAGTCAGTACCTTTTGACAGCTGTATTTTAGGAATTTTCTCACCTTAGATGGGAATATAGCTCTACAAGGCAAGTTAAGTCACAACACACTTAGAACACTAGCACATACATCTGTGATTTTTCCCTACTCCCTGTTAAAATCTACCCTTTATCCTTAACCCAGTATGACTGAAAACAATTTTTATCAGCATATGGACTTATAATGAACCAGATCTGTGAGTGCAGAGATTTATATGTCTGAGCTAAAGGATTATATATCTCTCTGCATAATATATCTATGACAAAATGTGTCATAATGTAGCATGCCTGTCAGGTTTTGCTAAGGCAGTTCTCAGAGATCTTTAAATTGGCACTTGGACTGATATGTTTTTTAAGCTGGGAAAGAAAAAAAAAATCAGGGAAAAGAGTTCAGGGTTATTTACTGGATTTACTGGCAGAATGATAGGATACAGCATTACAGCAGGCCTGATTTGCTAGACTTGTAAACACAAAAAGAGCTGAAATCAGTCCAGTTTAGACCCTAATGGTTGGAAGAAGTATAATGTCTAAGCCAGATTTATAAAAATGCATTGCCGACAGCCTAGATCCATGCATGTTTTCTAAGAAGTAAGTTTCACTGAGCTCAGTAGGATGTAGGAAGGAATTTGGACAGAAAGAAAAAGTATTTTATTTTATTATTTATTGAATTTCTATATTGCCCAATAGCTGAAGCTCTCTGGATGGTTTACAGCAGCAATAAATAACTGATAAAATGCAATATAAAACTACAGATAACAGTAAAAATGTCATAAAAATTACACTGCAAGATTTAAAAGCTAGATTTAAAACCAAATTTAAGCAGATGCTATAGCTAAGAATGCAAGATCTGCTAGACAGCTCATGCCATGCCCCAATATGCTGTTTGGAGCTGATTAAATTCTTATGAGGGACAGTCTTAACCAGGCATTAGAAGTATGGCAGATTTCGTGCCAGGTAGGCCTGAGTGGGAAGCTTGGTCCATAATTTTTGGGGAGCACCATTAAGAAGATCTACCTCCTAACCACCTCCTTTTGAGGTAGCAGTTGGAGAAACCCCACAGACCTTGACTGTAGTATCTGGGTATGGCTGTGAAACGTATTCTATCAATATTGTTAGAATACCTTTCAAATATCTATCAATTTCACGTCATGAAAAAGGAAAATATGATTCCATTGTCTATATGGCTGTGAACTCGTGGCTTGGTTCTGCCCATTGATGGAAAGGTCTAGATACATAATGTAAATTAAACAATTGAACAAATAATTTCAGATCAAGTGTATACCTCATAATTTGATAGGGTGAAGTAAAATTCTTTCTGTCTACTATGAAGAAATGTAAACTGATTTGGAATACATCTTCTGCCAAAGTCCGAGTAAAATGCAATCCAGCAATAGGAGCGAAGAACAAATGAAACATCTTTCTTTCGTATTCCCTCCCATTTTTAAAAATCAAGATTAATAGGTAGGTTGTGATTATGACTGAAGATACTGGGATGAACTCCTAATGTGGACAAAGTGGGAATTAAAAATCCTCTTTAAATATTCTGCTCATTCATACAAATTGAGCTGGATAGCAACATCAATTCAATAGATAAAATATTCAGCAACCATGACAGAGGTAGTTAAAGAGATAAATGCATTAGCATGATTCTGAAGCCATGTTTGAGGCACCGATCACATCTAATATATATAGAATTTTAAGGTTTGACTTGCCACTATATTGTATAATGTCTAATGCAATATCAATCCACCACACCACCATTCCTGAGAAAATGTGTAGAAGATTGCATGGGGGTTCTCTGAAGTCAAGAAGAGAGCCTCAGGCTACTTTTCACCCAAACCAACATCCACCCAAACCAGCATCATATAGCATTGGGCCTTACTAGAAAGGACGCAGATGGCATGTGGAGGAGTTCACTGAAGCAGAACCTAGATATGAGAGTCACATTTGGGACCCACAAGGTCAGAAAAATGTATCCTCAAGCATTTATTTCCTCCTCAGTTACAGAATCCACACAGGCAATCTAGAATGGAATACAAATTTCCATCTACTATTCTGTCCCATCAGTTGTCAAAAATGGAAAGGGACTCTAAATAAATATTTTATTTTATTAAAATAAAACACCAGGGAAATGCTTCAGTGTGCAATTTGTTCAAGATCTAAAATTAGCACAGACTCTTACTCTGCTTTCCCTATCCTAGTACACTCTAGTTGGTTAGGACTACAATGTCTATTATCCCCAGCCAAGTGAAGTGGATGCATTAGCTGAAATGATCAGGATGCTAAACTCTCCGTAATTATGTGGCATCACATACTTGATAAGGCTGAAACAGAGTCATGCAGCACCTACTAGCCTTGCTCATCACTAAACATAAAAATAACATGTATTACTTGGAAAAATAGTGAGGTAGGACTGCAGTCTATCAAGAACTCTGAAGTTCTGCCAAATGACATTTAAGGGTCCTCTTTAGGAATTGGTTTGGCGCCATTTCTGCCATAGCTCCTTTGCTTCATGCTGGGAAAGGAGTTAAAAGCATGCATTTTAATAGTAAGAGTTGCCTTTCTGTGTGGGTAACCTAACCATTCCAAACACAACAGCAATGAATGAAAAATGCAGACTTCTATATGTATTGTACTATTTTTTTCTCCTAAGCATTTTGTATTAAAGCTTGGATTGCTTATCTGAAACTGTTTCATCCTATTTAGTGCTCAAATCTAACAACAGTTTTAAACAATATTTCAAGCTCTAAACTTAGGTTTTGAATTAATTCAACATTGAAGCCACACAGTGCCTTGAACCCAAAGGTGATCAGCCTGAGTAGAAACACCTTCTTCCTCATGAATGGAGAGAAGTGTCCTTTATATTTGCCAACTCCCCTCTCCATCAGGAGCCTCCCTTCATGTGCCATATCCCAGACCATGGCTGGGGTCTTCTAACCTCAGCCTTTCAGGTGGGGTAGCAGGGTAGAGAAATGGTCAAGAAAAGAGCCATTCAATATGTATGTGTGCATTCTGTACTCGCATAAGTCCATGACATTATAATTTCTTAAGAGATTGCAACACCACCTTGGAAACCTGTCAGAGAGATACTTTGTCCAATTTTTCCTAAAGACCTAAAGGCAAACAAACAAGTAAACACATCTCCAAGTGATCTGTTTTTTCAGTCTTTGACACAGATGGCCTGTCCTGATTATAGCAGCAGGCTTCTTCAGGCATTAAGCTGGCCTTGGTCTTGTGGCCTAGCAACAAACTGCTTCCCAGGAAAATGAGACTGAATAGGTTCCTACAGGTTCTTTCTTATTTATTTATTTATTTATTTTTAGCTTGCCTTCCTTTCAGGAGGAAAGAGAAAAGATATTTCTCATCAGACAACAGAGGTGCTGAACGGAATGGGAAATGGAGTTACGTATACTGATCCCCAAATCCGCAGCAAATATCAGATATGGAAAAATGTACTTAGGAAACGTTGCATTGCAAGGGCTGGAAAAAAAACAGCATTATGATGACTATGTAAATTCTGAGCTAGTCTAGCATTTTGTGGGTCCCTGCCCAGGCACTCTCAATGGGTCCTTCTACCAGTAGATCTACTTTCTCAGACCATTGCCAGCAGCTGCTAATGCTCCTTATCCTCTCCCTCATCATTGCTACCATCTGCTTGCTTGACAGGCAGGAAACCATTTAGCTTTCCACCACTATTCCTACCACTGCTGTCTGAGTGTGAGATAGAAGCAGGTGAATAAGCAGGCAGGAGTGGTACAGGAGCCCCTGCTAGGATGCTGGTGCTTGGCAAGGGTCCAACAATGCATTCCTCTGATGCCGATCCTGATAGCACCTCTTCTAAAAAGGAGAATGTTCTCAAAGAAGATGACTGAATTTGCAGGACTGAACTGACAGCTGGGGCTCAGGAACCCCTCTGGTATTATTGGGTCTGCTTGAAACTACAACACAAACAATAGTCATTTGCCAAGCATGACAAAGGTCACACTATACATCAGAGGTGGAGAATCTGTGACCTTCCAGGTATTATTGGCCTTGTACACTCAGTCCCACCAGACATTGTGGGAATGTAATCCAACATCTGGAGCAATGCACGTTCCTCTCCCCTGTCATACATCATATACGGCTTAGTGGATAGGGTTGCCATATTTTCACTTGCCTACTGTTCATATGCCATCAAAACCTTGTAATCTATAGATCTGGCCTAAGAATCTGCTTATTTCCATGCTAGGAAGGGTATTGCCTGGTCAGTGGTACCAGGTCTCTAGCATGCACCATGTTCTATGGAGAAAAAAAGTATTCCAAATAGATAAAAATTACAAAGTTCAGAAATTCAGGTTTTTCTGGTGTCTGAGCAGGGAAAGCTTGGGTTATAGAGACCTCTGCAAGTTTTTTTCACATCCACATAAGGGGTAAGCCTGGAAGCTTTAAAATTAGACTCCAGGCATCCGTAGAAGAGCAGGAAGATTTGTAGTGATTAACAGATGAGAATGCCATGAAAAATCCTCCCTCCTGCATGCCAACCCTCTCTTAAAAGGACATGGCAGTGCACACCAGTTTATTTCCTTCTGTGGATGGTGTTTAACTCTTTAATCCCCATAGCAATGCTCAGTTAATGCTCTAAACACACATTATGTTAATCCCGTGGTTTATTTTTAAGTGCAGATTTTTCTCTTCACAAATACATCGTGTATATTGATCTATATTGAGAGGGTAGGGGAACATCAACCATTTCCCACATATACCACTCTGTGCCCAATCGAGATCAGTCTTCTGTCCCATATACACACCTGGTTTCCATTAAAAGTTCCTATTGGAGCTCTACTCCCAGCAAAAAAATAGCAGGGATATGGGAATGGGAATTCAGGTTAGGACCAAAGCACAAAGTCACATAAGGAGTAAAGACCTTTATCCGCCCCTCCCCCTCATTAGGGTTCTGGTCCAGATAGGTTGAAATTTTTTTTTTAGGTTGAAATTTTTTATTTAGGGCTTACTGTGATGACCATTTGTAAAACTCTGCACTTAAGAGTAAACCATGTGATGGGTGTGACATTTAGTTTGGCTCCTAGAATTGCTGGCAACAGCACCACCTCATGACATGCATGGTTATTCAGAAGTAAGACTTATGGAGTTCAGTGGAGTTTATTCCTAGGTAAAAGTGTTCAGGATTTCAACAGTGAAACCCAATGAAACTAACTTCTGCTGAAATCAGCCCGACTTACTCTCAAGTGTATGCATGTATGATTAAAGCCTTTATCAGTTTCCTATTTTTTCTGCCCCCTTTTAGTTCTACATTTCTAAGTCTAGCAAAGTGGCATTCTTGAACATAAGTGAGATCAAGTTCTTACTAAGCTGTTATCTTCACCAGCTGGGTGAAGTATGATTTGACATCTGTGGCATGCAATTCAGATTTAATCCTGACTTCAGCTGTGTGAAATAATAACACAATCAGCTGGGAGACAAAATTAGTTTTGGTTAATTAATCAGGAGTCTCCTGGTTCTTTTTGTTTTTGATGTATGGCAGTAGCATCTATGGTCTTTCTTTTCTGGGACTCTCCATAAGGAAAATAGTTCTGCGGTGGGACAGCACTATTGCTGAATAATTCTGCAACACCACAAAATAACAATGATCAAATTACCAAGCCAGTCTTTCCTTTCATCTTTGCCTGACTAAACACTGCCATTGCTAACATTTGACATGTTTCTGATCATGAAAGATTTTTTGTGATATTGAGCTAATTATTATAGAGTCCCTTCTGCCAAAATGCCTATAGATAGCCATTATATTAACAATAATAATCTCTTATTTTAATACACATGCAATCTGGTATAAGATTAACACAGCCACTCTAGCACTGGAGTGGTGGATCCCACCACCATTTAACTATGGCCAGCAAAGGATACTTTGAACTGAAAAAAGTTCATCCTCAGGACTACAGGAATGCCACTATATATCATACACTGTTTTGTTTGCCCTACTTCCTGAACTGGTGAGCATTTCCAGGGGCACAGCACATCCATTTGCTTTGAAAGGAGATCACTGCAAACTCTCACAACATTTTCTAATTTTGACATTCTACAGTGCCTTGCAGAAGTTTTCATGCCACTTTCCTTTCCCCACATTTTATCCTGTTACAACCTGAAGTTGAAACATATTTAACTGGCATTTTTACCACTTGATAATCAATACTTTGAAAGTTTCAACAAATTTTAAAGTAAAAAATTAAGTAAAAATGAGCTGTCACTTGTCAGTTGACTAAGTATTCACCTCTCTGAGCGAGCAGTTGGTAAAAATACCTTCAGCATCAATTACACTTGCAGGTATCCTTGGGGAACTCTCTATTGGATTTGCACATCTGGATTGTCCATTCTTCCTGGCAAAACTGCTTCATCTCTGGCAAGTTGGTAAACAACAATTTTTACAATCATGTCACAGTTTCTCAATCAGATTGATGTCTGGGCTTCAACAAACCATTCTAAGACACTCAGGTTCTTTGGTCACTCCAGTGTGACTTTGACTGTGTTTTTCATGTCATTGTCCTTCAGGAAGCTGAACCAACGCCCCAGTCACAAGTTCCTCACAGAATGAAACAGGGTTTCCTCTAAAAATATCCTGAATTTGACTGTATTACATTCAATCCTGACTTGTTGCCCAGTCTCTGTCACAATATGATGCTGCCACCCCCGTGCTTCACCATGGAGATGGCATTCTTAGGGCAATGAGTACTGTTGGTTTTGCCCAGCACGTAGCATTTTGCAAGGCCAGATGCTCAGTTTTGATCTCATCACACCAGAGAACATTTTCCTACATATTTGCTATGTGTCCCGCATGCCCTTTTTGCAAACTCTGAATGGGCTTTGATTGAGGTTTGTTCCACGCTGGTTTTCTTCTTGCCTGTATTCCATAAAGCCCAGCTTTGTGGAGTAACTAAGTGATAGCTGTGACGTCGATGGTTCCTCTGATCTCTGTTGTAGATCTTTCCAGCTCTTACAGAGTTACCATTGACCTTTTGGCTGCTTCTTTAAGTAATGGTCATTGAGTTTCACTTTCTTTTGGCAGAGTCCTGGTTAACTCATATTCTTTCCATTTTGTAATAACGGATTTAAAGGTGCCCTGGGTGATATTAATAATTTGGGATTTTTAATAACCAAACCTGATTGGTGCTTCTGACCAATTTTATCCTGCAGTTGTTTTGATAAATCCTTCATGAAACTGTTGATTTATGTATGCTCTCAAACACACTCCAGGGACGTTCAGAAACAAATGTGATGTGATCATGTCACCCTGGAATTTTGCACAGGTAAACTCTATGCAACTGCTTACAGTATGCAATAAGGTCAGCTTATTTAGACAACAATGACGGGCATGAATATTTTAAGAACAACAAGTGTGAATTTGTTTTTATTTTGTGCCACACTTAAAAATAATTTGCACCTTCACATCAAGGGATAATCATGCCAATTGAATCCATTTTAATTCCAAGTTGAACCCAAAAAATATAGAAAAGTCAAAGGGATTGTTTGAGTAATTCTGCAAGGCACTGTTAATATACAGGTTGAGTGTTAGTGAAGACCAACAGCTTAAATATTCAAGCAGAAAACCACACTGCCCTATATCAATTCTCCAGTGAGAGGTAGCCTTGCCTATCCAGTACTCTTAGCTTAGCCTCCCTAAACATGGTACCTTCCAGATATTTCAGCCCTCCCTGTGCATCTTGCTCTTTGATTTAAAATCGGTAAGATTTTATAAAGAAATTCATGTATGGATTCATTCCAGAGATGGAATGTGCTCCCCAGAGAGGTCCGCCTGGCACCGTTGTTATTTGTTTTTTGGCGCCAGGCCAAGACCGTTTTATTTAAAAGTTATTTTAATTGTTAATTATTGATTGTATTTATTGGGTTTTTATGCTTGTGCCAATATGTTTCCAGATTTTTAAGGTTAA
This sequence comes from Varanus komodoensis, assembly GCF_004798865.1. Taxonomy (NCBI): domain Eukaryota; kingdom Metazoa; phylum Chordata; class Lepidosauria; order Squamata; family Varanidae; genus Varanus; species Varanus komodoensis. The sequence goes on from NW_025335268.1 coordinate 134,438,926, forward strand.
TTACATGATTGTTTATTTATTTTGTAAGCCGCCCCGAGGCTTTTTGTGGAGGCGGTGGCATAGAAATATTCCAAATAAATAAATGTATCATATCTCACCACTTGTATGGTTCTATAAACTTTATAGAATCTATAGACTAATCCACCATGAAACTTGTCTAATCACTGTAAAATAATCACTATGAATAATGAAAGCAAATAAAGTTTTGGTGAAACTATATTCTTAAAACTATCCCAAACTACTATAATAACAATGCATAGAGAGTGAAAGATACTGAAAACATTTTTTTCCTTTTTACTATAGCTTGGTGCATTTTGCTTGGTCAATTAGGACCAGGGATGTTTGAGACTTTAATTTTTGGGAACATGCTCTGTTGATGCTCCAAATGTGAGCTCAAACACATGTCAGCTGAAAATATTCACAAACTGTCAAGCAAATGCTTGTGCTCATCTTGTTCCTAATCTCCAGTTCAGGTTGAACAAATTTCCTTTGTAGATTGAATCAACAGCAAATCTGTAAGCAGGAACTTTGTACAAATTTGGAAAACATTGTGCAAATTTGGGAAAATATATGCAAATCTCCTATTCAGCTGCTGCTTGATTTGCATAAGTTTCCCTTTTGTACAGATTGAGCAGCAATTGCAAATGAGAAGCAGGCAGGAGACAAGCAGTGAGGCAGTGTTTGGAGAGCACTGGCAATTTCAAAAACTCTTTGTTCACCCATGAGTTGAGCCATTGTGTGAACACTTAAATGGGCTGCATAATGGTATTCTATAAAATTAGGGACTTTTATCCATCCTTTCTCATAGGATTTTTCTAAGGTCTTTGCCACAGTTCTTGATAATTTCTCTTCCCGTATGCAATCAAACAACCAACATGATATCAAACAACATATCCTGGCATTTCTTCAGTATCATTAATGAAGTTGGTATCACCACATTTTCAAAAATAAACAGTATCCTTGGTATGACATTCATTCTAATCATATGAATCGTACAGAGTCCCACAGAGAACCATTCCTTAAAGTCTATGACAACCAAGGCAACAGATTTTAGTTGCTTCTATACAGTTGCTTCTTCTGAGCAGGAAACAAAAACAAAAACCCAAAATCCCAACCCCCAAGAGTTGTTGGTCCAGGGGAACATGTAGAACAATGATGGAGAGGTAGGTGATGCAGGCAGGAGCAGTGCATGCTAAGATTGATTTTCAACCACAGGGACTGATGGGATTCCTCCCACCATTGGAGGGGAAGATGGAGATGCATGGAAACCACACAACTAAACCCAGGATCCAAGGTAAGAAACCATGCTGCATGAATACAGCCAGTGTCTGGTAGGTCCAGGTTAGAAGGGACTTCCCATCAGGAATTGTATTCCCAAGCCATGAAAGTTTCTCTATCACCAATGCAAGCAGACTAGAAGTGGTACCATATGCTCAGACCTTCTAATTTCAGTTAGAAGTGCATCTGGTTGCTATACTTGCACAAACTGAAGCTTCTGAAAAGACTTCAAGGGCAGGTCCCAGTAGACTTCATTGCCAGATCATGGATTACTTAAACCAGAAAGTTCATAGCTGGACCACTAGCCAAAGCTGGTAGAAGGTGCTGCATACCACTGAGGCCCCCTAAGACTCAAGACACAAATGACACCTGGAGAATCCTCAGGCCATAGCCTGTATCTTCAAGGTGAGTGCAACCCCATCCAAAACAATCAAAAGTACCCTCCAGCCACTATCAGCATCTCAGTTCTGGCTAGTCTGAACTTCAGTTTATTATTCCTCATTCAGTCCATGCCACAAACAGTCCCTGATTTAACATATCTACTGCCTTACCTGCCAAAGATGACTGATGGCAACACACTCCAAAACTCTGGATGATCCTTGTCAGTGGTTTTATATGAATGTTAAATAGCATGGGGGGGGGGCACAAAACTGAGCCCTGAAATACCCAAAGCTGTAGAACTCAGCTCTGTGTAATATTCCCCAAGAATCACCTTCTAGAGCTAGCCATCCATGAAAGAGTATAAATACTGTCTTGCAGTAGTCCCACTATCGACTCAGTCGGCTCAGCAGTACAACTGATACTGTGATCAGTTGTGCTGCATACCACTGAGAGATCCCGGAGTATTAACAGGGTCATCTGTAGGGGGAACAAGGCTGTTTCCATGCCAAACTCTGGCCTGAACCCTGACTAAAATGTATCTGGATAAACAGCCTCATCCAAGATTGCCTGGAGCTGTAATAAAATAAAAGTTCCTGGAGTGGTAATAAGCTAGCAAATAAAACACATAGTATCCCAAACTAGGAGGTCATCCTCAAATCCTGCCTTTAAATAAGTTAGTTTCACAGTACAAAAACTCTGCCTTGCACTGATTGATATAGCCACCCAGTTAACTGAGCAGGGGAGGACAGGGAGGGGGCGGGGAGGAAGAAGCTGCTGGGAAGATGATAACAGCTGGTTTTGCTGCAACAGTATTGACTTCAGTGAATAGTCCTCAAACATTGTCCTTCCCATTACCTTGATTGCTGATTGTTGCCATTTGCATGCTGAGAATTTCAGCTTGGATAAAGATTGTGTCTTTCTGGATTGCTCTCTTTCTCTGTGTATCTAAATTATCTAACTTGAGGCGTAGTTGTGAACCATCTGTGATGGGAATGTAGGTCCCCCCTCTCACAAAAAAACAAAAAACTCAACAGTGAAAATAACTTGCCTACATATGTTGTAGAACATCTGGAACTAAATTGATTCCATTGGGTCTTAGATCAAAATTGAATATCTGCCAAAACTTTGCCTGCTATTTGAGCACTGTTGCCTGATCCAGATCCTCCTAAGTCTAGGTCTAAAATGCGCCTTTCTTTCTCTGAATACTTTGAATTACTTTTTAATTTTTTTGGGGGGGGGAATATTTAGGAGCTAACATTTGTTTTCAACCTGCTTGCTAGTTGAGAAATGGATTTGCTTTTGAGTTGACACTCCTTATCAAACCATAGCTGGTCCTTCAGATGTACTGTATTTGTGTCTATAGGGATCTCTAGAATAGATCTAATTAACTTGATTAAAGACCTAAAGGTATTCTGGGTCTGAGATGAATCAAAACTGGGACATAGCATCTGCTCTCTTAACATAATGTGAGTGTTAACCTTCCAGCCTGTTACTTGTTATTGTGTGCCTACTATAGCTATTTGGCTGAATTTTGATGCACATCCTTTAATAATACAATTTTCTTATCAGGAATGTCTCTTTTTAGTTAACAAATATAGTCAGGTTGTCACTTTCTACTTTCAAAATCAGTTCCTGATTAGTTGTGATCCTGCAGAGACTGTGCTTGGATGACTTTCAGATCTCCACTTAGGACTTTTCCCTAGCTGGAATTGGGCATTTGAATTGTTTTAGACCAGTTTTAAAGAGTGCATTTCTAATGTTCATTTTCCAGAAGCAATCCAGTAGGTTCAGGTTAGAAAGATTTCCTAGAAAATAAAAACTGATTGACAGTGTAACTGGCAAATCACTAAGGTCCATTTTTGGAGGCTGAGTTTGGTTCTCTCTGGTAAACAGCAAGTTGTTTGCTCAGGCCTGCCTCAGACGGGGGGGGGGGGGGGGATTTTAAGTTTTAAAAAGGAAAAACCGTAGTTCAAAAGAACAGAATTTTGCACACAGGCCCAGCTGCAACAGGGATACAAAGCACTGAGCTACATGGATAAACAGTTTGAGACCTGGTATAAGCTCTGATTTATATCTCTACATTTTGAAATTAGGGTAAAATGGCCAGCTAAAAGAGGAGAGGGATCATGTAATGTCAATTGTTCTACAGAAGTGATTTTATCAATGTTGTTTTTTCACATCCCTGCTAAGTCACATCTGCCAAAATTTCCTCTTCTGACTACTGTTAGCAACTGAGGAGAACCCCTGCGCCTCCATGCTACTCCTAAATGGAGAGGAAAGGCCAACTAGCTCTTGATTTTCTGGGTGGTCCCGAGCAATCCTTGTTTAAAAAAAAAGGAAAAGACCAAGCCACTCTTCGCATTGGATTGTTTGTGAAGAGACACTCATTTTACACACACACATGCACACACACACAATATCTAATTATGTTTCATAGAAGGATGGAGGAGGTTGCCAGCCTCCAGATGAGAATGTCTCTGCTAGAAGCAGGCAGCTGATTTGGAATTAATTCTGAAGAGCCATTTCAGTAATTCAGATTGATTAAAGATGCGCCCAAGAATAACACTTTCATTACAAAACCTCCTGAGTAAAATTTAAATGATGCTAAATTAAAAACAGCCTCTGTTAAATCAGAAACTGATGAGCACAACAGAGCTAGGAAAGATGCAGGATCGGTATAATTTAATCCACTTGCTGTGGATACCACTACATTTGTTCTCCAAAGATTTATGCAGGCTAATACACTGAAACATAAAGCTGAATTCTACAAGCAGTGAAAAGTTACCCAGATCTACAGCATAAATCCAATTTGGTTACCTTTGGAAGGCAGACACAGTGGGCTTATGGCACTAATCCAAACTTCGTCTCCATATTATTTGTAAATAATATGCAGATTAAGGATTGGTGGAAGCTCAGCTTAAGTATCCCAATGAATAGCCCAAAAGCACCTGCTCCTAAAACAGGCTGTAGTTTAGGGAAGAGAGGTTGGAGTCCCTCATGACTGTTATGATATGCTGTGCCTTAACAACTGGCCAGAAAACTACTTGTCTATCTGGTTGAAGGCATCTGAGCCCACTCTGTTGCCAACAGTGCAATCCTATGCATGGCCACTAAAAAGAATAAATAAAGATTTATAAATAAGCAAACTACACTGAGTTCATTAAGACATTCCCAGATAAATGTGCATATGATTGTAACCTGCTTAACCGGGTAGGAAGGTGGTCTTCACACCTGTCTATAATTTATTCAAAGTGCAGTATACATGCCTTGTGCATGCATAAGATTTTGGGAGGTCTAGAAGAGATAAAGGCAACGTATCATATTAGCCATCAGGCCTAGCTCTTGCTTCTATCTAAGTAGGCCAGGTTTAGCTAGCTGTTTCATTCACTTGTTAACACATAATGCTAACAAGTGCCACATGGCAATGATCCAGCAAGGCATCTTACTTGTATCCTGGGTTTATACATTCATGAGGCTTCTATGTATGCATGGTTCCCATGGTTCTCCACTTTCCTCCAAGTGGTGGCTCATATCCCATCTGCTCCTGTGGCTGGACATCAATCCCCAGGTGCCCTGCTCTGGAATGCCCTACCTGCCTCTCCTGCATTGGCCCACCTGCTCCCATGGATGTGGCCTCAGCCTGCTGGCTTCTTTTGGTTTTGCTTTTTTAAGCTGCTCAGTGAAGCAGCTGCCTACTCACCAGGGCAGCACTGCTGCTCTAGAGAATCACCATAGGAACACTCCGGCTTCTGCCATCATCCAAGCGCATCCGCCTCTTCGCCTCCCTTGTGACCATGCTTCTCCCTGCTGTGTGCAGGACTCGCACATGCAGCCTGGGGCTACCTCCTCCTGCACCCCGGCACACAGTGAGCATCAGCATAGGCACCCAGGTCAGGGGCTGAGCTGGCATTCCCGACGGGAAGAGTTTCCTGTAGTAGTGGGTAGGCATGTCCCCGAGAAATTTTTCCAGCTGGCCAGTAGAAATTTATTTATTTATCTCATTTGTATGCTGCCCCATAGTCAAAGGCTCTCTGGGCGGCCCATGGTGCAATATAAAATATGAATAAAATACAAAAACATAACAATAGAGAACCAAAAACAAATAGGATTCAAATATAAATACAACAGATACATGGAACAGGAGGAAATAAACACAGTAAACCAATAAGAACAAGCAATAAAACAGAAATGTGTTTATTGTGCATTTCTGGCTGGGCAATAGGGGATAGCAAAGCTTTTGCCAGTCCTCAGGAATTCCAGGGACAAGACAGGAGCAGCAAGGACAGAGGGAGAGAAAGCAGTGAAAAAGACAAGTGTATTGATGGCATTAAACTCTTTAGAGTGGTTAAAACCAAAAGGGATTGTGAAGAACTCCAAAGGGATCTCTCCAAGTTGTGAGAATGGACATCAAAATGGCAAATTAATTTCAGTGTAAGTAAGTGTAAAGCAATGCATGCTGGGACCAAAAAAAAAAAAAAATCCCACCTCGGGTAAATGCTGATGGGATCCAAACTAGCAGTGGCAGAGCAAGAAAGCGATTTTGGGGCAATAATGAACAACTCAATGAAATGTTGACCTGGTGCACAGCTGCTGTTAAAAAGGCAACTCCATGCTGTGCATAATTAGGAATGGAACAGAAAATAAAAATGCCAAAAGCTTACTTTCCTTATACAAATCCTTGGTATGACCACACTTGGAATATCATGTTCAGTTCTGGTTACCTTACCTGAAAAAAGGGCATTATTCAGTTAGAAAAAGTACAGAGGAGGGCAACAAAAATGATCAGGAGGATAGAATTTCTTCCCTATGAAGAGCAGCTACAAGAACTGGGACAGTTCAGCTTAGAAAAAAGGTAAGTAAGAGGAACCTGATAGAAGTCTTTAGAATAATGCATGGTGTAAAGAAAGAAGAGAGGGAGACATTGCACTCTTTCCCATAATACTCAAACTTGAGGTCATCCCATGAAGTTGATTGGTTGGGAGGTCTAGAGCAGATAAAAGGAAGTACTATTTCACACAGTGTGTAGTTAAACTAAAGAATTTGCTGCCATGCGAAGTAGTGATGCCACCAATCTGGATGGCCTTAAAAAGGGATCGGTCAGGTTGATGAGGAAGGTGGCTACTAGCCTTGCGGGCTATGTGCTCCTCCTTTACCAGTGGTGGCATGCCTACTTTCATCAATTGCTGAGGAGCATGGACAGGAGGAGCCTTGCACCTGTCTGGCTTGATGGATCCTGTGGGAAGCTGGTTTGCACCATGGGTGCTGGATTAGATGGACCTTTGGTCTGATCCAGCATGGATTACCTTATGTTATTATCAGAGAAGGTGTGAGACTTTGACTTCTCACTTTGATTACTGAATGGTGATGCCCACACACAGCCACCATGCTTCTCTTGTATAAAGCTGCCTTCATGTTGGCTTCTCAAGTAGAGTCAGCTTATAGCCACTGCTCCAGCAAAGTGCATTGACCGCACTGGAGAGCCAAATGCAGGGAAAGTGTGCATGGGTTACAAATCTTAATTCCTTAACCACTTCGAGTCAGTGTGGCATTGTGGTTAGAGTGCTGGACAGAGGCCCCAGGAATTCTGCGTTCTAGTTCCCACTCTGCCATGAAACTCACTGGATGGCTTTGGCCAGTCACAGAGTCTCAACTGAAACCTCAACTGATCTTACAGGGTTTTTGTTGTGAGAATAAAATGGAGCTATGTAAGCTGTGGTGGATTGCCTTAACAAAGACATTTGCCTATCCAGGCCTTCCTCCTTCATGGTTTCGGTAGTGTGGCCCAGGAGCCAGAAAGTTATCTGTCAACTATTGGCAATCCTAGTTCCACTGCAAGCAGAAATATTCCATTGCTAATTGTGCTCTGCTGAAAGCATGATGTGGTGAAACTTTCTGGCACCTATAAGGTTTAATGGAGAGTTTGTTTGACTTATTCTGGGACCTGCATTCACATTCCTCTGCAGTCAGGGCTCAGTTAATCACATCATTACTTCTCAGCTCAGTTGTTAATTTCTAAAAGGGGAATAAAGGTGACCCTCTTCACATGGTGGCCTGTGAAGATAAGGCTTGTAAAGCTCTTTGTAAATACAAAATGGCATATTTAGGATTAGTTAATAATGAATTCTGAAGGAAGTTTGTTGTAACTCAAAACAGAGCTGCAAATTAATTGTGGTTTTGGTACCTTTTAAATAATGTTTGTGAGAGAAAGCTGCACAGAGAAATTTTTACTATCACTTATCTTTCTCTTGTTTAGGCTCTTTAGCCTTCTATAAAAAGCCCTTTACTTCATTCTAATCATAAAACATATCCCAGCATTAAAACTGTTAGGTCTGCATCTCTGTCTTCTTCATCTGGCTAACCTCATTAAATTTTAGCTCAATGATACAAACAGCAGTTTGCAAAATTTCAGCCACTGAACCTCATAATTACTGAGGCAAACCAACCCTGGGAGAAGGATGCTTTGAATCCCCTCTCCTGAGGTTGTAGACACTGCTATGACCTTGCAAAGTAAAATCTGACATTGGCACATGTCCTGTTCTCCTTCACAGAGGCAGTGGAAATGGCTGCTTATTGAGCTTCCAAGAGCAAATCTGGCTGGTTTGATAAAGTTCAGAAAGGTGTATTGTGGAGAGGAGGGAGGAGAGAAGCCAACGTATGCAGAATCTTATATCCTCCCAAGCACCCATCTCTGCCAACCACCAGTGCATGAGATAGACAGGATCTAAGGCTGTCATGCTAGGCTGGTGGTGTCTTCCACTGAAAGGAGCTAAAGCTGCCAGAAACAGAGAATGCCAAGAAGCCCCCCATGTTAGGAGGTCTGGGTGAGCCTGAGCCCTCAGGAGTGACTGCTGCTAGTCCATCCTCACAGGAAGAGGGGACTTTGCCTTCTAAGACTCTGCTTCTGGACTGTGCATTGCATGACAGCTTAACTGTGTTTTGATCTTGGCTTACCTCTTTAATCTGGCCTTAGCCTGATCCCATACTGGACTAAACCCTTTGTTGTAGTTGACCATTTGCCTGTTTTGTCACCTTGACTTTTGGATGGCCCCATAATGTGCTCCAATGTGAGCCTGATTCAGCCATAGCAGGATGGAAGCTGATCTTGTTAAAAGTTGGCGGTGGGAGAATGAAGAAAAGCAAGAAGAGCCAAATTGCCTCTATCCTTCTTCCAGCCTCACTGGTTCTTGCTGGCAGGGAATAGGAAGGAACAGAGCGCTCCAGATTGGAGTGCTTCATCATAAGCAGAGATCTGATCCCTAAAACATTTTGTGTGAGACTACTCGACTTGCAGCAAGCCTCACTGAATGCCATGAGATTTATTTCTGAGTTGAAATGAATAGAAATAGCTCATGGATCAGAACCCTGCCTGACATTTTCATCAGTCAAATCCTAAACAAACCACTGAAATTATCATTGCCCTCTGAACTCAGAGGCTGATGAACATCTAATGTGGGAAGAGAGTGGCAGGGCTAATCTTTCCCTTCCTGCTCCTCCAGCTCTGCATTTTTGTGCTAGATGACCATGCTTGGCTAGGGTGCTTCAAAGGGGAATAGAAGGAGACTGTAGAGGACACAAGATGCACTATACCCTGGACTATGCTGTCCCCTCTCCCCCATCCCACCCCCGGCCCACCAGATTGTCCCCTTGGTCACCTCTCCAAGGCTGAGTTTCAGACCTCAGAGAGGAAGATGATGTGATTATTTCTGCATCAGCTGTGAGGAGGGTAAGAGGATCAGAGCATGGCTTTCCAACTCCAAGGTGGGAGTGCTATCTCTGCCCTTGGATCTAGGTATCTAAAGTATCCCATAGCCCCTGGACAGTGTCTAATGGCCACAGTATTGGTCCCTCCCTTACAATGTAAATTATTAGTGTTTGTCTGAAAAAATGGATTAAAAGATTAAAGCACCTCCAAATAGCCAATTATTATTTTGGCATGCATGTATTTTCGCAAACCTTTCTCTCGGCCTCAGTGAACCTAATATGAGAGAAGTTAACCTACATATTCCCAATTTTTTATAAATCAATCTGATTTACTAACAAGAACAAGGGCAGTCACTCAATTACCCAGTTTAAATTCCTTGATGCATAAAATAAAGCAACATTTTCCTTCTAATTCTTATTTTAAAGCACACATACATTCAGCTGGTCCAACACGGTTTCAGAAATGCTAATTGGGCTGTAAAGTGCAGCTGAGCCAATAATTTTGAACTGTTTATAAAAGCTCAGAGAACTATTCATAGCAAACTGCTATGCCAGAAAATTGATACAGTACAGGCCTATTGTGTGCATTAGAGAAAGGGGATGTGTGTATTTGGCAATGTACAACAGGTGGAGAATTGTAAACATACACTAAGAGGAGGCTTCTGCAAAATAGTGCCCAAACTCATTGTTTAAGTATTCTCAGATAGAAAGAGACCTCTTGAAAAACTCTGAGGTAGTACTTAGCCTACACCCTGGGAAAAGCTGAAACTTGGATATAGGCCAAAAACAACAACCCCAAAACCAAAAACATACCTTTACAAATACCCGCCACAGAGTAATTAACCAAGAAAGCAACTCAAAGTTTAGGTATTCCTTCTGTAATATCATTTCAGTTTCTGCATATCTTTCTAGATATAGCTGATAAGGTCCCAATCTGTGTGATTGCAAAAATAAAGAGACTTTTACATGTATGACACTAGGAAGTCATTTCCATTTTCCATGTCTTTGCAGCAAGAATCAAGTCTGCACAGTCTAGAAAGTACGTTCAGCTGAAAAAAAGATCTCTTCTGTTCTCTAATCAACATAAGCGTTATTTCATGCCTGCATCCATCCAGTATATGAAAGGCTTAGAGTGCAATCCTTGGGGATGCTGAAGAAACTTGAGGAACTCAAATGAATGTGAATTTCTAAGAATCCAACCTGTGGATTCCAGAGCAGCCCAGCTTTTCCCGAGTCACACAGATTCTGCAGATATCTAGAGATTTTTTAAGATTTTTGCACAAATGCAAAATCTGATTCTATCAGTGGACAAATGACAGAATGAAAGTTGCCTGACAATCTCAAATATCCTTGGAATGGATTTTATAGTGTATGTACATCTGCAGCAATCCTATGCGGAGTAGTTGCAATGTCAGAGACAACATCAGTGCCATGCATGAAAGTACCTTAAAACTGAATTGTAGCTATTGCGGTGGCGCCCAACCTATGGAATTCACTCCCCAAAGAGGTCCGCCTGGCACCGTCGTTACTGGTTTTTCGACACCAGGTAAAGACCTTTTTATTTAAACATCATTTTAATTGTTAAAATATATGATCTGGCCAGGGCAACTTTCTTCTTCCTTCTCTTTTCTCCTCCTATATTATTTATTTACTTATTTTATACTGATAATTTTAATGTTATATTATTATGTTTGTAACTCAGTGTATTTTTTGTATTTTTGTATTTAATGGTAATTTATTATGTTCTATTGTATTTCAATGTATTTTATTGTGTTGTAAGCCGCCCCTTGCTGAAGCCTCGGGGCGGCTTAGAAATGTAATAATAATAATAATAATAATAATAATAATAATAATTGCTTCATATTTGTTTGTTAAATACAGGTTTTTTTTATTTCCCTCACCTTTTCAAAGGGGAGTCTGTATTAAGATTTTGGTAATCTGAAAATTTATTTAAGTGCAATTGGTTAAAAGAATCAAGTGATTACAGCATAGATTATTTATCATCTAAACAGTTTAATCAGTTGATTTTTCTATTTCTAATTTACCTATCACTCATGCATTTTTGGAGGTCCTTTCAAAATTATGCTTAACCCCATGCTTAAACTTGGACAACAGAAACAGAAGCATTAAGCCTAAGCTTCCTTCAAACAAAAACACTCTCCTATTCCAGTTTGGTACTTCCTATGTTTAAAAATAAACTAGAGAAACAGTGTCCCAGACCCAGATTATAGCTTAACAGAGATTTAGAAGATATGGCTAAGATTTTCAAACTTGTGGGACAAATGGAATTAAGTGTGCCTCAAGTACAGCTGCCAACTCTATTTTTTTATCTTTTGCTCTAAATAAATGTTGTGTAATGCATATGTTATTTTGGTAGGATTGAGACAATCTGAAGCAAACTTAATTAAGGCCCAATAATTTTTATCTCTCTTCTTTTCCTACCTACGGTAATTCAAAAAATCCACTTATGCCAGTGTAGCTATATTGTAGCCCTTCAGAAGTATTGGCCTACCACTCCCTGCACCTATTGACTATGCTGGCAAGGGCTGCTGGGGGCTGTAGGCCAAAACATCTGGAAGAGCAGAAGATGTCCACCACGGATTTACCCAAATTTGCTTGTGAAATGGGAAACTGGTGGTGGCAGCAGCCCAATCCTGAACCCATATAATTTGCTATCAAATATGAACTCTCGGTTACTCAGAACCAGTCACGGCTGATTTGTCAAGATACAGTATTTTAGTGTTCTGATACTATTGGGGATCAACACATGCAGAAGGTATGGGGAATGTACCACCCTCCAGATATTCTTGGACTGCAGTTCCTTTTATCCCTCACCACTGACTACAGTGCCTAGGAGTGATAGGTACTACAGTTCACTAACGTCAGGGGGCCACATGTCTACTCCTACCATAGTCCTGGGCTATGTGAGGAATGTCATGGAAGAAAATTTAAACTATGCACCGGCACCCAGATGCAAACGAGGGAAGAAAGTATAGGAAAACTAGCCAGACCAACCAGTATTAGAGTGAGTTGTGTGGTACTGTCTGTTGCTTAGACATCTAGGCTGACCTAAGCTCCAGCAAGTCTTGCACAGCAGTTGTAGCCAGGTGATGGTTTCTCTGTGTTTTCAGTTTAATTAACACCACCAGCAGCATCAGTTTCAGAAAATTCAAATGCATGAACGTTACTTTGAAGTCAATGCTTGCATTCACTTTTTGAATCTAGTGGAAAGTGAAAGAATTTCTTAAAAGTTCCTGAAATGTACAGAAACACCTTGGTTTTGAGTTGCCCTTTGCAAAGTTTAAAGCAACAATACACAGAAGCACTGTCTCAAAAATCTAAACAAGTTGGCTGAATATATCCAATGACAGATGACATGTAGGCATGACAGATTAAAGCAAGAGATATACATAGCATTGGATTCTGTCCTCCGCATGACATTATCTGATGTTTTGACCTTATTAGTCCGTATCAAAGAGGTCTTAAAACGATGTCAGAAATCTACATTACATGTACTGATTGCTATAGCAACTTCCTTCATTTAAAACCATCCCAGACAACAATAATAACAGATATATACACATTAATCTCTTTGGGAGCACAGTCATTTGTGGAAAGCTTAAATAGATCTTCCTTTCCTTAAACGTTAAATACCCCATTTGAGTGCCTGTAGTTTTTTGTTTTGTTTTTAGCATCATCAGCAGTTTAAAGCATTCCCATTATAATTTCTATGATTATCCTAGTCTGAGAACACTTCAGAATACTCAAAACCAGTTAGTCTGGACTTTCATTATGCACAGGGCATTTCATTCAGCCAAAAAGAGAACAAATGACAGCATGGAATCCTTCCATGTATGTTTTGACAGGAAGGTATATTTCAGTTCAGAGTACCCTGTCATTGAAAATAGGGGAAACAAAACAACAGCAGAACGCCTCTCCTTTCAAATATGTTGTCAGTGCTCTTAATTCCCCATTTATTAGCTTTTAATAGCAGCCATGCCCTGACATGGCAAAGTGTGTAGCAGCATGTTTACACCTGCTGAAATGAATATGACTCATATGAGGTAAAACATTAAAGGTGATCTCAGAGTGTTTTACTACAGGTTACATGTGTACTTTTTCCCACCTTCAGTACCTGTACAAGTTTGCGCAATGTGCCCCTTTCCACAGAATGCTACCAGGAGCAAATGGAACATTTGTACAACGTTATCAGCTCTTGCCATCATTGGACATCATCATCGCAATCGCCACCTGTCCTTGAAAACACCTTTTACTTTTCACCATCACTTGAATTTATGCGTGCTTATTGATTTTTTTATTATTAACCTTTTGTTTTTTCTGATCTCTCCACTCACCAGTTGACTGCAACATGCTAAAAATGCCACGCTATGTTTGACATGATCTGATCAGAGGAAACCAAAAACTGGTTGAGCGAAATTCTAGGATATTATTCATTCCGGAAGGCACTCTGTTTGTTTTGTTGTTATGACAATGGTCCAGATCTGATTAAAAAGAAAATCACTAGCACTGACACTAGAAACAATAGGGCAATTCATTTGAGCAGATCTCCTAATGTTCATTAATGTTTCATATCTGTATTTCCCCCAGAAAACAGCAGTCAGAACTGATTACCTTTTCAACAGTAGAATTATGTTTCAGTAGTTTCAATGTGTGATAGCTTGAAAGTTCATACAAAAAAAGGAAGCTATGAAAAGCAAGAGAACTGTATTGCAAAACCAAGCACCATGAGAGTGACTGTTATTAGTTTAAAAATCAAAAGACATATGAACTCCAAAGCAGAAACACGCTCAACTGAAAACTTTCACATTTTCAAGTCTGGTAAACAAAATTTTAAATACCAACATACAGAAGGTTGGACTCTTTTAAATATCCAGAGAAAAACAACTAATCTTATTAACATCCCCCATGATAGTGGAAATACTTTTCTTTTAACTGAGCTTTCTGTTTTTAGAAGCAGCATCACTTATCCAAAGCTGTATGCACTTGCCCAGACCCTTAAGCCTTCACCTGATGCTCTCCTCAGAGACAGCTTTCCTTGTTGTCCTTCCCACGGAAGCCTACCTTTGCTACCAATCCTGCTATCTTTTTTGCATCCAGCAAAGACAACCCTGTTATCCAGGCATTTATTCCAGATTTCACACTTAAGATTTGTATGCAGAGTACAGCAATTGCCAGTTTAAAATATTTTGTTGTAGTTTTGTACTTACTATTGCTATTCTTTTTACTGTGCACTGAAAATAGAGGCACTGTGTACTGTTTTTATTCTTCAATCATATATCCTTTTCAAAGAACATTTGATATTTGACAGACTAAAATATAACAGTCATTCTTAAGCTGACAGTGCAACAGGATCAATGTGAAGTTTAAAGATAAATGAAATTCTCATTTTGCCTATCAAAATGAAAATCACAAAATTTTCTCTGTCTGTGATTAGATCTGTCTTGGCCCATTCATACTATCTGGAGTCTGTACATGTGAGTCCAATATCAACTTTTTCACGAAGTCCATTGATTTCAATGGGCTTTAGTATGTGTTATTCTCTGTTGTTCTGCAGACATCAAGTTTCATTTAGTTTCATCAACAGTGAACATAAACTGAATGATTTCCTGTTAGCAGGTTAATTCTGTTCTTGAAAATCATATGAGCTCTTAATTTCCCTGCTCCTCCCAGTACATATTTGGATCTAATTAGGGACAGGGGGAAAATGCCAGGGTGCAACAAACCATATTTATTACATTTTCTAACATGATACATTTACATGTGGTTAAAGACTATGTTTTTCCTTAGGGATGTTTGTTAAAACACAAACAATGCTTAATATTCACAGTAAGCAATAATAAAAGTATAATAAGCATTATCATTGAAGTGTGTGATTCACATTTATTTTCTTATTGTCTTCTCAAAGAGACTTCTTCATGGTTTTATACTTGCACTCTGCTCACATGTTAAGTAGGGTGGCCGGGTGTCCTTTAGTTTGAAGAGTTGATGAGTTTGTTTAACCAGATATAGTTGGGAAAGAGTATATGGATAAAATATGTATACATTTGGTTTCAAACAAAGTTGAATACATGTTAGTTATTTGTACACCTGGGGTTGTTTCTCCCCTGGTTTTCCCCCCTCACTTCTGTCAGGTTCACTTCAGAACTTACTCTTTTTTTGGATTTGCTATTGTTTTCATGGCTGTCAAAGTCAATATAGAAACATTTAGAGAATAACATGTTAAAAGTGGATTCTTTAAATCAACACAAAATTGAAATTTTTACAGGTCCATGCTTTTTATACCACAGCCGAAAGCAGAATTTTCACATTATAGACTGCCTGTCACTGCCGCTGAATTGCCATGGTAGTCTTTGCTTAAAGATATGAGACTTTACTTTGTTGAAGCTAATGTAGAAGTTGACAATAAAAGAATAAATGCATTGCATTCGTTTCTAAAGCTATGTTCTGAGAGGAGAACAGAATCATATATGCAATATCAGAAACTTATGAAAACCCATCAATCAGCACCTGTGGCCTTAATCAAGATTAGCAGTGCAACACTTACCCAAGGGTGGTCATGGTGACGATAGTGTACCAAAATGATGCTGGAATGCTGGTGAACTTGCTGGCTGAAGATCCTTTCTCTGCATAAAACATCACAGTAGCAAAGATGATGATTGCCATAGTGAGAGAAAAGAGCAGAAAACCAAGCTCAGAGGCACAACTCTTCAGTGTGTACCCCAGGATACGCAAGCCTTGGGAATGACGGGAGAACTTGAAAATCCGGAACACCCTGAAAACCCTCAGAGTCACAAAGGCTCCACTGACATCTTCGTTGTCTGTCATCACCAAGCCGATGTAGTAGGGCATAATGGCGACCACATCAATGATGCTCATCACACTTCTGATGAACCTGTAGCGACTGGGGGCCGCAAAGAGTCGCATCAAATACTCGACTGTGAAAATCATAACGCAAGCTGTGTCCAAACAGAAAAAAGCCA
The DNA here is from genome assembly GCF_004798865.1 of Varanus komodoensis. Lineage (NCBI taxonomy): Eukaryota > Metazoa > Chordata > Lepidosauria > Squamata > Varanidae > Varanus > Varanus komodoensis. The sequence continues at coordinate 134,455,287 of NW_025335268.1, forward strand.
TTTCATATCTTTCCCCACAGGGCAGTTCCTTGTTGCCAGGAATTGTGCCACATGGTACAGTCTCTACTACATTGGTGATCACAGAGACAGCAATAAAGAAGCCGGTGACGTAGTAAAAGACTAAGGCTAAGGTGCTGGTATGGGGATTCTCAAATGCTCGCCACATGGTCTGCCGGAAGCTCAGGGCTGGCATAGACTCCTGGTTATTCTCAGAGTCACTGTCGTCCATCAACCGTTCAGCATTTTCCCGTTTCCGGTCTTTATATTCTTCATAGCAGCAGTCCCCAATGATATCAGGTAGGATTCCATAAAAGGCAAGCTCCTCATCATAGGCTGAGATGCATTCATACCTTGGGTAGTGCAGTCTGCCAGTTCTGTAAAAGTTTAAGATACACCTAAAGACATCAGGATCCCGGTCAAAAAAATATTCCTTTGTGTCTTCATTGAAGAAGAATTCTTTTTCTGTGCTGCCAAGCAGAGTGTCAGGATACCTCTCCAAGGTAGTCCTCCATGTCTGGAAGCGCCTGCCACTCACATTAAGAATGATCAGCTCATCCTGCCGCTTATTTTTATCTGTGGGAGCCAGTGGCATAGGACAGTTGGCGACTGGCATCCATCCTATAGCAGCTGCTCTGGCAAAGGGCAGCCATGCTGCTACACCGGCTGCCATGATGGATCTGAGTTCTGGATGGAAGTAGGCAGTTCTTCTAAACAGCGACTGGCTTCAGTTCAGTTCCATCTAAAAATAAAGTTAAATAAAATGCAAATGAGTGGCCATTTTGTCATTGTTTCCATCTATGTAAGAAGACTCTCTGAAAACATTTGATTAGAAGGAAGGGCCAAAAGATGATACATAAGTAATGGAATAATTCCATACAATCCCTGAAATATAGAAGGCAGATTTTCAGTGGCAACAGTTGCACATGACAAGCACATGACAACATCTTGAAAGGTGCTACTGGCATCTGCTCAAGAACTCAGCTAGAATTAGTCATTTACCAGCTGGATCTTGCGGACAAGCCCTCCAACTCTAGAATGCATAGCAGCAACTTGTATATTGCAAGATTCCTGCCTGTTTCGGACCACTGGGTTCATTTTAATAGTATAAAAAAGGGAAGGGATCTTCCCTCATCACCAGGATTGCGCGCTTGTGCCCACATTTCCTCCCCTTTGAATGCTCAAATCTTGATTGTCAAACCTGTATCATAATCCTGTTTAGAAGAATGGATGCTTTAAAATGCATGTGAAAATCAGTATGGGAAAGATAGGGCATTATTATAGGTAGCATTTTTGAATAGGAAATCATTCCTCATTAAAAGCATTTAAAAGTAGCATCAACACGCTAATTTAAATTTGCTTCCTTACAAACAAGCTTAATATATCTTCCCCCAAGTGTAAACACTGGGCCCTAATTGAGAAACACTGATGTGCAACAAGACATTGCATGAAAGTAGAACTGCCTGTGGAAAAATCATTCCCGGGACAGAGATGGTTATGCATTGCATCTACATTTAGAGTTGGGAGGGGTTTGTCCCTATTTGCCCTGTGTGTGGCAGCCTGTCACTCTGCCACATGCATGGCCGCGTACATAGAAAAGCTGTCCAGTAGACCATTTCTCCATCTGTGCAGGTCTCTCAGTTTCCCTATTGCCAGTCATGCAGATACCTGGCTTTATTACTTTTGGCCAATGCATGGGAATGCAATGTCATTTTGCATATGGAGCACAGTTGCTCCTCAACAACCACAAGCTCCCCATCAGCCAGGTAATCTTTGGAGCAGCTCATACATGAGTACTCCAAAATGCTGCTGTCAAAAGGAGCTGGAATTGTTGAATTATTTTGCTGACCCCTCACCCAGTACAGTTATTTTTCATGACCACAAGACTATGATGGATTTATAATACTAATGAGAAAGACAATAATGTTTATAAAAGATACTGAGCTATCATGAGGCTGGATGCTTCCTCTTGACAAGTGCTGCTATCAATTCAAGGCTTTATTGAAGCCAATACATGCCTGGACAGGCTTCTTCCTCAGCCTGTATTCTGTCTTAATAGAAAGCCTGGTATTTGGGGGTGTACGGGTAGTCTCAAACTCTAGGATTAGAGTAGGGTTCATATGACAGAGGCACTATTCTTCAAATTTTAAAAAACCTAATCCATGGGGATAGAGCCAACCAGCCTGCTTACTGATGTTAATATACTGATAGGCATAATAACAATAGATACCGGCTAATGAATTTAATAGAGAAAACATACATTGCAAACTGTACAATCCAGAGAAATCAGGCATGGGCTACTGAAATTAATGAGATTCAAAAGTCATTGTTTGCCTTTCCATTGAATACTTTCAATAAACACTTTCAGTGGAATTCAACTGTATATGGCTGAATTGCACATAATTTTCAGTGCCATATGTCAAGCTATTAACTTAAGAAGCACCCAGCTGGATTTGATCAAACCCTATCTTCTGTCCCCACATGGCCAACCAGATGCCCACAAGAAGTCCACAAGCCAGACCCAAAGGACACAGCCCTTTCCACCTGTAATAGAAAGGCAATTGGTATTCAAGGACATAATGCCTCTGACTCTGGAGATAATATATAGCCATCATAACCTGTACCCTTAACCTCTACTATTATGCATAATGCACATCCAAGATGGTGGTTATGCTGAGGTAGCAAAGTCTACAGTTTTGAGTAGCTGCTATATAAAGAGGTATTTCTTCTCTTTCCTGAATCTCCGAGCATTCAGCTATATTAGAGGACCCTTCATTGTAGTATTATGATAGTATACACACTTCTCTCAGTCTACTTTCTCTGGACCATGCATAATTTTACATATTTCTATCAAAGCACCAGATGTTGTTAATTATCCTCTTAGGGGAAGCCCCTTGAACATTTTGGTAGCCCTTTTTACACCTTTGAAAAAATAGAAGAATGAACAGATTTACAAAAACAGCTATTAATACATTAATAATGAGTAACATTGGTGACAGGGGTTCAAAATGATCTTGCATAAGGATATATGTTGTACAATGCAAATCTGTTCATGTTCACAGATAAATAAGTTTCACTGAGTTCTGATGGGGAGGGGATATTATTTGCAAAACATGAAGCCCAACCTTGTGCTTGCTGAGTAATCCATCTAATACACTGGGGTTTTTTCAAGGTGATATGTAATGGAAGTATTGTAGCTTTACTCTATAGTGACATTACAGTATTATTAGACATAAACTCATGCAACAAGCTGCTGTGCTGGTTCATATAAATAAAATATCGGATTTTAACTCGATGCTACTGTTGTAGTCCACTGCCTGTCACTGAAAAGACAGAGAGCCAGTGTGGCATAGTGGTTAAGAGCATGGGACTGGGACTGGGACTCAGACAATCCAGGTTCGAGTCCCCGCTCAGCCATGGAGCCAACTGGGTGACTTTGGGCCAGTCACAGACTCTCAGCCCAACCTACCTCACAGGATTGTTGTTGTGGGGATAAGATGGAGGAGGAGAATGATGTAGGCTGCCTTGAGCCCTTTGAGGAAAAAGGCAGGATATAAATCGAAAAAAAATAAAAAATAAAAAAATAAAAAAAAGCAAAATGGGTATGAAGGACATGCAACTTGCTTTAAATTGTACAAATTGTTTGAATAATAATTAAGGGGAAACAGAGAGTTAAGGTGTAAATTTTAACTAAGGAACTTTCCCAAATCTTGAGAATATTTTTCCACCAACATTTAAAACATTATTATCTGTGTAGAGTTCCCCTTCCAGTAAGTAATTTGAAAGTTCTGTTTGCTTTAGATCCAATCCAAATCAAACAAAACTTAGAAAAATTACTTTTACAGATCCACAGCTAAGCAACATGTTGCATGCAGTCTTGGACATTTGGATGAATGCTTTCCAGTGATGTTTTTTACTCATCCTTGCATAAAGATTTTTTCTGCTAGCAACTGACTTTTCCAATGGTTCAAAATCATTTAATATTTCTGTATGAAATTTCAGACCAAAATAGTAGACCATAGCATCAAAATGAGTTTCCAAAAGCATGGGAATGTCCATAATTAGTCTTCAAGAAGTTAAATGGGAAATGTTCATGGGAATTACCATTGCTGGCATGCCCATGAAGGAAATATTTTAAATTCAGAGACAGCTGAAGTTCTAAATTCAGAGAACAGCTAAATGGAAATAAAAATGTATTTTAATCCGTTGGTGCTTATGAAGATTTATACCTCATTCTGGATATGGCTCTAAATATTCCTGTAAAATCTTTAATCAATCCCTGTTACATAATTTACCTCAGTTTTCCTTTGTATTTATTGATTCATTTAAGTTAAGTATTTATATGCTTCATTTCTACTTTCCACTTTGCAACATGATTTCACAAGATGGATTTATACTTCGGATTACAACCAGTTCCTAAAGTCAATCATACATATACATGTAAAACTGTAAATATAATCATAAAAACAGAGACATTATATGGCAGAGAGGAAACAGAACTAGTTAACAGCAAAAACAGTAAAACAGACGGTATCATACAAGCCTGTAATGTTAACAGTCAAAACTAGTTAAATGGCAGAAAATTAGTAAAACATCAGGCTATAGGGATGCCATTAAAAGCATTGTGAAATACAGTGGCTCCACGTTTCATTTATAAAAGCTAGTTTTTATGCTGTAATCCATAAATGGAACCCAGGAAGTGGCTATGAAGCTGCCCAAGTAAGCCAATGAAAATAGGTGGCTTTCATCTTTAATGGTTGGGCTACCAGGAACAAGGAATAGAATACTCCTTTATTTCAATGCTTTTGCTCTGCTATGTAAGTGAATATGCCCACTATTCAGTTCTGAAAATAGGAAATGAGCTTGATGTTGCATTTGAGTGCTGCTGTCTACCATGGTAGGCATTTAGTGACCTGACCATCAATGAGAGGAAACTTGTAGGAGATGAGTCAGAATCCCATCATTCCATATATCTTGCATATCATAATGAGGGACATTTTGCTACTTAATATATAAAATTCCCCACTAGAACTATCCTCCAGTACTTGCACCTGGATAGTGTTTTGTGCATGGGATTGTTCTTGAAAGTGGCTCAGAAGCTTCAGCTGGTACAGAATATGGCTATCCACCCTACATTATGAACCTATCAGGCCAATACTTTGACATCTACTAGTATCATGTTCATTTCTAGGCCTAACTTTTAAAAGCTATTTTTGATTAAAGGCCTTCATGACTAGGGTTCTTGGTATCAGAAGGATAATTTCTCCCCATGTGTAACTACCCAACCATGAGATTGTCATCCAAAACCCTTTTCTGAATGCTGCTCAACGAGTGAGGTACATTGAGTGTCTGTAAGAGAAAAGGACGATGAGCATGGACCTTAATTAAGGAATGCCCTCGTTAAAGAGGCCAATCCAACAACTACTCCAATGTCCTTTTAGCACTGGGCACAGCATTTTTAATTTTTTAAAAATTTTAAAATAAGATGTGAACAACGATGCAATTTTCTACTGCTATAGATTTTTCACTGTTTCTTCATCCATTTAGTGCTGAAAAGTTTCTCTTTCTCTGATCATTAAAGATTTGAAATGTGTGTGTGTGTGTATGTGTGTGTGTGTTACTTTGACTATATTTTACATTTCTTTATTCTTTTAAGTTGCCCAGAAAGTTCCTCTTAAAGGCAGACATATAGACTGTATTTATAAGTCATTTATTTGCCATAGTCAGTCCATGATATCAATCTGAAATCTTTCTGTCATGAAGCATCCTAACTGTATAGATAATTCTGTACCAATCTCTAGGACTGCCTACAGTATGAAAACTGGAAAAATCAAACTATTGGTGAAATCATCACTAAAACTATCATGACAATGCTCTTGCTACCAGGCGTTGCTATAATATCCACCATCTTGACATAATCCATTCTCTGAAAAGAGCTGCTGAAATCTAGAATGCAAGACACTCAGGAAAGACACCATGGCCCAGCTAATTTATCGGTTTGATTATGTTCTGTGTGACATACAATTCATATGTTCATTTGCAAGCTGACAATATAGCTGAACTATGAGAAAATCTCATTGAAATCTCAGTGTTCAGTGGTATGTGCCCTACTCATGTTCAGATGTAATTCCATTACAGGTTCAAAAAACAGGTCATCCTTGTGGTCCTTTTCCAAGAAGCATGGAAAAAAGCAAACTATAATGCATAGTTTAGTTTAGTATTTCATGTTTTAAGGATTAGGTGCAGGAAGTTTGTTCAATGTCACACTAATTAGCAGGGTAGGAACAGAAAATATATAAAATCATGAAACGCAGCATCCACCTTGGATAAAGATATCAAAGGGTAATTGCTATACAGCTTCAGGACAGCTTCAGCAAATATATAAACACAGAATTTTATTGCCCTGAAAGGCTAAGATAGAGCAGTGAAGTAGCTGTATACATTTCAGACATGCTGTATGATCCGTATGATCATATGATCTGTTCCATGTTCAGTCACAGACTCCATGCTTATGAGTATAACCTGTTTTTGAGAGGGCCAAAAGTGGTAAGGCCTTTCAGCTAGTGTTCTTTACCAGGCAGAATCGCAGGATGAATTCTAAAGTGATGGTGCTGCTGTCAAAATTTATTCCGTAGTACCTGTTTGCCACCTTCTGTAAAAGTCTGGCTTTAATTCTAGTGCAGGGTAGGTGATACTATTCTGTCCTTTAGTTATTGCCAGAACATAATCCTAAAGAGACCTGAAGAAATTGCAACTGAAGGTACAGAAAAGTACAGAAAATAAGAAAACTGTTACAAGCTTATAGAAGAGCGTTTCACTCACTTTCTTCATTGAGCTGAAAATGCTGGCTATATAGTGAAGGTTTTAGTGAAACATGCAATCCAGTTCTTATCACTGAAAGAGGCAACCTCCATAGACATTGTTAACATTTCATGCCCATTGAAGTGGCATATATTTTGATATAATTGCATGAGACAGACAGACACAAATACCAGTAAGGTCCACCAAAATCTTAATCAAATTCTGAAACAACACAAAAAGGCTAATCATGAGTCCAATATATGTACATAGACACATAAAATAGTAAGAAATATAAAGTGTATAGCCTACCAGTGCATACAGTGCAACACATACATGCAAACTAATGAAAGTAATGAGTATGGCCAAATGAGTATGTCATTCCTGGATGTAACAAAAATGCTCATTAGTTATCTATTGTCTAAAGGGGAGAGAAAGCAAGTGGGAGCAAATGAATAGGTAGGTATGCTGTTCTTGCCTATGAATGCATGACCTGCCTTTCCATTGGCAGGTTCTGCTGGTCAAATGGAATGTAGAATTTCCATCATTCTTTTATAACCAGAAATTAGAAGGAAGGAAGCCATGCAGAAAGCTAAAATACTCTAGAATCTTTACATTTTTAAAGAGGAATTTTGTGAGACGCAGAGGCTGGGAGACATGTGAAAGATGCTATGTTCATGATTAGCACTTCATTGTTTGCAGCTCATCATAGTGGCATCTCATAAACTAATTGTATATTACATTGGAAGTTTTATGCATAGATAGTATGACTGAACAATTGTTGGAGCTAGCTGAAGAAAATGAACCTTCACAGGATCAGTCACTTTCCATGAAATAGACCATGAACTCATTTTGTTTCTGAAGGGATTTTTAAAAGTTCCTGATCCCTTGTACAATATCTTCTTGGCACACAATCACAGTGTTTTTAATAGCAACACAGAGTTGTGCAGAAGATAACATCCAGGGGATATATCAAACCATTCTTGGCTCATATGGATAAGTAATTTTAATGGGAAAAGTCATTATTAACTTCAGTGCTTGAGCCACCCAACAGGGAATTTCAGAACATACGGAAGAATGTGTAACAATTTTGTATTTATGTGGTAACTATGTAATTCAAATTGGTAGGCATGTCAGGAGTGGAGCCAGCTGGAGCCAGGGGTCAGACTAGATGGCCCAGGAAGCCCCTTCTGACTCTCTCTATTTCTGTGTTTCAGAGGCATCATAATCTATGGTTGTATAATGCAGATCTTTGTTAAACATTCTAGTAAGGTGTGCAGATTCACTCCACATTATTACCAAAGGTTCTTTAAATGTGCCCCACAAAGCATGGATAAATCATAAATGGATGCATGCTGTTGCTATTATTTCTATACTGCTCACAGTCTAAGCTTTCTGGGTGGTTCGTAACATATTAAGTAGCCAGACTTCAACCAGGCTCGACTCTGCTTAGCCAGGATCAGGCACTTCAGGCAATAGGAAGCTTTTGTTTTGAACTATCTACTGTTTGTTTATTTGTAAAGAGCCTTCTAGGCTTGTGAGCTTTTAACAAAACTGTAAATTTCACCTATCTGGACAGGAAACTAGAAAGTGTGAATGAGCTGGAGAGATTCTGCCTCCTCAAGTGCATCACTTTCAGCGCAGTCCTATACATATTTACTCAAATACCACTAAGTAAATCACACTGAGTTAAAAGGGGGTCACTTCCATGCCTAGTCAGCGTGCATGGAACTTGCATTCTTATCTGGAAGTAAATCCTATTCAGCTTAATGGACTTACTTAGGAATAGAAATGTGTAGGATTACACTGTTAACTACCAATGGCAGGAAGTACAGAGAGTGTTGAATCAGTGCACTGATTATTGGTTTGAGCTTTTTCCTACAAACTTCCATCTCTAGTACAGGCTATGGTCTGTTCATTTTTAAAAATGCTAGGGAAATTTGAGGAGATCACTCTAGAATTGCATCTAGAATTCTGCCCATTCACTTGGTGTTGTTTAGTCACAAACTCTGGCCTGTCTCTAAGAAGGAACTCTACAAACTGGCTCAACTTATGCAACAGTAAGTTAACACTAGAGCGAAGCTAACAAACCAAAATTGTGATGGCAAATCTAACAATCTGTCAGATTTTTACCCCTCGACTGGTTTCCTCACATATTCTTGATAATACATGAGTTTAATTGCTTTTTCAAGGCTGTTTCCTTGTCACTCAAAACTAAAACCAGGTTCTAATCATATATTACCCAGATTTAAGGCCTGATCCTCACATATACATGCATCACTCATCTTGCTGCAGAAGGGCTGTGAACTACTGCCATTGACAAGGGGTATACTTCAGGTGAGGTGAGGTAAGAGAAAAGCTTTGTCTGTTTCACTTGTTCTGCGATGGCAGTTTTACATTCACAGATCTATATGTGAAATTGCAATCACTGAGTCTTGAACCTGTGTATATATGATTTTTTATCTCACTAAAAGTTCAACCTGGGGACTTTATATGTTATGTCAGTGAATGTCAAAGCAGAAGGATAAGAAGCAATGTCAGCTTGTCCAACTATTTACCTCATGTGAAAGTATCTCTGTAAGTTGTGGTATATCGGATTTTCTATAACTTTGCAGCCACAACTTTTGATTTTGAAATTTCTTCCCTAAAGTGTCAAAAAGGAACTACTTGTAAGGAAGCACTATGGGCAGTCTTCCATATGGTATAATGTACAAGTACATTTACAAGTATTTTAGATGGATATTTTAGTAGCAACAGGTTAAAATATGTCTCTCTCCACATACAAATATACAAATGTATAATATTTATAGTAAGAGTACGGCGCGCCATTTGGAATAACTTAAGAAACAAAGTGCATTCTACAAAAGTATTTATTCTCCAACTATTAAACGAAACAGAAAAGGTAGTGTGAGTATTTTATATATGTATATCGCAGTATAAAAATGGTATGAATGAATAAATAAAAGCAGATGCAGATAACTTACCAGTGTGTTTTTTATCAAGCAGTTTACAGATGATATTTAGATTAGAAGAACTTGTGTACATGATCTGCCCCTTTGACTTAAACCAAATGTCAACAGACTATGGAAGCAAACAGACTGTTTTCTCTAGGTAACTGCCAAGCCAGTGAAAGACTGTAAGGAAATATTTAAGTAACAGCTCTTTGTTTTCTGAAAATGACCTTTTCTCTCAAGATTTGATCTCTTCTGCCTCTCCATCTATCCTTAGGTATATAGACATAAGCCTTGTTTGAACAATGGCTTGCATGACTGACAATAATTTGATTTCCAGTTTGAAAATATAAATTCATGCTCCTTTCTTGGATCAATAGCATACCATAGAAGAACTTTATAGAACACATATTTATTCCTGTTCACTCAGGAGGAACAAGAAATAAATGATGCATTCTCATCTCATTAACTTCTGCCAGCCATGCCAATATTTATGGGTGCCTCCCAAACAACCCTTAGTTATGGATATTGTTGTTTTAAAGAAGAAAGTCAAATTATTCATATAAACAGGTAAAGTTAACTTCTAAGAGAGATGCTGACAAATAGAAGAATGGGAGATCCATGAAATAAAGAGAGAAGGGAAGAAAGCTGATATTCTGAGCCCCAGAATTTCCTTTCCTTATTCTTTTTCTTTGGACCAGTTTCCCACCTCAAGTATATTTTCATTTAAAAAACCAACTCTGCTCTGAGGATTTCTACACTGTCTCAATTAGAACTCCTTTCTTCCTGCTCCCTCATGGCAGATAATAAAACTACTTGCAAAGGCTTTCCTGTCCTCATTCTCTCGTTGAAAGCAAAGTTCAGTGCAACAGGATAAAGGCATACAACACTGCCCCCCTCCCCCAGCATCACTGAAAGATCCAAATGAGCTAGATTTTGCTCTGAAAGAAAAGGAAGTTATTACCCATGCAACAGAAGCAGAGGTGCACAAAGTGACAAAAGAAATGACAACTAGATCTTAAGATAGATGTGATTTGTCTTACCTACCTCTGGATTATCCACATGCAGGCTGGAGAAGTCAGGAAATGCTATCAGAACAGGGTGGAAGCAGAGAAGCTACTAAACAGCTTCCCTTTTCATTGCTGAGCCTGTAGGTTGCTAAGTTAGTGAATACATGCAGCCAATTTTCCACCCTTGATTATACTGTGGAGGTCTGCTGTACCTGCTCAGTCTGGAAACAAGAACTCCGACTTTCCCCTGTCTTGCTGGTAAAGAATTTGAGAAAAGCTAGGAAGGCAAGCATCTGAAGGAGTGCAGGTTGAGAGAGACACTAATAAATGTAGGGATTAATATACAGGCAAGGCTTGACATAGAATGGGGATGCGATGACAGTGGGGAAAACTAAGTTACCTGTTGAAGCCTTTCCATGTAGGTAACCAGCACCCTTTTCCAGGCACCTCTTGTAGCCAAAGTTCCTGATTCCTGTAGTTCTTCCATAGGAGTGTGATTTAACTGTTCTCATGGGCTTCTATGTATCTTTCTGAGCTCAAGTTTTCGTTCCTTCAGTTTTCCGCACGTACACACACCCCACTCCAATACGGAAACTGTTTCAGTCTGTCAGCTCCTGTTGGGAAACTCTACTGTTTCCTTCCAGCCTTGCATAAAGTCTCTGCCCAAGGATCAGCAAGAGATCCCAGACCTCTTGCCCTGTGAATTTTAGGAAGCTCCGAGGAAGTGATGGATGTGCTGCAGCGAGGCTTAGTGACTTCGATAAAGTAAGACAAATAGATAGATGGCATCCAGGCGCTCAGCTGCTTTGCCGGCGTGCGTCATCTCGTTTGGAGATTCAGATTATACTTAAGCAGAGTGTGTGTGTGTGTGTGTGTGTGCGCGCGCGCGCGCGCGTGTAGGAGTTCAGTGGAGGAAGCTAGACGGTGGTTTGGAAGCAAACCGAGAGGAAGCAAGGGAAACGAAAAGGCAGAGAAACAAAGACGCACTCCAAGAAAAAGAGAAGGGTGTTCCTTAGCAGCACTGATTTTGCTAGTTTCGGCACCATCCACCGTCCAAAATGCAAGTAATGACTCGAAAGGAGAGACGGAAACTCGTGTTCTTTCCTGACTGAAAGGGTATTCATCACTACGCCCCCGTCTCCCCCCTCCCCACGCACGTACCACACTGGTCGTGGGTCTATAATTGCCTTACCTTCTGAGTAATCAGCTCTCTTGCCACGCCGTTCCATCTTTTTCAGGGGCTCCCGTTCAAGCGAATAGGCTGAGGGCTTGCCATCCAGAAGCCGAAGTCGTTTACTCCAGCAGCCCAGATGGGGGAGGGCGGGCCCAGGGAGGGGGAGGTGCTTGCCAGGGGTGCTCTTATCCCATCAGCTCAGCAGGCACACACAGAGGGCGCAGGAGTTGGGCGTGCTGCTGCTGCTGCGAATGCGCGTGGATGGGTGCCCCCTCCCACCCTCGTGCTTCTCTGCCGTTTTTGGTTACATGTCCGCCGGGTTTTCCGTTTAGCAGACAGATGGCGCAGTCCCACCAAGCTTCGGCAGGCGCCGTGTGGTCCACCCGGGCGTCCGGGGCTCGGCGAGGTCGGAGCGATACGCGTTCAGCACCGCGGGACAGCGGACAGCTCCTTGCGCCCGCCGACTGCTTCCCAAGCCAGTCCCCCGGGCATCCGGCCTCCGTCCATGCGCCTTCGCGTTTCCTTACTTCTCCGAGTCTCCTGCCGTGGCGTGGCCGCTCGGAAAGCGCATTCAGTGCAAAAGGAAACGAATCAGGAGTGATCCTGGTTATCAAAGGAAATAACCAGGAGATCTCTAAGAATGAGATCAGAGCAATCTCTCTGAGATCAGAGCAGCTTGATATCTCTAAACAGAGATCAGAGTAGGCACTCTAGGATCTCCCAGTTCTCTAAATAGCTGATTTCATGTTCTGGTCCTAATACCGGAGCCCAAGTTCAGGGAGAATGGCACGATCCCAGAATCCCTTAACAACAAAAGTACAGTCTCTCTCCCTCTTCTCCGTAGTGAGGGAAGAAAACGGTTTTGATGTAGAATAAACAGCTATGAAGGAAACATAGGATAGGTTTAATAGACATTCATTGGCACAAAGCAAAAGCATAATGTAGACACTTCAGTTGGGTTTTAACTTAACATCTTCTAAGTGGCAATGGAGCAGGGGAATCTAACTGGTGCCTTGATATGGGCATCATATGAGTGTAGACAAGGCATAGGAAACAATGAAGGGTACCCAACAGTGAGGCTAGTGGCAAAGCTGAGCATCTGTCACCAGCAGATGTCACTCAAGATGAGGATTCATTATTTTCCTGGGCTCCAAGATCACCGCAGACGGGGACTGCAGCCAAGAAATTAAGAGACGCTTGCTCCTGGGGAAGAAAGCTATGGCAAATCTAGACAGCATACTAAAAAGTAGAGACATCATCCTGACAACAAAAGTGTGTATAGTCAAGGCTATGGTTTTCCCAGTTGCAATGTATGGCTGTGAAAGTTGGACCATAATGAAGGCTGAGCGCCCAAAGGATTGAGCCCTTTGAATTGTGGTGCTGGAGGAGACTCCTACAAGTCCCTTGGACTGCAAGGAGATCAAACCGGTCAGTGCTAGAGAAGATCAACCCTGACTGCTCTTTAGAAGGCCAGATCCTGAAGATGAAACTCAAATACTTTGGGCACCTAATGAGAAGGAAGGACTCACTGGAAAAGAGCCTAATGCTGGGAACAATAGATGGCAAAAGAAGAAGGGGACGGCAGAGAATGAGGAGGCTAGATGAAGTCACTGAAGCAGTCATTGTGAGCTTAAGTGGACTCTGGGGGATGGTGGGCAGGAAGGCCTGGAGGAATGTTGTCCATGGGGTTGCGATGGGTCAGACACGACTTTGCAACTAACAACACCTTCTGTCTTAGAGAGATTCCTAAACTCGACTTCCTCAGGGGGTTGGATTATGTCACCTAGAACTTGGATTAAGAGAAAAAATGTCTATGTATGTACTGTATGTAGTATTTTGCATGTTTGAATTGGCTAACCTAGTGCCAGGATGCATTTGAGGAAGCAAAAGACATTTAGTCATTTAAGCTATCGAGAAGGCATCCTGCTTCCCTTTGCTTCTGTTGAAGTGACAGTTGTGTGTGTGATTGAGTGGTACTGAAGACCTCCCTTGTTCTCTTGTCACAGTCATGGAGCTGGTTGATTTAATCATAGTAACCTGTAGGAAACCTAGCAGCAAGACTAAGCAGAACTGACTCAACATTTTTGCAGGTGTTTCATCTAATCATCTTTGGTGTTCTATGGATGGTGTGCTGACTGGATTTAGGGCACAGCTGTGACCATTAACTGATTAATCAGTTCAGACTTTTTAATTGACCAAAACCCATGTCTATTTAATTGGGCAACCTTTTTGTTAAGTAATGTTAACTTTTTTTTTCATTTATACATATACTTAGCACTTGCCTATGTGTATTTATATGTATTCTGCACAATGACATGTTGAGACTACAATTCTCTGTGAGTAAGCCTAATTGAATCCAATAGTACTTATTTCTGAATAAACTTACATATGGCAGTGTGAGACAAGGATCTTTTCTCTCACAGAAAAGATCAAAGAGCTACAATATAATTTGCAATGAACAATAGCAGGACAGTGTCCTTCAATTGCCTTCAGAAACCAAAGAATATTGGTAATAATCACTGAGAATAGGTGGGCTTACTTCTAGATAAATGTATTTAGGACTGTGTCCTGCAACCATAATTACAAGACTGAATAGGACTGGAAAGAAGATAGAGATGAGGACCTGAAGTCATAGTGCAGAAAAACAAACGAGGGAAGTTCATTAGCCCAAACAAAGAGGAAGAAGAAAAAAACAAGGAGCAAGGAAAATGATAGGTGTTCAGTGCCAACTATCTGGGAACAGATGTTCATGTATGTAATTTTAGACTTAAGACTGAATGGTCTCCATAATTGCACTTGTTTCAAAATATGACAAACCAGACTTGCTGTGTTTGGGGACTGTCCTGCCCCTTTCTTTGAGTGGAGTGCTGGACATCTTCGCTAGAGTTCTTCCCAGATGGCAACACTGGTTGGTAAAGGAAACAGGGCCTACAGCTGACCCATATACTGTGGCTTCAGAATCTATATATGGCCCCATTGCCACAGGGATCGTCATTGCTTGGAAGTGATTCTGCCAGTTATTCAAGAGTGCTTGCAATCTTCTTAAACTATGTTCACTTTTGTGAAAACTTCTTATGTTTCCAGGTGAGAGGTCAGCAATGGAAAATACAGATGCCAAAGTTACTTGTGATTGGGGATTACTGTACTCTCATTCATAATGCCATCCCCTTAGAAAACATCCTAGATCATTGTGTTCTAATTTCTTCCAGCTAATGATTGTAGCCTGGCTGTAATTTTTCAGTAATTTTTCTCTCATGATCTTTTAATTGCTTTTTGCCCATTAGAAAAGGTAATCCAAGGAAGGTGGTTGAGACCCCATCAGTGAGGATATTCCAGGAAAAATTAGACAATCACATGTTGGGGATTACATAAATGGAGTCGGCTGAAGCCAGAAGTCAGACTAGATGGCTCAGGAAGCCCCTTCTGACTTGCCTACTTCCCCATGTTCCTATGTTACTTACTTCAGTTTTCAATTTTGTATGTGTGTCTATATAGATAAGACAAGTAATTCAAATGCCAGCTCAGTAGCAAACCAAAGGCCAAATTTCATAACAATTACCACATGATGTATTTTCTTTCATACTGGTTCATTGTCCTAGGGCAGGGATGGATAACTTCTGGAGGCAGAAAGACTGCATTCTTCCCACTCCATTCCCTGGTGCCTCCTTTCTTCATTGAAAACGTTGTCACTGCATTTACTTCTCTGGCAGCAGAGGCAAACTCTCTACACTGGCTTGACAACAAGCTACACGGGGTGCACGCACATTGTTTACAAGTAGAACAGAGCTACCAGGAAGTTCCTTGGACAATCTGGCTTGTAAATAAGGTAGATACTCCCCACATGCCTCTTTTCCAAACCCAATCATGAATATGTTAGAACAAACAGAAAATGTAGCAGAGTTGGGTAGAGGGGCTCCAAGTAATGGCCAAGGGGTCACAAGTTGCCCATCCCTGTTTTGGCTTGGGAGTGACCTTGTCCACATTTCTACTTTTTTGGCTTTCCTTCATCCCAGAATATAGATAGAGACTTCTGCCCTTTTGAAAGACCGGCTTGCTTTGCAAAGGAAACAATTAAATTCTTGACTAAAATGTTCATCCATTCAAGTATACCAGCACTAACCAAAATATGAGCAGAGCCACACAGCACATTGTATATTTCAGAAATGAAATTAAAACAAACACTAGTGGCATCAGACGACTGGATAATCCAGCAGCTGGTCTGCTGTGTCTGCTTTGGAATCTGGATGAAAGTGCAGATAGTTTTGGGCACTTGAAAATGTAGCTCATGCAGAGCATGTGGTTAATATCTAGTGATTACAGACATCTGTTAAATATTGCATATAGTATCAACTTAATAGTATGCATTAAGGAAAAACATTCTTTATAATATCAATGCATGTTGTATGACTTAAAACATATACTAAATTTACCCAATCCTCAATACAATTCATATCTGCCTTTTGCCCATTTGTGTTCTGATTTCCATATTTTTTCCTTCCAATGAGAAAAAGCAGGTAAAATATCTAACTGTTTTGTATTATGCATTCTTTCCTATTAGCTCTTCACAGACTTGTCTCATTTGTCCACTTGGTCAAAGACACCTGATCAATTTGAACAACAAGTTGCCTGTTTACCTTGATAGAATACATACAGCCTAGTCAGGTATGAGATTTTGTTGCTGTTTTGCATGTCTGCTCAGACTTGAGGGGGAAGAGATTAATTGATCCAGCAAGATCCAAATATTCTCTAGGATTGCCACAGGCGAAGTTTTACAATTGTTGGGTAGGGAGCCGGGGTGAGAATAATGCACCACTGAGTTGAGACATCACTGAAGTGCTCATCTGAAGGAAAACCATTCATTTTGTATCTTTAATAGCCTCATTTAATGTCTTTTTCTTCAGTGTGAGAGATGTGGTTAGACTGATCAGAGTCCCCCCTGCTCCTCCAGCTGAATGAAGTTCTTTGATGGCTTTTTGAAACTGCCTTAGTAATATGCTATCCCCCACCCCCAATATGCAGTTTAGCTTTTCACCTTGCCTGTTTCTTTGCGCTTGTTTCCCTCATCACCATGTTTCTTATGACTAAGAGGCATTCTAAGCATGTATGGCACCACTAGGCTCTGAATCTTGTGAAAATGAGAGGAAGACCATGAGGACCAAAGCTTTCCAGCTGCATCATTTCACAGGTATGATGATGGTGTTTGGACATGACTGTCAAGAAATACAAATTATGCTTACAGATGTGTTTTGCCTTTGATCTGAACAGAGATTAATTTTTTGGGGCGGCATCTTTAAAGGGCAATCAGTCATTAAAAAATTAATCTGATTATATATGGAACTACTGTAGCAAATGCAATCAGCTCTTTTAACATTCCTATAGAGAATTACCTAGGCTGAATTGCCTTGTCATAATGAAGACATGATTGCTCACAGAAGTATGCAGGATAAAGGAGGAAAACATGTGAAAGCAAAGACGGATCTATGCTCCAAGCAAGCAGCAAGAAAAGGGCAGACACTGCCAAACAGTATGAAACAGACCAGAACTCTTGCAGGAACACCACATATGTGCATCAACTAAGAATGACTTGGTAAGGGTAGTCTTATGCCTCCCTACAGTTTACTCTGCGAAACTAATATGCATACCCAGACATGGTGTCTCCACAGCACCAGTAAACTCTAAAAGAATCTGCAGTGTTACCCATCCAAAGTAAGTGCTTCATTTAGATCTACTTAGATTAGCTCTACTAGGCCATAACCACATCTCCAATGGTAGCCTATTAGCTCTATAAAAGCCACAGGAAAGTTAAACTTTCACTCAAGGGACTGACAATTTTATCAAGCTACCATGGCTAAAAGCTAACTGTACCCTTCTCCCAACAAATGAGTCCAGCTCTTAGTCTGGAAACCATCTAATCCAAACAAACTAGAAATTGAGTGCATTGTACTGTTTAGAGTATTGGACTAGGATCTAGAAGATCCTGGTTCTAGTGCACACTTGGCCATGAAGCTCATGTAGCCCAGTCACTTTGGGCCAGTCACTCTCAGCGTAACCTTTCTAACAAGGTTGTTGTAAGGATAAACTGGAGAGGAGGAGGTTAAGCTAGCTTAAGTTCCTTGCTAGAGGAAAACATGTGGGATATAATATAATGCAATGACAATAATGGAATGTATGGCATTCCAAAGTACAGTGGTCTATGAATATGGAGAGTCTATTAGTCTCCTAGGCTTAGAGGCTGTCATAATGCTGTCCCCCACCTGAAATCACTTGTTCTTTTGGAAAAGGTATCCAGATGAATGGGCCAGACACCCTTGCAGCTCACCATGGAGATGTCATAGTACCACCATGGCTAACAGCCATTCCTTTGGAACTAACTAGCTTATTCTAAAACCCCACCAAGCTAGTAAGGATCACCACAAATTGACGCATCCTGTTCCTAAACATGAAAGCTTGATTATGTCATCTCTAATGAACAGAAATGATCATCCACTTCCCATGAAAGTGTATGAAGTCAACCATCACTTCATGCACACATTCAGAAGAAAACATCTCTTTAGGGTGCACAGGGAAAAAATGAGGAGAGGAAGCTGCAGAGGAAGCAACAAGGGAGCAAGAAGTCCAAAGTGCAAAGGAAACTGGTTGTAATTTAAATTATGAAGAATGTGACTTATTCCAGGACTCATCCAAAAGAATATGGATAAAATACATAAACATATATGAATTACTACTTTCTAATGCCATGATGAGGCCCACCTCTTCCTTTACTCTCCCCTTGAAATCAGAGCTATAGATGAATTCAGCCTTCTGCTGGAAGCAATGTTGATTTGCATCTGCGCTTGTTTGTAGCAGTCCTTCACCTGCAGGTAAAAAATACAAGCACTGACGCTCATACAAATGCTACGGGGGAAGGTCACCAATGATAGTAAGAAAATGAAAGCGTATAAGTGAGGAAGAAATACAGTGCATGCACTGGAAAATGGATGGATACTGTTCAGATTTCACACTCTTTCTGAAGCCTTCTTATGCTGAGGATCCTGAAAATTCCAACATCATTTTAGAAGTCATCTAAAAATGTTCAGTGTATACAGAATGTCACTTAGGTGCCATAAAATCATGTTGCAATTGAGCAATCAAACAATACAGCCAAAATAGCATTTCCCTGGTACCAATTCGTCCCTTGTTGTCACCTAAATGTATTTCTAATCTTGCTCTAACCAACGTGGCTATTCCTGAAGAGTAAATATAAACTAAAAATGCCATTTCTATCTGTTACCCAATAAATCTGATAACAGCTATTTCTTGCTTCCTTTCCAATAAGCAAGTACTGCCAAGCCTGAGGCATGCCAGAACATGGAGTTCAAATAACTGGTAGGCTTGTCTGTCTGTCTAATGTATATATTTTATCGCTGCTGCAGCAGTAGCCCTGGAACTGACATGATGCAGCTCTTGATCAAGGAGCTGAGAAATACATCTTGGCTGTATATTTTCTCTTTGTGAAAAAGCAGCTTGCTTCTTCAAGATGCCCTGACAGTTTCCCCAGCCCTCTTCTTTTTAAGATGCCATTTCTCATCCTGTTCAGGTTAGAATTTTCAGAATAGACTTTGTCTAAATACATTAGTGCTTTGTCAAAAAAAAGGAAAAAAAATCTACACTTTTTCTGAACATTCTTATTTAATTTGACCCTCCCTGCAAAAAAGAAATTCAGGAAGAATAAAATTAAGCAGAAATGTGTATTTCACTTATGAGATAGCCAACGAATGTTCATGAGTCTCCTGCTTTTCATGGTACAAATATCTCTACAGCAGTCTGAAGTCTCCCATGGTTCCTGCACTTTAATTAAAGTCCAGAAGATAACAATATAGGTTGATTTGTCCCATAGGTCTTTTTCAGATCTAGAAGTGCTCTCCAGAACACTGGAGAGATGTATGATAGAAACAAAAAGGAACTTATTCAGTGCCCTCAGCTATCTTGCAGTGATCAAAAGTGTCTGGCATCTCCAGTTGGAGCTGGAGAAGACCTCTTTTAAGAACTTTCAAGAGCTACTATGGTTAGAGCAGGCAATGAACTAAATAACAAAGATTTAACATGATGTAAGGCAGCTTGCTATGTCAAAATCATTCTTCCAGAATTTGGTCCCTTCCAAACATTTTGGATTATGACTTCTATTACCTGGCCATTGCCATGCTGCTGATGTGACCTGGGTTTGAAGGCCACTGGAGGATAGCTATTCCATGGTTCTGAGTTTTGGCAAAAAGCTGACAGCTGAGAAGACAATCAGATTTCTTCTTCTTTTTTAATTTAAGGGGGTACAAGTGTTGTCTAAAACCATTGTGTTGTGGTTAGAGTGTTGGAATGGAGACTAAGAAGATCTGTGTTCTAGTCCCCATTCAGCCATGAAGCTCAATGGGTGACTTTGAGCCAACTGTTCACTCTCAGCCCAACCTTCTTCACAGGGTTGTTGTTGTGAGCTATAAAATATTGCTATGTAAACTGCATTTGGTTTCTCAGAAGCAGAAAGAAGACAGGATGTAAATGCAAAGCAACACCACCACCACAGAGACAAACAATTTCCACTTTCTCTCAACAACTTTATTTATTTATTTATTTATTTATTTATTAAAAGCTTTTGTATGCTGTCCTATTATACAAAATCTCAGGATGGCTTACAATATTTAAAAAGACAATTAAAACAACAATTTCAATAAATAATAAAACAGAACAAAGCAATAAATCACAAAACAAACAGAGCAGCTAAATTTAAAAACTATTACATTTTAAAATACTGTTTAAATAAAAAGGTTTTGGCCTGGCACTGAAAAGAGTATAAACTTGGTGCAAGGCGTACCTCTCTGGGGAGTACATTCTATATTATTCCTTTGCTGGTCCTCTCCGACATGGTGATCTCCAGTTGCTTTGTACTTCAGCCAGCATGGACCATGGTAATCCAAAACATTTAGTATACCTCAGGTCAGTGAAGACTGCTCCAGGCAATTGCTGAGGTGGGGTCCTAACGGGAAGTATTTTGTCATGAAAGTGAACTTCCAACATAGATGGTCAGGATCTATGTTAAAGTGGTGTATTCTGTCAGTAAAGGAAGACTGTGCTATGTCATTATAAAGCATATGTACTTATGTATAGCTAAGGCAAAATGCCACAAGACATTGCTACTGTGGCCCATATCTCAGCATGAACATTCTTGTTTAAAAGGAATGAAACTGAACAAATATTTCAGTCAGCCAATTGCTTCAGTACTTGTTGAAGACCTTTGTTCGAATATTTTTAGCAGCTTTTTTAACTACTTGTTGTTATGTAAGGTGATGCAAATGATTTCTGCATTTGCCCAGCCAAAATTATATAAGACATTCCCCACCCCAGCAAAGGTCCAAGTAAATATTTCACAGTGAATCTATGGCAGAGTCTCAAAGAAAAAACATGGAGACGGGGGTCATCTGGACCACAGACAACCCATTTCATCTTTTTCTTAGGTGTTCATTCTTTCATCTCAAGTTCCCTAGCATAGCTGAAAACACCAGCTCAAGCATCCCTTTCCCCACCAGGATCTTGCCATGAGGAGGATGGCAAGATCACCTTCCAGTAATGCTGCAAAACCTTCAGAAAACATTCATTAAGTGTTTACTTTATTTAGTTTTTACTTAGATTTTATCTGGACAGCAAAAACAAGTTTCTCTGGGTGGCGTATGGAAAAAAAGAATTAAACACTACACAAAAATTAGTACACATTTAAAAAAAAACACTACAATGATGAGCACAGAACATTCAATTTAAGACATACTAAGAACAGTTATTCCAACACTCTATGGGCAAACTGTAAGAATCTAAAATCTAAGTTGCTGGTGGTATCAGTTGAGCCTTCTTGGGAAAAGCATTCTGAAATACCAGAATTAAGGAAGCCTTCAACTAGAATTGCTATGAAGCTCTGCAGAATCTGTCCCTCTAACATTCATCTCATGTTCTGCCCTACCTTAGAAAATGAGCCAAGCCAAGAGGAAGTCTGCAAATGCTTGCAGAATGTGGATTGCACAAAGAAGCAACCTGCATGTGCATCACATACTGCATCACATGCAGGACAAAGGCTGCTGCACATGGTGAAGCAGTCATATGGGTTCAACTCCTACCACTGGGCACACTTGCCACAACTGCAACAAAATAGACCAGAGTCCAGGGAACTGAGCCCAGTGAATC
Organism: Varanus komodoensis; assembly: GCF_004798865.1. Taxonomy (NCBI): domain Eukaryota; kingdom Metazoa; phylum Chordata; class Lepidosauria; order Squamata; family Varanidae; genus Varanus; species Varanus komodoensis. The sequence continues at coordinate 134,477,417 of NW_025335268.1, forward strand.
CAGTGGATTCCCACCTGCAAACAGATTCCTCGCACATCCCTAGCCTTCACTCTTGTAGCCATCTGCCTACTTTCACTCAGTAAAGGTATTAATATACGTACAGATACAACTGTTAGCTGATACTGTCATGACTCCTCTTGCCTTGCACCAGAGCCAAACATCGGTGGGTGTGTAGCTTATCCACCCTCTCAAAGGGTTAAAGAGCATACAGAAGAGATCAGATAAAGTTGATTTTGGCCGATCAGTGGGGGAAAAATTCAGGTGTTCCAGGGGGCAATTTCTACCCACATAAAACCCTAGGGACCCCATCCCTCCATGTTCCTAAATTTAATTGTGGCTGCAACAAAACAATTGGACTAAAGTAAGCCAGTTTCAACCTTAAATAAAGACTTTACTTTTAACTTGGGCCTTCTTGGGCCACCATGACAATATTTGGCAGCAAACCACCAATTTGGCATTGGCACAGGGTGTCATATGCTGTACTTAAGGAAGGTAGTCACATGCAGCCTGTGGCCTTTGTGTTGCCATCCCTACAGCATCAACCAAAGTCAGATGTAGGTCAAGAATGCTAATGCTTAGGTACTCTTTTATTCCAGTTGGATCAACTTTCTAACAGTTTGGATGATGCAACATTGAGGAAGCCAGACTATGCATTCAAAGTCTTCCTCAGTTCATCTAATGGAAATGAAGTTTGGGAGAAAATGAGAACAAACCAAGTGCCCTTGACCACTCTATCACTCTGTCAAAATTCTGCTATCTTCTACAGGTTGGAGGATGAAGGGTTACAAGAACTTATAGGCTCTCCATGAAATTTAGGACCCAAATCATGCAGGGTGTAAATCATGTAGAAAGCCTACACACTCAAAAGAGGCTTTTCACTGTGGAACTTTGCTCTCCAATCCATGCAGAGTGATGGAAGCAGGTAATAGGGACACAATGGAAAAACAGGGCCAGGTAGCTTTTCCACTGTTTAGCCAGCTATCCCGTTTCCTTAAGTGCTTCCAATTAAGTGTGGCTTTTAAACAAGAACAGAACAGTATCTGGAATATCTTTTTCCACCTGGATAGAACTTAAGTGCACTATCTACTGACTAAGTATATGATGACAATATTGAAGTGGCTATGTTTTAGTGTGATGCATTTCCAAGACCAATAGTCTAGAAGTCACAATAAACTTCCAGCAGCTACATCCATTTCTGCTCACCAAACCTTCACAAATCATTTTTAGTCATAATGGCCAGTGATGTAGTAGGGCTATGGCCCACAGGGCTGATGCAACAAAATATTTTGATTAGCAAAGATGATGACATCATCTGTCACTCATCAGAGATAAATGTGAGTTTAGCTGCAATCCTCAAAGCAGCTGGATGAAAACAAAGGAAAGGAGAAGAATATGAATAATTGGTCATTATGTAGCCAAGGTCCCAGTGTTGAGATGCACTTTTTGTGTTTAAAGTTTTTTTTTCTCTTTTTAATTTTTGTTGTTATTGATGTATTTTGCATTGTATTGTTATTACTTAAAAAATAAAAGTGTATTTTTCAAACAGGAAAATATTGATCTGTGCTATGACTGTTGCAATGTAAACTATTTTGGGATGGTTTCATCTTTAATAAGAACATGTCTCAGGAAATGCTCCCTGGACCTGTGAGACTTTAATAATTTTAGGCTGGTGATGAATGTTCCACTTCCTGGGCAAGGTCCGAAGATGGGTGGGTGGTCAACCAGTTTGGATGTGGCTGAATATATGGATCCATTTCAATCTGAGTCCAGGCTGAATTGGCACAGAAACAACATTGGTTATTCTTTATAATGACTTATACCAGGAAGTGACACCTTGTTGATATCCTGGACCATTTCATCAACCATGGAATGACTGTCTGAAATGGGAATAGGGGTACTGCATTGCAGTGGTTATGCTCCTATTTATAGAAGATGGGGGAATATTGCTTGGCACTACGGAGAATAAACAGAAAGAAAACGCACACAGAACCCCCCACAACCTGGCAATGATAAAGAGAGCTCAGAAACACCACCAGAATGGTTGCAGTGAAAATCCCCAAAAATCCAGAAGGAAGAAAGTTATGCATTGCAACTATTTTTAATAGCAAGCCTATCGAGAGAAAGTATTTGAGTTACTTAGTTATCAGGTCACAAGGCCTTAGTCAAGAAACATTTACAGTGCAAAATTATATTCAGAAGTGAGTCCCATTGGGTGTAGTAAGGCTTATTCCCAGGTAAATGGTGAATGGATTGATTGATTGATTGATTGATTAAGCAAGTTGTGCATGAGCTTTTTGGTTTCTTATTTTTCGGAATTCTGTGTTCTCTTCTCAGTCATTAAGAGCCATTTGTAACACCAAGATCCAAATAGTTTTAGTTTTAAGTAAAATGTTCAGTTCTAAATAAAATACATTGGTGTATTCATAGGACTGTGCTTGAAATGGAAGTTATACTGCAGATAAGGCAGAAGGGGTAGGAATTAGATAACTTCAAATTGAAATATTTTAAATATTGATGAGCTATATGCACTATAAAGCATTCCCCTTCATTGTTATGGTAAAACAAGGCTCCATTTCTTTTTAAATAGCAGGCTCCTTTTTGATTTTTGCCTGTTGCAAATATGACTCCTGGGAGTCAGAAACTTTGAACATTCATGATGCAGTGAGCCACACAAAGTAGTCCCTCACTGACACTGCTTTGATCCCCAGCTACTGGCTAAGACAAAGCCTCACCCTTCCTGTTTGGAATTTCAGAACCCAAATTAAGTTAAAACAGTGAAGACACAAGGTATATCAGTGCAAGCTTTGATGTCTTAAGAAAAACTATTGAAATATATCTCAGGTTGCAGGAAAGTAGGGATTTCAGCTATAAAGTTACTATAAATTGTCTGCATGGCCCTCTTGTGCTTCATAAGAAATCAGGATTGATATTAGAGCCAAAAAAGCTTGAGTGATTGCTGTTCAACTGAATCCCATGTTTGCTGGGGTGGGGTGGCTACAGAGGCACACACATTTATATTAATTTATTCATTTATTCATTCATGTATGTATAGGTCGCCTATCACTGCCGAGGTGGCAATTACAGCATACAACTGATACAGCGACTGCTAACACTATCTCCTGTGCCCTTTCTCTCTCTCACACAAACATCTGCTCAAGTGTATTTCAGAGACTAGGCACATACATTGATCAGATAAAACCAATACTAATTATCCCTGTTCTTTAACCACTGAGCCATCCTAGCTCCTAACTTTTCTCCATTCTTCAACCTACAATATTGATGAAGGGTCCTGACATTCCATATTTTGTTAACCTGAAGTATTTCAATAAAAATTAAAAAGGGAAAGGAAAGGGAATAAGAAAGAATAAGAGAAATAAGCCCTATTCTCAGAGTGTAGTAGGAATTTGAATGCTCTGGGTGTGCTATAGCAATGCCTTCCCTTCCTCTCTCTCAATCTATATATTTTTTTCTGTAAGGTTCCTATATAGGACTTGAAGCACTGCCTACAGGTCACACGTTTTGTGCCCCTTCTATACAGGAAGTCACTGCCTTCTAACATTTTAGAATGCGTTAAAATACTTGAACTTAATCTGGTTATGCATTCAGTAAGTCCTGTGCATAGTTGTATGGGTGCAAATCGAATTGCAGCAATTTGATTTAAAATCATGTTAAACTGCATACAGATTACAGAGCCAGCCGCATGCACTTTTATACTGTATTACCATTTTTTTTCCAACTGAAGGTAAGGGAGTTGAACCTTGATAATTAATTTTGCAGTTATCCTGGCCTGGTGCTGTGACAAACTGATTTATTCTCAACATTCCAATGTGCACATTCCTAATCATGGCTTCCATTTTGTGATTCATAGAATAATATAACATTTAGGAAAATAGGGATCATCCTTATACCAAGTCAACCCATTGGTTCATCTAGTGCAGTATCGCCTATACTGACGGACAACAGTGTTTCAGGACTTTATCAGTCACCTTTCTTGACCTACCTGGTGATGCAAGGAAATGAACCTTTGATCTTGTGCACACGCAACTGTGATACAAACCTCTTTTTAGACACTGGAGGGTAGTTTTCAATTCTAGTACTTTGCCAAACATTTTTCCCATGTGTGTTTTTTATCAATTTCATTCAATTTGATGAAAAATAAGTTGCTTTCATATGGAATTTCAGAAAAATTCTCAATGGCTAGATTCAAGGTACTCATGTTTGCTTTATGAAAAGATACAAATAGCAGCTGAATGCAGCCTAGCACTCCATCTTGCTTGGAGAGCATTTAAATCACCCTCACAATATTTTCACAGCCATAGAGCACTGGTTAAGATCAGGGCAAATGGAGCATCTGTTGCCAAGGAGCAGGAAGTAACAATCTTAAACATTGCCCATGCTGAGTCTTCAAATTCCCCAGGCATGGAGTTTCTGCAACTATGGGAAAAAAGGGGATTGTTGTTTTGTCACGCATGTTTGTGCACACACATGGGGTTTGCGACCAAGGGCAGACTGTCTAATGTGTTGCTTAACAGCTGTTTTCATGATCTTGGATGGCATAGGAATAAACAAAGAAAAGCAGCAATGAGCCCAGAAGGGTTCCTGGTGGTGCTATGGACGAGCCATTGCCTAAAAGTTTGCCATTTTTTATTTATTTTTTATTTATTTTTCGATTTATATCCTGCCTTTTTCCTACAAAGGGCTCAAGGCAGCTAACATCTCCATTTTCGCCCCACAACAACAACCCTGTGAGGTAGGTTGGGCTGAGAGTCTGTGACTGGCCCAAAGTCACCCAGATGGCTCCATGGCAGAGCGGGGACTAGAACCCAGATCCTCTGAGTCCCAGTCCCATGCTCTTAACCACTACACCGCACAGGCTCTCTTTTAGTGCCATTGCCTGAAAGTTTTGACCCTTTGTGGAGGACTGGCTTTGGCAGTTTCCCAATGAGCCCATCATAAGAGCAGGAGAGTATGCGCATGTGTTTTGCCAGTCTTCCCATGGGGCTTGCTAGTCAATTCCCCCTGCCCACAGTAGAGTTGGTCACACCAGTGCCAAGATGACATAGCTACTCATCCTGGGTGGAACAACTGCTACAATGAACCATAGTTTTCGGGGTAGCTTGTTGCTTGTGCACAAGCCATCCTTAGAAATCAGGCAGGATTCACATGCATGGCAGTCTATTATGGGCAGCAACATATGATGGGTTCTCATGCTGATTTAGCCCATTCAATTTCTTGGGTATGCTACTTCTCCCTGAACTTCATCAGCTGATCTTCTGTGAAATGGGTGAGACAACAGAAAACTCTGAGATCAAAAGAATGTTTTGGCTTTGTACTTAAGATTTGGGCAAGTTATTTTTCTTTCAGTCACACTGTTGTATGTTCTTGCATTTAATAGATGTTTCTGACTGGCCACATGCACCAAGAAGCCATTTTGTGACTGGGGAAGCCTTTGTATGGCAACCATTTCGTGAGTTCACTTACTATATTCCTGTAGAATAAATTATTTATGGTTGATTAGGAGGAGAGACTCCTTCATGGATCACTGCCTTTTCATGGCGAAGGGGCTTGCGTAGCTCAATGAAGCTATGAGTTATGCCGTGCAGGGTCACCCAAGACGGACAGGTCATAGCAGATAGCTCTGACAAAACATGATCCACTGGAGAAGGAAATGGCAACCCACTCCAATATCTTTGCCATGAAAACCCCTTGGAAGGTACCAAAAGGCAAAAAGATATGTCGCCAGAAGATGAGCCCCTCAGGTCGGAAGGTGTCCAATATGCTACTGGGGAAGAGCAGAGGGCTAGTACTAGTAGCGCCAGAAAAAATGAAGCGACTGGGTCAAAGCCGAAAGGACACTCAGTTGCCGATGTATCTGGTGGTGAAAGGAGAGTCCGATGCTGTAAAGATCTATACTCCATAGGAACCTGGAATGTAAGATCCATGAATCAAGGCAAGCTGGATGTGGTCAAACAAGAGATGACAAGACTGAACATCGACATCTTAGGAATCATTGAACTAAAATGGACAGGAATGGGTGAATTTAATTCAGATGACCATCAGGTATACTACTGCGGGCAAGAATCCCTCAGAAGAAATGGAGTAGCCTTCATAATCAATAAAAGAGTAGGAAAAGCAGTATTAGGAGACAATCTCCAAATTGACAGAATGATCTCAGTTTGAATCCAAGGCAAACCATTCAACATCACAGTAGTCCAAGTCTATGCCCCAACCACTGGTGCTGAAGAGGCTGAAGTTGACCAGTTCTATGAAGGCCTACAACACCTTCTAGAATTAACTCCAAAAATGATGTCCTTATCATCATGGGGGATTGAAATGCTAAAGTAGGAAGCCAAAAGATAAGTGAAATAACAGGCAAGTTTGACCTTGGAGTACAAAATAAAGCAGGGCACAGGCTGGTAGAATTTTGTCAAGAAAATATGATGGTCTTAGCAAACACTCTTTTCCAACAACCCAAGAGACGACTCTACACATGGACATCACCAGACGGTCAACACAGAAATCTGATTAATTATGTGCACTGCAGCCAAAGATGGAGAAGCTCTATACAGTCAGTAAAAACTAGACCAGGAGCTGACTGTGGCTCAGATTATGAGCTTCTTGTTGCAAAATTTAGGCTTAAGTTGAAGAAAGTAGGGAAAAGCACTAGACCACTCAGGTATGACCTAAATCATATCCCTGATGAATATACAGTAGAGGTGACAAATACATTTAAGGAATTAGATCTGATAGAGTGCCTGAAGAACTATGGATGGCAGTTTGCAACATTGTACAAGAGGTTGCAACTAAAACCATCCCAAAGAAAAAGAAATTCAAGAAAGCAAAATGGCTGACTGAGGAAGCTTTACAAATAGCTGAGGAAAGAAGGGAAGCAAAAGACAAGGGAAAAAGAAAAAGATACACCCAACTGAATGAATGCAGAATTCCAAAGAATAGCTTGAAGAGATAAGAATGCCTTCTTAAATGAACGGTGCAAAGAAATAGAAGAAAACAATAGCATAGGGAGGACCAGAGATCTCTTCAAGAAAATTGGAGATATGAAGGGAACATTTCATGCAAAAATGGGCATGATAAAGGACCAAAATGGCAGAGACCTAACAGAGGCAGAATTGATTAAGAGGTGGCAAGATTACACAGAAGAACTATTCAAGAAAGAGCTTAACATCCCTGATAACCACAATGGGGTGGTCACTGACCTCGAGCCGGACATCTTGGAATGTGAAGTCAAATGGGCCTTAGGAAGTCTGAGCAACAACAAAGCTAGTGGAGATGACTGTATTCCAGCTGAGCTATTCAAAATCCTAAAAGACGATGAAGTAAAAGTGCTACACTCAATATGCCAGCAAATTTGGAAAACTCAACAGTGGCCACAGGATTGGAAAAGGTCAGTTTACATTCTGATCCCAAAGAAGGGCAATGCCAAAGAATGTTCAAACTACTGCACCATTGCACTCATTTCACATGCTAGCAAAGTGATGCTCAGAATCCTACAAGCTAGGCTCCAGCAGTATGTGGACCAAGAACTACGAGAAGTACAGGCAGGATTTCGAAGAGGGAGAAAAACTAGAGATCAAATTGCCATCATATGCAGGATCATGGAGAAAGCTAGGGAGTTCTAGAAAAACATCTACTTCTGCTTCATTGACTATGCTAAAGCCTTTGATTGTGTGGATCACAACAAATTGTGGCAAGTTCTTGAAGAGATGGGAGTACCAGACCATCTTATTTGTCTCTTAAGAAACCTATATGTGGGTCAAGAAGCAACAGTGAGAACTGGACACGGAACCAGGGATTGGTTCAAAATTGAGAAAGGAATTCTGCAAAGCTGTATAATGTCACCCTGTCTATTTAACTTATATGCAGAACACATCATGGGAAAGGTGGGGCTAGATGAATCACCCGTTGGAATTAAGATTGCTGGGAGAAATATCAACAACCTCACATATGCAGATGATACCACTCTCATGGCAGAAAGTGAAGAGCAACTACAGAGCCTCTTGATGCGGGTGAAGGAGGAGAGTGCAAAAGTTGGCTTGAAACTCAACATTAAGAAAACTAAGATCATGGCATCCGGTCCTCTCACTTCCTGGCAAATAGATGGGGAAAAAATGGAGTTAGTGACAGTTTTTATTTTCCAGGGCTCCAAGATCACCGCAGATGGGGACTGCAGCCAAGAAATTAAGAGACGCTTGTTCCTGGGGAAGAAAGCTATGGCAAATCTAGACAGCATACTAAAAAGCAGAGATCATTCACCCTGCCAACAAAAGTGTGTATAGTCAAGGCTATGGTTTTCCCAGTTGCAATGTATGGCTGTGAAAGGTGGACCATAAGGAAGGCTGAGCGCAAAAAGATTGAGGCCTTTGAATTGTGATGCTGGAGGGGACTCCTGTGAGTCCCTTGGATCGCAAGGTGATCAATCCGGTCATTCCTAAAGGAGATCAACCCTGACTGCTCTTTAGAAGGCCAGATCCTGAAGATGAAACTCAAATACTTTGGCCACCTAATGAGAAGGAAGGAGTCACTAGAGAAGAGTCTAATGCTGGGAACAATAGATGGCAAAAGAAGAAGGGGACGGCAGAGAATGAGGTGGCTAGATGGAGTCACTGAAGCAGTTGGTGTGAGCTTGAGTGGACTCCGGGAGATGGTGGAAGACAGGAAGGCCTGGAGGAATGTTTCCTATGGGGTTGCGATGGGTCGGACATGACTTCGGGACTAACAACAACAGGAGGAGAGAGAAGGTAAAGGGAGTTTAGAAAGAACATGTTTTTAAAAAGTGCAAATCTGTGTCTTACTGGTCTAGCTTGCAACCTTTGTAAGCAATTGGTATAAGGAACATTGCAATCTTCTGCACATCTTTCCATGAATAAATTCCCTTGAGGTAAATAGCACTTACTTCTGAGTAGACATTCATAGAACTGCTCTGTTCATTATTTCTACCTTCTGTCAGAACTAAAAAGGATGATTCTTTTGTGTATGAATCATTAAAGCCTAACCTTGAATTGGAAATGTATGACTCGCTAGAGACCTTTGATATACAAAGAAGGGTTTAATTACATTACATTAACTAAAATATACTTAGGGCAGAAGCAGTGACAGATAGCTTGAAAGGGAATTAACTTTATATTTTTGGATAAGTTCAGCATTAACTACATGATACCAGGACTGAAGATAGTCTTCTTTAAGCCTCTCAATTGACATAAAAGTGATATGGTGCTAGTATCTCTAAGTGTCCTTTTACCAGGCTTGGATCAAGTTAAAGCAGTGCTTCTGATGTTACCCTGTAGCAAGCTAGGAAATGAGTCATAATGCCAACCAATTTGTGATTTGTATTTCTGTGTACATTTTTCCTTGATCTTGTGTTTGCATGGAATCCGTGGCCTCAAGCATAATCTTGAGGGATGGAAAAATGGCTCACAAGACATAAGTCATCCATATACGTCTGAAGTGACCCGTCACCACCACCCCTTCTCCTGACACCCATTTTCCAAGGCATGACTCAATTTAAAAAGGAAAGTTGTTGTTCATAGTGGGTGCTGTTAGGTTAAACTTTTCAAGATATCGTTCCAAATAAATAAATAAACAAACAAACCAAACAACCAACCCTTGAGATTTTCTTCATATTTCATAGGAAAAATTCTTATTGCTCCAGAGAATAAACTGGAGAGGTTTGAATTAGGGCTACACCAAAAGTTTGTCCCACATTTTTGACCATTCCAATTTAATTTGTAGGAAAGAAAGGATGTTTTGAAAAGAAATCCAAAGCAGAAGAAAATTTCAGACAGATTCTCATGGGTTGAGCTCTTGGTTCTTGTCCTTTCCTATGAGATGCAGCTGTCCTGTCTTTCAGCCTCCATCAACCTAGACCCTCCTCAGCATCCCACCCTTCAAAGAAAGGCCAAGGCAAGGCATCATTAGGTGATTCTTCCTATAGGGCTTTTTCATTCCAAGATGGCCTGGGAGAGGCTGCAGGATGATGGAGAGACGTGTCACAAAAAGCAAAAAAGCACATAGTGGCCTTGGTCACCTCACAGAAATTAGGCTTGTTGCAGACACCCCTCACCAACAAGGGCTGCAATCAGTCTGCCCAGTCACGAATGTGCAACTTGGGTCTGCAGGACCGAGGAGGAGCCACACACTAGCAGAGAGATGAGAGAGCAGCAAATTTATTTAGGACAATATGTGCATATTGGATGTCAGAAGTACACCCCAAATGCAACATACTGCGGTACGATTTGTGATCACTTTTCTACCCTTTTGCAAAATCATTAGCTCATCTACCTCACTTGTTCAAGCCCCAAAAGCCAGTTGTTCCCACTCTCCTTGTATCCTGCTGAATTAACTAAAAAAGTGCAAGACTTTGCAATTTCATCGAACTCTGCCTGATGTTTCCTGTTGTTGTGGTCAGTACTGTCAGGCAGGGTATATCTTGCAACAAACTAAATTGAACTGGGTACATTTGGGCCATCAGGTGCAGATGGCCATGGATTAATCACTGTTAGTACCAGATAGTGAAACTTGCTAGGTTTAGCCAGTCTAAAAACAGCCCATGAAATTCATACAGAAATCCAGCAAAAGGATAGGATTTGCTAGCTTCAACAGAGTTAAAGTCCTAACCAAGGTCCTAGTCAGGGACCAGGCACAAAGGTCAAGCCAACTTTGCAAAACAGATGAGACAGGCCCTTTTTGGTTCTAGGCTCAACAGTCTGAAAAAAATTCCTAGAATAAATATAAAATCAGGTATAAAAGATTCTGATGGAAGGAATAAAAAAAACTGAAGCTGCTTTAGTAAGGGAATAAAACTTTCAGGAAATTGGAGGGCAGATTGTATTTGCTCCACCTTGAATGTGCAACTGGACACAGCAATGGCTCCATGATACCAACGAGGTGGAACATCCAAATGAACGCTGGCAGTGCAAAAGCAGAAACCAAACAGAACAGAACAAAACAAACACACTTAGGAGGAAAACTGTTCTACACTTCCTGCCAACATTGAGTCCCACTTGTGGAAAACTCATGAAAAATTTATTTTCTCACTGGACAAACTCAATGAAACTGTTTTCCCAATTGCTCTGCGCATAAATAAGGTAATCTTTGAGAAGCCATTGATGTACAGCTCTTACCTGTACATAATCTGTGGATTCAGAACTAAGTCCCATTGAGTCCAGTATGGCTAACTCTTCCCAAGCAAATTTACAATTGCAGTTTCACAGTATATTGAAGCATGGATAGAAGATGTTCCTTCCCCTCGAACCCACCTGTTTTTTCATCCTACTTGAATCCAGCTTAGGGCCTTCTTAAGAGGCCATGATCATAGTTGCAGTGCTTCAAAAGAGTGAGTTAATTAAGCAGAATACTCACATTGTGTTTTTCTGTGGGTGTAGAATGCCTTCTCTAGAGCAGGAGTAGAAACTTTCAGGAGACCAGGGACTATTCTCTAGGTCGGAACTGCTCTCCATTGCCAATGTGCTGCTGAGTTTGTCGCGGAGATTTGGTGGTGTGGGAGCTTAGTGGTAAAGAGAGCTTGACTTCTCTTAAAGATTAGCCCTTTCTTGGCCATTGCACACTGAATTTCAGCAGCAAACTGCCACATTTTTGCCAGTAGCAGTGGTGGTAGCGAAGGCTGCAAATCAAGCAGCCTGGATGCTGCCCGCCTTTTCCATACAGATACTTTCATGACACTTTTAATGTTAACTACTAAGTACTCAGTTGTAGACATTTTTATTCTTTCTAACTTGTGGACCCTCCCTCAACATGTATTCATTCGCCATATTTACCTCCCACTCTTCCTCCAAGGAAGCTTCATTTCATCCTCACAACACCCCTGTGAAAGAGCTCCAGCAGAGAGATGCCCATGAAATGGCCATGCCCATGAACTTCATCACTGAAGAAGACTTTGTGTCAAATGTCCCATGGACAAAATCCAGTCCTCTGAATGATGCAAGTTCTCCTGGAAATTAACCATGCAAGGAAGAGGAAGAAGATCCGTTTGGAATGCCATTGTGATGCCCATCCACATGATTTAAATAGTTGAAAGAAATATTTGCATAGAGAAACCAAAGCAGCTGAAAATGAGTAAGTCAATATGCAAGTTGGAGAATGCACAAATAGGTTTTGCTGATCATTGGCTAACAGCAAACAAAATTGGATAGGCAATGCTCATTGTCCTTTAAATAGAAAGGCACAAGGGCATTGGAGAGAAAGCTACAGAAAGTATGCAGAATGATTTCCCATAATCCTGTCATTATAGTGCTCTCCTTCAGAAAGCTACAGTGATATTAACTGCCACAAGAGTGTTGCTTAATGTTCAAACAGCTTTGATTCCTTTGCCACCACATGCTTGTGCACTTGCTTGTTAGCAGCAGCATTCATGTTGCAAGACATCATTGTTCCTTTTAAGCTATTTTGAAAATATGTTTGATGGAACCCTGCTGTGAAGCTTACATGAAAGTGAAATCTGACTTGGTCATAGAAAGCCTTCGTCCACCCTGATGTTTATTGGTTTTCAAGTTGTGATAGAAACATTAATGTTTTGGTAATTTATTATATCTACAACTGGGGGCATTTTAAAAATAAATGAAGATGAATGAACTGGAACTAATTTTCAGCAAGTCACATTACTGACTGGGGCAACTTCCCCTCCCTAAGTCTTGATACCAATGTGTTGTCTGGTTAAACATCAATATACTGTATTTGTATAACACTCTAACAAGACAGAAATGGCTGTTTCCTGCTTCTATTCAGACCTCTGCAAGGAGCTGGTAAAATACCAAGAGAAGGAAACAATTTAGTGTGTGTGTGTAGGGGGGGGGGGTCCTCCCCTTCTCAAATGTGTGCTGCTTAATAGAGCCCTAGAGCATCCAAAGACCTTTATGTGTACAGCAAGCACCCTATTTCCCACCCCTGCCTCCAAAACTGCAGATGCTGCAGGCTATATGGTCTCTCTATAGTACATTTTCAGATTTTTCATCTCTCCAGAAATCAAGAAGGAAGCTGTGGGTTGTGTCTATTGCAATCCTTTTCACACTTTCTTCATGAGTGCATTGATTTCCCAGGCACAGATATCAGACACACAATTGGCCCCATGACCAAAAATAATATATCTTTATTGATTCTCAATGATTTATATTAGGAATAGACAACTTATGTCCCTCTAAATATTGTTGAACAGGAATTCTCACTTATGCCTCCCCACTGACTATGTGGCTCAATGGGACAATGAAATTTGTAGTCAGACAACATCTGGAGGTCTCCAACTGCTTGCCCTGATTTACTGTGCAATCTTGTGCTTGTTTATTCAAAATCAAAACCCATTCTCACTGATATCAGTAGGGATAGGGTTGAAATAAGTCCCCATAATTCTTCCTGTACATGGATAGAAAATTATCTCTTTTATTTTTATGCAATTACAGAGATTATTGTGGTTTATTGGACCATGTCCACACAGAGAGAAATTTAGAGCGCTTCCAGATTAAGCCTCTATTAGCACCGTCATGTTGTCTCATTCACAGAGGTTTTCCAAGCCGTACAAAGGACATAGTCTTTCACCCATAATTCTCCTGGGTTTCCTTACCATATCTTTTGTCTTTCTTCTTATAGAAAATCCAGTAATAAGAAGAATAGCAACAACAACAAGAAAAACAACAACAAAAACAGCAACAACTACTACTACTATTTAAAAATGGGATTGCAGCACAGTGTCTTCTCAAACCTAAGAACCTTCCATATGAAAACACTGGTAGTCTCATTGAAACTACTGCATTATACCATACAGTATATTTACATATATACATCCAGATGAATCAATGGTATACAAGCTTTAGCAAAGCAAAATGTCCCTATATATGTTCTCTGCTCAAATATTGAAGCATTGTGAAGCATATTGAAGCATTGAAACACTCAATACAGTCCAATTCACTGTATTGAGTGTTTTTATCTTTCCAGTATTGTAGTATCAGTATTTTAGATGTCAAAAGAGCACTGCTGTCCATTTGCACTGACAGTGCCTTTACCTTCAAGAAAGAGGTAGTTAATGTAAAACAGTGTGCATATCAGAAAATATCAGAGTTTTCTAGTACAACGTTTTCCTGAATTACCCCTTCCACCCATTAGATTGTGTTTATGCACAATGGGTTAGATGGGATGGAGTGGAAAAGCAACAGAAAATTGTTGCAAATGTAATTTGGTAGCTCAAAGTCTGAACAAAACAGATAAATTAAAAAAGAAGACATTATGCTGGATTGTGAGCAATGTAATAGCTGCTCTGCAAAAACTGGTAAACTGGAATCCAGAAATCAGGGGAGAAATTTGAACCAAGAGAATTATGCAAATATACCTGTGGATTTCCCCAATCAACCTCCTTGAGGGCCCATGGCTAAGATGTCAAGCATGTTCCTATGCATTATAGCAAAAAAGAAAGGTTGAATCAAAGTTGTGGAAACTCCTGTACCAAACATGATAGTTATATATTAGCTCCAATATCAGAGGCAGTAGGTCTTTCAATATACATTTTTAGGAAACACAAGTAGAACATGTTATTGCACTTGTGGGAATAAAATGTTGGGCTTGTACAAAACATCATGCAAGCCATCTCACAAAGGTTTTTATAATTCATTACAACTTCATCACACTAGGCATTGTTTGCACCAGCTGTACTAGCTGTTTTGCAACTATTTGCATGAGTACCAGTAAAATATACAACCCCTTGTGGAACAACTAAGCCTCTTGTACTTTCTCTGCTGGTCTTATGGTGGAAACAACAGAAGAAGGAGGTTGAAGTTAGGAAGTGACATGGAAGTCACACCTCATAAGCATCATGAGGAATGGATCTGCGGAACTCAGACTTGAAGTAAAATGCTTTCATTTCACTATATGTCTGTAGCTAGGCAGACACCACTTTACAATGCTTGATAACCAATTCATCTGTGCCAACAAGGTGTCATTCAAAATTTCACGGAATCTAGGAAATACTTGTAGGCCGTAATTCAGCATTAAAGTCACAACCACATTTGGAATGCAACCAGTTAAGCAAATTTTGCTGATGGATCTTGGCAATGAATAAGTTGACATCTGAATAAGTTGCTATAGAAGTTAATGCTGGGTTACTATGAAATAAGCGAACAAAAGACAAAGCATTTCTACAGATGCTGTTCTTCAAAGGGGAATGCTCCTTTATCAGTTCGTCACATCTATTCAGCTTACTGTTATTTTCTTGGATAAAACAGTTCCAATTTCCTAGATCATTGACATCAATGAATTCAAGATTTCATCTTGGGATGGAAAGGTTCTTTGATTTAGCCACTGCATAGTGACCCCATTTTTAAAAACTGCCCATTAGAGTCCAATTCTTAGGAGAAGCAAAGGTTAATTAAATGACTATTTAGAGTACACAGAATCATATTTTTCCCCAGTTGGTCTTTAATCTAATTTGGAAATATACCAGAAACAATTTCATAGAGCTGAGACACAGCATTGCTTTCTATCAGTTCAGCTCCAGAAGTTTTCCTTAATTAATTTAGAGATGAATTCTGAAGTTTGTATTAATTCCCTAGACGGAAAACTCCATAATGAATTCTTTAAAGAAATCAATACGGAGGTCAAATTAAAAACGAATAGTGTGGTGTGACCCCTTCAAAGAATTAATGAATGTGCCTCAAATTTCCAGTAGTGATGACAGCAAAGCAAATGGAAAAAGTCTCAGAGAGTGCTTAATTGCAATAATGCTGGGCCATAAAAGTCTTTTCTCCTAATCCCAGGAATGTTGGGAGGGGAAGTATGCTCTGATCCATCCACACCCAACTCAGTCACTTGCTGCAAAAGATCCCATGAGAATGGCATCAAAAGCTGCCAAGAGTTCAACAAGAATCAGCCTAGTTGTACTCCCTCTGTATTTTTCTCAGAAGAGGTGAAGCTACAGGGTTAGAAAACTATTCCAGTGCCAAATTCAGGCCTAAATCCTGATTAAAATGGACTCAAGAAATCAGCCTGGATATGGTCCATCAGCACAAAATGCACAAAAATCTGTGGCCCATAGTATGCACCTTACACACTGAATTAAACTTTCTACAGTTCCTTTCCATTTCCTTATTTTCACTAATACTCTGCATCAGAAAGTACCACTGCACTGCAGGCTCTTTTAGAATAAATTACTATGGCATGGATTAGGTGATAAAAAATATCAGTACTGTGTAAATGGAGGAAGGTGAGGAGTAAGCTCAGGACACAATCCTTAGGGTAAGAAGGAATTTTACAAGTAGATAAGCATTTTTAGATGTGAACTGTTGACTGTGTGCACATTGCCAAGGTTGCTTGCACACAGGTTCTAGGATTCAGCTTCTGTATTGCTCGCTGACCAAGGCCTGAATGCAGTGATCCACCCAGCAAGTATCAAACACAGGAGGAATATCCCAAGGCCAGGCTGTCTTGAAGAAATTCATCTACAATCGGGCAGTCAGTGTATCTGGACGGACCATCAAGATTGGTGAAACCAAGTATAATAATGAAACATCTGTACAGATTATAATCAAAACAGCTTACACATAAAAAGCCGTGGTATATTTTCAAATGCTCTGGAGCAGGGGAAAGCCTTGACCTGCTGCTGAAAAGATCATAAGTGCTAACATCAGACAGAGGACATGAGCCCTGAAAAGTGTGTGTCGGGGACAGGAATCGGTAGAAGGGCTTTCTTCTTCATTCTCATCCTCCAAACCTCTGTCAGAAGAGGCACTCTGAGGAGGGGCTTAGATATTCATCATAGTGTAGGAGTATATCAGTGAAATAACACTTAAAAGCACCAGTATCAAAAGCTGGTGGTAGCAGAGGACAAGAAAGGAAGTGAGGTGACTCTCCTTCTTCTGCTTACTCCCCAAAATTCTCCAAACCCTATATTACCAAGCAGACAAGTCTCCTGCTGCAGTACTCCAAGGGATAACAACGGAACATATTCCCTGGATTCTGGAGGGCTGGAATGCAATTCAATTTGCATGATGATGGTGATGGTGATGGTGATGGTGATGATGATGATGATGATGATGTCTAAATTTATATCTATACATATACATTACCCTCCGCACATTTTATGCAAATCACTTTTGCACTTTATTTGATGATACATTTTCTTCTTTTTGGTGGTTCACAAAAGACCCACTGTATGTACTTACATTATGGTTGAACTCTTAACTTGAGTGATGAATTTGCCTGAAATTTACAGTGTTCATCCCAAATGAAATGCCCTTGCCATGTCCCCTTTCTGCCTGTTTTATCCATTTCATATTCTAGTCATTTGTGTTGACCACTTTTTGCTTTCATGCCCATAGGGAAGATCAGAAAAGTGTGCTACTCTCCTTGATTCAGCTTTTCTTTATATGGGAATGAGATTTGGGGCTTATACATATGACCAATGAACAAGCACAGCCCCCTGCTATTGTTCTGTGTTTGCTTTGAAATTAAGTGCAGCCTTTATTTACAGTATTTCTATTTATCTTATGAAATGGCATAGACAGAACATAATTACTATATCTAGATCTGCAAGAACTCATTTAGCAGAGAACACAATTTCACACTAAAGAATAAGGGTGTCATTTTACACCATTTGGCCAGTATTGCCTTAAAAAGGGGTGAAATTTCTTTCCCAATATGCGCTTTTCATACAGGTATAATGCCACCATCATTTTGTTCCTGAAATAGTCAAATAAATGAAATAGGATTTTAATGTGCATTTGAAAATTCTATAATGGGGCATCACATTGCCAGCCTATGCAAATAGTGCTTCTGTTGCACAGTGCATACCTCCAACAACTGGCCCAAGGATCATTCTTATTTCCATTTTCAATCCAAGGAATGGAAAGTTAAGATTAACAGACCAATTGGAAATACAGAAATATTCTTTACTACATACTTTTTCTATTTTGAATTTGCTTTGTGTTTATCAGGCTTATTTACCAGAAATGAAGGTAGCATGCCATCATTTTTGCCTTCATTTTTTCCAGTTCCATCCTGACTTTACTTGTAAGCTTAGGTCCAAATATTTTCACTTGATAAATTTAGGAAGCAGCTGGTGTCAATTCCCAGTGATCTGGTAAACAAAACAAAACTAGGAAAACCAGGAAAACTATCACCTTTGCTTATTCTCTCTCTCTCTCTCTCTCTCTCTCTCTCTCTCTCTCTCTCTCTCTCTCACACACACACACACACACACACACACACACACACACAGAAAGAGAGAGAGAAAGAGCGCAAACTGTGTTATATTTAGCCTACTGTTGTCTTAACCTTTCTTTGAAATGTGAATATCAGCTCTGCCCACAGAGGACTACAGCTGTGCTAAGTGGCAGGAGAGAAAAAGTTTACTGATGTGTAATCAGAAATCAAAGTAGGCTGGCCCAAATGATTTCATTGCACCCTTTAAATGCCTAAGGGTCCTGATTTAAGAGCTGTATCATCATATCAATAAAGCTCATGTTAAAAATAAATCTCATGTTAGAGAGAGAGAGAGAGAGAGAGAGAGAGAGAGAGAAGCAAGCCTAGGTAACAAGTACACTCCTAGTATGGACTGTCAGTTTGTGTCCACATGTGAGCTTCCATATTGCTAGTTTGGTGCTTCTGCAGAAATCCACATATACAAGAGGAGCAGTTCCTGAAAAAAGAAGTCCAAACTATAAAAGTCACTGAAGCAGGGAGGGGGCAACCAATCTGTTTTGAAGCTCAACTTGTCTCATTCCTTGTGTTCATTAACACTCTGTTTTTCTCTCCCTCAAATGGGGAAAGTGTACATTTCAAACGGCAAACATGTGCATTTTTAATAAACCCTTCATGGGCTAAAACACAAAAACACAGTAGTGTTTCCAAACAAAGTTTGGAAAAATATACATTTTTGAAGTGATATGCAAATGATGCAATAATGCATAATGCAGTACTCCAAACAAACAAGCACTATGGTGAGCAACAGTGCATCTAGTTGATGCACTTTTTGTTCATTAAATTTATAAACTGGATTTCTGGTCATTTTGTTTGGTTATTCGAAATATACATTTTCAAAAGTGTACATTTTTAAAAAATGTGAGTATAAGCCTCATTTCTGAAAATAGGACTCCCACTGGCATTTGGAGTGGTGAATGAGACGTGTTTGTGTGATTTGCAAATGTAAATAAAGTTCTTGTGCATGCATCTGTTGAACTGAAAAAAATTAGGGAGTAGATAAAATGTGAGGCTCCTGGACTGATTCATGGTCTGAATGCACAATAAACATAATATTGTTGTATACAGTGGAGCACAAACTGAAGCAGCAGCATGTAAGGATTAAGAGTTCATCACTGTGATTCTACGAACTACTTGTTCATGTTGTAGAAGTTCTTGTTGCACCTAATGTTTTCTACAAACTGTGCAAAGGTCCAGTAACAATATAGCCAGGGCCTGCTGCTATAATAGATACCAGAGAAGACAAATTCCTCTTAGTCCCAGCCTAACTGATAGAGTAGGCAGTGTGCTGTTTCAATTCTCCCTCTGGTACAGCCACAAACAGAAGGATGCTTTGGGAAGGGGAGAACAACATGACAAATATACAGTGGACCATGCTGTCTTACCTTCTGTCCATGCACAGATATGAATCTCTTGCTAACTGTAACATCCGGGGGTGGGGGGTGAATTAGCCCTCTTCCCCTGGTCTCACTCTGTAGATATAATGTTCATATAATCTGTGACAACTTAAGCCAGTGTATTACGTACACACAGAGAGATGTGCACACACTGTTGTTATGGGCCATCAAGTCCTTTCTGACTCAAACTGACCCTATAAATGAAATCCCTCCAAAATATCCTATCCAAGACAGTCCTGGTCAGGTCTTCTAAATTCAAGGTTGTGTTTCCTTTATCCAGTCAATCCATCTCATATTTGGCCTTCCTTTTCTTCTTCCACCTTCAGTTTTCCCTAGCATGATTGTCTTCTCCAGGCAGTTTCACCTGCTCATGGTGTGCCCAAAGTATGGGAGCCACAGTTTTTCCATTTTTACTTCTAGTGAAAGCTGTGGCTTGAATTGTTCTAGGACACACTAGTTTGCTTTTCTGTAAGTCCAGGTATTCACGATTCTCTCTTCCAGCACCATGTTTCAAATGCATTAATTTTCTTCCTGTCAGTTTTCTTCACTGTCCAGCCGTCACACTTGTATATAGTGATTGGGAATACAATAGTTCAGATGATCTTGGCCTTAGTGTCCAGTGAAACATCCTTAAACTTGATTATCTTTTCTAGTTCCTTCATCACTGGTCTTCCAAGTCACAATCTTCTTTGAATTTTGTGGTTACAGTTTCCATGTAAAGCCTAGGTTTATAAACTCTTTCATAATTTCAAATGCTTCTTCGTTAACTGTAAAGTTGTGTTATTCTTTTGTGGCCATGTTTTTTTTTTCCTGCTACAGTCCTGCTTTTGCACTTTTCTTCTTTTGTTTTCATCAACACACATGCTAATTCTTCATGATTTCAGCATCAATGATGAGTTGACATGAAATTTCAATGTGCTGTCACAGAAACAACAGCGCAGATAAAGCATTCATATTGTTTCAATGCCACACTTGTCATAGTTCAAACATACATGTGCGATAAGTGATGTCTCTACAATTAAAGTTTACCAGCAGTTGAAAGTATTGGACAAAAAACACTTACTCTAGATTCATTAAAATGCCCTTTCACATATGCCTTCATGGGATGATGAAGCCATTAAAGAATCCAGTGTATGCATGAACCAGCCTTGCATTATTGCATTTCCTTGACCAGCTGGTTCGGAAAAATAGGAAATGTCTGAATAAGATGCAGTCCAAGAACTGTCTAGATAATATGCTAGCTTTCTCCCCTCTCTGATGCCATGGTGTCCGGTCAAAGGAGGGAAGACACTTCAGCTGCTGTATCTAAACAGCATAGCATGGTTTGCCTGATGATGCTAGAAAACCAGTCTGATGCCCCTGCTTTGCTTTTTGCTTTGTTTTGCTTTGCTTTGCTCAGGCATTCAGACAAATAGATGAAGGTGCAAAGCATGTAGATAAACAGCATTCTGAACTTCAGGGAGGTCTCAAAGTGCTTTGCTGGCAAGGCCAACCCACATATCCCTGTACACATGTGTGTGCATGCACACACTCACACACTCAAATTCACTCCATTTATTATTTACTCAACAGCTCACTGACCTATTTATATAACCAGTAAAATAGCTTGCCTTTTTGGTGAAATCTCTTTCCACAGTACATTGACACTGAGGGATAAGTCAAAAGCTGTACTTTCCACAAGGCACTGGTGTGTATCATTAATATGATACCCCATATCGTCCATGCTGTGTGAATAAGGCCATCCTTAATTTATGTTTTGATGGCATATGAAGCAGGGAAATTACACAACAATAGTGAAACCTGATATAGCAGCCCAAAGCACCTTGTTGTACTTTAATGTAACTTGTTTATTATTGTTGGCTACTGTGATCAGTATAGTATTGATTAAGTGAAACATGATTCCTGTAAACCATTGCAGTAAAACTACTTGCAAGGAAGAAATTTATCTGATTTATTCTCTCAGCAAACCACAAAAAACAAAAAAACAAAAACAAACCAGTTTTATGGTAACAGCAACAATAAAAGCTTCTCAAGGGCAGAGCTCCAGTGCTGATGAATGCCAAGAATTCTCAAGGATGTTCAAACAATGGAGAAATAAGTTTTGTGTAATAGGTTTAGACAACATGGAAGATCTACAGCTGTAGAACCCTGTGCCGTAGCTAGTTATTACATTGATTTATACTATAAGCTTTTGTCTGATCTTATCATTTATCTTGTATAACACACTCTCATTGGTACATTCTTCTGAACAACTGACAGTGTCCTCCTCCTCCTCTTTAAATACCTAAAATATTGCTAAGTACTCTGCAAATAATACAATAAATAGATGTCTTCTTGAATCATGTAGAGACATGACACAAAAGAAAGACGTGATGGTCACAATGATTCAGTGACAATTCACTGATTTTAAGGGCACAGACATTTCAGATTTATGGGACATAATATGGCAGGGGTCAGAGGTGGCAAAAACGATATTTCAGGGGGACAAACATGGCATTTTTAATGCCACAGAGCACTAAAAGTGTCACATTTAACTTATTTCTAGGTTAAATTTGACTGTTTTAGCACTATGTCACTGCTATAGAGTGTTAAAAGGGTCAAATTTAGCTTTCAAACAAGCTACATTTAACCCTTTTAGTGATACTAAGTGCTACTGAATGGGTTGCCACTGCACTGTGGAAAAATGATGGTGTTTTGTTTTGTTTTCTCGTTTGGATGTCCACCGACTGTACAGCACTGCATGCAGCGAAAATGCCCCCAGACTTTCATTAGTAGAGTGTATCTTTGCATAGTCTAGCCTATGAAAAGGAAGAACTTCACACATTGTCCTCTGCCCTGGGCCCAGTTTACACATGTCCTATTTATGGGTTTGCCAAAAAAGTGTATCATAGAAATATGATTACCATATTTGCAAATACCTACAATGCCAGTGCACTTACCAGGAAACTGTGATTGGTTATCTGTCAAGTGTACAGGTTTGATTCTACAAAGTGTATAGATATCCCTGTATAAACTTTCATCAGACTTTACATAGATCACCAGAATGGCTTCCCGCTTATACTACCTAAGCCCAAACTTTTGGAATCTTCTCTACTCCAATTTTATTACTTTCTGGGCCATTCTAAACAAACATGTGAAGGAACAGATCAACTTTTCATTGGGCTGCAACATATTAGGGAGTAGCTCAGGGATTCTGAATATTGGGCTCCTTCAAATGTAGAAAGGTATAGTGGTTAGAGTACCGTATTAGGAGTGTTTACAACTGGATTCAGATTTCTGCCTGCTGTGCAAAGTAGTAGTGTGCATGTATATAATTAATATCAGTATTAGAGTCACAAAAACAGACTCCCAGGCCATGGGCCATGTTAGGTAAACCTGAATTCAAGGGCAGGGACCTACCATTCTGGGCTAACCTGTGTGAGAATAAGTATGCATGATGACTAGAATTCTTGTGGTGAAAAGGTCAGGCATTTTCCCTTAAAGGCATTAGGCAAAGTGACCCTGCCAGGATGACTACCATTGCCCTTGGCCAGCACAATGACACCCCAAGAAATTATGGCATCAACAGCAGTCAGCAAACACAGACAAAGAA
The DNA here is from genome assembly GCF_004798865.1 of Varanus komodoensis. Lineage (NCBI taxonomy): Eukaryota > Metazoa > Chordata > Lepidosauria > Squamata > Varanidae > Varanus > Varanus komodoensis. Next base: position 134,500,616 of record NW_025335268.1, read on the forward strand.
GTCATATTTTACTCATAAGGAAAAGACATGGTTACCTAACAAAAAGCAATAGGTAAGTTCATCCAGAGCAAACAAGTAATTAGCATATATCTGGGAAACAAGGGAAGCTTTCCATTCCCCTAAAAGCAAGTGCAGAGGGAAAGGCTGTAAAAGCCAGGGGCTTGGAAAATGGAAATGGGCAAGCTCTGAACACAAACCTGCCCACCCAGCCTGGAATGTGGACTTTTTGAATGTGGACCTTTCCTGTATGCACAAGGGACTGCTGTTGAGAGTCAATTGTGCAGAACAACCAACAGAGGTAATAGCTTTGGGACTTTCTCACTTTCTCTTTTTTTCTGGTAGCTTCTCTTTACCTTATAAGGCTCTTAGGCAGGATGAAATTACAATAGCAATATTGGCTGCCTAGACAAAATTGGGCTATGTTTTTTGTAGCCGCTCTATATTTTCTTCTGAATAAGCTTTCCTTTGTTTTCTAAGTGTTGTGTGTGTCTTTGTGAATTCAAGGCTAGGACACATTCACCTCCAATGTTAAATGCTGGCAGAGAATCCCAGACCTCTCAAGGGAATCCGGAAAGCATTCCATCGCTCTCCAAGATTACCTGGCACAGCACCTTGAGCCTGTACTAGCCATGAACTGCCAGCCCAACCAGTTTCACAGGCTATTGTGAGAATAAATAGTGGAGAGAGAGAAATCTTTGGGGAAGGGCAGGATTAAGTGCAATAGTCAAATAGAATGCTGGGTAGAAGGCTTTGGTAAACTTCCCTAACCCCAGAAACTAGTACATGCAGATTGAGATATTTTTATCTCCCCAGAAAAGATTAACACCTGTTACCCAGCCATCACCAACCTGGTGCCTTTCAGCTGGGTTGGCTTGTATCGCCTATAACTCCCCCAGCTAGCATAGCTTGAGGAAAATAACAAAGTGGCCAGTCCTCTCTCGTTCTGGTACCCTATCTGATGTGGACTGAATATGTTCAGTGGACACCAGGGCCCACAGAATGTTGTGTGTCACGGGAAAAGAATAGGAGACTGTGGGGAGGATTGTGGCATGAGCAAGTGTGTGCCCCCAGTGTGTGCCCCCAGCACTGTCTCAAGGAAGGTATGACCTGGTTCCTGGTTAGAATATTCCTGTGAAGGGATGAGGACATGCTACACGATTTTGTTATTGGTCCCACAAGTTTCCTTTGATAGTGAACTCAGGAGGTACACTGCCTATCGGTTTGGAAGATGCATAGACCCTCCCAACTAGAAAAGGGGTGTTTTGGATTATGATGATGGTGGTGATTATTTGATGCATTTCTTACTGTATGTCTGCCTTTTAAGGCTGCCAACAAAAGCTTATAGGCTAGTTTATTCAAAGAAAAGGTTGGAGGACCCAAGTCAGCCTAATGACAATTAAGCATGCTCAGTGGATCCCAGGAACCATGAAATGTTGGAACAGAAAAACAATAAACCTGGAAGAAAGCTGAAGAATTAGCCCACTTGGTTCTTTATAGCCAATAGTATGCTGCAGGAAGGCCTGAGCAACTAGCCTTAATCTGAAGAGGCAAGCCTCTATTAGAGCATGTGGTTGTTTTACAAGATTGTGTTCTAGATCTTCCTTCTCTTCTTTATTAGTCTTGAGACCACTATTTCAGTATCTGATATTAGTTGGCATTTGGAAGAATAGATAAATAATGATCCTAATCACAACTGCTTTTCAGTTTATACTGAAGACTGGCTTTGCCTTGTAGCAGGTAGTACCTGATTCAGGTGAATCAAAGCAGCAAGTTATGTAAGAAGTTGATCCTAGCAAGGGTTAGGCATTCAGGCACAGGCAGTAGAGATTAGGGATGTGTGAGAAATTCACTTTGGGGGAAGGAATCCACTCAATTCCTTGGACTCCTTTCCCCAGACCTGGGTCAGCTTTCTAATGGCTGTGAGTCCAACTTCCTGGAGAGTGTGCCAAATGTTTGTATGGACACCCACCAAATGGCATTCCTTTTCCATACTCGGCACCTGTGTTTGGGTTGCACATGCTGTGGAAGAAAGTTGCCAGCTGCAAAACCAGACTTTTTTTTAAATTTATATCCTGCCTTTTTCCTACAAAGGGCTCAAGGCAGCTTACATCATTCTCCTCCATCTTATCCCCACAACAACAGCCCTGTGAGGTAGGTTGGGCTGAGAGTCTGTGACTGGCCCAAAGTCACCCAGTTGGCTCCAGGGCCGAGAGGAGACTAGAACCTGGATCCTCTGAGTCCCAGTCCCAGGCTCTTAACCACTACACCACACTGGCTCTCCTGACTTTTCCATACCGACCGCACTGACTTTTTCAAGCCTTTGTGGCATCCTTTAGATCAGCTCATTTCCTAAGTAAGGACTGAACACAAAAAGAAAGTGAATGGACAGCAGAGAGCTAAACTCCAGGGAGGATGGCCACAATCATAGCAAAGATACGTTGCCTGGTACTCTTTGGAACTGAGAGTCAGATTACACCCACCTCCCAAACATGCACCTCTGTTTACCTTCCAAACTGCATGCTTTTTCTCACATTCTTCATTGTTTAATACTATGATATATCGAAACACATACTTTTTCAAATTCTCTCCATCCGAGCTCTCACACTCATCCTGAAAGAACTAAATTGACCAACCGTTTAATGAAACAGGGGTAACCAATGCCTTAGTATGAAAAGGAAAATGTGCCATGTCTTAGTTGAGGACAACAAGCGCAGCCATCTGAAAGAGAGGCTAGCCCCACCATTCCTTTGAAAATATGGCCCAGTTTTATGCTCAGTAGGAAATACGCACGGATTCTTTGTTCGCCTTTCCCCGCCTCCCAATTTCTTACAGGCTGCCCAGTGTATCAATAGGAGCAAGTGGAAGAGTTATATCAAGTAACCACAGCAACTGATACCCCATTAACCAATTCTGTTGTTTCAACACAGGGGACAAAAATAAATTATACGAATGCTATTCCAGAAAGACAAATGTACTTAATTGGCCTCCCATTTGCTACACGGTAGATAATAAATCACAGTGCTGTGAACGTGACCTTCCTTTCTGCTATCAGCCCGATCTTCTTTGAGCAGGAATACTGAAAGTAGCAGTCTCCATGGTAGCGCTGTCAGCATCTCAGAATTTCAGGCAAGAAATGCAGGCTTCTGGATTAACAGAGAAGGTCCTGGCAGAGCTTTGCACATCTGGCTTTCTTTGCAGCGGGTTGCAACAATTTCCAGCTATATCACTGGTTTTTGCTGAAACTGAAGCCATGAACTATCCTGGCAGCATGCCAATATTATTCTCAGGGAAAGTTGGATTGGTCTGCTTAGGTAAATGATTGCAGGAACTGGATGCAGGGAGAGGATGATCAACGCAGGGAATTGTGCCAGTCTGATCTGCAGTGAATACATGTATCAATTAATTAATTAATTAATTAATTAAAGGTGTTTTCTTAACATATGCAACTACATAGAAGAAAATGTAGAATAGAAAATAATATAAACAGAACAAAGTAAAATAAAGAAAGTGAGCAAAGTTGCCAAGTGAATGTTGAACAAATACAGCTTATGTTTTCAGACCCCTAGAACTGTCTCTTCCTATCTCCCCACACTCTATGAGAGTTTACAAAAAAGGAATCATTAATCTATGCAACACCAGATTTTCTAATCAGTTCAAGTTCTACTGCTTTCCTTTTTCCTCTTCCAAGCTCCCCTGAACTTCCATTAGTCATGCTGAGCACAATAAAATTATCATTTATTAATTTAGAAAGTCTTTAATTCTGTCTTTCATCCAATGACTTCAGAGCAATTTAAAATAATAAAAATAACAAATATGTCACCGTTGCAGTAAATTTCTTTAAGAAATGGAGAATGAACACACAGACAAGCATCATCTTGCATATAATAAAAGAATCTTATACATGATACTGAATGAAGGGTTATTTTCTCTTACTAGGAAGATGGCATTTTAACTTTCCAAGATAATCCTCAGGAAGTCAAAGGCAAATGTCACAACTGCAAATGTTAACACCAATATATAATTATTTAGGTTCTGGGTGGATCTTGAGATATGTAAAGAAAATGATTCATTCTCTCTGTGTTAACGTCTACCCAGTTCCATCTTTGACAGCTCCATGCACACACATGGACATCCCTGTTTCTCTATGTCTCCATGGGCATTGTAGGATTCACTTGAAGGGGTTCTCAGACCTTTGGATATACAGTTGTGGTGGGGTTGCAGAGGCAAACAAGAGACAGATGCTCCATTATTTTTGATTTGGTTCCAATCCATAAGGAAAAGGAAAACTGTGGAAGTTGGTTCTCTACAAGAAATTGTATTCAAGCTTTGTTCTATAGTCTTTGGCATTCAAAACTGTGTGCACTAAAGGCATAGTTCTCAAGCAAGTTATTTACAAATTATGCTGAAACAGAAGCACTGTAATTCTTCGATTTGCATAGATGTATCAAGAACTGGTGATATCTGTCTCTGATTTAATTTGCCAACAGCAAGTCTATACAGATGTATGGAATGGTGTAATCCTCATAAACCAATCATTCATATAAACTGGTTATAATATATGGATTCTGTTTAGATACAATGGTAGATATTTATAGGTGATCTTTTCTAAACTGATCTACACTCTACTTACATTGCTTGAGAATAGAATACTAAAGAAACAACCATTTTCTGACCCAAAGAATTCCAGAGCCATAGGGAAAGTGAAGTGCAGCATGTGACTCCAAAGGAGAAGACCTTTTCCATGGTGATACTTTGTTTGTGAAATGATGTCTTCAGACAGGCTCTTCATGGCCATTTACTGGATGGCCTGTCTAAATGTCATAAATAAATTCTGGACAATGCTTTGTGCAGTGCAATATCTGTGATGGTTGTTTCATACATTCAACTTATATCTTGATGTTATTGCCATTACATGATAAATATGCATTTGCTAACTCACTTTGTAACAAAATATCACTTTTGGTGGAGGATGGGTTATAAAATTCGTTTGAACTTTTTTCCCAGTTCACCTTCATAAAAATACTTCTAGTTGCCATTCTGAATGTGGGTCTATGGTTCTGAAAAACTCACCAAATCTGTGTCACCATTGGGTCTTTCTGAAATACTTTCAGGCAAATATATAAATTAATTGGTTGTTAGGCTAACATTGTCTTGTGTGCCTCATTATCAATGGCTTTCCTTGTCAAACAAAGGTCTCCTTGTCAGACAGAGATCTCTTAGATAGAAATTCCCCAGGGAGCTTCTTCATGCAAAGAGTAGAATTGCACTGCATTCTCCTAAGGCATAGAGGTTTACCTGGAGTGAGAACCATTGAACCCAGTGAGAATTATGTCTCAGTGGGCATGACTAGGACTGTGCTGTTAAACTAGCAATTTCCCTATCATGAGTAAAATTGACTTTGTGATGGACATTAAATTCCATAAAGAACTCTTAGCTGGATTGAAAACAGAGAAAGGTAAATGGATTGTGTACAGAAATAAATAAATTCCACTTTCTTGTTGTTATTCTGATGCTTACTGGTATGGTTGGCTGGTATTTCATAAGCAGATGTTCCTCAGAATTACTTTGCTGATATCGTCTCAGTCCAACCTCCAGAGTTGGTTACAGTCCCAGACTGCTGCCATGTCTCCTGGTTTTAAACTTTCACATTGCACTGATAACCTTTGAAGGGGCTACACCTCACCTCATGTAGCATTCCTCTCTAGATCATCCTAGTCCGAGGATATCTCATCTTTGGTCTCTTGCTCCTCAGCCACACAGAAGCATGCAACTGCAGAAACAAACACAAGCCCTTAGGAATTACAGTCAGCCTCTACTAGGGATGGTGCTGCTGAAAAACTAGGTCCTCCCATACTTCTTAACACCTCAGTTGACTGTAGAGAGGCCTTTGATCTGATCCAGCATGGCAACTGTTCTTATGTAGACTCTTGCTAACACAATGGCTACTTTTGGGACAATGTGCAAGCTTGTTTTTCCTGCATTGTACTGTCCAAGTTCCTGCCTTAACTCTCCAGCCTGTGGTGAGGTCATAGCCAGCCAGCCAGCCAGTCATAGAAGAAATAGTGATCAATTATTCTGCAAGATCTGTCAAATGTGACCAGAAGCTGTTGAACAGCAACCTAATCTGCTGTTCAATTTTTCTTTTTCAAGTGCCTTTTCTATCAGCTGCTTTGTTCCTCTTTCTTACCAGCTAAATATGGCTTCCTTGTCAAAACATCATTTTACCCCTATTACCTATTTCCAGAACATCTTTTATTATCCCGCTTTCAGACTTCAGCCCACAGACTAGCATGCAGCTGAAGCTGTTGAAGCAGCTTCTGATTTTCACTAGCAGCATTGTCTGGAGGATTTAGTCCACTGAAAACAATGCAGGCATTTTAGAGTGGGAAATAATCACCACCAGGAACTGCAATTAAAACAGATATATACAAACAAACAGAAATAGAAATGCACTGCTGAATAGAGGGGGAATGGAAATACATTTTCTTGCTAGATAAAACTTTCAGCTGTCTAATCTGGCAATAAAATTATTCATCACAATAAGTTATCTCAAATTTCATGGTAAGGGTTCATTCTGTATAGTAGCAGGAGCCCAGTGTTTTTATGGACTCTGAAATATTATACAAAACGTATAATAAAGGGATCATTTGGAGGATTGAGCCTTTTGGAGTAACTGCTACTTTTCACCATTGCAATCTGCTTGTTCACTTGCCTCTTGCTGTTTTCCATTCAATGGAAGAGATTGGAAAGGGGAGCAATAGATTCTGCTGCCAACTTGCTCTTGGCTTTCTGCCTGTTGAGCAAGCAAGTGGATGCAGCCATGAGAAAGAAGTTGAGGAGTAATATTTTGATATATATCCTGCCTTTTTCCTACAAAGGACTCAAGACAGCTTACATCTCCTCCTCCATCTTATCCCCACAACAACAACCCTGTGAGGTAGGTTGGGCTGAGAGTCTGTGACTGGCCCAAAGTCACCCAGTTGGCTCCATGGCTGAGCGGGGACTAGAACCCAGCTTGCCTGAGTCCCAGTCCCATGCTCTTAACCCTACACCACACTGACTCTCTGGTTCATGTCACTGAGAAGGCTCCTCAAGAGAGGAGAGGCATTGAGGGTATCTTAGCATTGGGGTTAAAGCTTGTCAAGCTAACATAGGAACATAGAAACAGAGTGAGTCAGAAAGGTCCCCCCACCCTGGGCTATCCAATCCGACCCCCATCTCTAGCCGGCTCCGCTCACGACATGCCTACCATGGGCATGTCTATCCTATCCTTGAACACCCTCACTGATGGGGCCTCAACCACCCTCTGTGGAAGCCCATTCCATACCCTTGGGGTCCTAACTGTCACGAAGTACTTCTAGCTGAAGACCTGCTCTCTGGAAATTCCAGTTTAAAGATAAAGAACAAAAGAAGGCAGGATAGGGACTTTACAATTGTCTACAAAGAGTTAGTGCCAGAACTGCAAGCTAAATGGGCAATCACGCATGTCACCTAGTCACAGTTTCCCATATATGCTGAGATGTACTGTATTCCTATTTACATTTTTATTCCAATCTAATAATTGTAGGTATTTCTAAATTTGCATATATATCAGTATATGCAGATTTTATGCAAATGCCATCATCCTCTGTTTTGGTAATGAATTTCCACTTGTATGACAGTTCATAAGTAGGTGCCCTTAATTTTCAGCAGATATTTGAATGACCTTACAAGAGCTGATTCATGAAATTTGGAACAGTACAAACAATATGAACAGTCATTTCCATTAGATTTTAAAGTTAGCTCTTTAATTATTCAGAAATGTCCAGTTCATTAGGACATTGTGATATCCTAACCAAAGTTCATTTGCAAGGTTTGTACACATGTATTTGTTACAGAATATGTATACCACTGAAATAAATAGTGATTGCTCACTCTCAGCTTTCCAGATACTTTATAAGAATTTCAGTTGGCCTCTACAAACTTCCAAAAAGTCAATATTTGGTAATTAGAATAAATGATTCAATATGATTTTTGTTATATGAAATTATTCACTTAAAATATGAAATGGTATCTGTAAGGTTACAACCAATTCATTAATAAACTAATCTAACCTTTGAAACTGAAAACTGTTTCAGTGCACTCTGCTTTCTAATTTATTTCCAGAGGATTCTTTTCAGATCAGAACTATAAGTGTATACATTTAAAGAAGGTAGTATTCCTATATTTCTGCAGCAGATATTGGGCTTTACCCAATTGCTATATTACAAGCTCTGCTGTGCAATTTTGCTCCAATTCCACATACCCCTATACTCTTGCTTAATTGCCAGAGAAGTATGGACATTTTATGATGCTGCTGACCACTGCTACTACGACTCATTGAAATCAATAGATAATGCTGGCAATGCAGTTTCTCCTGGCTGATACCAGCAGAGAGCTACCACTGACATTATTGTGGCTAAGAGAGTATGCTAGCTTAACTCTGCTCTGCGCATTAGGTGGCCTTAGCCCATCCTCACGCCTGAAATTGCAGTATGGAAATCATCTGCATCTGCATCAGCTTAATCTATCTTACATGATTGCCAACTCTGCAATTCTATGCATCCCTACTTGGAATAAGTCCTATAGAATTTAATGGACAGTATGTATATGACTGCAGTGTGAACAAATACATGCACTAAAGCATATAAAATACTTTAAAATCTCTCAGGCACTATATATAAATGCAAATAATTTGTGTAGAATTTTGTAATGTGATGGTAATAGTGTAACATTCTTTCAACTCATTGAAGGGTTGCATGCTAGAAGGTAGTATGGTTGATGCTTCATTTCATGTATATATTTGCCTTGATCCAGCACAGCCAATGTGGGGATGGAAATGACTTCCCTAAACAGTCAGATCCTTCTGCTTTGACCTGACTTACTATGTGAGAATGGAGGCTAACACTATATCCAACTTTTAGTTATTTGTTGCATTTTTATCCTGCACCTTGGCCAAAATGTCTGCTGGAGCAGATAACAAATAATCAGTTAAGCAATATACCTTATGGTTAAGTGCTTGCAATCTAAAAAGGGGAAGGAAAAGGGGATGGGTGAGAAAAGGGATAAAATGTAGCTGTACTTTAGAATGATCCTGATTTCCCTTCCCTTCCCTTCCCTTCCCTCACCCTCCCTCTCTCCAGTGGCTGCTGCCAGTCTAGGGAAGAGATCATGTAACCTGATGGATGCTTGACAGGATGATAGTGGAAAATCAAGGAACCTATGGAGGAACATAGCAATCAGGCTATGAGGAAGGCCTGCTGGGCCCCTTCTTCCTTTCTAAACGTCTTTGCACACTGCCTAGAGGGAACACAAGCATGTTGCCCCACAAGGAGGATGTCTCACTGGAAAAAAGGCCACTTCCAATGTTATGGGAAGTGGGGAGGTCACTTATGCCCCCAATTGTAAGGAACTACAGCAAATTGGCCTTTTTTTCTTTTCCTCATAGGAGTGAATGGCAGACCTTTAAATATGGGACAGACAGAAAAGGCTATGTTTGGAAAACCACTTGCATGGGGTTCAAAACTAGCTTAAGCACTTGGGGGGATGTCAGTTTTTAGGTAGGGAGCAGGTTTTCATTTATGTTTCTTCCCCAATGAAACATCTAGAATCAAACATATTCCTATTTACTTGGTGCCTATGCATTAATTGGGAAATGTCTTCCAGATATTTGCACATCCTAGAATGATAAACAATTCACTGCCAATCATGCTGAGAGATGGGTGGAGCATAGGGAAGAGGCCTGTTCTGGGTCTTTGAAGAGATATATTGTGCTCCATACCTATCATGCATCACTGTCAATGGATACCAGAGAACTCTGCATAAGAGATAAGGAGTAGGTCTTTGTAGTAGTAGTTTTTAGTTGTGAAGTCGTGTCTGACCCATCGCGACCCTATGGACAACTTTCTTCCAGGCCTTCCTGTCCTCCACCATCCCCCAGAGTCCGCCCAAACTCACACCAACTGCTTCAATGACTCCATCTAGCCACCTCATTCTCTGCCACCCCCTTCTTCTTTTGCCATCTATTGTTCCCAGCATTAGGCTCTTCTCCAGGGAATCCTTCCTTTTCATTAGGTGGCCAAAGTATTTGAGTTTCGTTTTCAGTATCTGGCCTTCTAAAGAGCAGTCAGGGTTGATCTTCTCTAGCACTGACCGGTTTGATCACCTTGCAGTCCAAGGGACTCACAGGAGTCTCTTCCAGCACCATGATTCAAAGGCCTCAATTCTTCGGCACTCTACCTTCCTTATGGTCCAACTTTCACAGCCATACATTGCAACCGGGAAAACCATAGCTTCGACTATATGTGCTTTTGTTGACAGGGTGATGTCTCTGCTTTTTAGTATGCTGTCTAGATTTGCCATAGCTTTCCTCCCCAGGAGTAAGCATCTTTTAATTTCTTGGCTGCAGTCCCCGTCTGTGGTGATCTTGGAGCCCAGGAAAATAAAATCCGTCACTACCTCCATTTCTTCCCCATCTATTTGCCAGGAAGTGAGAGGACTGGATGCCATGAACTTCCTAGTTTTCTTCATGTTGAGTTTCAAGCCAACTTTTGCACTCTCCTCTTTCATCCGCATCAAGAGGCTCTTTAGCAGGGCGACAGTATACAGCCTTGCCGAACTCTTATCCTGTGTTTAATGGGATCCAGTGCCATAACATCATCATCATCATGGGACGTAATGGGATTGTTGGGACATGGACCTAACCTGTGTCCTACATCTCTTGAATCCAGTTTTTAAAAGTTTTGCATGTTTCCCATCTTGTATACTGAATACTGTTCCATATAACTTAATGGGCCACAGAATATGCAGTCCAATTTTGTCTCAAAAACCCTGATGTGATATGCTTTTTTTATTAAAAAAAAAATGTTTGTTTCTTGTCATGCTGCTAGCAAGATATGGGATGGAACTCTAGAACAGGTTGCATCATTAGAAATTACTGACATATTTATAAAGACTAGAGAATTAATTCTGACTAACCCATACTCTACCTTTGCATTTCCATGCCACAATGAAATCATTTAACTCTACAGGGAATTAATACAACTCCTTTCATTCTAATTAAGGTCAATGTATGTCAAAGGCAGCATGTACACTGCATATCACTAGATTAGCTGTCTGTTTGGCAATACTTTTTAAGCATGTCAAACTTTTTACTACCTGCTGCTTTTCCTTTAGACACAATTAATCTTGTATTGAGGTGAAACCTATTTTGCATCCCCTACAGAACCCCTCCCCCAATCTTTCCACACTACACATGAAAAGTTGAATTTACAATGGATCCCTCAACTGCTGCTCTGTTTAATATTGGATAGAATAGCTGTACTCCAGAAAACAAATGGGGGGAAATGGGAAAAAAACAAAATGAAAAAACCCACCCAAGTGATTTCCAAAGAGTTAGATAGAGATAGATATAAATATAGTTATAGATATAATCCAAACATGACCATAGAATGTTTGACCAACTGCTATTGTCAGACTTCACCTTAACACATCCAAAACTGATCTCATAAATAAAAATGTCTATATGTCATGTAAATATCAGGCAAGACAATGAAGGACTACATAGCTATTTAGTACATTCCAATATGGAAGGCTTTGCTAACCTTTATGTTGGAGTGCCTGTTATACAAGAAATATACCTACAATCAAGTCCTTCAAGGACATTGTCAAAATCACTGAAGTAAAATATTTCACCAGATTTCAGCCTCCTGACATTTACATTATTCTTTCTATAAACCAAAACATGAATGGGGAACAAAAAATCCCAACATTTGCCTAAGAATAGTTATATGGGTTAGCTCTGAACTACAAACAGAGGCACAAAATGAGATTTAGTAGAGGTTGCCTTACTTTCTTTTGAAAGCCAAGAGTGTGGGCTAAAATATTCAATAAACAGAATTAAATTCAGAAAGTTTTTTTATGCTGATTTGAAGTCCATTGACCCAACTCTTGTTATACAGTTTGAAGGTCAATAGGTCAAGTACTGTGATGCAGATTTTACCATTATTCATTACTGCAGGAAAGATTAAGCCTTAAGATACCTGTAGTAGCTGAAACATGACATCCATTCATAGGATGATTCAACTATACTGGGAGAAATATTCAGTCAAACAAATGGAGTTCATATACTTCATGCGCTTTGCCTGAAACAGTTTTGTCTGGGGATATATACTGACCCCAAATGCAACTAATGTAAGGTTTCAAATTTATTTACTTATTTAAAATTGTTATATACCATCCAACTAATATATTCTTGGAATGGTCTACTATAAAAACAGAATAAAATGAAGCACAGCATGCAATAAAATAAACTCACATTAAAACCTAATCAACCTTAAAATAATGGGTGAATAAAAAGGTTTTAGCCTGGCTAAAAAAGAATATAAATTTGGTGCCAGGCGGACCTCCCTGCAGAGCACATTCCATAACTGGAGCACCACCACCAAGAAGGCCTTTTCCTTGATAGCCACCCTCCTAATCTCCTTCAAGGAGGGCTCAAAAGAAGGACTTCTGTGCCATATCTTAGGGGTAGGAAGGCACATATTGATACAGGATGATTAGTCAGTTTTGCATATGATCAATTACAGGCAACCTTCAAAGATTGCAGAACTCTATCACAGAAATTAATGGAACCATGTGTAAATAAAAGGCATATGATACATTTGTGTCCCAAAGCACCAAACTTAAAATTGGACCTACATATTGTTGATATGTATCACCATGTTCTCTAAGTCATGACTGTAATGTGAGGGCAATAATATGATTGCCTAAGAAATTAAGCTCTTGATGCTCTGAAGTGTTCTCATTATCTAAGAGATATCATTGTAATAGTATTAGGAACATAAGAAGCAGCCTTATACTGAATTAGACCATAGGTCTATCTAACTCAGTGTTACTGAACAGCAATTGCTTTCTGGGGCTTCAGGTTCAAGACTTTCCTTGCCCTGCCTGGAGATGCCAGAGTTTGAACCTTGGTCTTTCTGCAAGCAAAGTGTATGTTCTTTTGACTGAGCTATGATCCTTCATGCAGAACCAGAAGGCAAGATAGATTTTATTACAAATATATAAATTTCAGAAACATTCACCAGTAAGAGATTTCATCACCAAGTTCAATGAGTTACCAATGACTCCTTAATCTAGTCTACCTGATCAGCACTTTGAGCTTGATATACACAGGACTCACTACAGGCATTTTCATTAGAGAAGCACATCCTTGACATAAATTTACTTATTAGGGATTATAGCCTTGGATGCCAGATAAACCACTCATCCATTCATTTACAGAAATATTATATCTAGATGTATGCTCACCTCATTACATTCCTCTGTTAATAAGGTCTAATTGACCTTGACCTTTAATATTGCTATTATTGCTTTGTGCCTTGGATTTTGTCCTCCTGTACACTGAGGTTAAACTTTTAAAGCTACACTGACCCTCTACAGAGAGCAGTAAATGGCAATGCCATGACTTAATTGCACTTGAGAGGAATTTGAAAACCTTAGGTCTCTGTCCCTTGCTCTCTGCTCACCCTTGCACGAATAAATCTAAGCTGGAAATGAGTTGAAAGCTGGCCATATTTTGCACACAATCTTATTTGCAGAATATAAGTGACAATAGAAAATATATCCTGGGAACAAACAATTGGAATTTCTCTTATGTACGTCTGTAAAATATACACAGACCAGGACTGAGAACAGAAAATAAGGCAGAACTGGATACAGAAAACAGAGGAGAACAGAATACCCAACTGGAGCCAGCCAGATGAAGGGCTTCATGTAGCACTTGAGGGAAGGAAGGAAGGAAGGAAGGAAGGAAGGAAGGAAGGAAGGAAGGAAGGAAGAAGAGTTAGCTGACTATTCTGAAAAGAAACCAGGTCAAACAGGTCCTTATTTATTCCACTCTTCCTCAAGGAGTTCAGAGTGATATTCATGGTTGTAGCCTTTGTATCTTTACAACATCCCTGTAAGGCAGGAATGGGGAACGTCAAGCCTGAGGAGGGAGCTAATATAGCCCCACTGGGGTCGCAATCTGGCCCAAATAGCTGCGACCACTTAGCTTTGTTTCACCCCCTTTCCCCCAACTATTGACTGTTTGGTGGTTTCTGAGCTTGTGTGACATGCTTACCTTATCCATAAGGTTGAAATGCTTCTCCTAAGGCTAAGTTACTGGCTTTGTCATTGCCCTTTTGCCTTTGGCCCCACCATCAGTGGAATGTGCACCCAGGGATCTTCTCCTCAATTAAATTTGGTCTTCAGGCTAAAACAGGTTCAACACCCTGCTGTAAGGTAATTTCATCTAAGAAGTATGACAGGCTCATAATTACCCTTGAACTTCATGACCATACATGGATTTGACTTCAGCCATTCCTAATTCTAATCCAAACACAGGACTATTCACACAGTAGCTGCCAATGTGGGTGGAGTGCGACACCACTGACTCAATCGCCAATATGTGCTTGTCCATAGGCCTTACTCCATGCTCACACAGTTTGGGAAGCTGTCCATACATCGGGTTTCCCACATTGCAGAGATTGCCAGAATGCAAGGATACTGAAGGCAAGGCAGAGAGGCACCTGGCTGTTGGGAATGATGGGAAAAAAATAAAGATCATTGTGTATCCAAAGCAGAAATCAGTTTGCAGAATTGAAATTACAGGCGAAGGAATGCCTTCCCATCCTGTACCATGAGACATCACCAACAGCACATTTCCTTTTCTTAAGGACCTTTACATCCCTAACATAAAAGTCACTCACACATTTAGTATTTTGTAGCAAAGTGCCCCATTAACTTTCTGCTAGGTGTCTATCAAGCTATTTATTAGGCTTACATAAGGCACTGGTAGTGGATAGTAATGCACCATTTTGAAATTACTGAAGTACAGGTCCTTTTCTGACTGTTTCCAATTCACAGCTTCAATAAGCATCCCATGACAGCTGTCTTGTGAAGGAGACTTGAAATTCATGTGACAACTGCCCAACATAGTAGGATAACAGTATATAGTTAGCCATGGTTTGTTCTCTCTCTCTCTCTCTCTCTCTCTCTCTCTCTCTCTCTCTCTCTCTCTTTCTCTCTCTCTCGTCTGTAGTAAGGATAAATTGCACCCATACAGGGACAAAAGAGGCGGCAACAGTCAGTCCATATGATGAACTATGGCATAAAAGCAGTTTGCTATGCAAAGCCATCATTTTGTATGAAGTAACTTTTATTAAGCCAGGAACATATTCAGATTCAAAGAAGATATTAACTGAAAGACCTTGCTGACCAATGCTAAGTCTCCTAACAGGAGTGAATTTGGAAAGTGTTCAAGTGAATTCTCTACTGATAAGTCAAAAGCAAGCTCCTGTCTTCCTGAAACAGAAGATAATTTACAAAGTTGGTGAGAAAGTTGAAACAGCAATTTAATTTTTTGAAATATCAATGCATATTCATAGCTAGGTGCCAGTGAGGAAATTGCATTAGGATTGCAAAGGCCTTGATGCCTAGTGCCTACACTTCCTATGTACACTTGGTTTTTTATGTTCTGCAATTCACTTGATGGAAGACTCTAAGGATTAAATTTACAGTAAAAAATTATTTAAGGTTATAGGTACATTTCTGAATTTATGGCATTTTGACATTCAAAATGTGAGACTGAATTTCTACTTCCATAACCTGCTAATTATCCATGCACAGAGGGAAGTAATGAATTGAGTGAAGGACAGCAGAGCCCAGGAATTTGGCTGCAATGAATCACCAAGGAGTTCATTGAATGGAAAACTTTGAAGGAGTGTAGCTAAGCAGAAAATATGTTTTACTTGACTTACACTAGGGTCAAAAGAAGGAGAAAAGCTTGCCCAGTACTTAGTAGGTAGCCTGTAGGCTCTGACAACATGAATTAAATTTCCAGTTTGCTTTTTGCAGACTTTGTCTAGGGCCAAAATACACATATACACATCTGAGTGATTATAATGCCCTCCTAGTTAATTGGTGGCACTTTTATTTATAAATTCTTGTAATTCTGACTGTCTTCCTTTCCCTTTGTTCATCAACTTAGCTGTTCTGCTGTTGGGTGGGAGAAGGAGGGAGAAAATCTGTCTAGAGAGAATGAGAGATGGGGGCACTAAGGAGTATGGGTGTGGTGGACGTGGCATTTATCTGGTGAAAGTTACTACTGATCTAAAGCAGGGTAAACAGAAAGCAGAAATAGATGTGAGCTGTAAAAGTCAGGCTTGGGGTCATGCATCAGTAGCTAAAGCTGTAGTCTCAAGTAAGCAAGGGAATCACTTCTCTGTTGCCCAGACAAAGGAAGAAGACCAGGCTTTAATGACTGAAGACAATGTTTTAACTATTGAGGGCATGATACTTCATTCTCTTGTCTAATCACAGAAGCTTCCATTGCACATCCCCAGTCCCAGACACCTAAGCAACATGGTAGGCCACATCTTCTGAATTTTTAACCTCAAAATTTCAGATATTGTTGCCTCAAATGGGGTACAGAAAAAGACAAACCAAACCATTGTTATCAGTACCAAAGATGCTGCAGCCACTGCTTTCAACCAAACTATATGTGATATGGATGACTCTGGATTCCTATTATAATTGTAAGTGTGGCATTTTTGTCTCCTAGTGTTCATAAGTAGAAAATACCATTTGCTCTTGCAATTAATTCACTTTCTCCAAAGCAACAGACCCTGAGAAATAATTATGTTTTCAAATGTTCCATTGTATGCTTTTCAAATTAATGAATACACAAATGTATTTCAGTTAACGATATCAAATATGCAAGATGTGCAAGGTTTGCTTCCCCCAAATATACTTGATTAATCATTCAAACCTTAGTATTAATCAACGAAATATTTTTAATCAGCCAACAGCAGAGACATGTGTGTGTGTGTGTGTGTGTGTGTGTGTGAGAGAGAGAGAGAGAGAGAGAGAGAGAGAGAGAGAGAGAGAGAGAGAGAGAGAGAGAGAGATTTTCATGCTACCACAGGGATTACAAAAATGAGAGTGCTAGAAGAACACTGCCTTCTTTGAGCTTTTCCTTCAAAATGACAGTGCTTGTTCTTCACTTGATTTGAAGAAGTCTTACTGTGATGCCCATAAGCCTCCAAACATGGACCTTTATCCTATGTACCCTTCCTGTTCCCCTACCCTACATATATTGCTAAATTGCCTTTTTTTGCCCATCTAACTGGAAGAAGAGGCTAGAGAGGCTTCAAGATGAATCATACCCTGGCTTTTTCAACCTTCTCCCTATCCCCAAAGCATCCACTTTCTTCCTTCTTCCTCTTTCCTCTTCCAAGGTTTCTTTACTGACCTTGGAAAGCAGCCAGTGCAGCTTTTAGAGTTCTGATTACCAGTTTCAAGGAAATTGAAAATACCCTATATCTTCTCAGATGCTGGAATGAAAGAAGATTAAAATTAGAATGCTTAATTTCATCAATAAGTACACCAAATCTTCAATAATTTCCTTCAATTATCACATTCCACCAGCTATCACAGTACAAAATGCTGCAAAAGCAAGTGGACATTGTTAGTGTTGTCCAAGATAATTGAACATAAAAACTGCAGCTGGGTTGAAGATTCTCAGTGATAACACTTGTGGGCATTGCAAAACATCGGTACTACTTTGTGAGGCATACATAGAATAAAAAAGGGGAAAAAGACTTTTTTGAATTATTGTTAATTCGGTAATACTTCAGAACAAGACTTAGCAAATTTATCTTTCAGGGTTTGGGAAACCTTTGCAAATACTCTGTCAGCCCCTCCCCAAGACCACCATTAAATAATAATTTTGAATATAAGAAGTCATACACCTTCAACTGGTAATCTTAATGCTTAATAAGGTATTGTCCATGTGCCTGGGCTGCAAAGATACTCATAATTCTACTAATATGGTTTTATGAGACGCAATGACACCCAATTACACTTATTTTTTCATAACCTGGTTTGAAGTTAAAGCCTTCTCAGAAAGTGGCTGTTTTATCATCTTGTGGCAAATGGGGTTGGCTAGATTTGTCAAGTTTCCAGAAATTTGCTTCATTTTCATATCTGTCCTGTGCTGGTTACAAATATACATATTTTTGCATACATTTTCAAGTGGATACATTGAGGGAAACATACCATTAACTAAGGCATATGTGTATGTATTGTGTAAACATACTCATTTCTTTTTACATTTTTCAAGTGTGCATGTTGTTGAACAGATTTCTTTTCTTCTGCAAAACTCATCACAAGCCTGCAATTTGTATTCGTTTATGCATTTGGTCCCAGGAGGTGCAAATTGGGCAAGTCTCACCCATCTCTAGTGGTAAATCAGTTAAACTATTATTCAGTAAAATACCTTCTGTGTATGAAGGTATTTCTTTTTTCCCCTCTCAATTGACCCTGAGTTACTTAAGGATGGAGTACATTTATCCCACTATAGTATTCCTATATTCAGAGTTCTGTGTAGGAGATATTCAGTATTTGCATCATTTGGCATGTAATTTTTAGTGGGCTTTCACTGATAGGCAGGGCAGAATTGCTGCCAAACATAAAACCCAAGTTTAGCTACTGGTGCAGTGTAAACTGCTATTTTGTGCTATGGAAGTTATTTTGGATATTGATGACTAGGATGGTAGACTGCCATCATATGTTACCATAAATTATACACTTACCAATTAACATAAATTTTAAAAGGTACTTCTCAATATCATACGGATGGAATTAGCTTATTGTGCAATAATTTCAATAAAATGGCATATGAATTAGTAATAGGATGAGATTGCTTGAAGAACAGCAGCCTCACCAGTATGCACAGATTCAGTAATAACTGTAATTATAATGAAGTAATAATAAAACACAATGTCTTACTCTTTTCATTCAAGGGCAATAAGTATGAATAATGGATCCATTTATGACTTTGTTTTTGTCATTCTATTAATTATGAACTGCAATAGAGAATACTGGTACATGAAAATCTGGTTCTCTGGATTTTAGGAAGTCAGTAGGGAGTGTTGATAGTCCAATTACATTGTATGATCACTATTATTCATTACCAGGCCAAACTGTAATTGTCGGAAACCAACATCTGAACAAGCACTCAACCTAAGCATGATTATTGACAAGGGATTAAGACAAGAATGGCTTTCTTTAACATTCTACATGGTTAAAACTGACTATTAACATTTTGTGTGTTCTTTACACCCTTTCAAAGTCATTGTCTGAGTTGCAATGAAGGTACATTGTACCTAGGAGTCAGAATGGCTAAAAGAAGGGAACAGAGGAACAAAGGGCCAGAAAAAAAATCATGAGAAGAGGCAGAGTGCTAAGGGAGACAGTGTGGGACCTTGCTCCAGTTCAGCTAGAGCTTGGTTTGACTTTTGCTGGTGGAGAATTTGGGGGACTGGCTTCAGGTTTTATAGACTGTACACTCCAAGAGGCACTAGAGACTCCTTGACATACTGAACATACAGCATGTGACTGCCTATGTTAAACAGTGAGCTCCGACAGGGAGTTACTTCAATAAAAGGCTTCTAAGGAAACTCTTGAGGTTGCCCCCAGTCTGGACAAGATGGAACAGACAGCGAATTAATTTTCCATGCCTATTTTATGCAGAAATGCAAAGGCAGTTTTAAGTCTGAAATGGACAGTTACATATCAAGCAGAACACCTTCTGTTATCACATGTCTTAAATGTGTGTATGAGATTATTAATGAATTACAGCACACTGTACTCCATTATTTATGGATTGTAGTATACATATATGTGTTTTTAATTGAAAAAGTGTAGCACAATTATGTAGCCTGATGTTATGTAGCCTGGCATTGCTAGCGACTACTTGAATTAATACCTATTGTTTGTTAGGGCATTGCATCTTACCTGCCACTCATGATTCCATATTTCTTTTCTGTTTCCACACAATCTGGATGAAATATGTAGACTGCCAGTAGATCAGGAGCACTGTGTGTCTACCTGGATAGATGTGTGCCTTTGATCATTCCTGTGTTTCCCCCCTTTGTTCTATTTATTGCTTATTTAAAGCCTCAATTCAAGATAATTTGCTTCTTTAATGCAGCAGTTGAAAAAATATGTATAAAAAACCCAACATGCCAAGGCTTGCTTATGATTCTCTGCCAGTGACACTGCTGTACAGATATGAGATCAGAGTGCTAGGGCTAGACAGTGAACATACAGGAATTGTTCTATGGAGATGTGCCTACCCAGTTTGAATGCAACCTATTCCTGATAATTTATCACTTGCCTACAAAAATAAAAATAGTGTGTGTAATGAAAATGGAAGCATGATGTTTCTTGAAGAACGTTCATATTGGAAAGATGCCAACTTCTTTCATAGTCTCACCAAGCGAATTTTAAGGAATGGCTTATAGCAATGCATCTACATTTCCATTCTAGAACACTGAAACCAGATCTATACAGAAAACAAGACACATGTGGACAGAAGCTTCCTAGTGACTACAAGTGCTGTTATTCTCAAGCCTGTTACAGGCAAGTATTCCTCAAGATCCACCTTTTCATCATAATGCAATGTATTGCTGGTTCACACTTTCTGTCGAATCAGTTAAAATGAACAGAGAAATCAAGTTCTCAGAGCATGAGACTAGGTCAGAACTGTTGAAAAGCAATGCTGCATTCAGCATCCATTTTTTCAGCTTCTCTTCACTTAGCACTGTTTTAGTACAGCTTTATAGCCAAATACTATTGGCTTTTATTAGGAAGCCTGCAAGAACATCAGAAAAGTGCCTGCTGTGGTATTCCTGCATAGCCATCAACTTATTGGATCTTCACTAATTTGTTTGTGTATTTATTTTTTTCATATTTATACAGCTCAATAGCTGAGGCTTTCTGATCAGTTTAAAAAGGAGAGGCTTCTGTACTTATCTATTTCTTCTTTGTACTAGACACCATTTTAGAACATCCTTTCCCAAACTGGTGGTCTCTAGGTACATTGGACTGCAACTTCTATCATTCCCAGCCAGCATGGGTCATTGTTAAATGCTGGATGGGCCTTAGCTTTGTTGCCATTGAAAATGGCCAGTGAAGAACGTGGCTCCTTTAACCTGAATGTTTGTACAGAGAATAGTATTAGAGGGTAACCTTTGTAATCTTATAGTGCTAATGCAATCAGAAAAGTTCCCTCTCTTAAAACTCTCTCTTCTACCCATTAATTTCTGTCGTAAGTAGCTATCTTAGATGTTACTATATGTCACAGCTGTGATCTTTTGGTCATATTACTGTTTTGGTAGTAGCTGAATTAATTGCTATTTCAATTGATGAGGAAATAGGTTTTTTTTATCACCCATTCAGAGTTTGACTTCATCACAAGCTTATTTTGAATTTCATCACTAAAATAGCTGTATTAAAAATCATAAATCCTGTATTATTAGCTTTTTGTTTACTTTTCAACAGATGTTCTCTACTTGATGCTTTGAATAACAGGGTTTGAGTAATGGCTTTGACTAGATAAGCTATCCATGAGAATGCAACACGAATGCATTCAAGTGTTTCCAAATGTGTATACCTACGTCAACTCTATGATTCTAGTCTGAGTCCAGTTTTCTTTTCATGGACACTTGGCAATGGGGCCAACTTCTTTCTAAGTGCAAATGACTTATTAAGAAACACATAAAGGGGTTGTATGTGTGTTTCTTTCCAATCCTAGAAAATTAAATTAACTCATGATCAATGTATTAAGGTAAAAAAAAAAAAATCAGTGATTAATATACTCATCAGAAGATAACTGATAATCTATTAGGTAATTCTGTTTTTCCTTTCTAGAATATTAATATCTGTCAGATAAATGCGATCTGTAATCCTCAAGGCTTCCAAGTCCACAGTGTTCACATTACTTACCAATTTACCATGTTATTCCCTAGAGGCTTTATTTTAATCTGAGCTAAAACATCACAGAGGTCTGTTAGATTAACAAATAAGTTGTACAGGAGGTTGCAATGACCAAAAGGTTGGCTACATGTAAGTGAGACCTGGCATAGATAACTCATGAGAAGACAAGGAGAGTGGAATGAAAGAAAACAGGGAAATCCAACCTTCCAAAGTCTACCTTCTGACTTCCATTGTCCCATTGTCCTCTTGCTCATCACCATGATCACTTCCTTGTTTGACAGGCAGAGAGCCCATGAGTGGCACATCCTGATCCATCCTTCTCACCACCATCAATAGTGAGCCACAGTGAGAGTCAGGTGAACAAGAAGATTGAAATAGGGAAAAAAGAAGAAGAAGAAGAGCCTCTCTAGGGTGTCTTAATGGAGAGCTGCCGGAGTGTGGTCCCTTGACAGGTGGCCAAACATACCTACTCTTGGTGCTGGGCCTGGCATTGCCCAGACAGGTTCAGACATGCCCTAACTTAAAAGCTGAAGAGGTTTACTGCAACAGATGGGAGCTGGAAGTCTGGCTGAAAATAAAAGAGGGAAGAGGGGCAAGAGGGAAAGGCATGAATAAAACATTTGGTGACCTACATGCATATGCAACAGGAACTTGATGCAGAGTAACTATGCCTGCAAAAGTTCAAGGTCAGCACAGAAGATTGCACAAGAGAAGCCAGTGATGTGTGTGTACCTTGCAGAAAGTAATGCTAATAGGGGAGAACAGTATATGAAACACTATCCTTAGTTTAATAAAGGGGAAAGACACTATGGTACAGAGAGAACTACACTACGCACATTCCAGAAATTCAGCCAGGAATGCAGGGAGGTTGATCGCCACCTAAGTTGAGCCTCATTAAATCTAAGGCAAGCATTATAGGATGTAATTAGCGGTAACCTAAGGTAAATAAAGACAGGCATTCCTGTTAGAGACTGGGACATATGTAAAATACAGGGCAAGAAGGATAATTCTTCCTTCATGACCTTGCAAAACACAATTCTTCTGCATCTGTAGAAGCATTATCTCTCTGAAGAACAGTCCAATATATGTAGTTTGGGGGTTTGTTTGCTCTTATTCTGAAAAGAAAAAAGGAGAGTAAAGAAGCATAGGAAAGAAAATTATTTTATGTTTTAATTGTGTTAGCCCAGAAAGATTCCGCAGATTAAGAGCAATTGTCCCATAGGGGAACTTTATACCTGCAGAAGTTATACCAGGAGAGTGTTCCAAAGAAGGCCCTTCACCTGTCATATGAGGAAGTTACACCCTGAACCAATATTTTTTTTTTAATAAATAAGTATGCTGTTAATTCCTTCTGGTATAGTATAGAGTAGCACAAGGATACAACCAGCTGCTTTCCAGATGTTTTGTAGACCAAAACAAAGATCCTCTGGAGGCACCAGATTGTAATGGCTCAGGGTGTCACTGTAGTCATTGGGTTTTCCATAACAACCTGGTGCCTATGATTAATACTTAGTTAATACCACACAGTAGCTTGTTAACTACTCTGCATGTGCCAGTTGCATGGCAGGGAATTCTCACAACTACCTTTGACTGCATGGCTTGTTGTTTTGCATAAACCAAACCAGGTGGTCTCCCTGAACATGCCTGTAGCCACTGTTTTCTGGACCACCACCTAGCAAATTTTCTCCTTCACTTTCTCTCATCCTCCTGATCTGGCATGGAACTTGTCTTTTGGTCAGTCCACTGAATGCCCCCTTTGCCTTTGATCATCCCATGCACTTCCCTCTGCCCCCCATCTATAATTGCCCCTAGTTCAGGATGTGTCAGGAAACACTCATGCCCAGAGATTCTATCCTGTGGAATCCATCCATGCTGGCTTAAATCAACCTACCACCTTTCTTTCCTTCAGCTTGGCTTCAAACACCAAACCTGCCCTGGCACTTCATTATCCATCCTTCATTCTGTTCTTGTCTCATTGATACAGCAACTTCTCCACTCACAACACACTTCTCCATGCTAGTCCCTGCTTTGTGCTCCTTCTCCACCCATTGTCTTGCACACTGTTATGGAAACATTCCCCACAATGCCCACTGAGATGCACTGCAGTTTGTATGGACAAACCCAAGCCCAAACCCAACCTTCCTAACAGGGAAGAGTCATCCATAGTCATACAACAGAAAAGAAAGGGTTATCCCTTTCTTCCAAAAGATTTCTTCATATAGAAACTACAAAGGAATACCAATTCTTCTGATGTGTAAACTGTGCTGTCCCAAAGATGTGGTGGTAATCTAATTGCACTCCCCCTACCCTATCCAGTGTTATAGCATTCTTCCCATTCAGTTATGAAAAGGCATATCAACTCATTCTGGCATCTGTGAAAACCTCAGTGGGCAGATAGTAATAAACAGACAAATCAACTTCATGGTCTTGATCGCAGACATTGTTCCATGCTTCTTTGTACGTATAAATCAACAGGTGAAAATTTGGATGAAAACAGAGAAGTTGGAGGGAATTGGAATATAGTGCAGCCTGTAGAAGAGGAGCAAGCAGCAACACATTTTTTTTTTAACCAGGCAGACATAGGAAGTAGAGGTTGCATTACTATAGAGACTCCTAGAATTGCTACTTTTTCTATGGGACTCTGTGTCCCATTTGTATACCTTGAATGTCAAACACAATGTCTGGTTTGGATGTTATGAGAAACTATCAAGGCAGTCAGAAACCATAGAATAAACTGTTGTTTCATATTGTGGTTTCTGAGAACAAAACTTACCAAAGTAAAGTACCATAACTGTGTTTGAATGGCAGAACAGACAAATAATAATTTAAAAAACCTACATTGGCTTGTCAGGTTGCAAGAAAAATGTAATTTGGCAGCATCCTGATCCTTCATGGTGCTAGGAGATTCTTGCAACTTTCACTAAGCTTTTGGCCCTTGCTGCATGGGACAAGGAACCCCTTAATATTTTGCCAAGAGCATGCAACCAGTGTTTTAGGCTTGTGACGGAGGTATGATTTGGGAGGTCCTACCTTAACATCCAATGTATTGACAGCCTTGATGGGAATAGTCTGCATATCACTGCCAGCTAGTACCAGGATTTTCCACTTCCCAAATGGCAAGGAAAAATACCCAAGCAGACTTCTGCTTACATCTCAGCTACTGGCAGTAAGAACTCTGGGATAAAATACTTGGCATTTTTGGTATTTTTGCTTCTTTTGCCTTTGGCCCCACCCTGCTTTGCTTTTGCCCCGTCCTCCACTGGAATGTGGCCCAAAGTGCTTCTCCAAAAGTGGATTGCATTGGGCTGAAAGAGGTTTGGTGCAGCTGTGCTAAAGTTTCAGACTTTTAATAAAGCCCTTAGCTCATTCAGCAGCTGCTCTTACATCTTTCTTGCAGACCTGGCTCATGGGGATAAGCAGGCAGTACTCACAATCATAGATGTGAACATATACAGAAATCAGTCGTTCCTGACAAAGATTCTTATGCCAGGCTTTTAATGATCCTGAATCATGTGAATAAATGTTTCCAATGTGAGGCTTGCCTCATTTCTTTCAATTACACTTTCCCCCACTACCATAGCATCTCCTACTTCCCTTTCAAATTCAACCACAAGCATAGCTCCCCAAACACTCCTAAGATATTATGAGCTTGGCTACATGAAGACAAATCTCTGAAGATGATGCAGCCAGCGTTGCTCATAAAAGGGCTCTTAACTTGCTCTACTGCAGGAAGAATCTTTTTATTCTTCCAGTTCCAACTGAGATAAATTGCAGCAATCTCCTGCTCAATGGGGAAAAAATGCATGGGGTCCATTTAATGCCAACTCATAAAAGCCTAGCCCTACAAGTGCCTGATTCAATCTACAGTGTGTACACATATACCTTATTTTGATGCAAATGAGATGCAAATAATTGTTATCAATTGGCCAAGTGCTTGGTGCACCATCAATCACTTATGATAGGATATAGCTGCCTTA
The DNA here is from genome assembly GCF_004798865.1 of Varanus komodoensis. NCBI lineage: Eukaryota > Metazoa > Chordata > Lepidosauria > Squamata > Varanidae > Varanus > Varanus komodoensis. The sequence goes on from NW_025335268.1 coordinate 134,526,436, forward strand.
CAAAGCAAATTAGAATAAGATGCCTGGCTATGTGCCTAGTTAATTCTACTGGATAGCCATACAGTGTTTTTTCCCTTTTCTTTTTTCTCTTCCCTTATGAGAGATAAAGGGAAACAATAAGGAACCTGTGACTGTATGATAACTAGATTTAGCACATGCTGAAAATGCTGTGGACAGCTTGGTTCTTAATTCGCTATCAACAGGCCTTGACGTTCATACTTGGGATATATCTCTGCTAAAAATCAGCCCTGTTGAAATATGAATGGTAGACACCACTGCTTTGTGTTCATTTGCACCAGAAGTTGCTAGAAGCCCCATTTGGTTCCAGACTCTATATTTAATATTGGACAAAGAAGATGAGAACCAAAGCTTATTGTGTTCAAGTTGTTCATCTGGCATTGCTCCTGAGTATCACTGATATTTTATTATCCCACAAGAGAAAGTGGTCAGGATCTTCTGTTAATATGCTGCCAATGTGCTAAGAAAAAAGTCATAATCTGTTGTAAATATGGCTTGGAACCAAGCTCTTCCTAGTATGGGTCTTGGGTAGCAGATGAAATGTATCCTTCCACATTTACTGAATCCTGAAATACGGGTCCTCAAACAATGGTCAAATTGCCCAACAGAAGACTAATGGAGGCTTTCATAGGCTCTTAGCCATTTGATATGCTAGTTGCTCATTGCAGAGCTTAACATCTTAAGCTTAGTAAAGCTGTGACCTTTTAATCCTATCCATCATTGTCTTCATTCTGGTGGTGGGGAGCAATAAATGGCATTGCTACACGATTCTAAAGCAGGTATAAACAAGTGACTGAGTAGTGTGTGTGAGAGCAGAAACAGAGCTGTCTTCCATTTCTGCATTCATTTAGGAAAAGTCAAAAGTTTAGTTAGATATCAGTGATTAAGCTGCCTGCCCAGGAAGCCCAAGGCTTCTAGCAGGCTCAACAAACTAGGAGATTATGAAATTTGCAGTAGGTTAATAGAAGGTAAGACCTGAAATGGGTTGGGGGCAGTTTAGATTACAGAATTCAGAATATTGTGCTCAGGAAGTCAAACAAGAGGAAGAAGAATGGGTTTCAACTGAAGGTCATTTGAAGAACTTAGGAAAGAAGTTCCTAAGGGCGAATCTCAACTACTCTCCTGATTGGCTGCAGGAGGAAAGGAAAATAATTAATAGGAGGATATAGAAGTATAAGGTGGGGGGAGGGGGAGGGGGACGGGGAGGAAAAGACACCCAGAATCTGGAGAATGGGTGCAGGAAAGGGACCCTGGTAAAATGGGATGACAGTCTAGTTAGGTTAACCAGATGTATTTACCAACCATTGTTTTATTACCCCTTAACTCATATGAAATGTGCCTTTGAGTGCCCACATGTGTGTCTTAGTGTAGGTTCAATTTTCCCCCTAATAACAAGCGTCATTACCTGAGGTGGTGAACGCTGAGAACAATGTGAAGGGGCCGAAGAGCAGAGTTATGCAAGCAACCTTGCCTGCATTTTCCCCTACGGAATGGTGGGATGCATGGCCCCATTGTCAGTGTTAAAGAACAGTTAAATTGCTAGTGTGTTTCTTTGCTGTATGTAGAAAGTTTTACCATCTTTCCTTGTGCCTATCATAGTATTCACCCTTAAAGGTGGCCTAGAAATAATTTTAGATAGATTGATTATAGACTAAGAGCAGTGGTAGGGGAGAGACACAGAGAGAGAGAGAGACTGGATTTTTCCATATTATACTTGAACAACTGCCCTGGTGGAAGTGGACATCCATGCTTGCAGAAGACAGACAATGGTTCCAACCACATGACAACTTTTTGGGTTATATTAGAGAGAACCTGGGTTTGAAAAAGAATGGAAAAGAGCTACTTCAAAAATGTTTGTCAGTATTGTATCCCTCATAAAGAGTTAGAATTTAGTAGAAGCAGATGGACATTTTATACCAAGCCACTGAGTAGAAAATAATAATAATAAAAAGTTGATTGCTTAGTAATGTTTCTCATAAGAGTGGAGGGGGAGGGGAAGAGAGCTGTATGTACAAAATGCCAGCTTGAGCTACGAGCACATTCGACTGCCTCTGAATGCTTTAACCTCATTTATCCTTTAGGTACTTACAGAACCATTTTACATTTGAGCACTTAAAGGATTAAATGAAATACATGGAAATGATTATTACTGCACACAGCAAAGCTAATGTTTAAGGACATGCTGTTTTGTTGCATACTCAGCCCGCATTTGCACTGTGTAGAGACTCTGCAAGCTTTTCAAAGGAGGCTGTGATGAATCACACCATCTCACTCTCCACTGCTAATGAGAAAACTGCTAGCAATATGTTTTTTATGTCTCTGCCTTTCTGCAAAAGTAACCTGAATACTAATTCTTTCCACATTTAATCTTTAAAGTCAAATGAAATGAGATGAAGGCTGCCTTAAACAATAGTGATGTTGATGACTTACATAAGTCTCTAAATGACTTGTGTATTATGTATTGATATTGCTACATAGGAATATTGATCTTCGAATACTTATCTTTGCAAAACATGGGACATATTTTTACTAGGATAAAATTAGGATTTGTTTGCTTTTGAGATGTTGATCTTGTTGAACTATAAATGCAAAAGAGTGTTCCTAACAGATGAATAGATAATTTTCCAATCCTACTTGATTACAATGCCAAATATACAAACCAAACATGCATAATTCTAGAAAGAGATGTAAAGTACAAAATAAATACAACTGATCTCACTCAAATATAATCTAAACCATGGCTTCTTTAACCCATAGTTAATCCATGTTTTCTTGTCCTACCCTGGGTTTGTCTGGCAAATGGTGGATTGTTTAAACAAATGGTGGATTGTTTTCTCAATCCCTGCACTGCTTCTCTCTCTCCTTCTTGTAACCTCCCTCTTTAAATTCCAAATGCCTTTGTGGTGCAGCAGTACTGGCATCTGGAGTGGCTCATTTAATTTTCTACTCTTACCGTCTGCCTTTCTAGGCTTTTGCAACAATCCATGAACCACCCACTGTCCTGGGTTCTCTCATAACAAACCATGGTTTAAACAATGTAAAGTTCACAACCCAACAACAAGTCAGGTTCTTCTTCTGAGTTGTCTGTAGTCAACAAATCATGGCTTGCCTGCATTTGCACTGTAGCTGTGTAGGGCTTTATAGGTTAAAACCAGCAGCATCAAAGGAGCTCAGAGGCATACAGGCAGCCAATGCAACTGGGTTGGAACTGGTGGTATATGTTGAACCTTCCAGTCTGGTTATTAATCTGGCTGCTGCATTTGTACAAGCTGCAGCTTCTGAACAGTCTTCAAGGGCAGCCCCGTATAGAGTGCATTGTTCTTCCAGTTCCACTCCTAGGGTCCCCTTTGTTCTACTTGAAAGGCATCACTCACTATACCCACATTAGACCTGTGCTAAGAGAACAGTACTGGCTACCTATTAGATAAGATCACGAACTTATATCTTTGTTCTTGTTGTGCTTTTGTGGACTCACACACACTGGTTTTCAAACTCAGCTACCTTAAAGTCCTGGATTTTTTTTAAATTAAAAATAGGGCTACAATGACATATTAGGGAAGACCTCTCTCCAAATGCTTAAATATCCAGAAGGATTAACAAACCCACATTGGGGTATATTAACACCATTGCCATTACTTTATTCATTGGCAACAAATATGAAAAGGTAGGAGCAAGTTAGTTTCTTACCAAATAAACAAACATAATAGCAGTCATATGTTTTGCTGTGTAGCTTGCACTCTACAAGAAGCAGACAAATAAAAGGAAGATGGAGATGAAACAGGTTCATCCAAGTGAACACCTGCACTCTTTGCCGCTTCCTGGAGAGATATATTTGTCAATAAAAGAAATATGTACTGCAGATCTCACCTTCTTCTGTTTTCTTACACTCAGTCAATATTGCACTCACCCTGAAATACAAATTCCATGTGCTTTGTCCAGGCTTTTCAAGGGAGGAGAGCTGTAAAAGATAAAACAAATTGCAAAGCAACGAAAAGCACCCGAGCAACTTTCTGGAGAGCAACAGTAGAAGCAAGAGATAGCTTTTTTTTACTTAAACCATGATGGATTACTTGTATAAGTAATCATGCAATGAATACTTTATTTAAATATATTAATCAAATTCACATTTTAATAAACTGACATCTAAATATCCCTATAGCTGATGTATTAGCCAATAATGCCTCCTATATATGTGCATCTTTATTCTGAACTTGTTCTAATTCCATATGTTGCACAGACTTCTCTTTTCGCGTCTGTTGTGCAGATAAATACTCATGCCTCTCCCAAGGTAAAAGGAGAGATTTTACTAATAATTTCAAACATTCTCTGAATCTCTGTATTCTGTATAGTACTTGGATGCAACCTGTACATGCAACATGCTGCAACCCACAGCACAGAGGGATCAGACTGGGGCTATAAATGCATTCCTGGTCAATGTACATAAAGCATCACATGGGGTGGTGAGGGCTGGGATTATGTTTTCTCATGTCCCTGCTATGTCCGCTATGTGGGTTCATGAAACTGAGGATGCTACCAAAATCAGTTTTGGGCTCTTTCACAAGTTATGGATAATGCATATAGAGATGCCAGGCAAGAACCTGCTTTCAGAGGTGATATCAAGAAGTGTTGCTCTCAGTGGCACCTGCCAAGGCCCATTGCCATTAGCTCGGGTCTTGTCCTAATTCTGCTCTCTGTTTTGTTACTGTCAGTTCACATGCCTTCTGACAGTCAAATCAGACATTACATTAAATCTTTATCTAGCAGCTGTATCTTCTTCATTCCTCCACCCCTCTTCTATTCTGGAGTAGCTGCAGGGCCCCATATCCAGATATTTATTTATTTATAACATTTTTATGCTGCCCCCATCGCAGAAAGCCTCGGGGCGGCTCACATATTTAAAGCCATCCTAGGGTCAACATCTGAATCAGAGCCCTAATCGAGAGTCTGAATGGGGGAAAGAAGATGTAACTGTGAGATACATGTGCAAACAAATGCCTGGATTGGCCCTGGCTGGACAAGCAGCAAGGAGAAGAAAAAGCAGCCTCCATGTTTACTATGCCTATTCCTTTGGGTTAAGAGGAAAGAATGTAAGTAAATGGTTGGCTAGAAGTGGGCCCATTCAGGAAAGTCTTTTTTCCAGGGATTCTTCAATCCCAGGAACTGTCATTACCTGATATTCAGTACCACCAGCTTACTCACATTGACTGTGCATGGGTGCATAATGCTTGAAGGGCTGCAGCATATGGCAAGCCAACTAGTTTCTCATCCAGACAGAACTTTATAATAGTTTCAAAGTCCTTGAGAGCCTGATGGCTTGATGACTGGGCAAGTGCTGTGTTATCTTTAAACACTTTATAAAGAATCAGAATAATAAAGAAAATCTCAGAGACAGCATAACTGGGTACTTGACAATCATCTATCACAGGGAAAGTGCTTTGGCAGACATAACACCTTTATGTCTCAATGAAGTACCTACGTTATTCTCTTAGACTTTCTTCATCCCTCTCCTATTTTTAAACATGACTGATCCTGGTCAAGTGGGCTTTAAAAAACTTCTCTATTCATTTTGTTTACCAGTAGTTTCTTAACAAACATACTTTTCAGTGAATTTGGTATGAGATTTTTTTTTTTCAGTGTGGCTTGTTCAGTATTTTCCACCTGCCAGCCTGGATCCATCTCCTCAAAACTTGGTATGCATGGCTTTCCCCCAGCCTATGGAATTATTCTCAAACATAGTGTTATGCTGTAGCCACACTTTTAAGCTTTTATTTTAAAGCTTATTTTCTTCCTGTCTCTAGTGTGATTAGTTCTTTTTCTTCATTTGTTATTCTAGGTGATTAGATGCCTTGTCAGGCTAAAACTGCACGGGTGCTGGGGTGGACTGGGTGGGAGAGATGTACAAGCCCAGGCTTGTGGGCTCCTCTTCTAAAAACCTTACCAGTGTTCCTGCTTGCAGGGAGACTTGTAAGCATGTTCAGCTGAAATTTCAACCACCATCTAAGGAGCTATGAAGCGTTCTTTAGAGAAGCTGGCATGCCCAGGGCATTAGAAGCTGGGTTCATGTGTGCACCCAACTCCTGACAAATGCTAACCTTCACATGAGCAGGTTGAATGCCTGAACAGAATTATGTGTGGGAGAAATTTTCAGCACACCACTAGTTATTCAAATAATTCAGCAAAATATCTAAAATTGTTCTTAATCAAAGAAAAAAGTTAGGAAGAAAATGGAATGTGCAAGAATCCAAGACATACATTAGCATCTAGGCCTAGGTTTTATAGTGCTTTACTCTTAAGAACTTGAGTATGAATTTCACCATGCTAGCAGTGAATTAGAGTTTCCACCCCCTTTTTTCTGACAGGCTCCTTATCTTTAGCAGCTTTATGGTAGGCGGCTATACCTGGTATTACTCCATATTAGAAATTACTGTATCTATTGAATTTGGATGCAGCCAGAATGTTGTTTCAACTTCTTTTTGAAAAGAATAACAAGTACCAAAAGGTGTAAAGGTCTTCACATTCAACAGGTAAAGAACATGAGATTTAAACAAACTGAATGCAAGACTAGGTGTAAGTAACATATTTTCCCATAGGGATGGGTGAACAAGTGATGTTTGAGATCACTTGGATTCTAAGATGTCAGCCTGTGCTTGTCTGTGCTTGATTTTTGCTCATTTTGCACAAGTATCTCCTCTATTCTAAAGGGTGATATAAAATACTTTTGAAGTGACACATTGCAGGTTTCTTTCATGGAAAGCTGTATTTTTCAAATGATAGCATCTGCTTAAGAATTTGCAAATGTTGTAGAATCCAAATTTAAATTCATGTTCATGGTTGTGAACAGTGTGCTTTTTCTGTGAATAAAAATGAAATTATCATACTTCCTTATTTGTCCATACCTAAGAAAAACTTGCATACACTAAACCAGATGTGAGTTGTAGTCCCTGGGTTCCCTATTAGGATGTGCTGTGATCATCCCGATTCCCTAATTTTGATTTTTTTTTACCTTCTCAGAAGGAAATTTCACATTTTTGTGCCTCTTAGCATGAAATAAGAATGTTTTTGAAGATTTTGAGAGTTGGAGATGCTTATTGTTCTTTTAAAAAGTGGTTGTGTGTGTGTGTGTGTTTGTTTAATGAACATGGTCTTCCCTTGGTGTAATGCCATTTAACCAAGCCCCCTGGGCTTCTTGGTTTTGCCCTGAAAATGATACCTATGTATTCCAAGCTCCAGAGAAGTATGTTGTAACTAAAAGGCAGAGCTCCCCGCCCCACACACCAATTTCTGAGATTAAAAGCACATTTTTTCCCACTTTAGAAAAGGAAATCACCTTCCCTTCAGCCACCCCATAGGCAGCTTTCCTGGCAGGAAAAGTGAAGCTTGGCAAGTGCTGGGTGCAATGGTCATCAGCTGCTGTGCCCCTGTGCCTGCTAAGCTGTGAGCCAGCGACCCTGTGTTTGCAGAGTCTCTTCCCTCCTTGTTTAGGAGGTAAACAGCAGCAGAGACTTAGCTGCTCCAGCATGGAAAAAAGAGCATCTGCAAGCACAGGGGCACCAGCTCACAGCTGGAGCACTGGAAAGTACTTTCCCTACTCTGCAAAAAAGCCAGGGCACTTAGCCCCATGCTTCAGCAAGAAGAGAAACACTCTGGCAAGTGCAGGGTAGACAGAGCATAAAAAAGAAAAAGCAGGCATAATAAGCTTCAGGCACAACAACAACAATTTTTTCAGGAGAAAAAAATTATGTGTTCATTTTGTCCTCCCTTTGCATCAAGGGAAAGAATTGAGCAAAATTCAAGATTTTCTGTTATAAAATTAATAAAAACCCAACATTATAGCAAAAGAAAAAATAAAACTACACACATTTTATTACATGTATATTTTGCATGTGTGCATGCATATGCAATTATCCAGCATAGCCGACCCCCTTATTAAGACATATTTATTAAAAACAAAAGGTAGGTTTAAAATATTGACACAGCTTTTGATCTAGGGACCATAGGATACTGCAGACTCTGCCTCCATGGAAGGGCATGCTTGGATAGAGACAGTGGCTGTCCGTTCCACTGGTGAGGATACATTACTGGTGCAGATTCAAAAAGGGTCCTGTGAAGACATGTTTAAGCAGTGATCCACAGGATCCTTGCCCCTTCTCTGGGACTTCCCTAAGCAAGCATGGAGACAGCCTCACCAAATCAGGCAATGGTCTGGACAGGAGGAAAAGAGCTTCCCTCTTCAGCCTGGGCCGATACAGGTTTGCATGGTTTAGAAAATGGTGGTTCCTCTCCACAGACTGTCTGCCTGTGATGGGGGAAAACAGGATTAGATTATCTTGTGTGTGTGTGTGTGGTTTTTTTTAAGCAGAAAAAGTATCTTATTGCAGCTGGCAGGCTATTCCTAAGCATGCTGGTGCTTTCAGTTAATGTTTGTTCTCTGTACAATGTGACATTTTCAACATAAAATAAATAAATAATCTTGATACTGATCTATGTTTCCTCTGTCTGCTTCTTGAGCTATTTTTAGACTGTGAGCTGTTTTTCTGTGTAAAGTTAAGGATCTACATTATTGAAGACCTTGAGAGAACTGTCAGAGGAAAAGAAAAGTGAACAGCAAATAGAGAAGGAAGCTATTTCTTTAGAAAACTTTTAATATGTAGGTCACATTTACTATATCCAATAATGATTCTCCAATAAAGGGGTACTTCACGTATGAAACATTCAAACTAAACTACAGGTATGGATCAGAAAGATCCAGACAGTCACTGTGATTAGAGAATAGTTATATTGCAAATCAATTCCCTGAAGTTAGGCAATATTAACGTTCAAGCAGATAATTAATATGAGGGATAGCCCGAGGCTTAAAGTGTTACGATGCTACCAAGTGGTGCATTGTATAAGTGTATGTTACTGAAGCAACAAAACTACAGTTCTGTTCCAGAATGGTGTCTGCTTTATTTATTTATTGCAGGCCTAAGGCTACTCTTACAGTTTATGCGTGAGATTTAGCCATGAAGGAGAAAAATTGAAGCCTAGGTTTGGCTGTGGCATTTTCTGGGCTTTTCTGACTCTTAAATGGTAATGGTATTTTATTTATTTATTTATTTATTTATTTATTTATTTATTTAGGGAACGTCTATGCCGCCCCATTTGCCGAAGCCTCGGGGCGGCTCACAATCATAAATAAATAACATAATATAAAACAATATAATTTAACAGTATAAATTAAGTCACCCTGGCCAACGAATAAAATAAATAAATAATATTAACAATTAAAATTAATAGCGGTATTAAGTAGACCTCTATGTAGGTTGGCAGCTTCTGCCTCACACATAAGGAGGAAATGCATCAAAAGAGTTACATAAAATATATGTGTGTTTCTGTTACATAGATAAAGCTTTGGAAATAACTGATTCGTTTTTTATGTACCTTCAAGTTGTCTCCCACTTACGGTGATCCTATGAATGAAAGCCCTTCAAAATGTTTTTATTATGACATCCTTACTTAGCTCTTCCAAATCCAAATCTGTGACTTCCCTAATGGAGTCAGTCCATTTCGTAGTTGGTCGTCCTTTTCTTCTTCTGCCATTGCACTTCCCTAGCATGATTGTTTTCTTCAGGGAGATTTGACTTTTCATGATGTGCCTGAATACTGTCAGCCTTGGTTTCATCACTTTTGCTCCAGAGAAGCCTCTGGCTTGATTTGATCTAGGACCCACTTGTTTGGCTTTCTGTCAGTCCAGGGTATTCACAAAACTCTCCCCCAGCACTGGGTTTTAAATGCAACTGTTTTTTTTTTCCTATCAGCATTCTTCAGGATTTTTCCTATCCAGCTTTCACATCTATACTTACAGATATAATTATATAGAATTAATTACTATAGCTTACATGGAAATGCAATATGTCTCACCATCAAGAGGAAAATTTTGGCCCTGTGACCTCAATCTGCTGTCCAAATGCTATCTGTTAATGGACTTCAAAGCTTCTGCTTTTTCTTCTTCTTTTAAATCAGATTTGTGCTGAACTGCATTCACAATAAACAATTGTCTATTTAAAGAGCTGTTCAGTACAAATGGAAAAGCCAACCTTCTTCCTTCTATGAAAGCCTCAAATTCTTAACACCAGTTTCTGAAATGCAGCTGCTGCACACATTCTTCTGGAGGTCTTGTTCCCCCATTAGATTTTCTATCAGTCCTGACTCTGTAATGTCCTCGGTACAATTCCAATACAACTCCAAAGTATTTATTTGATAACTGTAGCTCTCAAATCAAAGAAAATCCTTAATTTCATTTGATACCATTTTTGAAATGTATATGTTCCTATAGCAATAACTCAATAAAATCATTCCATTCAAGAAGAATAAAGCTAAACATGATTGATACATCCATGCATCATTTTTATTTCTTTTTTTTTATCAGGCTATAGCAATATATGCCAACCAATTGATTCTTAGGGTGTAGAATGGGCCTGGGTCACTACTTCATTGAATACAAGATGGACTGCAGTCCTGACAGAATGATTAGTTGTGTGATTGCTACATATCATGAAGGATAATCTAACTTGAAGCACATATTATTATATCTTATAGGAATATCAAACTAAATTTACTGTATTAGGCATCACAGGAACCAGAGCTGCATTAAGCTTGTGTCAGACTGCTTGAAGAAACTGATATATGCCAATATCCAGCAGGAATTTGATGCCCTGTTTCAGATCTGGAACAGGAATGAGCTCTGTGGACCTCTTGTCCTCCTGCTTTATCAGAGTTTCTGTAGGTGCCTTCAACTTTTTCAGCTGAACGTTCTTACAGAACCTCTTTCAGGCGTTTGAGCAACAGCTGAGCCTGAAAGGACATTCTGACTAGGCAATATACTCTGATGTTCTCAGCCCCAGTTTAGCCCCAAACATGAGCTGGCAAATGCATGTGGAGGGCTTATATTATAAATATCCATGAACTGGAGTCCTCTTCAACACATGGATGAAATTAAATACTTGGTTGGCAGGTGTATATGCAAATTATTTTGAGGAGTTTCAAAATGTGCCTTCCATGACAGCACATTTGTATATATGCAAATCAGTTCTGTAACTATTCTCAAAAATCAGAATAGGTAATAGAACTTTCCATAAAGAAAGTTTCCATTCTCCATTTTAGGAACTTCAAAAAGAGGCTACAGCATGAATTAGCTGAATTCAAATTAATTCTGCAGTTTGATTCTATTTCTTTGCATCTGAATTTCCTGTCCCACTCCAGAACTTAATTTATCCAAATTATTTAATTTTGTGTTATAAACTATTACTGCAGTTGTGATTGATTACCAGTCTTTGCATATGTCCTTCAACTGAAGTGTTTAACTGTACTTTTTCCATTTCATTGCCCTCTAACCCCCCATTTTTCCATTCCCTTCCCATGCCCACATTTATACCTATAAATATACTATAAGTGAGTTTAACATGACATATATTTATCCATGAAAACCCATGCCATGTTTCATATATTTACTTGAATTTACTAGACTTTGATATTGTTGTTGCTTTTACTGTAACAAACTAATACTGCAATCCCTCTGAAGTTACTAATTAGCAAATAATTTCAGGCTTGTTACTGTACATAACTTCTATTGAGCTGAGTAGGCATGGCTTATTTTACAGACAGCAAAGGCTGTTCATTTAAGCGCACATTGTCAATGGATTTCAAATCTTGGAAATACCAATATTTCACTAGCAAGGATGGCTTCCAAAGCATCTTTAATTCAGTTATGCTTACAAATGGAATGGAAATCATTTTCTCAGATTGATAGAAAGGAGATTATTTCTCATGGTTCTCAGTGCAGTAAACAAGGTGGCTTCCAGATGCTACACTTCTTCCTTGCTGTGTATTTAACTGAAGAGATGTTTCATTCCAGCATTCAAAGAACTGTCTATCACAATATCTGTTTTCATATACATCAATTGATACATTATTTAAATCATCCCTTCTTTAGCACAGTGCTTAAAGAGTGCAAGGGCCATGAGTAAATTAAACATGATTAATTCAAGACTTTCAACTTTCTAAATTAATCCCATAATTTACTTACATATTGCTGAATGTTGTTAGTGAAAGAAACATCCATTGTTTTTCCCTGGAGGTGCTGCAGACACAATGTAATTATTCATGATATTTCCCAGGTAAAGTGAAAGCAGTTTCCGCTGTAGGTCTGTTTCCAAGTTCCATGATAGATTTTTGCCACTGAACAGAAATCTCATGAAAAACACTGTTTGCCAAATAACTGTCTATACACTCTCACCACTCATTCCTAGTACATTGAAAAGAAGACTGCACTGGTGTATGTGCTAGTTCTTTAGATATAATTACATTCAACAAGTGCCGTCATCATGGTCAGTTCCTATGCACGGTGATTTGATCTGACCTGAGTATTGAGAGCAAGGTGTGCTAGAAAAATACAGGTGTTGGCTTGAGAAAGTTAATCTAGCATATATTACAGAGGTTGGATTAGGTGAGCCCAGTGAATTTCTTCCAGTCTTTCCAGGTTTCAGAGTGGGGAGGTGAGATTGGAGTGCCTTTCGGAGGCCCAATCAGGCCATCACAGTTTTGAGTGCTTAGATGTGCAAAGGATTCTGTTGGTGCATCACCTCGCTGCTGCTCCACAGTCTCCCAGCCTGAGCTGGACAGAACACTCTGTTCTCTGGCATGGCTTTGAAGACCTTCAGACTATTGGTGCTTCTGGATGCCCAGCATAGATGCAACACAGAATTTCATACCACTATGGCTTTCTGGAGTTGTATCAACTGAAATCTGCCCCACTCATCAAGCTAGATATATTCCTGTCTTGGTTTGTACGAGTGAATAGATTGATGGTGATCAGTGGGGGAAGGGGAATCAGTTACAATCCTTAGAATTTACAGATCCCTGATAGCTGCAGATCCCTGATAGCTGCAGAGGGCTTTTCTACTTATAGGGACAATAACACTTCTGAAGTCTTTCATTCCCTGGAATAAGGAAGTTACCCAGGCCACCAAAGTGTTCCCTGTCCATCCACAGAGCAAAAGCAAATCCCTGTTTTTTTTGAGGATATATTTGCAATGAATTAGAGATACCTCCAGTGATGATGGAGGAACACTTATGATGAACAGAATCTCCCCAGATGGGCTAGAACCCATAATGGCAACAAGGAAACATTATTTCACCGCCTCCATTGCAATTGTATAGAGTCAGCTAGCTTTCTAGACCTGCATTCTTCTGCATCCGTGATCTCAAGGGTTCCAGATTACAAGTGCAATTGCACCTAAGGATTAGAATGTAACTGTATTTTATAGTACCAGTGATATTTATATATTTGTAAGCCGCCCTGAGGCTTAGGTGAATGAGGCGGCATATAAGTCTGTTAAATAAATAAATAAATAAATAATAGAATTGATGTTAACAAAATTCAGTGATGTATCTTATACACCTGCTTGAATCGAACTGAACCTTGAACTGAAACCAGACAACAACTGGCAACAAGTACAAACCTTTCAGTGTTGGGGTAATTTGATCATGATGCCACGCACTGATTAGCAGTTTCAGTGCTTGTGTTTTGCACCAGTTGACACTTCCAGACTACCTCTGAGATCAGATGCAGCACGTCTCTGCATCCTTGGAGACCAGTAGCAAGAGAGGGCTTTGTCCTGATATTTTGTTTGTGAGCTTTCCCTAAGCAACTGATTGGCCATTGTGTTAAACAGCCTGTTGGCCTATATAGGCCCATGACCTGCTCCAGCAGGACTGACTCTCTGAAGGTTTACCATCAGGCACGTGTGATTTGGAATGGGGTGTTCATTTTCTAAATGCTTGCATTTAATTGACAGCTCTTAAGTCGTATTCCATTTCTTTGGTGTCTGCTGCTGTGTTGTCAAAAACAGCAATTTAGTATGGCAATAAGACCACTTATCTTCTAAGTAAATATATCAGAACCATGCTTATTGCTAATAAAAGGAAGCTGCATATGTTGAACAGCTCTCCTCTCTGGAAAATAAGTGATAGGCAGTTGTCATGGTTACTTCCCAATTTTGTTTCTATTTGGTTATGCTGTCAGAACTGTGAGCAAAGAGAGAGTTCAAGATTTGTCTGTATTTCAGCAGTGTGATGTTTAACAAGCACAGACATCCATTTTGTTCCTCACCAACACTCCCAGTGGGAACATATGAGTACCTGGAAATTTCAAAGTGAAATTCTGTCCTATTAATTATGTGTTAATTATAGGCGCACAAGGAAGAAGTATAGATCAAGTTTGTTTAAAGTTGGCACTACCCTTCCATTTCTATCGCTGCACTTTTCTCATTATAGAAAATAATCTCTGCACACACATCTTTCTGTGCAATTCTGTACAAGCTTAGGCAGAAAGAAAGGCCTATGCTGGCATTTGTAGGTCTTTTTTCTGTCTAAACTCACATGGGACTGTCCTCTTAGCCTACGGTTACCTCTATTTTCTCATTCTTTTCTGTATTAGAAGGTAGGTGCAAGATATTATAGCTTCTCACATTCATTTATTCTACAGTCAGATGTCTCTGTACATGAGAGAAATAAGTTCCATTCAACTAAAGTACTGTACCAGTGTCCCCTGCCCCTATCCCAAATGAGATCACCTTGTTGACTGAGAAGGTCTAATGAAACTTTGAAGGAATACAATTTCAGCCCACCATATGATCAGCTATCTTGATGGTTTAGACCCCAGTAGGAATGGGAGGGCCTTTTCTTTCAGTTTACCCTAATGTTTTCCCTAATTTCTTCGTATTTGGGATGGAAAGTACTAGAGTTAGGAGGGAAAATAAATGTGGAAACATGAAATAGAGAGCTTCATCTCTGAGGCCCAGGGCTTTGAGTACAGATGGTATGCAAATCTGAAGTGGATTCAAATAAGCTCTGGCTTCTATGAATTTGACCTGTGGATTCTGCCATAAATCTATGAGAACATCATATCTGTTCAGAAATCATGCAAACATGCCCTGGTAACTAACTTGAATATTATCAGGAGAGCAATTCTTAGGAAATATTTCCCATGCCTGAATCCATGTTTGAAAATATGCAAATTAGTATTTTTGAAGTGTGCATATGCACATTTTGAGGTATACATTTGCACAAATCACTCCCCAAATTCATATTTTTACCTGTTAGCCTATGTGGGGCAATACCCATTTTTGGCTGGGAAGAAGTCTACTTTGAAAAAAAACTGTGGAATTTCCTTTAATTGGGAAAATGCACTTTTAAAAAACATTTATTTCTGATAAAAATACATGTTTTATGATTTTAAAAAATGAGTTGAAAAGGGCCTCATTGAAGAAGAATTTGGAGAACTTCAGTGAACTCAAGCTTTATATATTCACCCATCCCTAGATTCAAGAAAGAACCGGCTTAGTCCGAGTCACACAGATGCTATGCACTAGTGGATCATTTTTATTTTAAATGGCAGGGCAGGGAAGAGGATTTTGTGCAAGTTTGCATACCTGCCACAATGCAAGCAATGCAGTTCTGTTGTCACTCACCAGTTGAGTTCACTCTTAGAAGTCATAATGATGGTAAAATAAAGCAGAAACAATAGCTACAAATAGGAACACATATGCCTTGTCCTTTTCCATGAGAAATAAGTAGATCTGAGGGAAAATAATATTTGCCATGCTCTTAATTCAATTAAAATATATACATTTATGCCATTAATATATGTTTGAAATCAGCTTACCTCACCTCATAATATCAAACAAGATATTATGTGGGAGAAAACAGGCCTTAAACACCAAGAGAGAAAAGCAGAATATATTGAAAGAGCTTCCACATATTTATAATGATCCTTTTTATTATTTGTATCTTGAGGTATTAAACCTACTAATTATAAACATTCACTCAGCATTGCAAAGTTTAAAAAAAGGATGTGCAAATTGGTAAGCAAATACACTTGCAGCCCAGAGAGAGGCAGGGTGAAAGAAAAAGAAGAATCGCCTCCATTTAGAAACCAAACCTCCCTAGTGAATTACCAAAGGGAGGTAATAAATGAACTTTAAATCATATCAGATATGTTACTGTAAAAACCCACAGCAGAAACCTGTTGGCTTCTCCATCTAAATACCTTCAAAATATGCAGGGTTGTTAGCACATTCACACCTGGGCTGAACAAACATAGAGGAGACATAGTTGCTTTAGCTATTTTTCCTCATTTGTATAAGTGTATATTTAATGTTTTAAAAGTCATAAAACATATTACTCCCACCTTTGGAATGCCATGGAAAATGGGAAACCTGTGGATACTTCTTACAAGGGCTCAGCACCTTCATTGGGGTCTTCCAAACAAGGGGGGCTGTGAACACATCTTGCCCGTTTATCAGTTTAATGCAGGTGCTGATTATGTTCTGCCTTCCCTGGAAGTCCTTTAACAAGTGTAAGGGAGGCAGTGATGTGCCTGGTCCAGGGGATTAACGATATAATAAAATCCTTCCCCAGAATTCCTGGAAAGTTTCCTTCACCCCTGAAAGTGGCTTTCATTATTTGGCCTAATTCACAGAACATTTTATAATCAGTTTGGCATTCCAATGCAAAATAACTACAGTACTGCATCCAGCTCATAAATGTATATATTAAAAATAAATTAAACATTTAAATGTATACATTACTAAAGAAGATAAATGTGAAACATGTTGGTATAAAACACCAGTTTCAGTTACAGATAAGAGGATGCTGGAATATCCCTCACAAGCTGAGCCTGAGCCAAATAGGAACAGCCTGAACCTCAATGAAGGAAAGGAGGCTAACAACCAGATCCTGTATTTCAAACCCAGTCAAGATGGGTTGTTTCATCTCAGCCTTTGTATTGCTACAGGGTGTCAGCTGATCAATACACATTGCCTTTTTAAAGCACAATTCTATGAACAGAAACAGAATGAGTCAGAAGGGTCCTCTTGAACCGTCTAGTCTGACCCCTGGCTCCATTCATGAAATACCTACCATGTGCATATTTAGACCAAGAAAAAAAAGTCATGCAACTCCCAGTATGCCTTAACCAGCTTGGGACCGTCACCTGTCCTTCTTTCAGATTCTTTGGGTGCTATTTTTGATCATACGGAATCACTGTAAGGTACCACTGTAAGGTACCACTTGTGTTGGGCATGTTTCTTTCTGTTACACAACCATCTGGTGCTCTGCAAGTTCCCAGACTGTGATGGAATGGGCAGATCACACTGTACCTGTGATGGTTGTTCTGAGACATCTGTTTCAGACAGCAAAAGCTTATGTGAAATCTAAATAATCAAGTGATAAATGTGTGTGATTATTTTGGAAGATACAGGCCATGAAGAGGTCACATCCTCTGTCCACCATTTACCAAAGTACTAAAAAACAATGGTCAAAATATTGTATTCTTCTTACACACAACCTCCAAATACTAATTCTTTTCTTCCCATGTTGTTAATATGCTTAAATTGCAGAAGCAAATACTAACTGCATTTTTTGAAAAAGCAATCTATTTATTATGATCTCATTTGGAATCATGTTGACTTTGGCAAAACCTTGTTTAGTAGTTCAGCTTTAATTAGCCTCAATCTGAGGTAAACATCATTAAACAATGTTCTCATTGGCTAGGTGACTCTTTTCTAATTTGCTGTAACTTTTCCATGGCCTAATTGCTTTTGTTTTTATGGTATATAAGTCTGTTTATGGTTTGAAGAACTAGGCAAATATTTCCATTCCACTGGCATGAAATGGGAGAGCCGAATTCCTTCACTTATCCTCTAAACTCAGAATGCAAAATTATGCCATTAACTGATGTAAATTCTATAAAATATTGTATACCATAGTATTTATAGTATGTAAAATATAGTATATATTGAACTGTAAATTGTTGCAATCCCTCTAGTTTCAACTGTGGTTTGTTACAAGGGCGTACTATAGGTGTGGTGATATGAAGGTTTGGGTGGTGGTGGGTGAACAGAAAATATGAGTAGCGGGAATCTCAAGACAAAATGCTTTTTCCTCTTTTTTCACTGAGTGTTTGAAAATTTTTAGGAAAATGTTTTTTTTTTTTTCTGTTTCCTCACCCTGATTTTTCATTTCCTGCTTTCCACTCAAGTCTTCACATCTCTTGAGTCTATGGATCTCCAAGACCTTTTGCTGTGGACAACTTACTCTAAAATACGAGTATGTTTCAGGTATTCAAATGCATCTAGGGCACAATCCTGTGAAAGCTGAAACAGAACAAAGGCCTGCATCTCTTAGCATGTCCTAGCCAGGAAGAGACATTTGAACGTAAAAACGAATTCTACCAACATTGACACACAATCACACACACCCCTTTCCACTTTATAAGGATATCATCTATCTCTGTTACATTTGCTCTAAGTTTTAGAATGAATACATTCCTAAGTGTTGCCCATGTCACTACTGAGACCCAGTGTCATTTAGTGGTTAGACTGTTGGCTTCAAGTCCCCACATTCAACAAGTCACTGACTGTCAGCCTAACCTATCTCACAGGTTTATTGTAAAATTAACATGGACATGAGAATCATGTTAACTGCCATAGAATTCTTGCAAGAGGAAAAAAGGTGGGGTAAATGCATGATAAATATGTAAAAAATCAAAAATACAAATAGGGATGGGCTGATAATTTGATTGTGAATGCTCAAGTATGATAGCACTCCCTGCTTAAATAAGACCATAAGAAGCACCTTGCAGATGAGACCAAGGTCCATTTAGTCCAGAATTATGTACAAAGAACAGCCAACCAGTTACCATGGTGTATGTGCTTTGGTTTCAGCTCTTAATGGGATTGGGTTTTCTGGACCAAGGAGGCTACTTTATGACTCCCTTTCCAATTCCAACATATGTCACCATCAGTAGTGTATTTGCAAGCCTACAATCAGTAGTTTATTTACAAAACCAGAGACAATTGGCATATTCGTTCCATTTACAGAGACGTAAACTGACTTGTGCCGTCTTTCCATCTCGTCATGGAATCCCAGGAATGATAGTAGTATGAGAACACTCAGAGATCTCTAAGATAGATAGGACTGAACCCTTAATATATAAAAAGTCTCATTATTCTTTGGGGGAATGCCATGATAATTCAATTGTGCAGGTGACATAAGTTGTCAATGTTGCTGAACCCATGGACAGTGCCAGTCATGGAGCAGCATCTGTTCCCCAAAAGCAACAGCATTCCTTGCAGCTTTCCTATCCACCTTTCAACTATCTTCAGATACCTACCTGTTGCTCCCTTCTGTTCACATCTTTTCCCTGTCCTTGCACTCATACGTCAAGTTAGATCTCGCTCTGACAGCCAGATATGACATAAACCCCACTCATTACTGGTGCCTTCCAGTTTTACATTAAGACTAAATAAATGGGCTACTTGTGGCCAATTAAGACATTTTAAGTGTCTTACCAGGCTAGAAAGAACTAAAGGGAGTGTCATCTTCATATAAAGAATTAGTTTTCTTATAAAGAATAATTAGCATTATTCACTCAAAGTAGTCCTTAAGTGGGTCAAGAAGCAACAGAGGGAACTGGACACAGAAGCACTGATTGGTTCAAAATTGAGAAAGGAGTTCGGCAAGGCTGTATACTGTCGCCCTGCCTATTTAACTTATATGCAGAGCACATCATGAGAAAGGCGGGGCTAGATGAATCACCAGTTGGAATTAAGATTGTTGGGAGAAATATCAACAACCTCAGATATGCGGATGATACCACTCTCATGGCAGAAAGTGAAGACGAACTAAAGAGCCTCTTGATGCAGGTGAAGGAGGAGAGTGCAAAAGTTGGCTTGAAACTCAACATTAAGAAAACTAGGAAGATCATGGCATCCGGTCCTCTCACTTCCTGGCAAATAGATGGGGAAGAAATGGAGGTAGTGACAGATTTTATTTTCCAGGGCTCCAAGATCACTGCAGACGGAGACTGCAGCCAAGACATTAAGAGATGCTTGCTCCTGGGGAGGAACGCTATGGCAAATCTAGACAGCATACTAAAAAGCAGAGACATCACCCTGCCAACAAAAGTGCGTATAGTCAAGGCTATGGTTTTCCCAGTTGCAATGTGTGGCTGTGAAAGCTGGACCATAAGGAAGGCTGAGCGTCAAAGAATTGAGGCCTTTGAATTGTGGCGCTGGAGGAGACTCCTGAGAGTCCCTTGGTCTGCAAGGCGATCAAACTGGTCAGTACTAGAGAAGATCAACCCTGACTGCTCTTTAGAAGGCCAGATCCTGAAGATGAAACTCAAATACTTGGGCCACCTAATGAGAAGGAAGGACTCCCTGGAGAAGAGTCTAATGCTGGGAACAATAGATGGCAAAAGAAGAAGGGGACAGCAAAGAATGAGGTGTCTAGATGGAGTCACTGAAGCAGTCGGTGTGAGCTTAGGTGGACTCCAGGGGATGGTGGAGGACAGGAAGGCCTGGAGGAATGTTGTCCATGGGGTTGCAATGGGTCGGACATGACTTTGCGACTAACAATAACAAGTCCTTAAGTGGTAATAGCTCAACAGCTTCACACTATGGTTAGAAGAAAGCATGTTAAGGCCAGTGGAGGAAATGAAGTTGGAAGCATATCCATACGCCATGTTATATGAGAGAGTGAACCACAAGTAAAAAACTCATGATGGAAATGTAATAAATAATATCTTGATGTATTCTTTACTTTCATTTTATTTCAGTGACTTCTATAGTGCCTTTCCATGCTGGATTGTATTAAAGGCATTGCATAATAAAATGACAAGAGCCCAACAAAAATAGAGTAATAAGAACAAAGATGAAATTACTTAGAGCAAGGATAACTGGAAAAACAAACAAACAGACCCTTTTCTTCCCATATCATGCTGTTCATGGGTTGGCATAATCTTAGGACTACCTATGATAAGGAGTCCTCATCACCTAAAAGGGGCTCTATGATAACATCCTGGTTATGTAATTCTCTCCCTAACAAGGTGAGCTCATTTTGGCAAAAGTGGAAACATCCCTACTCTGCTTGGTTTTTCATATAGGATTGACGTGAACGCTGCTGTTTTTGAGTTTAAAAAGTCTTAATTTTAAATTGCGTAATTTGATATCTGATTTGGTTTGTTTCTTTACACTTTTACTAAAGTTCTATACTATTTTGGTTTCTATTACTTGATTCTTTTGCTTGTTTTCTTCTTCCTAGAGTGGTCTTAACCAATCCTACATGTATGCCCTACCTCTGTTTTGAAACCACACTTGAAATAATATGCACTGTTGGGCAGTGCACCTAAAAAGGATTCTGGAGTCAGAAAAGTGCAGAAAAAAAGGAACTAAACTGTTTAAGTGGGTATGATAAACATTTGCAACAGCTGCTTTTCTGGAGCTATAATTGTGTAAGAGGAACACAAGAAGTTTCCTTGTACTGTGTCAGACCCCTGGTCCATCTAGCCCAGCATTGTTGACACTGACTCACAACAGCTATCCAGGGTGTGAGGCAGGAATATTTTCACCCTTCCATGGAGATACTGCATACAAAGCAGATGATGCTTAACTGCTAAGCTGCAGCCCATCCCATAAAAGACATGAAAATAATGCCTGAAAGTGGATCCGGATACATTTTCTTCCCCTCATAGTGCTAGAACTGGAGGTCATCTTATGGAACTAATTGGTGGGAGAGTCAAGGCAGATAAAAGGAAGTGTTTCTTCACAAAGCACACTTGCCCTGCCTGTGGTTTTCCTGTGAGCAGCTGGTTGGCTGCTGTGTGAACATAGCGCTGGGATATACGGCTCATGTTCTGATCTGGTATGGTTTTCTTGTGTACCTTAAATACATGGATATGCACACAGAATGTATGTGCACTATTCCCCTGTGCTTATATTCTCTATAGTGAATATAACACCCAGTGGGATGTGAACCACGAGGGAAAGGTTTGGAACTGAAATACAAGGAATATTTACAGCATAAACACATCACATTTATATAACAGTTCAATCAGGGCAGTGGCATGATAAGCAATGCAATAGTCATTAAACAAGGTTGTTAATGCTCCAAAATACTGTCTTGCTGATGGATGGCTCAGGTATCCTATTCATTATAAATTAAAGTGCAGCAAAAATCCATTTGCTACTAGGCACTCAAGATGTTATTACTGTTTAATGCCACCCTAGCCCTGTACAATGCAGCACAAACATATGATGGAAAAGCTCAAGAGCTAATTCAAAAGAAAAATGTAGTTGTATTTAATTTCACCATAGTCTTTTATCTTGGGATTTCAAGGCATAAATGCATACATTGGTGGGTGGGAATAATTGTTGCAGCACCTGTTCTTTATAACTCCAGCCTCCTCTGGCGGGCAACAAGAACTGATGCACTTCAGGCTCTTCAGTTGCTTGCTGCAGCACACAAAAAGCACATGATATAGGACCCCTGGCACCTGCCCCAGATGAACTGGGGCTAAACTGAACTTAGAACACCATTAAGAGTGGCTATCCACACATGTGAATCAATCTAGATTATAGATTGTGGTAACTATCAGAGGGCAATATGCACTACATTGCTACTGGAAACAACCACTAATTAAAGATACACAGATTTTGTTTAAGTTATTCTCTATGTGATTCTCAGATTGTCAGATGCTTTTCATTCTGTTGTCTGCCAATTAACAAAAGCTGATTTTTTCCCTTTGAAAAATATGCAAAATATCCACTACAATTTAAACATTTTTCGCTGGTATACAATATTTTGCTGAAGAGAAATAGATGTATAAAATACTGTTGCTCTTTTAAAGGTACATATATTAAAAGATTTCCAGTCATTGCTGCATGAATGAATTTGCATACAGTCCTGAAACATAAATGAAACATCTGCATATCCACAGAATTTAGATGATTTGGATATTGACAGTCCTCTGCAGAACCTGCATGCCAAGTTCAGATAAGTCTAAGATTATTCAAATTGATATCAGTTTTGCTTTGTTTTGTGACATCCCTACTGCTTGTGCACTGGCTTGCACAACCTAAAACTAGGCAAAACTACAGCTTCTGGAATGGGAGAGGGCCAACTGAGCTTGTGGAACAGAACTTCGCTACTGTGTCTCATCCCAGAAACAATAGCTCCAGCTAGTTTCTTGGATTCACCTATAAAATCCTAATTTTTCATTCTTCCTAGCATTCTAGAACTAGAAGATGAACAGTACAGGATACTGCCCATAAATTAAGAGAGAGATGAGTGCCAATGGTCAAAGCTCAGTGGTAAACCGAGGTTCAGTCAAAGAAGAACTCTCAAAAGTAATTTGGAGTGTGGGTTGGAAATTCATCAGATATGCACACTTCAGTTTCTCTCTAGTGCATGTAATTAAACCTGTCCTGTTGGAATTAATGTGCTGTACAGTACTTTGGCTAGATTACCCCATGATCAGGATTAGAACTTTGAAGTTAGCCATGTAATTGAATTGATGAAGAAAACCACAATTCCCTTCAGTGAGCATTTCATTATTTTTCACCCTAACATATCACATGGAATGCTTGGAAGGATACAGTGGTAAGTAAAATTGTCAAGTTGAAATGGGGAACATATTTTATAAAGTTTTTCACTCTCTCATGTTTACATCCAATTTCTGAGATTTTTTTAAAACATTCCTTTACAAAAGGGTATGAAATCATTTTCAAATAGGAAAAAGAATGTGTCCCTATTGCTAAGATTACTGGTTCAACATGCTTCACCTCAATCTAGTCACACTTAGTGAGGCAGAACATAAATGGAAGGATATTTAGCGTCCATACTCAGCCATATTATTCTCCTACTACTCCTGTGTGACTAGGGCTAAAAGTAAATGAAATTCTTGTCATACTGGCAAGAAAATGCTGTTGCAATATAAAAAGCTAGGATGCATCAGTCTAGTAGTCCCCACATTGTACATTGAAAAGCTGCATTGTTAATAAGAATGAGTAAACTTTAGCTGGCTCTTTCTTCTTGTTCTTCTGTCAACTATTTGTGTGAATAGAGATTGTAGCATCTTAAAGCCACGGCATTGTATACAGAAGCTCAAACCAGAGGGTTTAACCCATAAATTAAGGCTAACCTAGAACCTGGCAACTGTGAATCCTAGGTCAAGTGGACACCTTACCCGGGCAAGTGAGTAAGGTGTCCACTTGACCTAATCAAATCTAATATCAAATCTATGTTTAATCAAATCTAACGATCAAATCTAACATCAGTGGCTAAAAAGAAGTCGAACCTGTACATTGGTATCATCTCTTGACCTAAAGTGAGCCACAATCCTGGAAGGACTTTATTTTCATGAGAATATGAGGAGGGAAAGAGAAAAGAGCCAGTGGAAGAAGGAAATGGAAGACAGAAACAGACAGAGGTCAGGGAAATTAAAATTAACCTCATATTTCAGGTTAGAGAAACTAAAAACTTTAACCAATGCTTGGTTTCATAGTTGCCATGGGATTTCTTTGGTAATGAGATGCCAAAGGCAAGGATATTTATGGAAACGACCCTCCTCCATAACAAACTTAGAACTTGAGTCATAACGGTTCCTCCTACGACTCCAATTTGAGTCATTACTCTTCAACATGTCCCAGCATGTGGATAGTGTAGCTGGAACTAGATGCAGGCAAGGACAATATCATCTGCAGTCCCTGTCTTCAGCCCTCCCATTCCTTCTGTAATTATAATTACCTTTGATGACTTAGTATGAGAAAAGGGAAGATTTCCTGAGGTGTATCTCCAAATGGAGTCTATCAAGGAGCAACCAGAGTGAGATTTGATATTCTTTCTCCCACTGCTCCCTCTCCCACTCCTCTGCTGTCAAGACAGCAACTGCACTATTTTTTTTAGAAGTATGCCTGAAATGATGTAATGTAAGACAGTAATGTCTTTTTTTGGGGGGGTAGGAGGGGTTCCAAATGCTATCTTTCTCTTCCTGGCAGAGCTTTTAGTCTTTAAGTAGTTGCTTAATAGGCAGAAATTCAGCAGGTGACACTTTCCTCATGACTGCATCTAACCAAGAAAACAACTTTGCAGTTAAAAACACAGTAGTCAACTGTTGTTTTTACTGCTCTAAATCAGGCTGAGGTGGGGGTGAGATTTCTATATCAGAAACTTTTACTTACAATCCAGGACTCAGTGGTGTGTTACAAGATGCATACTCCAAAACATCTTCCTCATGCTATTTCTGCCATTATATATCGAATTTTGTCATACACATCTCATATATAAATAGAATGGAAAGCCGGTGTGGCTCAGTGGTGACAAGGGCAGGAGTGGGACTCAGGTGATCTGGGTTCTAGACTTCAATCAGCATGGAGCCAACTGGGTGACCTTGGGCAAGTCACACACTCTCAGCACAACCTATTTCACAGGGTTGTTGCTGTGTGGATAGATTGACAGCAGGAAGAGGAGAGTTTTGATAAATGCACCTTGAGTTGAAGCTGCTCTGAGTGCTTTGAAGAAAGAAAATAAAAGTGGTATATAAATCATATATCTATATCTATATCTATCTATATATGCTATAAATATGTGTGTGTATGTGCTAAATTGTGATAATGGTCTGTGGGGAGAATTGGTGAAGTCAGTGGGCTGGGGGAGTAGTGCTGCAAGAGGAAAATTCTATTGTTCTTTGATGAAGCAGCAACAGCTCAATTGAACTTCCTGCCTCCTTGTCCTCACTGCAACTTATCCAGTGAGCTGGAGCATAAAAGCAAAGCTGCTTCTCCCCCTCTAGTGAGAAACAGCTAGCTGAAAACATGTACC
Source organism: Varanus komodoensis (assembly GCF_004798865.1). Taxonomy (NCBI): domain Eukaryota; kingdom Metazoa; phylum Chordata; class Lepidosauria; order Squamata; family Varanidae; genus Varanus; species Varanus komodoensis. Next base: position 134,552,155 of record NW_025335268.1, read on the forward strand.
TACATGCAAGTCTACCTGGAATACGCTAAGTTGCGTTCAGTGCTGCCCCCCTTGGAAAAACCAGCATGGGAGAGCATCTGCACTTGCCTTCAGGAATTGTTTTTGTGGGGTGGTGGGGAACCAGGGTACTGATCCTGCTGGCTTCATCCCACAGGACATGGGAGCGAGCAGCAAGAAGCACCACAAGTCCTGCTTTCCCATCCCTCTTCTTCAGTATCTGTAAGGGAGCAAGACAAGGTGTCTTTATTTTATTTTTGTATTTGCTTCCTTTAACACCTCTGTTGTTTCATTTCTTCATACATGTGCATAGTTTAATTGAAGAAAAAAACAACCTTTTCATTTAGAGGGCTATTTACCTGCATATTTTATCTTCCCCCACCCCACCTTCCACAATTACATTTGTGTGTGATACACGGTCATGTTTTCCACACATTGGAAGTGACACTGCATTCATTAGCATGTGCTCCAACAGTGATAAAGGTGTTTTGTATAAATGCCATAACTGTGCTTCCTAATAAACAGAAGGGACTCTAGCATACATTCCTCCTTGGTGTGTTTCATTTCGTAAAAGCTGCCCAAGCTTTTTGATGACTCATCAAAGCAATTAAAGCAATCACAGCCACAGAAGGGCATCCTCAATGTAATTCGAAGCCGAGGTCTTCTTAAAATGAAATGTAACAGCTGATGATAAATTGGCATGTTCCGTTTGCTTGCATGACTAGGGTGATGGGAAGCAAATAAATACATCTCATCTATCAAAGTTTGGCATCTCTCTTTGAAGGAAAAAGTATGTTCCATCACCTTCTGCACTCCTGCATATCCTTTCATTAAAATGTGTATAATTTAAATGTGTACTTAATAGTAATTTAAAGTGCAAAATATTGCTGCAATCTTCAGGATCCTGAACTTATTTCATTAGCAGCCATACTATTGATACATTTTGATGTAGCGTCCTTATAAGCACTAGTAAATTCTGAAATGCCAAAATTCTATGTTAATTCTAGACATGCCAGAGCAATCTGCAATAGATTCAAATAAATTCAGAATCCTATAAAACTAACCAATGGATTCTGTTGATGATGGTGGCCCTCCCCTCAGGGTTGTGCAGATTCTGTGGACATGCAGGTTTTTAATTTTGATTTGTTTCTAAATTTTTGGAATTGGACACAAATTTAGTCATGGAAAATCACAAAGAAAAAAAGCCCACACAGGCTAGAGTGTAAACCAGCGGATTTTGGGAAGAGTTGCAGATTTTATTCTCTTCCCACTTCTGGGGGGTTTGCATGAATTCAAATCAACTAATGAGCATTATTGCTGATCCTTATTAGTTAATACAGAAGAACACTACTGCAGATTAGTTAATGCAAATTAGCAAATTAGTTCCCTTGTGCAAGGTAAGTGTGATTTAGTGAATATAGAATTAGTACAGATCCAATTTTTCCTACAAAAATCTGATTCTGTGAATGAGCAGACAACAGAACAAGAGATGTCTGACAATTCATGACATAGATTGAATGGATTTAACAAAATCTGTAGAGTTGTAGTTGATCCAAAGCAAAGCACAAATTCTGGGAGTTTAAATCCAATAGGGCTCTTTCTTTAAGCTAAGGGATTTCAATTGTCCATTCAGTATGAAGCCATCTCACAGTACTGCATGTTACAATAAGGAACAATATGTTGTTACTAGGAAAATTATGTTCCTCCAGCTACTGTGAAGATTCTAGCTCTACTCAGAAGGAACAGGATGATCTGAGCAAAAGAGATAAACATCCCTGCTAATAAAAATGGGCTAGTGTTGTGTTCCTACAATCCTTGACTCCACTAGCTTACTATTAATAAGGCTTTGCAAGTAGGAAAATGGATCCGCACTGGCTGCAAATTGTAGCCCTGTTGCCCCGTGTGGTTGCACAGCAAATACATTTATCAAAATTTTCTTGAGCTGGGGAAGAAAACGAAGTAACTGCTGGTTTCCTGAGATATCTCCTCCCCCTGAAATATTAAAGGTTTTCTATTGTTCCCAAGAAAAACCACCAACCTCCATATATGCCTACATAGAACATTGAATGGTGCTCCTGCTACACAAATGTATGACAGATGGTTACTACAAAGAGGGTATTTTCAGTTGGCAACCTCTCCAGAAAGGTCACTTTCTAAGTTGTGTTATTTCGGCACCCAGATTCACTTACCAGGATTTTAAAAAAATGTTAAAGCATTTTAATCTGAAAACTTCATGTAACTTTGAATAGTTTAGTGAAGTTTTAAGAGTTGGCCTATATTGATGCTGTTTTGAGTTTTGTCAGATTGGTATTTGTTCTGCCAGTGGTAGTGGTTCTATTTTGGATTCAGAGACAATGAGCACACTTAAGTATGAAAGTGAAGAGCAGTATTAGCAAACTATGGATAAGAGTTTATAAAAGTAGGAACAGAATGCAATGTTTATATCCCTTCTGCTATCAGGAACATCTCAAAGAAACAGCACATTTTGTAGCTAGGATCCCACAAGTTTATATAGCTTTTTTGGTGTTTATTATTATTTTTAGTAGTAGTAATAGTAGTAGTAGTATTACATTGCATTTACATCCTGCCTTTTTTCCTCCTCCAAGGAGCCCAGAGTGGCTTACATATTCTTCCTCCACTCCATTTTAATCTCACAAGAATTCTGTGAGGTAGGTCAAGAAGAAAATGAATGACTGTCCCAAAGTCATCCAGTGAGTTTCATGAACAAGTGTGAATTAGAACCCGGATCTCCCAGATGCCCAATCCAATAGTTTAACTACTATACCACACTGGCTCCCTTTGAACTAGACAAAATAAATATGCTTTGTACATATCTACTTGGGAAATAATCCTAACTGATAATTGTATATACATTGTGGATATTTCTATATCAGGCAGATGGTCCTCACAAGTTGCAGAAGTTCTGCCCAGAGATACCAGATTCCCAGGCCATAGGAACTCCCCAATCAGTATGTAAAGTTATCTAAGCAAGAGAAGTACTGACACCAAATAGTTGAATGAGTTTCCCAATACTATCCAAAAACAAAATCAATGAACAAGCTTCCCATGGAAAACTCTGAACATCATGAACACCAGAGAGCAAGAAAGAGTAATAGACAGCAAACTCAGGTCCCAATGGAGAAGAAATAAAAAATAAGAATGGCTATACTGTGAAGGCACAGAAGCAAGGACAAAATTGTCATACACCACTGTCTCCTTGTGATCACAGTGATCTTCTAGCCTCTTCCATTACATTATTATCCTCTAATGGCTGTATTAGAGTTTGATGGCTATTTTATGTGAGGGTTAAATTCAGCTTTATATTTGAGTGCACATCCACTCATGCACTTGAATTATCCATTCATTTCTCTCCTTGAATCCCCCCTTCATGCCTTCAAATATTGCACAAAACTGAAACATTCCAGAGCAGAGAGGAATGCAGTTCACAGATGGGTGCCACAGATCTCTGCAGTTCACAGATGCGTGCCATGATTTCAAAACCTGTAAGCACCTCCAGCTCTTTCTCCTGTCCCGCAAGTACTTGAAAGATGAATCATGCTGCTTACTCTATCAAGCCACCAAGAGCCATTTTTCCATGCAGGTCCTGACATTCTGGCTTTTGCCATCAGCTAGGCCATCAGAAAACTACAGCCTCTGGTTTCTAAAAATGACACCAAGCCTATAGGGGGATCAACATGGCCAGACAAGGAACAGTTTCATGGTGCTCATTCCCTCTTGCTGCCAGCTTGGCTCCAAGCAACAGTTACCTGGGGCTACTGAAGGAAAGGAAAAGAACCATCTGGTCCCACCCACCAACTAAAGAACAAAAGCCTCAATCAGGTGAGATCAGCAAGAAAAGAGCAACCTGGACTAAAGTACACTTCAATGTTTGCTTACTGCCCTAAATAAAATGATCCCCAGCTTCTTCTCCATTCACTCATCTTCCATTGTATATTTTGCCATTTTAGATTGTAAGCCTGATGGAAGGCCCCTGTTTCCTTTTGGATGTCAGCTACTTTGGGAGATAATCATTATGTAGAAAGCAAGATAAAAATTATAATAAATGTCCAGTTTTTTGTTTTTGTTTTTACTTTAATCTCTGCTGCTCTCAGAACTTTCACTGATTAAACTCAAGAGAACTTAAAAACATGTAAGCTTGGTACTGGTTGCCATTTTTTCCAAATCTATATTGCTGCCCTATTTTTCAAGGTCTTCTTTCATAAGCAAATTCACACTGGTTGAATATAAACACAGAATGCAATTATTGGAAAATGGCATCACCAAACAGAATTCTTAGATACCCTGAGAGTACCCCAGTGGTTCTTCTTTGCTTGGAAGCATGAATGTTTCCCATGGTGACAGGCGTTCATTCCTGTATTTTCAATTGCTGGATGAAAACCTCTTTGATCAATGACGGATGCTGAGAGCTTGCCCAACACTGTCTATAGCATCCAACTTTTATGAACAGGGTTACAGAACACCAACTGACTTATCTATTGTTTCAGGGATATGTTTTCAGGGCTGCTTCCTTGACTAGTAATGTCCAAAGCAGTATCTAAAGCAGATTGAAAGAGGACTAGGCCCAGCCCTAAAAGCATGTCTCACTGCTGGGATCCCAACTCTTCTCTCTTTGTCTCTGTGCAGTGGAGAGGGGCGGAGGAGGAGTTTGGAGAGAATCGAGGTTGGGATGGGTGACCCTTTCCCCACACCACCTATCCATTCAAAAGGACCTGCTATGTGTCCCTGCTGGAATCAAGCCCGTTATGACAGCTCATAATGCCTTCCTTTCACAGGAGTTGTATATAGTATATTTAAACCCAATCCATGTAAAACCAGGTTGATTCATGACAAGGGACATTAAACTAAAGGATGTGTGTCTAGAATTTGTTTTGCAATCAAGGAAATTGCCTTCTATCACTTAGAAGAGTGATAACATCATTTTTAGTCTTGAATGCTCAAACGCCATTCCTTTATGAATATTCATCAGAGTAAAGTTTTAAAAATGACTTTCATGACACTTTTGAAGAAAACAAAAAAACAAGGGAAGGGAACTGTCAACAAGAAACTACAGTTTCTGTTTGAATCTATCTTTATTATAGGAAGAACCACCACATTCGATATGTCTATTAATACACAGTTCATTAAGCTATTAATACACTGTTCATTAAGCTAGAAACAACTGTATCATTTGCAAACAACAATTCATTAGTCTTAATGGGATTTAATAAAGTTCCTAGGCAAGGATTCATCTGAGAATTAATTACAATATACTAATCAGGGGGAGAAAGAGCCAGTTCATCAGTCAAATATATTTATCCAATTCACAAGCTGGAAAGCATAAAAAATTTCCAAAAAGAAAATAGCTCTTCAGCAAACTATGTTGTCACATGTCACAGAACCTGGATGCCTTACAAGTGGATTTCTATTGATTTTTTGCAAGTAAATTTAGTAAAACAAATACTTTTGTTCCTCATTTCACAGTTGCAAGTCTGTGACTAGAGAAGTAATTAAACAGGGTTATAATAGGATGAATCAGCTCCTCCTATTGCTTCTTCTGATGCCTGCAGAAATGAATAGTATGCCAACAATAAGTAGCATGTTAATTGAAAACTTATGTTGTTTTTCTGGAAGACCTTTGGACTGACCACTGTTACAATTTATTGTAACTTGATTGTTCTTTTTGTTGTTGGTTTTGGTTATTTTTTTCTCAATGTGTTTTAATTTCAGTTAAAATACTGTTGTTAGCTCTCATGGATATTCATAAGTGCAGGACATATATGTTTTACAATAAAAATAAATATGTGAATTTATTAATGTAATTTCTATCAGTAAGCAATAGTGAAGGAAAGGTGTGAGCAAAGTAATACTTTTAGAATCCATGTATAAAATAAGACAATTTTGATGAGTGTTTGAGTTAATGTTCTCAAACATTTCACCCCAAACTTATTGTGTAAAAATAATAGTACTATATCTGATGCTGAATTTTGGCTTAGACTGCAGTGGTCTATCTTGGTCTGTCAGTTTCCAAAGAGATTAAGCTAATCCAAAGCAGTTGCTCTTACTAGGCAGGCAAGACAAAGTCTAGCTGTGCAGGAAATTGAGGCAGAGGAAAACCTAGCCATAGTTATGCGGATGGCACTTAGAAACATCTGTCGAAAGGATCCTATTAGAGTGATGGAAGACTTAGATGGCTACATGACATCTCCTTCAGAAGGCACACTCTCAAACTGGACTTAGTCTTAGAGAAGAAGAGGCATGGTAGAATAGATAATGAGGCGTGTACATCACAACATTACCATGGCTGATCACCTTCTAGTGACATTGCCATTTCAGTCCCACCCTGTGAAAGTGTGTGGGGGGGGGTGGAGGTTTTTTAAATTTTAGGAATTCCTGAAAGGTCTGGGGAAATTTTGAGTAGACATAGTCAGTGATTCTCTTGAAATTTTTCCAGCACTGTGGGATAAAGAGGTGTGAGCCAACACTGACAGAATCATCCCTCTGTGTCTCCTTCAGCATTCAGCGGAGTGGAGTGGAGTAGAGTGGATATTTTCTTGGTTTAACACAAGCGCAAAGCCTTCTTGGCTGCATCATTAGGGTTACCATCCATTGAACTAGTCTTTGTGGATTCCTGACATAGGTTCTGAATTATTTTCATCTGGTTCAAGTCTCTTTCCTTAGTTTGTCAAGTGCAAACTAATGTAGGATAATCTAAATCCATTCTGATGAGTAATATGTCAAGCAATGTGTGATACAATTAAGCACAAATTACATAACATGAAGTAAATGAATGAAAATTGATGTTATGATTTCTACATCATTAAAAAAGGTTAAGATAACATGGAATGACTTTTGTAAACAACGAAGCTCACAAACGGGAATATAATTTTGAACAAATCCAACATACCTGTCAAAAGCAAAGTGCTTTTTAGATTCAATTAAAGTGTGAATCACAGAGTTCTGAGCCTAACAATAGTCAAAATATAATGAAAGCTGGCCAGCCTTCCATTGAAATCAATAAGATTTGGATGAATTCTACTCATTAAATTGGATCTTGTGATACAAATAGGGATGTCGCTACAGAACCCCAGAATAAACTGAAATGGATTTGGATTGCTATGATCTCACCTGATTTTTCTGATCTGTAGGGTCTACAGACTTGCAGCTAACTTTTCTGCTTGGGGGTGGGATTTGCACAAATTTACCCTTGCACCAATCCATATTAGCACAAAGGAACATTAGCACAAAGGTGTACATTTTGGCTGGTGGAATGACATTCTTGTACAACTCTTAATACTCCAGTTCCATCAATAAGGACACAATTGGATAAAAGTCACATTAAAATCTACAAAGCACAGATAGAATTAATTTAGCAAAATACACAGAACACCACTTGCCACCACATTTCTTGCATTTTATTTATCAAATTGCTGTTTAACTGTAACCATGGAATATGAAGGCCATAGCACATTGATCTTAGAGGAGAAAATGAATTTCACATAGGTAAATGTGAATATTGTCATGTTTGAAAACTGTTTTTTGCCATCCAGGGTAGAAACAGATGGATCAGACAGCTACTGTTGAAGAACATAAAAAGAGCTGAGCTGGTAAAACCAAGGTCCATCTGGGCTGGTATGGTATTCTCCTTGCACAGGAAGAAACTTCTTGTTAGTTTCTTCCTGTTAGAAACTAACAGATGGCAGGAATACAAGAGGGCCCTTCCAGTCATGTTCCCTAGCAAGTAGTAAACATAGGCATATAACACTTTGTACAAGAAGGAAGACACATCTTCCTACCGGAATGCATTAAAATGAAGACATCTCTCTGCAAGATATTCATGCTAATAAAAGACTAGGAAATAATCTACTATTGAATTGTATTGAAAAATACAATTCAAACCTCTAAACAGGATGCTGTCATAGAAAATTTTCTATGCCTTCAAGAGATCTGTTATCTTTTATTCTTCCAGTTGTGAGCACTAAATTATGTTCATGCACATAAATATCCAGTCTTAATATCTATCTCGCTTCTTTCCTAATTATGCATTTTCGCCCACCCACTTTTCATCAAGAATGCTATTTCTATTTCTTATTAGCTGCATTCTAACTTTCTATGCAAGTGATTGGATTATCTATAATGGCTGCCTTAAGCTATCAGATAAATGATCAAAATACAGGCAGGGAGCTACATTGCCTAAATGCAATGTCTTAAAGAGAGTTTGATTTAAGAGTCAGTGATAGTGAAATAAAGTAGTAGAGTATGGGGCGGGGGGAAACAAACTGAATAAAAATGACTTTGATGGATATTGCTGCAAGACTATCTGTTGTTGTTTTTTTTTTAATGAAAATGAATACCGTGAAGGTTAACCATGTCAAAAAGGAAAATGGCAATTCATTTAAAAGTGGAATTGTGGGAGTGGGGAATGTACACTGCTTGTCCGAATATTAGGTATACATTGTGAAAAACTGAAAAAACTTTTCTAGTGAATTGCATAGCAGAACACTCTTATTTCTGCAGAACAGAAATGGTATAATTAGGGATGGAGTTGGATAAGAAGGTTTTCCCCATGGCAACTTTTGCAATCACTTCATAATGGGATCCCAATAGAGCTAACTAGATTGTTTGAAGCCATTCATATCTCAGCAGATTTCATGATCATCCCACTTTGGGTAAATTTTGTTTTTGTAGCCTGTTTTGAGTACATTGACCATGGAATTGAGAGATGTTGGACGTTTTATGGCAATCTGCGCTGTGCTCAGAGGAGCCCCCTCCTTGCTTATACGTACCCATTACGTTCATAATGCGGCACACTTTTGAACAATCGAAGAAAATTGGGGAGATAAATTCAAAATATTTGAATGCATTGTACTTTGTTCTTTTCAGCAGCCTCACTTGAAAGTGGAAGAAAATGTGAACAAGATTATTTTGAACCTGTACTGTTGTTTTATTTCTTAGCAGTGATGCAGAGACACTGTAAAATACATTCAGTCTATCTTTTGTGAGCTGCTAGACACCTCTCCATTTTATCCTTGAGGGAATCTGATTTTGCAAAAATCCATTCTTCAGAATTGCACAGATTTGGAACTGTGAAAAATTACTGTTCACTAGTGCCACTAAAACATGCATTTTCATCCTGTAGCCTATTTGGAAATGCACAAGTATTATTGATTTTGCATATTTTTCTGTGCAAAATTATTTCAAATTTTTAAAATGGTCTGCACATCTACATAATCTACATATCTTGGAAAAGGCCAGTCAGCTACAGCATCAATGGGATAGAATTTGAACTCAGTTGAATCCATTGTGTAATTTTCTGCCATACCCTCATATGCTTTTTAGAAAAAGTGGAAAATCCATCTGATTTTATTCTGTATTACAACTCAGATGCAAAGCAGGGCAAACATTTTATCATACATAGTCCAAGATAATACAGAATACAATTATTGGCTTATTATTATCTCCAACTCACCTGTTATAATTTCTCTAGAAATAGGTAAGCATATAAAATTGTCCCACTTGCAAATGTTTTAACAGTACATTAGCTCAAAAATATAAGTTTAGGATGAAACTGTACGTTCTAGCCAAACACTATTCTTAAACATGGATAACATACATGCTGGGGTGACATAGATTAAAAGATCCATGAGGCACTTAACCACGTTTGCACCCACACTTGTCCCTTATAAATGTTTCCTATGCTTCCTTACAAAGTAGCTTCCTGTGTTCCTAGTCTAGTAACAATATCTAGGTGATCTTGCTGGCGTAGGTGTCAGGCCTTATTTCTACAATATTACCATTTGTAAAACCCACTGGAGGTGTAATGACAAAAGCAAATACTGGTGGATTCACAATTATTATTATTATTAGCACTAGTTGTAATTTCATTTCCCCATCACTCAATAGTTGAAGCTCTCTGTGCGGTTGACAGCAATTTTAGAACTACTTAAAAATCCCTAAAATATGAGTTACTACTTCGAGGTCTAAATGACCACAGTGTCTTTGAAATGAATATTCCTTATGTGAAAACAAGAACATGCATGAAAACAAAATAAGGTTATCCTCATGGTAACCTTAAAATGCCTCATTTGATTATCATGTTTTATTCATCGATCTATGCAAATGTGAGATTGTATAGAAATGTGGCCTCCTTTGTAAGTGTCATAGTGGTCAATAATTGCTGCATGACCCAGTGCCCCTTCTGGCGAACTGTTCTGCAAAATAAAAGCTATGCTAAACAGGACAGAGCAGCACAACAACTCACTGCCTGTTAATCAATAAATACTCAAAAGGTGAAGCAGCCACAGCTTTGTCTGAACATGCATTTATATTTGTTGTAACTTTCCAGATAAGATGCTTTAATGTGCTTGCTTTTCAGTATGTTTTATACTTTCAGAGATGGCAGATATTGAAATAGGCTCTTAATCTTTTCCATTTAATCACGCGTATAATCAGGGCTTCCCTATATAGCCTTATTTAACACCTGAGGAGGGAGCACAAGGGAGAGCACACTGGTTTCACTCCCCCACTCTCCATCACTATTCTTCTTGCCTTTCGCATGTGCAGGGGAGCCTTTGGGGTCTACAGAGGCTTCATGCAAAACTAGAACCCTTATTTGCCAGGATTCTAAATCGCACAAGGAACCTCCATGAAGAGGGGGGGGGGGGGGAAGCTTCCTGGTGCTAATCTCAGCGTGGAGAGGGAAAAAGAGAGATGGAGTAGAGCTAGCCTGCTTATCCTTACTCACCCTCCTTATGTATTAATTCAGGTGTCATAAGGAATACTTAAATAGGGTTTATGAAAATGCTAGAAATATATTATTTCCAAATGTTTGGTACTCTCCTATCAGTAGCATCTAGCATCTATCAGTATCAGATCCAAGGTGAACACAAGCAGTCTTTTTCATATTTTTTTTAATTTCACAAAAAGAAGATAAAATGCACAAAGAAAGGAAATTATATATAGATAGATATATGAAGGAAAAAAAGGATACCAAGGGATATTACAGAAATACAACATTTAATTTCAACATCTAAGCTATTCATGAGAAAGCAAAAATTTCTGTCTCCTCTAGCAGAGTTAAATCAATCAGTTCAACCAAAGATTAATATAATTTCTCAAAACAATTATAAATAATGTCATAATTTTAGCATGAAGTACAAGTCTCTAATAATGGGCAGTCTTAAAACAAATAAATGCAGTATCCTCATGAAGGGACTGTGAACAACTGAAACAATTAAGTGTCACTCCCACATGCCTTGCTGCCTGCTCCTCTGACAGCTACCGAGAACTGATATCTGAATAGACGGAGGATGGTTGCAAATGAACAAAGTAGGATGTTTTTCCCCAAACACAAAATTTGACCTTGCAGAGGGGTTTTTGGTGGGGCGGGGGGGAGGCGGTCTTTTTACTGATCCATTCCAGTTGGTAAATATGTTGGTAACAATGTTGGTAGGGCTGAGCAGGGCTGAAGGTGGCTGCCCAGTCTACTTGCCCATCTGTGATGCGTCCACTGGAAGGACTGAGCTTTCACTGGAAGGGCTGAGGCTGCTCTTTCATATGCCTGGCTGCAATCAGAACTGGATGAGTTTATACTTTGGCAAGCTACAGCTATCCTGTGCATCATCCACAAAAGAGATTTTACACTTTTAAAAAGCCCACTCTTTTCCACTCTTTTCATACACAATTTACAGTGAGGAGTCCCATGGAATTATATAACAGAAAGGGTCAAAGTATATTCATCTGAAAGAAGAACTGAATTGCCACATATATCACATTTGCTGTTATATGGCTCACTATAGACTGACAGGCAATCTGGGGACAAGTTCAGATGCTGATGAATTCTTTTCTGAGTTGAATCTATAAATCCCAGAGATATGAAGTATACCATGTGTATTTGTTTTCCTTTAAATTTGATGGATATATTAAGAGAATATTGTTAGGTATAAGTAACAGTTTAACTGTAGAATAATGATCAGACCATATTTTATTTTTACTGCAACCAATCTAATTGCTGCTCCATTCTGATTGGGGGACCTCATTTGAAAAGCAAGAGAAGTTGTGGCTGAACTCCTGGTCTGCCCTACCTTCCACTGATTGGGAATGTATGCTAATTGCTGGTTGTCCCCTGGGAGTAGAGAAGATCTATTCAGGGGAGAGCACAATAGTGAATGGATTGTTGAAGGAGACAACAGACAAAAGGTGCATGATTTATGAAGGACTGTCATTTGGAAGGCTCTCTTCCTTTGTGTGTGATCTAAATCAAAGTGATAACCTGGCCTTTCAGACTTGGGATTGCTCTATTTCAGAGCTTTAGTTTATGAGCTTTCCCATAGACTTAAAAATCTGAACCTATACTGGGCCCAAACTGAAGCTAGCCTTCACTGTCTGTTTCTATGTCATCTTTCTATTATCCAGCCCTGTACAGTGGCTCTAGAGAGTACAGAGCTATATGCTGCTTTTCCTCTCCACATTCTAAGCCTGAGTTTAGTTTAAGATTTGGTTTAGATGTTTACTTCTTGCTTGAGCAAGGTTGTGGGAGCTTTCAGTTCCTGCGTAGTTCTCCCACTAGAACAGGGATCGGCAACCTTTAACACTCAAAGAGTCATTTGGACTTGTTTCCCACACAAAAGAAAACACCTGGAGCTGCAAAACCCTTTTGACATCTAAAATGAAGACAACACCGCATATATTGTTTTTCACCTTAATGTTATGTATATCTTCATTATGCTTTAGCTGCAGCTCTTGTTCAGTCACTCAAAACTGTTATTTTTAATCTTACATTATAAACTACTAGGACTCCTTTCATATATTTTGAATAGGAGAACAGCCTCCTGAAGAGTCAAAGCCAGTGCTAAAGGGCTGCATGCATTAAACAGCAAACCCCATAAGTTCTTCAGCAGTAAAAGCAAATGAATCTACCCACATATCATTAAACATTTGGTTTTCTTCAGAAACTTTTCTTTTCTTCGATTTATCCGTGGTTGGCCTACAGGGGGAAGTCGCAGATATAGGTGTGTTTAGTGACTGATTAGCAGATAAACAGTCAAGTGCTGTGAATTGTGACAGGTCCCAAGTGCAGCTTTTATCATTCAGAGGAAGGAGATTACATTTGGACAAAGAGAATCTTTTCAGCAGCGTTTCGTTTCCTGTAACATGAAAGCCTGCAGGGAGCCTGTTCAACTCTTTCCCTGCAATGTCACAATTTACTTAACCTGGCTATCACAGCGTTCCTGAGTGGATGCCTCATTATCATCTATTGGTATTTTGTAACTCAGTCACAGATCGGCAGCTGTGATGCATATTTTGGGTGACGGAGCCGCAGCAGAGGGATTCAAGAGCCACGTGAGGCTCTGGAGCTGTGCGTTGCCAACCCCTGCACTAGAACTTAGCTCCAATGCAGAAGTCTGCTCAGGGTTACCTTTCTGGGAATCTTGCCCCCTTGCTGTGCACTTTTCTTGATTTTACCTAATATTCTATCAGTTTGGATAATTATCTGCAGTATCCATTATAGATGATAGATATAGGTAAAGGGATATAAATATGGATATAGGATGCACAAGTAATCTATTTTGTGTGGAAAATCTTCCTGGTTCTTTGCTTCCAGCTTCCTGGACTCTGGTCCAACTTGCAGAATGCAAGTACCTGGTGAGCACATCCAGGGTCTGCAGGCAGCTTACCTGGAAGTCCAACATGCTGTGCAAGCAGCACCATTCTTCTGTGCAGGCCGGAGCTGTCAGGAGTGGTGAATGGGTAAGAAATTTGGCAGCCAGTTTACTATCAACCCTAACACACAAGTATAATTTCTATATAGCCAGACATATACAGATGCAGCACTCAGGTTGTTTTTATAGTTCAATCAAGGTTATTTCTAGGCTTCAGGACATGTGTAGGAACCCTTCCCCCCCCCACCCCAAATGGAAGCCTAGCTTGAAGCTTAACCCCACCCTAAGACTGGTGCTGATGCTGAGTCACTGTGCTGCAAGTGAAGCTATTTTATGGGCACCTGTCTGTAGGATGGCCCTTAATTTGTCCATATTTTAAAACTCTCATTTTATGTCATTTATAATAAAAATGACAAATTAGTACCTGGAAGCCATGTGGATGTGGTGATTTGTGCAGCATGAGCTGATTTTGATCAGATCATAACTTGCACATACTATAATTTTACACAAACATCCAATTCTGCACAGATCACACTGGACCTATTTGGATTTGCACAGATTTATGCAGATTTGGTCAGATGTTATTCATGGAAGACCAGACATGCAAATTGTAGGCACTAATGCATGCAAATAAAATACCCAACATGGCTCTCTTCTAATCATCAGATCAGAAGTGGGGAGGAAAAAACCAGATTTACCAGTTTGGGAACATCCCTAACTATGGATTTGCCATTGATCTGGCATCTTCTGAGTCACACAGATCCTGTGGCTTTGCATATGTGTGTGTGTGTGTGTGTGTGTGTGTGTGTGTATAAAACTTTCTGGAATTGTAGGCAATGAAAGCTAGTGGAACATGTGCTAATCTATAAAAAAGTAACATTTTATATATCTATGAGTTTTCTGTAGCCTCTGTTGTGCTGCATGAATTAAAATATGCAAATTATTATGCACCAGCAAAAATTACATAAAATGTGGGAGATGTTTTTCAGTACTTAGGGCAAAAAGTATCAGTGTTTCAATGAGCAGATTAATGAATGAAACCCATGATTTGGGTTGGCTTTGAAGTGGTACTTAAGATACCTTGATGGTAACCTTAGTGAAAGTGAGAAACACATCTCCATTTACTGTATCCTTGGATCCTTCCTAAAACTTCCAGAGCATGCCAGAAAGTTGGATAGTTCTATTGTAGAACAGAACTGAACAAAACAGAAATGCTATAGGGGAGACAGAAATTTCACAGCTATAAAGCCAATTGCAAATTGTGGCTAAATTTGTTTCCAGGCACCATAATAAGCTATAGGAAGGTAATGAGGACTGCAAGACAAGCCTGGTTGGAATGGGAAGTCAACAATGACAACGATAAAGTCTGGTTCAAAACTCTATTTTAGAACATAGGAATACACTGGATGAAAGAGATTCATCTAGCATTCACGCCTAACTCCCACTCCTTGGACTTGGCTAGGACAGCCCAATGGCTCCCAAGATGTGACAGCAGCTCAGCCAATTGATTATATGGCCACTATCATTCATCTTCCTACAACCTGTCACACAGTAAGTGTGGGATCCATTGATTCACAACAAGCAGTAATAACCAATTGGCTAATCCTATAATGTAGTTCTCCATACTCAGTTATACTTGAAAGTATTGTTAAAGGGAGTGCTTGATATCTAAAATAAAGAATGCAGGAATGAAAAAACTGACAGATTCATTGGTGTGGGGGGGTGGGGAAGGATGGAATAGCAAAACTACTCCTGGGAAGATGGCTGACCCATAAATTAAGATCTACATCTGTACTAGTGATAAAAGACTGGCAAGGTTCATCTAGAACTAAAAATAAGAGGATCACTGCCGCTTTTGCAAATGATTAATCTCGACTGTATATGTTCAAGATATCTAGTGCCATATGTATATATGAGTTTTTTAATGCATGAATGTCTAAATTACTTTAGGAATTCAAGCAAATAAACTTCATAGTAAGTTACTAGAAAACAAATTCTAAATGTAAGTAAACAATAATCAAAAATACCTTAGTTAAGATACCAGGAAGATCCCAGCTGAGTTTACGAAGAGTTTCAGGATAGACTTGCAGAAATGCTAGTGAACTTACTGAATAAAATACTCTCTGAACAACTAATTAAAGTTTCATGGGGAGAGGCCAGAATACAGAAACCCAGTAATGGCAAGACTGAGGTAGAATATTCTGCTAATTTCACTACTTAATATTCACATATTTGTTGGCAGGTATATTTAAGACTGTTGGAATTTACATAATCATGATCAACAACATTTTATTTGAGAAGATAGACAGTACCTTTTAGAGAATGAGTGCCCAAACTACAACCCAAAACCCACTTATTTATTGCAAAGTGCCAACACTGCAATAAAACCTGAATACTGAGGTTTTAGTTTAGAAAAAACAACTTACAGACAGTCCAAGCAGATATATATATCCTTGGTAGCGCACTGACCGGCCATGCGAAAGCTCAGACGAGTTGCAGCTAATGAGTCATGATGTCATCACCTGGCGCCACTAATCTTTTCCAAGCTTGCGCATAGCCCCAGCGTGCACTGCTCCCTGATGCTCAGCTGCTGGGGCAATGCTGGGGCGACTTGGCTCACATGCCGACAGAGGGCTCTGCTTGTCCAGTGCGGCACGCATGCCATAGATTTGCCACCACTGGTATAGGATGTATCCTGATTATTATACAATATTGTCAATGAAAAAAATCTTTTTGCCTGCATATGTAAAGCAAGTGAGATTTGGTTTCTTCAAGGTGGTGAGAACAGAGGTAAGTGTCAACAATTAAAGGCTTGCAGATTTTTCAATGCACATTTAATTTTCGCTACTTCTATTGAATAACTTAGGGCACAATCAAACAAGAGTGCCCATAAGCCTCTAACCTTGGAGAACTATTGGAATCCTATGCACAGTGGGAGAATCATGGAGATGGAGGTCACTTTTGCATTCCTCCTGCCATGCAAAACTCTTAGGTGACCAGTTTTGTCCGTCTAAATGTTCAGCCTTGGAGCAGATTGGAAGGAATACAACATGCTTCCAGGATTCTTCACATGTTGCTGCAGCCTGTTTTCTCCCCTCCTTTCCCTATCCCACTTCATCCACAACCCAAAGGCTGTCTCTGAGGTCACCACTGTGAAGATTTCCCTGCACCAGCTGTTAGGGCTAGGGGAGGTGAGGGCAAGTTTCCCAGGATGAAACCATGTTATGTATAAAAACCTCCTATTGGCCTTACCAATGATTCAGAGAACTTGAACTGTAAAGTAAATTATTCAAGATCAGAAATATTACAAAGGAAATTATTAAGTTCACTGTGGCTGTAGGTGGGTTACAGGAGTATAAGAACATTTAAAGGTTTACATTAGGGTTAATAGTGTAAGCAGACTTAGAAATAACCATATCAAATTAATTTGTTCTATTCAAAAGGATTTAAATGCATAGAAAAAATTAAATTTGTAATGGTTTATGAGAATACAATGACTGGAAATTATTGTTCTTCCTAAAATAACATTTTACTTACAGAAAAATATAGCAATAACTCCCCCCAAAAATGACCAAGAAATTGCAAAAACAACCATTCTGTTATAAATAGGAACACTGAAAAAGCAAGTGTGTCATCTTTTATATAATACAAGCCAGATATCCAATTTTATGATGAAGCAATACAATCACACTCTATATTTGTTAAGGCTGACTTATGAGTCAATATGCAAAATAAATGGTCAGACTTTGACATATAGCATGCCATGTAAATAATATCGATCAAAGATAAATTTAGACCACAAACAGTGCTGGAAGTTCAACTTTGCATGGACTGAACAGAGCAAAAATCTTGTTTCAGGTAAGGCATAAACTGAGGGGGGGAGGGATCTCATTCTAGGCATTACCCCAGTTTCAACATTTTTAGCTGCATTTTTTCATTCTTCCTTCTTACCTTCTACCTTTCCTGACTGGAAGGCCAGTAAAACCCAGGTTCTGTGATTCCTAAAGGGTAAATTATGATTAACTTTTAGTTCAAAAACAGATGCCCAAATGAAATTTAAGAGGAGCTCTATTCCCTGGTACCAATGCTTGCAGCTATTAAGTCTGATGTAGGGGAGGAATCATTGCCCAGATCTACAGAAGTCCTAAGAACAAACCTACTTTGAGAGTATTATCTTATTTCTGTACAAATTTCTGGGTTCATGATACAGCAATTAAGTAACTGATCTATGTAATGAAATGAAGTGGAAGGATCAGGGAATCAGGTGATATGGGGAAATATTTGGAATCCAAGCACCTGATTCATCAGTTACCAGTAACATGGAAATGACTTCTAAAATAATGGCAAGTTAGTGTCATAACTATGCTTTAACATATGCATTAACTAGACATATCCTAATGAATGAGAGGAGACATATTGCAACAGGCAGAGCTGTTCTGATATGAGGCAAATATTTTCATTTCACTGTATTTATTGTTTACATTTATTTCTTACTCTTTTCCCTATTATAGGAAACCCAAGGTGGCTTATAGGGTTCTCCTCCTTCCCTTTTTATCCTCATAGCAACCCTGTGAAATACGATAGGCTGAGAGTCTGTGACAGACCCCAAGGCATTCAGTGAGTGCCCAGGCTAAGGGAGGACTCAAAGCCAAGGCTAAAGCCTCCATTGAAAAGTCTCTAAAATTATTTCTACATATTTTTAAATGTGTTTCACATTACTGCTCTTGGCTTTAGTCAGTGACTTCCATTCTCAAGAAATATGTCTCCAAGTTGGTAAACAACAATAGAAAGGAAGAGGTACCATTAGAGGCCCAGCAATGACATTGGTTTTGTGGCAGTTCTTATCTTACTCCTGTAAATCTGGGGATGTGCAGGGATGCTCTGAAACAGACACAAATATCTGATCTGATGAGTTAAAGACCTCCCCTTTGCTATTAAATAAGTGATGTGCCATGGAGCACTGCACATAGATGGTAAAGGTTACTTATCTCCAGGGTTAATATGTATTCCAGGTCATATGAAAGTCACAACTTCTTAGCTATAAAGCATCTCTTGCACAGCACAGCACGGCATGGCAATGAGACGAAGTCTCCTGTCTATTTTCTAGGATTTTGCCTAGGGAGTTGAATGTCAGATAATATCCATGGAAATGTGTTTCTTTATTTGCCTCTTCCCCAGTTTATAAGAGTTTCAGCTCCTGTGGAAATGGACACACAGGTATGATTTTTCTGAGCAGCACAGAGGAACTTCAATATTGTACAAGTCTTGAACTGTGATTATTATACTGCTCACCATTCAAATTAAGATTATTGTGCAAATAGGTTAATCAATTCATTACACGAGGCTGTCTGATTGTACACCCACCTGGAATAAAGAGAACAGATTCAGGCACTGGATGAGCTACAGGCATGGTTTGTTTTAACTGTGTACAAAATCTGCATGGAAGGCCTAGAAGATGTGGGAATAGACTGTGGTAGGGTCACGCCTGGGCAAGCCCTTCCTAGCCTCTGAGACAAACCATAAGCTACAGCAGATGTTAAGGCCCTTTTTGATCTACAGAACTGTGTTTCCTTGGGGGTGGGGGTAGGTAATTAGTTGAATACCACATGCCAGCAATCTGCAGAGCCACAAGTGGTCATGGGAAGGACCATGGGTGTGTCACACCAAAATCCTGCAATTAAGGCTCAAATGATCAGTTTCTTGCAAGGGCAATTAGGTTTATTTACAATTAAACACATGGATCCATGGGTGCCCAAGACAGGAACACCAAATGCTAATTCCATTAGGGTTATATAGAATACACAAAAGGGGAGTGAATATAATACACAAAAGGGGAGCGAATATAATACACAGGAAGGTGATTGAATACTTTTATATGGATAGGAAAGTGATTGGATACATGTCACAGCATCATAAAGAAAAGTTACATTTCACTCTAATTAGATACCTTTAATTTAGGCCTTCTAAATTAAAGTTACCTTGAACAGGCTGGCCAAGTTAAGTAAACAAAAAGGTTACATGTGTGAACTTACAGGTTTAGGAAAGCACTTTAGCAAGCCTATAAAACACAGAGATCACACTTTGAGTTACCCACTAATGGAGTGAGGTTGTTTGATCTTCACCACCAGACACTGAGGCATCTTCCAAGACCGTGATGTATTTATGGCCAGGCAGAGGGGCGGGATGGTAAAATTTGTTTTTCTGAGTACAGGTGTGATACTTATTTCCTTATTTCATTTTATTTCCTTATTCAAAAGTATTAAATTTAAATAGCATGCCTTCAAATAAACTAAGGCACAATTGGAAAGATATCCTACTAGTTTATTCACCAGAATGAAGAGATGGCTTCATTCATCGAGGGTTTTTTTCCCTTTTTTAATTTCAAGTTCTTAATGAGGGGCAATTTGAAAATTTTGGTGAGTTCCTATTAAATACAAACCGAACCAAAATTCCAGACTGAACCATCCTAGTCATAGACTATTGGACCTACCTTTGAGAGACTGGTCATGGAACAGTCCAGTTCCCCCTCTGCCACTTGCCTTGTGTTACATATTCCACTGGGTGTGGTGGTTTGTTCCAACTTTCTTTGTATATATTGGGCATTTGGAAGTCTCTATATGTTCCTTTCACTTCTTTTGCTATTTAATTATTAGTATGGTAAAAAGGAAGTTGTTTCTCATCTACCACATATTTGCTGAGTGCTGATCTGAAAGCAGAACCTAACAGGAAGGAAGTTTGACTAAGTACTCCAGCCCTGGGACCATGGGCAAATAGGGAATGTTGTAGACATCATTTAGATTTTCAGGATTATAAACATGGTAGAGAAGAAAGCAAAGCTAAACCTCATTCTTCTAGAATGCTAAAACACATCTAGATAAAGTTATACAATCTGAAGAGAAACCAGAGTATATAAATTGGTTAGCAATAGGTTCGCTGCAAACAAAAGAAACTACATCTTTACCCATGGCACATTTTAATTCATGAAACTAACTGGCCCAGGGTGTATGGATAACCATGAATTCATATGTCTTTAAAGGGGATCTGACTGATTCATGGGAATCAATTGCTATTGGTACCTTAATGGAATAGCAGTGATACTTCATGTGCAATACGTCAAAGAGAGCTATTGATGGGAGGAGCAGTGAGAGAAGGATGTCTTCCTATATGCCCTTTTTCATGGGCCTTTCTACAAGCCTCTAATAGGCACATTGGATAAAAAGACACTGAATTAGAGAGACCTTTGGTATGACCAGGAAAAGGATGGTCCTATTCATGGCTTTCTGAAAAAACAATTCTCTTGAGGTCATGCAATCAGTATCTCAATTTTGGGGCTCTCTCCAGTTCAGGATCATGATGGTAACCCTGCCAATGATTCTTACTTTGCCTTGAAATGGGAACAAAATTAATGTCTGCCAAGCACTTTCATGCCAGTACACTTACACAGATTTGGGTAATGAAGTGACATTTGCTTTAGGGTGAATAATCTTTATATTGTTTAATGATTATTGATATAAACTTTGCAAGCCAAGGAAGTGACTTGAAAGTAGCCGCAGTCACTAATTGGACATTTGAACTTTGCCTGGAGGGGTCTTCCAGCAGGGGAAGTAATCTCTTCCCATCATAACAACACTGGAGTTTTAAAAAGGTCATATCTATCTCATCACAGAATATCAAGAAAAAAGAAGGCTGTCAATCAGGCTTCCAGGTTGTTTTGGGAAAGTCATATCATGCAGTATCATTTTTATTAATAACCCGTCCTTTATCATAACAAAATGGTGGCTTATAAAAAGAGGGCATGTCACTAGTCAATATATTATAGCCACATTATCTGCACACACAAAATGACTTCTTCTGGGCAAAACCCTGGATCTTCATGGTGTGGATCTACTTGCAACACCAATTCAGCTTAGGCATGTGCAGTTTAGGTCACTAGCTACAGGGATGGGAAGCTTGGAATATTCCACTCCACATATTGGTATTGACAGCTCTTGCACAGGAAGAACACAGAAACAAGGGTCACTTTGCCAGGGCAATTAATTCTTCAGTTTACCCACATCCACCAAAACACTCTAAGGTTCAATCCAGATAATCTGTTTTCAGAAGATTTGAATCATGATGTTCAAAGAAAGGGAATTGTGAATAGACAAGCTGATAAATCTACTGCACACAGAATTTGCCATGAATATGCAGTTCTGGGCAAGACAGAACAGTGTTATATCAAGCTGGAAAACTATATCACAGTCCATAGGAACTGCCAGGTTCTGAAATATCAATAAAGCTAGATTTTCTAGAATTAGATTACCATATTCAGTGTTGCCCACTCACCAACAGGGTCACTACATCTTCCATTCTACAAATAACCTCACTGCTTGTGGAACGGACATTTAGTATTTCAAGGAACAAGCCCTGACATGAGCAAAAAGTTTCAATTTTTGGGAATGGAACAGGTAAGAGTTCCCTTTGTTGGTTTCACCATTCTGCCACATTCCAGAAATGAGTAATTCTGCTTGTTTGCGGCTGCTCCTGGAAATACTGGATCTCCTTTTTGCAATCAGTGGGTGCTGCTTGTGCAACAGAATTGACAGGGCTTGCACTGGTGAAGAGTCTTCATTGTATAGTGCCAAACATTTCCTGGAGTGGTTTCTTACAGATCTCACTGAGGATAGATACAACAGGAGAAATAATAAGGAACCCAGAACATGAAGATACCTGTTGCTCATGCACTCACTGAGATATAACCTGGAAAATTTTGTTGTAAGCCGCCCCGAGGCTTCGGCGAATGGGGCAGCATAAAAATGTTTTAATAAATAAAAAATAAATAAAATAAAAAATCTTATAATCAAGCAATCACTAGAAGCTGATTTGAAGCTGAGGCTAGAGTTCGAATGAAGAAATGTAGCCTCATTTTAGTAAAGTCTGTAAAGAAGACTTTTGTAGGAATACGAAATGTAACGTTATGTTAGTTGTGAAGTCATGTTCGACCCATCATGACCCCATGGACAACATTCCTCCAGGCCTTCCTGTCCTCCACCGTTCTCCAGAGTCCACTTAAGCTCACACCGACTGCTTCAATGACCCCATCTAGGAACCTCATTCTCTGCCGTCTCCTTCTTTTGCTGTCAATTGTTCCCAGTATTAGGGTCTTCTCCAGTGAGCCCTTCCTTCTCATTAGGTGGCCAAAGTATTTGAGTTTCATCTTCAGCATCTGGCCTTCTAACGAGCAGTCAGAGTTGACCTCCTCCAAGACTGACTGGTTTGATCCCCTTGCAGTCCAAGGGACTCGAAGTCTCCGCCAGCACCACAATTCAAAGACATCAATTCTTTGGCACTCAGCATTCCTTATGGTCCAACTTTTAGAACCATACATTGCAACTGGGAAAACCATAGCCTTGACTATACAAACTTTTGTTGGCAAGGTGATGTCTACTTTTTAGTATGATGTTTATATTTGCCATAGCTTTCCTCCCAAGGAGCAAGTGTCTTTTAATTTCTTGGCTGCAGTCACTATCTGCAGTGATCTTGGAGACCAGGAAAATAAAATCTGTCAATACCTCCATTTCTTCCCCATCTATTTGCCAGGAAGTGATAGGACCGGATGCCATGATCTCAGTTTTCTTAATGTTGAGTTTCAAGCCAACTTTTGCACTCTCCTCCTTCACCCGCATCAAGAGGCTCTTTAGTTCCTCTTCACTTCCTGCCATTAGATGGGTTTCATCTGCATATGTGAGGTTGTTGATATTTCTCCCAGCAATCTTAATTTCAATTTGTGATTAATCTAGCCTGGCCTTTTGCATGATATGAAAGTTTAAACCCCATGGACAGTTCTAAAGGGAAAGGTAATACTGTAGTTTAAAATGGGATGGGGAATGGAAAAGAGTGTCTGTCTCTAGCACTGAGCAGTCCTTATCTCTGTATGCAGAGCAAAAGCTTTCTGTCATTCTGCTTTGAGAATAGGACTGCTTTGACTTCATGATGGGCTGTGTATGTATGAGATATCTGCCTCTCTTCAACATGGTCAGAATATTTTCCTGCCCCAGTTTAACGGCAATTATTGTGAACAGCCCAGATACGTTGACAGTATGAAACAAAAAAATAAACGCAGAGTATGACAGAAAGTGTTTGTTCGCATTCATTTCACAGTTGTTGGAGATGGTCCATGGAGGGAATCTACAGATTGGCTGGAGTGATAAATTACTTGTAGATGTCTCAACTGTGGAAAAACTAAGGTGATAATTGCAGTAATAAACAAATGACAACTCTAGTTCTGTGTCAGACTGTAAAAAAGATTTAGCCTTTTTTTCTGAAATGAACCATCTCATGAATGAAAATATGAAACTTATTTCTCAGATATAGGACAGATTTTACCATGTGTTCACTTGCCTGAAATAAAAAAATGCAAAGCTTCCTAACTGAGAGTGGAGAAGATTAGTGCCTGCAACTGAGACTCTAAACAAGTCTGTTTTCTCTTCCATCCCTAAGGTACCTGGAAATTGTAAGTTGCTGCAGAATAGCTCCAATTAACTGTTAAAAGCAAAAATCATAGTAGTGAAAGGAAGTTATTCCTTTTATTTATGGCAACCTCCAGTAGTTTTCTAAAAGAAACTCTATCCTTTTCTTTCAACTATGATTCTTTAAGCTTGTTGCTGGGATAGGAGTAACTCCTAAGTTCTTACCATTGAAAATGACATAAATATACAGTGTTATGCTGGTAAAACTATGCATTTTTACCTTTGATGTTACTGTGAGTCAAAAATACCCCAGGATCCCCCTCTTTACTAGGCCAGTGGAAGCAATCTTGGGAAGATTCCCTGCCACATCTTTGTAAGTTAGCTTAATTTATATAGCAATTTCCATTGTGTTCACTGTGATAATCCACCTCTTTTCTTCACCTGTGCCTAACACTGATAACATTTCACTGATGACGCCTCAAAATGATTGTGGAAAAAACACACAGGCATTCTGAACAGGGAAGCTGGAAAAATCTGCAGCAGAGTCAAGTGAATTTGGTTTTCTGTGAATCTGACTTCTGGTTTCTGCAATAGACTGTCTTTTGCCCTGTCACACATATTCTGCAGACCAGTTGTTCTGTTTATTTTCGGGCATTTGCAAATGTGCAAAATTCTCATTTAAAATATCTGATCCCTCCAATTATCAGATGATAGAATAAAGAATGCCTGGCACTCTAGGAAACACAGATAGTATGGATTTATATCCTCATATGACAATATTAATATAATTTTTCATATGTGGCATCATTGATCTATTTAATAAAATAGGTCAGATTCAAAATGAGTAGACTCCTTTTTCTACAGCTGGAGATAAAAATGTCTGTTGCTGCCCTGCCATGAGAATATCTGACTGGGTTGAAACAAGGCCAAGTAACATAGACAGAGCACTAAGATTACAGAATAATTTCTGAGGCACGGTATATAATTTTGGGACAAATGAAACCCACATTAACATAGATTGTGCACGGTATTCATCTGCTAAAGCTGATGTAGGGTGTTGCCATGGGAATAGCAAAGTAGCAGTATGGGGTTTTTTTCCTGAAAATAAAGTGTTCCTAAGGTGTAGAACATACAAATGTGAACAGGAGAAGAAGATCTAACACTTCTATGAAATGTCTGGGAGTTTATCTTTACATGAGAAAAAAATAGACTTTGTTAATTGAGATCCTTGGGGGTGGGCACTCTGTCCTAGAATTTCTTTTTATTCCATCATGACAAGATACCACAAAAATGTAGGGGGAAAACATAACTTTGAATATGGTTTTGAAAATGTGGACTATGCAAAACAAACAAGAAGCTATACTCAAGTGGATCTGTTTTGGAAATAAAAAGGAATGGTTTCTTCAATATGGCTTTGTATAAAGGCCTCTGTAAATTTAAGGTCATCAAATCCACTCCTGTTAGTGCCTCTTATCACACATAACAGAAGTTGTTGCTTTTAAAACAATTAGGTTTAGCCTAGCAATTTGGAGCATTACCATTCATCTTCAGTGAAATCATGCATTGTTTATGTTTTTGTAAGCCCAGCTGATGTATCACTTTATTGCTAACAAGCATGGTTATAATTACTCCTTTATTTGACAGAATTTATGGATGATTTTATTGACAGTTTGCTCTGTTCTGCATATGCCTGATAAGTCAGTTACTTTACAGGCAGTTGGCAGGCCTTCTCTGACTCTAGGTGATCTCATGGGCTTTTTCATCATAGCATTTTCAGAAGGGCAGCTAGTAAGGGGAAGGTTTTCATTCTTTAAATCAAGGTAAAAAACACGGTACAACATATATGCAGAGTTTTCCAGTTCTATCATTTCATTAGTTCTTGCTAACAACTGTCAAGAAAACAGACATTTACATCCCTTCTTTTTCACATCAACTGATAAATCTCCATGACTTTTTTTCTTCAGTGATTAGCTCATCTGTCAGTTCTCTGTCCTCCCTCTTCCAAAATCAAATCCACATAGTAATTGACAGCTGAATCCATTCTCTTTAATGCAGCTTACACATATTCAGCAAAGTCTTTGATTCATCCCTCACTGTGTAGATCATAACTACCGAATACCATGGCCCAAGTCAATTGGAAATATCTTAGCAATCCGCTTTTTCAAAGCAATAAACTATATCATTGCCCTACACCAAATATCCTACTTGACAAAATTCTTCTGTATATATGGATTGGATGAGGAAGCTCCAAACTGGCTTCTTTGGATTGTTTCACATCTTGCTTTTCTTTTTTTCATTTTTCATGTTTCCTAAAGCCATTATTTCACATTGTTACACCCAAGTCTGCAGTCAGGTATGAAGTTGAGAGTATCAATTTCATTTCACTTTCTATTTGCTTGGTCTCAAGGAAAACTTTCATAGAAAATGAGCCAGAGCAAATGAGCCTGAGAAGATTACAGGATACGCTTTGGCAGAACACATTGAAAAGCAGCATGGAAATGCAGATTCCACATGCAGATACATAAATTACTGGGGACATGGTCTTGGTGGCAACATGGCAGTCAGTAGCACAGTAACTCACATATATATTATATTTGCATGCATTTACACATTCATGTGTGTATACGCACCCAACACACAACACAAACAATTTTAGGCTGTGCATTGGAAGGATAAACTAATCCTTAGACTCTCTTTGAATTGCTGACATCTTGTAACTGGTTCAAAGTAAATCAACCCTTCAGATTATTCAAACCATATTTTACTAGGTTAAGCAATTCTCCATCTAAAAAATTGTTAAAACTGAGCATCTGTTCTATGTGATGCTTGATTCTGAAAAGTGCAAACATAGATGGTGATAAGAGACAACATAGTTTGTTATCTATTGTTACTGTACATGCACTTATTAAACTAGTGGTGCAAACCTATGCATATTTAGACAGAAGCAAGACCTACAATGTCCTGCTGGCTAAGTGTATTAATAGGCTAAGTTGGATGGTTTAGACCAGACAGAGCCCTCTTTCTCTGGAACGTTGCTACAGAATGTGTAGATAACCTGTTTCATTCATGTGCATATTGAATTGAAGAATGCAGGTGACAAACTTAATTTTTCTGCCAGAGAGCAGACAAAGCTGCAAAGCCAGCTTCTTCATTATAATATTTGCTTCAGGAATGTATGCTTGAGATGAAAAATGTAAATCCTACACATTTGAAACTGGTAATCATAATTATATAAGGGACTGGCACACTGCAATGAGCACTCAAAATCCAAAGTTTAGAGAATGCAACTTCATGTTTTGGCTACCACTAAACTCACCACTAGAATGACAGAGGACAAGGTAGAGATAGATGATTTCATAGGAGTGCCATATTTGATATGAAAAGTTGTATGGTTTGTTGGGGAATGCTAGGAGTGCAATAACGATCAATGTAAAAGGAAAATGTCCATGTGACAATAATAAAATTTCTCTGAGCCATTCTCTAAGGGTCAAAGTAGACATTATATCAAATGAATTTCTCTCAGAACAATCTCTTCCTCCTCCTGAGCCTTCTAATCTTTATTTTGCAGTATTTACAGTACGCTCAGGGTCCCACTTTGAATGAAGACTTACGTAGTATGGGAGAAAGAGAACTTTTATGATGTGGATAAGGCCCCATATAACTACTCTGGAGTAAAACTGGAGGAAGTACTGTCAGAACTAGATACAGAATTCAGGTCATATCTGTTTGAGTCTAATCTTTCTGATAGCCTCTAGGTGAATAGCAATTAGGTTTACCCTAGAGCTGATTTCATTCTCCAGTAAAAAAAGACAGTGTTGACTAATAATGTGCTAGTTCCCTATGAACAGTTTCCCTTCAACATGCTTTGATCATCCATTCACCTGGAATGTACTTGAAAATAATAGTGATAATGTATTCCTAATTACACACATGGAAAGGCAACCAGGTGTTAGCTCCTGGAAAGCCTAGAATTACCAGAATCTGCCCTTATAGACTGGCTGCATTCACACATAATGACAAGCCATGACAGGAATGGTTTTGCCAGAAGCATGGTGAAATGTGGCATGTCTGGCTATTGTGGATCTCCATGGAAAATCAATTGTTTGTTGTAAGGGTTCCACATTGCTTCCTGTTATGTGTGAAGCCACTTACAATGTTTTTCTGTGGTTCCCACAGAAAGCTCGGCAGCAAGATTGGCTGATCCAACTGCCATTTCCTGCTGTGCCCTTTTCCTAGCAATGGGTGAGCTGTCAGAGGACATGGTGACGATTGGCTGCCCCTATGCTCCCTGTCCTTTCTTCTGGGACATGGTCCCCAATGCCCAGCTGCCACACTGCTGCCATGCCTGCCTTCTGGATGAACGCCCATGTCAACAACTGGGCCAATTGCCTGCCTACTTGCTACCTGACTTACCCAAATTTGGGACAAAAAATGGCTGTTGGAAGTAGCCATGACAAGTGTCCTTGTTCCAACTCAAAACTGAATTGAAATCTACAACTACCATCCTAACCATGTTTTTACCTGGAAGAATTAAATCTGATTTCACAAGAATTAATTTCTGTAATCTAAGTATAGCCCCTTTTAGAAATCTTTTCCAGAATTTAGGGAATGCACAGAGAAGAGCAAGTTGACCAGAATAAAATAGAGAGAAGGTGGAAGTAATATACAGAATTATAGAGAAGAAATAAAAAGATGACAGACTCCTTTTGAAAGAAATCTTATGAGGAAGAACTTGCAATATTAGGAGGTGATGTGAAAGCTGGTATGAAAGCATTTGGAAGAAATAGATAGAACCTGGTCTGGAGTAGATAGGGTACTTACTAATAGAGGTGTTCCAAGTTGCAGAGACTGAATCTGTATAAATCCTAATAAGAATATGCTAGCAAATATGGACAACACAACAATGGCCCACAGATGATAAATATCTAATATATATCCCAGTCCCCAAGAAAGGAGATGCAAAGGTGTGCAGCAAATCTACAATCATTGCAAGCAAAGTGAGCTCAAGGTGTTGCAATAAAGAATTATACAATATATGGAGCAAGAAATGCTTGACATTCATTCTGACAGGGAAGAGGCATTCAGCCATATCACAAACATGTATGGCACTGGAGTACACCAAAGAATTCCACCAGAAGATCAGTCTATGCTTAATAGACTACAGCAAAGCCTTTCACTATGTAGATCACAGGAAGCTAATGCTGGTCCTGAAAAAAAAAGTGTGCTTCAGTATTTGATTGTTGTGATGTGTGACTTGTGCTGTGAGCAAGAAGCTACTATTAGAAGAGCATATCAAGATACAGAATATTTTCCTATAGGCAAAGGTATCAGGCAAGGGTGCATTTTATCACCCTTTCTGTTCATTCTGTGCACAGAACAGATAATAAAGAAAGCAGGATTAGGAACAGAGGAACAGAGGAAGGATGAGTGAAAATCACAGAACATTTATCAGTGTAAGATATGCAGGTGATACAATATTACTTGCACAAAGCAGCAATGGATAGAAATGACTCCTGATGAAAGTGAAATAAGAAATTGCAAAAACAAGGCTGTCCCTGAACACTAAGTGGAAAAATAATGACTATAGAAGAATTACAGAACTTTATTCTCAAGTACAAAGAAACTGAAATTGTGAAAGTTTTTGTATCCCTTTGCTTAGCCAATTCAAAGAAAGAGAGCAGCTAAGATGGAAGAAAGCTGAGACTTGGAAGGGCAACAATGAAAGAACTAGGAAAGATCATAAGGAGGTTTCATTGGAGACCAAGTACAAGATCATTCACACTATTGTATTCCTTATCACTAGACTGCAATTTGAAAGGTGAATAGTAAAGAGAGCTGACAGGAAGAAAATTGATGCATTTCAAACATGGTGTGGAGAAAAGTTATACTAATATCCTGGACTGATAGAAAGACAAACAAGTGGATCCTAGATCAAATCAGTCCAGAACTTGCTATGAAAGCAAAATTGATGAAACTGAAGCTGTTTTACCTCAGACACATCAAGAGAAGGCAAGTCCCACTGGAGAAGATGATAATGTTTGAGAAAGTCAAAGGAGGGAGGAGGAGAAAGAGGAGGAGGAGGATGCGGCAATGACCAAACACCAGATGGTTTGAGATTATAAGATCTGAATAGGGCTGTCAAGGACAGGACATTTGGAAGACATTCATTCATTGCTGTTTAGATGCAAAGTCATGCCCAACCCATCACAACCCCATGGACAACGTTCCTCCAGGTTCTCCTGTCCTCCATCATCCCTCGGAGTACACCCAAATTCATTCATAGGGTTACCATAAATTGGAGATTACCTAACAGTGCATAACAAACACAAAACATAAGTGTTGTAGGTATGACACTGATCTGTTTCAATCAGTGAATGCTTTCGTCAGCCTTGGAAGTTATCTGACTCTAATCTCACTTAGTTCCCTGCTAACCTTCCCATGTCATGAGTGCTCAGACAAGAACAATGCCTTTCCAAATGCTGGAGTCCTTGCAGCATCCAAACTGAGCATGCCAACATATTGTTGCCAGCAGTTGCTGCCACAGGTTTTTCTGGAACTGATGAAAGTTAGTGATTTTTAAACATTGTAAGCCGTCCTAACATTTTATATAATAGAACAGCATATAAAAGTTGTTAATAAATAAATAAATTCTCAGAATTTCACCAATGGAAGTTACAGATCCTGAATAAAGTAATCTGTGTTCTTCCACTAGACTTTGAAGGAAATATGTGCCATGCTGAGCCGCAGCTTGGAGTAAAATGTACAGATGTATCCATTCTCAGTACTTTGAAATTTTGTCCACTTGTAAAACTCATCAGGTAGATTAAGGATCTGAAATTTCAAGTTCTTTGCTCAACAGCTTTCATTTCTATAAACTGTGTGGCTTATAACAGTGTATATTTTTATGGGACCCTCTCATGTCCCTTAACTGTGGTATTGTGCTGGGAAGAACTAAGCAGGCTAGAAAGAAAATTATGTACATATTTCATCTGTGAATACTGAAAGTGAAGCTCATAAGAATGACATGTAACTGCATAGAAAGTATCCTAATATTCAGGCTATTGAGTAGGGATGGGGTGATAATGGCAGTTTTCTTTTCTTTCCATTTCTCAGTTTTCCATACTTAAATTTGCTCCATTCCAGTCTTTCACTCATTTGTGATTTTAAAACAATCATGAAGATTTGTATGCATTTTTGTCAGCATTTCTCCTAATATATGATTATTTTCGTAAGCAATTTTCCCCAGGGTAAGAGGGTTTTGTACTTTCAGCAATACATGTAAAATTTTGCCAAATATATGTCTTTATGCATGCAGTTTTATTAAAAAACTGCTTCACAAACTTCAAGTGTAGATATGAAAGAATAGTGGTGTTTTGGTTCACATATTGTTTCTGGAAATGCAACTAAAATATTAATGTGAAGCGAATGAATTTCTCCACCATCTTCACTACAGAGCACTCACCTATCGAGCTGCATTCTATGGAAAGAAACAGGGATAAACCCAGTCCATGTTCGTCTTTCTGTAGGACAGAAGAGGGTTTTTCAGTCAAGACTGTCATGTCTGGTCCCGTATGCTTTGGGTCCTTTCAGAGCATCTCTCAGAGCACTGCTTCTGTTATCAACTACCCATCACTGCTGAAGCCTTTTCCCAACTGCTTCCAAGGGAGAGTCAAAAGATACACCCCCTTTACAGAATGTTGACCCATGAAGGCCTGCATTTACCCATATTTTTATCTTTTATGTCGGATTAAAACTTTTCTCTGTTCCCAGTCAACTGATGACATAAGGTGGATTGTTAAGGCACCAGTAAAACTGTTTATGGTTTATGTTGACCCTGATAATTTAGTTCTTTCATAAGGTACTTGTGTTTTATCAGATACTTGTAGTTATTTTAAATTATGTATATTTTAATTCTCTTGTTAAGTCAGCTTCTTGGAAATCCATCTAAGATAGATCACTATTACTACTACTACTACTAATGCCATTAAACCATGCCTTAAAACATGCAATTTCATAAGCAGACAAATCCTATCAGCCTTTATCAGTCATATCAAGGAGGAAAATGAGAAAATACACTAAACAAGCAAGAAGGCGCCCACATATAAGCAACTCTAAGATGCTTACGTCTGCTCAAATGACTGCAAATAAAATCAAAACAAGCATAGCTCTCCCTGAGTCATCTCCTTGCTTTGATTCTTCTCATACATCCCTACTCATCAATTCCTCTTGCTCCCTTTTCTAAGCAGGCTGGTCACTTATGAACTGCCAGAAAAGAGGACATGCACCATAATTTACATAAATTCTACATAAGTTAGTCTAGATGAAATTATTGTAATGTAAATAAAAATACCATGGAAGACTGTGACCTGCCTTGCTCAATATGGTATCCAGTTACTCTTGATGGGCAGCTTCAAGGCCCAGTTTATTCTTCTAATGAACAGGACTTTCTTTAAACTGGAGTAGGAATAGACAGTCCTTCAAATAAAGGACACTTTCAAAATAGCACACCATTGCCTATAGAAGAGAATATATGACCACCTTTCTTTTCAGCAGTGCCCATGACCTCAAACAGCAAAGCTTGCACTGCCACAACTGTCAGGGTGAAACAAAAACAGCTTGTGGATGAAGGCCCTCTTTGCTCAAGGATCTTCTGTATGGAGTTAGGATTTTGTTTTGCTTTGCTTCAGTCTAGCCATTTTAACATCTTAGGCTTTACCAGGCAGGGTTAAAGGCTTATCACTCCATTAGAGGCTGGTGGGTCAAATCTTGTGCACACATTCTGCCCCACATAAGCACTCACAAATGCTGCCAAGCTTAAAAAACCATTCTTGAGCTGAATATTCTGTATTCTGCACTTACCATAGAATACTATTATCCTGATTTTTTTGTATGATTAAAGGAGGGAGGCCCTTTTTAGTAGACAGAAAGACATTTGCTCATTCTAAGTCAGTGGTTTCTTCCATTTCTGATGGGCAACTCTTCCCTGCTGGTTTTATTAGTACATCTGTTATGGATTCTTTTGCCTCAGACTGAGCAGCCATGTAATCACAACTATTTCATGTACATTCTGATGAAACCAGTGAGATCTTCTCTGTATAAATAATCAAGGTACCTGTCAAGTCAGATTTTTTCTTTTGTGGTTTTGTAGACTGGTGTGAAAGAAGGCAAGGCAAGGATGCAGCTGAACCCACGGAGGGTGTTGCATTTACAAAGATGGATTGAGAAAGAAAGTCAGATAGCTTACATTGGCATTACTTATTCTTTGTGAAGCCTTACTGGTGACATGCAGTTGACATTATTTATGTGTGTTTTCCAACCAAGCACTAATGCACAAGGTTTCTTACTTGTTTAACTGCCGATAAAGACTCCCTCCTTGGCTTTCCCGAAAAGGAAAATCTAGAGGTTTGTGCATGCATCCCCCAAACTGCAACCATTCAGAGGGGTTCATTTTATGAGGGGAAGGGAAGGGCCATAGTTACTGGACCTACCTTTTAACTTTGGCATGGCATTTCCAAAACCCTCTGAGAAACACAGAGTTAGCAGAATGCATAAAAAGTTGCTTTTTTTAAGAGGTTGGGCTTCTCCATGCAACTAAGCCCACAGTGATTCCTATTATTCATTGAAGCTTTGTTTTGAGCTTTATAGGAGCTGTCCATGGTACCGAAACACCTCCACAAATTAGATTTCCTACTATGGAACATCAACAAAAGTTCCTATAAAGCTTAAAACAAATAGCCCCAACTGTAATGGAGTCAACAGCATTTCCTGTGAAGTACTCACCCCACCTGCACTTATCTATGTGGAAGGGAATGAATTAGGATTGAGTGAACAAGTCTCATTCTTGTTCAGTCATGCTGACTGGGAATGATGGGGGTTGCAATTCAGCAGTACAGCAGGAGGGCATGAGGCTGGGGAAGACTGGCCTAGTCATTTAAGTGGTAATTTGTATTGCACAATGACAAACTTGAGTTTAACTAGGGCTGGGCAGATATTTTCAATATATTTTAACTCCCGTATTTCCAATGGGGAGTGGAGGCAGAGCAAGAATGAGAACCAGTGTGATGTTGTGCTCGAGAGTTCAGAACTGGAACTCAGGCAATCTGGGTTCTAGTCCCTGCTCAGCCATGGAGCCAACCAGGTTACTCAGTCACAGACTATGGGAGTACTGATGTGATTGTGTGGCTGCGTTCACATATCACTACAAGCAAAGCTGTGTGGATACCATAGCTCACAGGTTTGTTTGTTGGTTGGTTTTTAACCTCAGTGTGATTAACAGATGATCAGGCTCATGGTAGTAACTTCCTTCCTTCCCACCATCTCCTTCCCATTCAGTCATCAAGTCAGTATCCAGGAGCCACCTCAGGAAGGAATTAGGCTCCTCCCTCCCTTCAAAAGCCATAATAGCATTATAAGTTTGGCTTGCCACAGATGTCCCACAGTCTCTGCGGGGCAAACAGGGCTCATGCCCTGAAGTACAGCAGGGAAGACAAGGGGGCTGGTCAGGTCCCTTGGCCTTCTGCTCCAGTAGGAAGCATTCAAGCAGGGGTAGGTTTTCCCCATTTTCTCATCCTCCTTTCCCTGTGAGAGAAGCTTCCCTGCTCCAGCACCTACCTTTCTTGTAGACAACAGCAATGAGGGGAAGGTGCCACACACCTCCCCTTTCTCACTGCTGCTCATGAGAGAGGCATCCCTCACCCCGTGCCTCCCCAAGTGCCATTCTTGCAAATGGCAATGGTGAGGGTGATTGTGTGTTCCTGCCCTGAGGATCTTTACAGCAGGAAGTGGACAGAGTGGGAGCATCTCTGATGGACCTGCAAAATGGCAGCTGTTGGTGGTGCTCTCTGGCTAGCAACTTGGCAAGAGTGGCAACAAGTTGCTCTTACCTAGCAACTCGCTGGTTCTGGCCTCCATACTAAGATCAGTTGTGTTGTTGGATTCATATGAGCCAACAGAGAAGCCATAGAACAGGCTCTGTTCTTCCAAAGACGAAATGTACAATGCTGGGTTTGGTCACACAACAGAACATCAGTGGTAAAATACCACTGATGCAAACTCAGTGTGTGTGTTCTCTTCCCTTTACAATCCATGTGCACACACTCTGCACTTACAAATGCTCTTCTCTACCTACTTGAATAGGAGGTCACTGCCTCTGCTTCTCTTCTGCGCAGGTAGAGTTTGCAAATGCAGGACATGGAGGATGCAAGTGGTGTCCCTGTGCTGGCAAACCCTCTGATCTCTCTCCTCATAGCTTTGCAAGAACAGATTGCATCAGCTGATAGTCAGGGCACAATGAGCTTGCAAATGCTCACATCTTTTCCTGCTAGGAAAGCTGCCTGTGAGGTGGCTGAAAGCCAGGTGATTAATTTTTTGGATACTGAAAAAGAATGTCCTTGGAGGGAGAAAGGGCCTTGCTTTCAGGAGTACCACAGGGACTGCTTGGTTAGAACTTGGAATGTCCTGAGGATGGCCTTAACTCAAGATGTTCTATAAGTGGTAGACTATATCAAGAAAGCATAGGAAGTATGGCCATGTGGCTAATTGCCAAGGGAAGATCACGTTCAATTTTTAAAAATGGAATAAAGAAAGAATGCCGACATCCTTAGCTACCTCATAACTATTTTGGGAAAGGTAAGCAACTCCCTCGCTCTTGAAATTTTCAAAGCAATTCTTCCTCCACATGCAAAATAGGAAGAAAATGCCTCTTCTGCAGGAGGCAAAGTTTCAAGAAACTGAAGAATACAGTTCTGCACAGCACTAGTTTTAAGTGTTGTTTCGTCCATGATTTTAAAAATGCTTTTACTTTACTTATATTTGCTCTTCACACATTCTTACGTTGCAGGTATCATATATGAGATGGGAGAAACTTCACCATGGACCACTTAACACTTTGCAGAGTTATTTGCAATGTGCTTGCCTTAATGTTACCAAATGGGCTGTAATATTTGAAAGAGAGATTTTCCTGAAAACAGATGGGGCACAACTCAAGAAACTGCAGTGTCTGGGACTCCTGACCAGTGTTCCCAGGATATTGGCAGATGTGTCTTTTCCTTGCATTGTTAAATTGTCCATTGCTTTAACATATGCTAGACATATGTCTAAGTACTCTGCTGCAATCATAAAGTATGAAATATCACAATGATAGACTAGGAAACCATCTTAACAATGAGAATGTTGTCCATCTAGTTCAGGTTGAGAAAACCCTGTAGTTCTGCAGATGTTCTTGGATTCCAGTTCTCATCAGCCCCAGTCAGCATGAAATTATGGAACAGTAGTCCAACAGACCTGATCTAGCTGATTGTTCACACTGAGTGGCAATGGATCTTCCAGTTTTCAGAAGTTCTTTCCCAGCACTGCATGGAGATGGGGAAGAACCATTTTCATACAAAAGGTATGTTCTGCTACTCAGATATATTGGCTTTCTAGAGGCTGCATTTCATAAAATCATACAGTTGGAAGAGGCCTAGAAGGCCTTTGGGTCCAACCCACTCCTCAGGGCAGGGCTCAGGTTTCCCATCTAGATTCTAAGAAGACCTGATCCTGCTTAGCTTCCCACATTACACAGGATAAGGCACTTCTGGTTAACCTGTGCAGCATACTGAATTGAAATGTGTTTCTTTGCAGCTTTGTGGTTTTGTTCTAGATCCATAAATGCAAAGAAAACTATGACAAAGGTGGATTGAAAGGAGGTAGGTGCATGTATAAGCTTCACCCACCCAAGCTACTTACCAATCAATTAAATTTTTTCTGACATGTATGTATGTATGTATGCAGAGAAATGTAAATTTAGTGATGTACTGAAAAATTCTTACAGATCTTTTTTCAACCATTCTCATTCAGTGTCAACCATTCCCATTTCTTAACATCACTACAGATACCCTTGGAGACAACAATGCCAAAAGGCAATAGTGGCTTGAAAACAACACACTTTTCATTTGTTAGAAATGGCATAGAGACAAGCAGTGAGAGCGGATGATGTTAGTGAAAATAAATTCTGTTAGGTGAAATTTCCCAGGTGAAAATGGTTTTATTTTTTAACCTAGGATTAGGATCCATGTTCTTCATTGTAGCCCATGTTTGGGCAGAACCAGTATATTTTTTACTTGAACACAGCACATCTGGACACATCTGTGCAAGTGAGTGATGCCCTTCTGGTTCAGCTACTTAATGCTTTGGGAAAATATCCAGTTTTTTGGCCATTGCCTCTGAAAATACATCCAATAGCAACCTAGGAAGTGTATTTCGTTATTATTTAAAAAGAAGTAGGCTTTCATTGCTATCATGTATTTGGCACTGCATTCTGTGGCTCCATCTCATCAGAACACATTTTGATTTTTCATGGCAAGAGAGCAGAGGTATGGGAAAGTAAATGAAGTTGGAGTAAAGCTACTTCCATTTTTTTTCAGTGCATATGTAGTGCAGTAAGAAGAACCAGACATCTGGACTCTTATGATAAGAGCTGTGTTTTCTTTAGTGATAAAGACATGCTGGTCTCAGTATGTTAGTTAATATTCCTGCTGGATAAAAGGTAAGATGTACAATCTCAAGAATAGAAGGGAAGTGCAGAGCCAGATAGCTGAAGTGCATTAGATCTTGATTTTTTGAAGGGGCACTAAGCTATGGAGTAGAATGAGCTGCTGAAGCTCCAACCTGTGCTATTCCTTCATATTTTGGATAGACTTCACAATGTACAACAGGATAAAGAATGTCAGGTGCCATTCCTTCCTCTGATGTGCAGGGTCAGAGTGTTTCTACACAAGAAATTCTAGATTATAGACTATTTAATTCTTAGACCAATGCAAATGATTTCTTTGCGGAGGAACATGTGTGCTATTATCCTTTCATCTCACCTTTGACTCAGTTTGAATGCCAAGGTGTGAAGCCAAGTTTTGAGCAGTTCACCACTAGCTCCCAATTTAGAGTAGTTTCACACACTTCAGGAAGCAGATGCAGGAATGATTCATGCATTCATTTTTTAATGCTTCAGGCTAATGTGCAAAGGAGGAGCACTCATGAGACACATGAGCATTGATTTCTCACACTTGGAGACCATGGCATTTTTCCATGGATCTTTTTTCTAAATTGATTTCCTCTTTACACATTACACTGGAAGTGCAGAAAGTAGATGTGCAAACCACTCAAACCATCTACATCTTGCTGTTTCCTCAGATATTCAGATGGTCCCTTTCTGGGCCATCTGCAAGCTCATTTTCAAGTGTTTCCAGTTGTAAGTTAATCCAGAGCTGAACCTTAGGTGAATTGTTCAAATGTCTACTTCTTTCTCACCTTCAAATTGAAGAGGCCATTATGGAATCATAGTCCACTAAAGACAGCCGCCAAATTGTCTAAATTCAGACTGCGAACATAAGGAGGGCCCAGCTGGATCAGTCCATAGGTACATCTAGGCCAGCACCCAGTTTCCTTCTTGCCTAACCAGATTCTTCTGGAAACCAGCAAGCAGGTCTTGCATAAAATACCCTTTCCCTTTCCCCCTCTCCAGCAACTGGTGTTCAGTGGTATACTGCAGGGATGTTTGGAAAAGTAGTTTCAGTTTATTTACATTGGGATTTTCCAAGTTCATACCTTCTGGACTGCAAAATGTTATCAAGTTCAGTGTACATCCATTTAAAAAATAGGAATAAAAAACACAAGAATGTGTGCATTTGAAAGAGACACACAATAAATTGGTACATACCTTGGTGAAATATAAGCATGAGAATGTGTAGGGATTTTCCAAGAAAAAAGTAAAAGTAATGGTGGCAAGAGAAACAAGGTCCACAATGTGGTATGGAAGTGGAATGAGCTTCAAGATGGAATTCAGAGCATTTTGGTGAGCTTGAATTTTGCTGATTTGTTCATTCTTCCTTGGAACATACAGCCCAAATTAGTCTATTAATGAGAGCTGTCTGGGTTTTGCTTTCCTTCCTAAAAGAAGACTATGAAAGTCATCTGTCGAAACATGGGAGAATGTTTCCTACATGAGTGCAAAGCTTTGACATCTATGCATTTGTATTATGCATTATTTTACTTCAGATATAAGAAAGCTAAACTTTGGTGCAGCAGTCATATATATGCGGGCTGTTCAGGATATTAAGGAGCCAGTGGGAGAAAAGTTAAAATTAATAAGTGTAATGGCTATGTTTGTTCAAACACACATTTTAGTGTCAGTTACGAAAATGTTCGCCTTCTTTCTGTTATTTGTGAATAACATTTCAAATTCACTCTCTCTCAAATGTAGCTATACCACTACATCCATGTCAGTCTTTCTCTATCTCTCTCTTTCAGTATTTATCTACCTATCATCCATCTATCCCTAATCTTAGTCTATATATCAAAATTAATATTGATCTATCTGTCAGTCCACCCACCCATCCACCTATCCCTAATATCTATCAATATCTATATCAATATGTGTCTCATTTGTCATCATTTTCACTTTTACCTTCATTCCTGGTCAACTAATATGAAATCATGATTGACTGAGAAAACAGCTCCAAAGTGGTCAGTTTAAGAACATATCCAGGCTTTCAAGAATGCAGTTTTACCTAGATATTTGGTTTATATTTGATATAGTCCTAAGAAAATTTCTACCTGCATTTTTCTCATCCAACTGCCTGAAAAACTTATACAAAAACATTCTTTTGTTGGAATGATATGATCTCAAAAATGTGTCATTTTGCTTCTGAATTCCACAATAGAAGTTTAGATCTAACATTTCAAAGCGGAGAGCTCCCTATCGTTAGGCAGAGCCTACACATTCAGAAATCACTTATATCTGCTCAGTGACAATGTCTTGAATATGCAGCACAAAGAAAAAAAAAGATTGTTATGCAAGCCAAGGATAGGAACGCTGAATGTGTCTTTTATATTTCCCACTTGTGCTCCCTTCACTTTTTCTTATTATAATACTTATTTACATTACCTGGTTAATC
Organism: Varanus komodoensis; assembly: GCF_004798865.1. Lineage (NCBI taxonomy): Eukaryota > Metazoa > Chordata > Lepidosauria > Squamata > Varanidae > Varanus > Varanus komodoensis. The sequence continues at coordinate 134,592,187 of NW_025335268.1, forward strand.
CTCAAGGTTTTCTTAGCAAGGAACCTATTGGCACTAATGACTTGAGAATGGAAAAGACAGGCAAATTGGAAGTATCTGCCATTTGCCATTAAATATGAGGAAGTTACCTTCAGTTTCAACACTCCAGCTTTTTAATAGCATGACTGACCAGCTATGTCCAACTTGAAGACCAGAAGTTGTGCAGGTCTAAATTAGCAATGGATGATTGCCCCAGTTTTGTACACAGTAACAGAGTAAGAAATTTCAAATATCAGCTTTATTCTTTGTGAATGAGCCAATCATCTTAGTTAGCCTTACTTAAGTTCTGGGAAGCAGTGAAAACGGCATTTATGAAGTCCTTGATAGGCTACTTTATATGGTTGGTGGATTATGTACAGCATGATGAGGTACAATGCATAGAAGTCCTGTCCAGAATTAATTCATTTAGAGGCCAGAGCTATTGGTTTCAGTGGAATTAATTTACTTTGCCTCACCATGCCCATTGCTGGAAATTAATGCCAGCTCTGTCTCTTGTGTGATCACCCTTAACATAATTGGAAAAGTCTGGGATGGAGAGAAGGGGATGCTCTTGTGAAGTAAAATGCTCCTGCCTATTTGTGCAAAAACTGATATTCACCAATGGACTGGATGATTTCCTTCCAGAAAGTTATAAAGAAAGGAGACTGAGGTTCAGATATTGATGGAGGCATCTGTTAAATTTCACTTTCTAACTTTTCAGTCTTAGATTTGATTCATTCCAAATCTGGGAACCTTTTGAAACAACATTTGCATGATTTGTGTGTGTATATGTGCATATTACTCCTCATGCATATATTTTGTATGCACTTTCCCTATTATACATTTTTTCATGCAATTACCATAATCAAATGTATTTTAATATTGTTTACCTTAAAGGATAACTGGATTTAGGATCACAAAATGTTTCCAAAGTGCTCAATTAGGTAAGTGAAAAAATGTGAAATTATTTTCTTCCCCATTCCTAGTTTAAGGTCTCTCTCTCTGTCTGTCTGTCTATCTATCTATCTGTCTTTAAAGGCCACTTATAATTGCCAGGGCCATCCTAGGCAACTTACGATTCATAACACATTGAAGGGTGATCTATTCTTGCTTAGCTTTAAGAAGACAAAAATAGTCTATAGTCCTTTGATTTGGACCATAGTTCTATCAATAGCAGCTCCAGTGCATTTTAGGTATCTTTCTTTACTTTCTTTTTATTGATTACACATTTATACTAGCCAATAACCAAAGTTCTCTGGATGGTTAACTGAGAGTAAAACTTCTAGATGTTATTATGGAATAACATAATATACAACCAGCTACATACAGACGTACAACAATTTAAAATGATCAGCAGTAGCAATAAAAAGTCATACATTCTACAACCCATTAAATTGGAATTTTAGTCTCCTCCTCTACACCCATCCAGTTGGTGTGGGAAGAACCATGTCAGTCATTCTCCAAGGTCAAAACAGCAGCCTTGAAGAAGGTTTAAAGGGAGCAGTTCAGAGCTGAGGTGGGAAGGAAACTGGAGAAGCCAAGATGCAAGATATCTGAACGGTGCTCCAACCATCTCCTCTCCCTCACTGAAGGACTGTCAAACATCAGCCTGGTGAAGATACAGATCAGATTGTTTCAGAGCTGCAGTTATTACCTCTGATGCTCCTTCTACACTGCATAGGATGCCTCTGATGTTGGGGACTTATCCAATCCATCTAAATTGGATTATGCACCAGTTGGATTTTAAGACCTCTTTCCTAGACAAAACAAAACAAAACAAAATACCCAGCCACCAATATGCATAGCTGCTTTCTACTTTGTTCCCACCTGTTAGTTGTTTTCTGTGAGCACTGCTGCTGTTGTTAACATTGGAGAACACTTTATAGATTTGTAGCTTTCCCATGCTTGTTTGGAAAGTGAATAAATGAAGTAACAAATGAACATCATTGTCCTACAGTACTCAGCCATGTGCAGTAACTCAGCAAGGACAATGCACATAATACTCAAGACTTGAAATACTCACTAATTATTCTCAGACCACCTATTTTGAAGAATCAGCAGAAATAATGTCACTCTGCATTTGTGGGATTGGCAACCTGTTCCTTAAAGTAAGAGAGAGGGAGGGAGGGAGAAGGTTTAACTGAAATGGAGTTAGGCTGGTTATTAGAATACACAAGTGAAAAGTCACTATAGGGCAGTGGTAGATTCAACATCTACCAGGCATCTATAGGTAGGACTAGGAAAGACCATTCCCTGAAAAGCTGGACAACTACTGCCAGTTAGTAGACAAATGGGATGGGGAACTGGTGGCCCTCCAAATATTGTTGGATTCCAAATCTTGTTTGAGCCGGCCAGCATGACCAGAGTTGTAGTCTAACAGCCTGTGAAGGTTCCCCATCCTTGATGTAGACCATACTGAGCTAGCTGGACCAAAGGTCTGACTGGGGAATAATGCAGCTTTCTGTGTTCCTCAAGTGGAGTACAACATTCCAGTTACTTCTTTCCATTTCCCCTGCCCACTGCTTTTCTATTCTTGCCATCCAATATATGAATCCCATGTCCACTGAATATGGTCTGTCCTCATTAGACTCTAATTTGCTGGTGGGGTGCCCTTAAGAATTTTTTTCCTTAAAGATCTTTGGTATTTGTGCAAATTCCAAGGATTCCATGATCCTGCTGAATCTTTTGTACTTGGATAGTGCCATTTGGGTCACAAAAGGACTGGAACCCAAAGAATTAGTATCAGAGTATATTTTTCCTGGTTGCTAAATATGATAAAGCAATACAGTAAATTACCCAGGGCATTTGTGGAACCCTTTCCTGAGTGTTTCGAAGAACCTGCACAGAGAAGACCTATTCAGAACCAACATATGCTTTCTCTGGTGTTCAGTGGGGCATAGAATTGGAGCTGCACAAGATGTTCTTATCCTGCTCACACAGAAATCCTACTGAGTTCAAGAGAGCTTCCTTGCAGTGAGCAGATTTAGGATGTTAAAAGAATGCAAGGGCATTCAGAGGAGCTCTATGCACACATGTATTTATGCATGGAAGCAAAGTGGGACCATTCCTGCCACTCCTGCCTCCAATGCCACAGAACCTGTTCTAAACTCAAGACTGTTGCTTCCTTTACTGGTTTCCTGCCTGTAACTAATGACTTCTCTACATGATGTATTTATGGTACTCTCCTAACCCACAATAGGTTGCAGGTATTTTTCAGGATGTTCTCATGCACCAGGGTCATTCCCCTGCTTTCTGGGAATTTCTGCTTCTTTTTAAAAGAATAATGATAATGAACGGGAACCCTCTACCAAATTCCTGCATTTTTTTTCTTTTGAGTTCCACTATACTGCAGTGCTAACTTGTGGTTATCTAATGGAACAGCTTGAAAAGCAGGGAAAGAAAGCCCTGCTGAAGGGGAGTATAAAGACATGGATCTTAACAGTGATAAGTATCTAGAAGCAGTACCTCGTACACCAGTGAGTTAAATGGATTAAAATATGTATTTTCCTGTTATATTGTAAGCCATCCAGAGAGCCCTATGGACTGTGGAGTGGCATATAACGATGATGATGATGATGATGATGCATCATGTACAGAAGCCTCAAACAGTATAAAAGAAAATAGACAAAGGTCAGGCAACTCTGACATGAGTGGCTGATGGGAAACAGGAATAGGACTAATAAAAAGGGACATGGCTATCTAGCAAAGTGCAGAGTGGGACCCTCATGTGGGCTGTATTTGTCCCACAGGCCTGCGGTTTAACACCCCCAGTTTAAATTGGAGGGGTGGAGAATGCCCCAGGGTACAAAGTAGCAAGTGGAGCTTTTGTGCACTGAGTACCTTGCCATGCTTTTACTAGATCTGCTTTATATTGCCATTTATTATTATATAAAGAGACCCATGAGTAGAGCCATTGTGAGCTGGTAGATAAATTATATTGCATTATGATCTGATGGATTCTGGTTCTAATTCATGTTAAGATATGAATTTGTTGAATGACCTTGGGTAGCTCATTGTGTCTTAGATTCAAGCAACTGATTTGAAGGAATACTAATGACTTCCTTGAGTAGAAATGAATGAGATAATGAGTGTTAAATGTAAAATGCACTATAGAAATTATAAACAGAAATTTGTAATAATCTCAGAGTAAAGTAGACAGATAATATTTGATATTTATCATTGTTACTATATTGGTACTTTCTACTGAGGAAGGCCATTAATATTCTATTGAACAGCTGTAAGGAACATTTAAGCTGATTTGAATTCTTAATGACTGCAATGGGATTTCCTATTCTTCTGGGACTGTTTTGCTCTCCAGTGATTTGTTTGAAAGTTCCACAAATGATTGCATAAACTTTAGAAAAGAGAAACACCATCAAATTTCTGTTAACAGTGAGCAGATGGGTAAAGCCATTGCTGCTTGGTAGGAACAAGCTAATTCAGTAAAATATTGAGGATATTGCCTGTGTTTTGAATTGAAAATATAATGTGCAGGCAACTAGAGCAGGGGAGAATTTGTATCATATATAATTGAAACATTATGACTTGTTGACAGAGGATTATGTACTCCTCTATGGACCTATTCTCCAGGGAATCCAGATGTTGTATATCTTCAATAGTACTCTCTGAGGGATGGACAATTGCACTAATCTCACTTTGTTAGAGGCTCTGTCCCCATTACTTTTATTGTTTCTCTATAAGTAGCAAAAACCCAAGAAATACTTACTGATCTACTGCAAATTATCCAGAGATCTTCTAGCAGATCCCAGTCTATCTTCTTCCCATCCTATTTTTTAATTTTTGTGCACTCTGAAGGATTTAAAGACAGTATCTTATATTCTATATCTTTCATCATTGGTCTCTTTCCCTTACCCCTTATGTACTACCTTACCTAACACCAATTTACACTTGATCAATCAATTTACACTTTTATATCAAATATCAATCAATTTACACTTTTATAGCATTTCCTTGGGGTAACTGAGCTTATGAATATATGGTTTACTATTAAACATTAGACTGCTTGGTGCATTGGTCTAACAACACCTATTTGATGTGATAGCTATTTAGAACTTTCATGTAGAGTGACTGAGTACAACCAAGCAGAGAAGGCAGACTTCAGGCTTGGGGCTCTCCTCTCCTCTCCTCTCCTCTCCTCTCCTCTCCTCAAAACTTGACAGACACCAGCTGGAACCAGGTGTAAAACAGTAGTTCACAAGATGGTAGCAATAATCTTCATAACCCACCAGTGAGCACACTATGGCATCTGCTTGGCTGCTGCTGCAAAGACAATGCTGCTGGCTAGACTGACCGTGTACCAATCTGAGAAGGCAACCATAAACTGGCAATACATTCCAACAATACTTTAGAAATTATCCCTTTAGTCACCTCTGTTGTCAGTGAAACTCAAGGGCGTACAGTGGAGGATGTAAGAATCAGTCAGGATGCAAGGGAAGAGTGATCCGATTTTTAAAAAATCAAACCTTTTTAAAGTTATTATGAATCCAGTTAGGATATTGGGTTGGATGCAAGATTTGCCTGCACAAAAAGAAGACACCCTTCATGAGAGGAAGTACTGTGCTCCTTGAAGATCCATCCTCCTTCTCCCCACAGCACAGCTCACCCCGTTTAGCAGATCTCTGAGTACATTTTTTCAGGGGCTGAAGGTGCTCAGGTGGGAATAGGGGACAGGTAGTGAGGTTGCCTCAGTGCATCTGCATTCCTGCTGTTCAGCTAGCATACATCTGGATCCAACCCCATATATCTACATCAAGACTTGAACTGGGATTATGAGACTCCGATTCGCATCTGTTGAGGTGATTATGCCTGGACTTAGTTCTTCTAGATACTTTGCTGTGGTCTCCTTGATATGATGAGGCCAACAGAAATGCTGAAGATGGGAAGGCTAGGAGGCAGGGGTTGGACTTTGAAGGGGGAAATGATCCTGTTTTTGTTTTTTTCCTGAAAAACTAAATAGTTTTGGATTAAGATATATTTTCTTATGCACTGACAGAAGTAAGAAGACTTGTACAGAAAGCTATGAGATGCCAGATTTGTAGAAATAATGAAGCCATAAGGGAATCTATGTCTATAATATTTTAACTCTCCCTATAAATCTTGCAGTGCAGTTTTCATTCCCTGTGAAAATTATTGACAGAATGCATATTTTACTGACAGACATTTAAGAATGCTCACTTACCCAAAACATAAGTAGAATCCCCACATCATAATATGGATGAAAATTCTTTATGTCTTGTTCTAGATGGTCCTGAATGACTGGGTTTGCATTCCTTAGCGATGGTAACAGCCAATTAGTGTAGTGACCACCTAATTTGTTGAAACAGCATGAAGTTTATCCAACCTGTCCCTGCACTTTTATATTAACTTTGAGACTTGGATCTATAGAACACACTGCCAGTGGATATATTTTCTTTAACCCTCTTAGTTAGACCTCACCACTAGGAAATGCTGCCTCAGATATAAAACCTTTTAGGTGTAGCCACTAAAATGCTTTCTGCCTAAAAGACACTCAGTAGCCTGGTTTCTACAGTGTTGGCATTCGTCTGGCACCACCATTATAGACAACTTTTCAAAATGAAAGGTGATAAAGAAGATAAAGAAGAAAAGATAAGAAAAGAAAGGAAGAAGGAAGGAAGGAAGGAAGGAAAAAGAAAAAACAGAAAAAGTTACTCTAGCGTAATGTTTGTATAGTTGCTTAGTCTCTTCCAATTAAATAACATCTCAACAGCTTTTCCTAAACTCAAGCCCAAGGATAGCAGCAGATGTAGGAATTTCCCTAAGAAAGAAAGAGGAATGGATACTTTGCACCAGTTTTCCTCAGCCTCCCATTTTTCTTGCTTTTTCTGGCTTCTACAACAATTGAGATCAGACACAAAACAGGAACCTAATATACATTATTCCCCAGCACAACCACAAAGAAAAGCACCTATTTTCCCCTGTGGCTTTAACATATACTGAATGTTGTTGGATGCAGAGTGCATTCAAATACAGACTTCTAGAGGGGAATGGTTAAAAATGGATACCTAATTAGGAACTCTTTTGTATGTGATGTCTCTTCCTGCCTTTTGTCCGTCTTATTCTCTCTCTCAATCTTTCTCTCCCAAAGATGGTGTAAGACATTCCGGGCTTCAACAAGTCCACACTGGGAGAACTGTTGCTGTACTGCACATCCAGTTAACTCTTTAATATACCAGTATTTACACAAATTATTTTCCCATTTTAACCAGGTCTAGTTTTTTAAAAAACTGTTTTAGATGTTTAGACTGTTTTAACTTTGTAAACTGGAATTTATATCTTGCATTATTGTATCTGTATTTGTTGCTTTTGTCTTTTTCCACTGTATGCTGAGAAACTGTTGTGAACCATTCTGATAGCTTTGGCTATCAGGGTAGTAGTAGCAATGCAATAAATAAAATAAAAATTGCATCTTGGATTTGCTATCCCAAATGAAATTCAGTGAGAAGGTCATTTTCTCCCATGTTTCCCAAACTGCTCCAGCAGAAACAATTCCAAACTTGGATGGATCAGGGCTATCGTATGGCTTGTGCTCCTGCAAGAAGGAAGCCTCTGGACTCCAGTACTTCTGTGCATCTGTTGCCCTGCCAGGCTAGATTTGGCAGGATGGAGAAACAGGAGAAGTTGTTGTTGTCTCCCTACCTGCCAATGAATGGGAGTTTTGCTAGATGGGCCTTTTCACTCATCTAGTGATAGTACTTCAGAGGAGGAGGGAAGAAGGTTGGAAAAAGGTTCAGGATAGCTCTGGTCTCTTTCCCTCTTCTTCTACTGGAATGAGTCATTTCCCTTTCTCCAAGGCTGATTTCCAAATCTCAGGGGCCAACCAGTGCCGTTGTGAGTGGGAATGAGGTTGGACTTGCTCTTCCAAAGTCAGAACAGGATTCTGTTCTTTCAGGTAAGAGCCCCTAAAAACCTATGACCTCTCAGACAATATCTCGGAGCAGTAGTATTGTTCCTTTAGTGAATTTCAAGGTAAATCATGTCATTCTTTCCTAAATGTTGCTCTCTTGTTTTCTGCTGCTGCTTCTCACTCATCCTTCATTTCTTCACTCTCTAGAGCCCTAGTTCAGCATAACATATTTTCCAACCATCCCCACAAACAGCATCACATTAAAATGATACATCTTTTAGCCTAGTGTCCATCTTGTTCATGGATTACTACTGATAACATGATTTATGGAAATTGCTCTGCTGCAAGAAAAAGTGACCAGAGCAATCAAAATTTTGTACCCTTAAGGCCCACTTGCATTTTGCTTGTTATATTTCACCCACCTACATTTTCTCTGAGTCTCTCTGAGTTTCTCCCTGTGTAAAATACTTTGTCCATACTAGCTCTGGGGCCATGTACGAATGTTGGAAATATCGCAGCACACAGCTTTAAAGGAATTAGCCAGAGAGAAAGAAGGTATGGACTGATTTTGCAATCTCAGCTTTTTCAAGCCTGTTTGGAAAACACTTATCTTCTGAAGCCTGCTGCTGTCTGTGATAGTGAAGGTTCCAATATTAATTGTGGCAAAGTAATTGAACAGTACGGCTACTGCATTTTAGATGCTGAAGGGAAAGAAAGCTGAAATGGAGAAGAAGCAAGTTGTACTTTACAACGATTCCCTGACTTCTCAACCAGTGAGTGTGTGCATGACCACATGCATGTCCACGTGTATGTTCTAGCCTTAGGCCTGATTCACACAATTGATTTCTGTGACCAATACAGTCCCTACTACCTTTGTAAGAATGAATCATCAGCTCCTTGTTTCATCTATTTCAGATGAGTTGATCTGGTGGCTTTAGAAATCCTATGTTAGTTCATCAGTCAGTATGATACGGAGTTTCACACAGGATTCTTTCTTAGGCACACTGGGACATGCTGAGGATCTCCTTCATGCAAGCACACACTCTACCAGTGACCAGCCTTTCTTTAAGCACTGATATCTATATTCTGGTCATTATTTCAGGAACATCTAAGAAGCAAGCAGCATCTTTCTAGGAGCTCAGTAAGAAGGTGCTTAATGCCAAGTCTTTTCCTTCTCACTGTGACTCCACCCTCCTGCCATCCACAACTGCTTGAAAACTGGCCTTCAAAATAACCAAGATCATTTACAGAAGAGAAAGAATCACCAAATGATGAGCTTTCACATTCATATTGTGCTTAATTGTTGTCATTTTAATATGAGTCCCAAAATATCCAGCAAGTCTTGCCTGTTCATGAAATGCTGAGCTGCCTGATTCATTCTCCTGATAAGGCTGTTTCCTTGTGATGCAATGAACTGCAAGGATTACAACATTTCACTAGATAAAAAAAATCTCCTGAGAGAATTGAAGCAATGAGAAAGAACAGGTGCTTCATTTTGTAGCAGTTAAGAAAAAAAAGTGCCTGTCAATTTCAGTCCTCCTTAATCCTCTGCATTTGCTTATCTTAATCCTTAATTACTTTTTGTCAGGTTCTTTAATGTTTCTCATTTGTTCTGCTGTTTGGCTGTAAGCTGTTTATAACCATTTTCACCAGCTCTGAAGACCTTTGCATCCCCCCAGTCCACCCTCAGCAAGGCCAGCTTTTCACAAGCTGGTGTCCTCCAGATTGTGTCGGACTACAATCTCCATCAATCTAAGCCAGTGTGAACAATGGTCAAGGGTGATGGGACATCTGCATGTGAACACTGATTGTGCTTTTGTGAGCCTTCACTCACTGAAGTTTGAAAAGCTTTCCATAATGTTGCCATCTTCTGAAGCATCTCCTCTGCTTGCCAGCCTTTATTGCAGGTTTTGTTTTTCTTTTCTGAGTGCGCAAAGTGTGGAATTAAATATTAAACTACAACATACCAGAGCAAAAGCCCTGTGAGAAATTGTAAATCTGTTATAGTGCAGCCAAACCACATTGCCACCTTGTGGTTGGTCAATAGGAAGGCAGAGGAATATGCATCCTAAGGGGGAAGGACATAAAGGACACATTTTTCCTCCCTCAATGAAAGTGGAAGAAGCCCCCATAAAGCAGCAGGCTAAATCATTCATGTAGAGAAGTCCATACATCTGGACAGCAGCAGTTTGAGGAAGGCAGCCTTCAGTTCATGATATATTGCTAATATTTTTTTCAATTAGCAAAGAAATCTAACCCAAATTAACCCCCCCCCTTTTTTTTTAGTTGCATGTTAAGTGTTTAGAGATATAAAGAGTAGTTTCTGGGACAGTCAAGTTTGCAAGGATGTTATGGACTCTGAAATGACTCCTGATGGTAGGGAAAGAAGAAAGTGCAAAAGCAGGACTGCCTCTGAACATCAGGAAAACTAACATCATAACTGAAGAAGCACACTACTTTGATGTCAACAATGAAGACACTGGCATTGCTCAAGATTTTGCATGCCTTGGTTCAATCATCAGTTGAAAGGAAGACTGTGCCAAGTATTTAGAAGACTAAGACTTGGAAAGGGAGCAATCCAAGAATCAGAAAAGATCATCCAGTGTAAAGACATTTCACTGTATGCCAAGGCAAAGCTAATCTACAATATTGTATTCCTGATCACCATGTATGGCTGTGAAATCTGAATAGTGAAGAAAGCTGCCAGGAAGAAAATTTATGTGTTTGAAACATGATGCTGGAGGAAAACTTTGCAAATACCCTGGACCAACAGACAGACAAATCAGCATTAGATCAAATCAAGCCAGAGCTTTCCTTGAAAACAAAAATGATGAAAATGAAGTTCTCATGCTTGGGACATATCATAAGAAAGAAGAACTCACCATAAAGACAATAATGCTAGGAAGATCAAAGGCAGAAGAAGGGGAAGACTAATATGAGATACATCAATCCTTTAAGGAAGCCACAGCTTTGAGTTTACAAGAGTGGAGAAGGGCTATGAAGGACAAAAGGGCTATGAAGGTCCTGTTGGTTGGAGGATCGGGCTTCGGGGAAGGGGACCTGAACCTAGTCCTGAATGGGGTTGCACTCGCCCTTAGGGACAAGGTCCGCAGCTTGGGAGTGCTCCTCGACCCAGAGCTTTCACTGGAAGCTCAGGTGACAGCAGTGGCGAGGAGCGCTTTCTTTCAGCTTCGGCTGATCCATCAGCTGCGTCCCTACCTGGAGGATGACTGCCTGGCAACAGTGACACACGTGTTGGTGACTTATTTATTTATTTATTTATTTATTTATTTATTTATTAAAACATTTTTATGCCGCCCCATTCGCCGAAGCCTCGGGGCGGCATAAAACTTCCCAACTTGACTTCTGTAATGCGCTCTACGTGGGGCTGCCCTTGAAGATGGTCCAGATACTTCAATTGGTTCAAAATAGAGCTGTCAGGCTGCTGACAGGGACTGGGCGTTATGTTTACATGATTCCAGTTCTCCGTCAGCTTCACTGGCTCCCCATTGAAGTCCGGGCCCAATTCAAGGTGTTGGTTATGACCTATAAAGCCCTTAATGGCTTGGGTCCTGGTTATCTGAAGGAGCGCTTACATCCAAATATGCCCGCCCACCCCTTGAGATCAGCGGGAGAGGTCCTTCTCCGGGAACCCTCCATGAGGGATATTAGGAGGGTAAGTACTCGGAGGAAGGCTTTCTTTGCTGTGGCGCCCAATCTATGGAATGCGCTCCCCAGAGAGGTCCACCTGGCGCCGTCGTTATTTGTTAAGATAAGTCTCCTATTTTGTAAGGCTTGATTAACTGATAATATGGTGCATCCTAAATGGAGTTTAGATTACTTTTTATGGCAAAGAGTTATAGGGGAATAACTCCTTCACCCTGATTAGTTGAGGTCACAGTAGGAATTGGTAGACTTTGAATATGTCCTATTGCATGCAGAATGCTGATGGCTGTGGTCAGTAGCTACTCTACATCAACTACAATCAGACTTAGTGGTAACAATTTTGGGCAGAGATGCTACAGAAAATGAAGGAGAAACATTGCTTTCTGGCAGCATTGTGCAATGACCTTGCTAAGTTTCCATGATGTTCTTTCCTGGCAGTGTAAAGCTATTTTATAATAAAACATTATCAGAATCTCAGAACTAAAGATGCTATCACTTACAAATAAGCTTTGTGATTATTACAGAAAGCAGTCATACAAATAGTATTACCAAATACAATTTGTAAAAGTACCACTCTCCTTCAATAAGGAATCGCCAAGTATTAAACATGAGCCCTGAATGGGATTTTCATCTGTTGATCTGCAGAAGAGTAAACAAAGAGAGGGAGGGAGAGAGAATCATTTTGATATGTTTCCTGCCCTTGTCCCTGTATCCTTTTGAGCAAGAAATAGGGAAATATTTTTAGATAAAGTAAACAACCATTTATCACTTAAAATTCTTTGAAATACACAGTCCAGGGCATAATGCTCTAGGTTTTTTATTGTGCTTGTATTACAAGGGCAAATCATAGATACTAATAGTAAACTCATTTTCTGGAAGTGAGTCCTTATGTAGCCAAAATGGTGAAGAGGGAAGCAGCCTTAAAAAAATCCCCAAAAATGGATAAAATATTTTTTTAAAAAAATCTTTCTAGGAGGACCTTAAGTGGGAAGTTATGAAAGTGTCTAATGAAGACAGATCATGAGCAGATATCACAGAATTCTGACTGTATGCTGTAAGTCTTAGGCAGTAACCATGGAGGTTGGGGGGATGGAATGGAGTTTCCTGGAAATTGACATTTGTGGGGTATGAAGATGGCAGACCTCTCTCTCTACAGTTTAAGTTTCATTCTAAGTATACTTTTTATTTATGTGTTTGTTTTTTGATTTATATCCTGCCTTTTTCCTACAAAGGGCTCAAGGCAGCTTACATCTCCTCCTCCATCTTATCCCCACAACAACAACCCTGTGAGGTAGGTTGGGCTGAGTCTGTGACTGACCCAAAGTCACCCAGTTGGCTCCATGGCTGAGCAGGGACTAGAACCCAGATCGTCTGAGTCCCAGTCCCATGCTCTTAGCCACTACACCACACTGGCACTCTTATGACCTTTACAGCATTAATGTGTTTAGGATAATACTGAACATCTCATCAAAGTCATTCTCAGCTAGAACTGACTCTACCTTTAGGTACAATGAAGTGGCCATTTGATTTTGTATGTTACAGAAGGTAGCAAGTTGTTTCTTATTTAGAGCACAAACCAACACATGTTTAGACAGAAAAAGTCCTGCAATTGCCAGAATATCCCACCCAGCTGTGCTAGGACTGCATCTTTAATTTTTTTAAAAAAATTGTTTGTTGGTTTGTTTGTTTGTGGGGGAGAGGCACTTATGTGATTTTTTGCCTCAGATATCAAAATGAATTGAATATTCCTGAGTGTTATGTATGAATTGGTTTGAGAGAGAAAGGGCAGTATTCGTAGCTCTATAATACATTATGGAAAAATGTATTGGGATGGCCCTGTTTTCAGTCTTTATTGGACTGTGTTTATGCAGTTTGTTTAAGGCATAAGTTAATGCCATGATGAATTCATAGGCTCACACTTATGACTGCATTTTTGCTAAACAGTTCTTTTGACCCTCTAGTTCCCCTTCCATCTCTTCCAGATGGCCCATTTTCCCCTTTCCAAGGTTGCTTTCCCAATCTCAGAACCAGCACAGGAATTGGTCAGAGGGAAGAAGTCTGAACTTGGACCTTGGAAGAGGTCAGAACAGATTATTTCTGTTTTTCAAATCAGACAGCTTTTAAAATTGGGTGGGGGCTACAGGTATTAGACTGAAGACCAAATGGTCCTAAGTTACTGAATCCTGGTATACATCAAACACACAGTGAGTATTCACAGAAGGTTGGAAATTGACACACAATCCTATGCCAGTCTGTTCAGAAGAAATTTAGTTAAGTTGAATGTACTTCTAGGTATGTAGGTGACTGCAGTTTCAAGCTTTCCTTCTTTACCTAAGAGAAATTCCCCTGGGAAGAAATTGTCATCAGTTGCACATAGTTTTATTTTCTTTAAAGCATCCTTCATAAAAGAAGAGAAAAAAAATGAAACCCCGAGTTCTTGTTTCTTAAGCAGCTTTTAAGCTTTGCTTTAATTTATTCGGGGTTAAAGATATCTTTTGTTACCCACGTTTTAACAATTTGCCTCAGCCAGTCTTATACAAAACATACCCTGCTTTCCAGCACTGTTTCAAAGGAAGGCAAGAGCTCAGAGTTAATTGGTCTTATTAATGGGGGAACATATGACAATTGTTCAAAAAGTATACAATTGCCAAACTAACATCTGCCTTTATATAGAATATAATAAAGCAGTTTTTGAAAGGCTGTAACATTGGTTCCTTTCACAAACACAGGGAAAAGAAATTGAATATATAACAATCAACACACACATGCACAAAAGAAGGGGCATTTAGTGGATAACTTACTTATTTCAGAAATTAACATTTTGACACTTTTCTCTGTGGTATCTATACCACAGTTATGACAGGCTTGAGATAATGCACCATATTAAATGTCATCACAATCCTTTCTCACTGACAAGCCACCCCCCACCCCCCGCAACCATTAACAAATTCTAAAAATAGAAGCCAGCAGCAAAGGTTCAAAACACTGCAATAAAGAGAGGAAGAAAGATGAAAAATAGGAAAGAAATCATGAAACACCTTTGACACTCTGAGAGGTTTCAGTTTTCCCTAGCTAAGTGACTGTGATGAAATTCCTGTTGCAAACACATTGCAAGATTATAGACTAGATTTACATGAAGATATTTTTTTCCTTAATGATAAAAACGGTATTGTGGTAAATGAGACATAACAAATCTATGTCTCTTGATGGAAAAGGAAATTCTAAGCACTTTTGAAATGGTTAAGAGAGCAGTCCTATGGTTACTAGTCACTGTCTGAATGCAGGGGAAGTTCATGGTTGGTGTCAGTGGTAGGATAGAGAGCAGGTCAGAAGTGGTGGGGCCAAGAGGTCATGAAAGATGGAGCAATCTTTGTGTCCAACAGTCAGCAACCCATATCATAGCATCATACAGTTGGAAGGGGCCTAGCAGGCCTTCAGGTCCAACCACCCACTCAATGCAGGACTGAAGTCACCCTTCCAGATTTCAACCAGGCCCAACCCTGCTTAGCTTCCCAGAATAGGTAGGATGGCTCAAAGAAACAAAGAATGTAGGTAAATCACACAACCATACAAAAGTAATCCTTTGGACCCAATTCTCCTTTTCTAGCCAGAACTTCTATTCCACAGAGAATCAAATGAATCATATAAGAAGGATGAAAGAATCCACATGATAATAATGAGAGCCTCTGTGGCAACATAGTCAGATCATTGGACAGGAGATGGAGGAAATCCAGGTTCTAGTCCCAGCTTGGCCATGAAGCTTACTGGATGACTTTGGGCCAGTCACTCATTCTCATACCTCACAGGGTAATTGTTGTGAGGATAAAATGGAACTATGTAAGGCAGCTTGGATCTTTCATAGGAGATTCCTGCAACAACACCAACACTGTATTCTCAGAATCACCCAGAAAAGCGGCCTCACACACACTAAAACCTCACCCAAGAAAAAAACAAACTCCTAGACTAGACACCAGACACACCTATCCCAAACTAGACCCTACATATAGAGCAGGGGTCTCAAATTCAACTGACCTGGGGGCCGCTGGAAGTAGAGTCTGGGTGAGGCTGGGCCGCATCAAGTATTCCACCACTGCGATGGTGGTGGGCCGCTCATCCGGAGGCCGGCCTGGGCACTGCTGGCGCTTTCAAGGCCACAGAGCCCCTCCCCCGTGCCCCGCCCGTCCCGGCAATTGGCCTGCGGGCCGCGAGTTTGAGACCCCTGATATAGAGAGTGGGCCAGTCTCTTTCTCATTGCAGGCTGGGCAGTGAGAGTCATGATCAGATTCTGAACTAGAGCAGGATGAGGAGCAGGAGCAAGTGGGGACTGAACATGCCGATGCTCCTTCAAGGTTGCTTAGTGAGGTTTTTCACACTGAGAAGGAGAGGCAATCTGTTTTAGAAGAGATGGAAAGGATGTGGGGAAGGCAGGGGCAGCCTATGTGGGACCTAGCCCTTCATCAGCAAGAGCCCACCCAAGGATGGAGTCAACAGTCCTTCCAAAAGAGAGCAAATGTGGGGAAGTTTCCAGTCTAGCTTCAACTCTTTACATAAACAGAGACTTCCTCTTCAGGCTTTGATAACAGGCTATTTAAATTGTTCTGTCAACTGTGGAGTTACAATAAAAGAGCTGCATTGCAAAGGATTATCTTGAGTTTTTGGAACCCAAAGGAAGGAGGGAAGACTAGTGCATGGCATAAAAACATACAGAAATCATGGCAAAGTCCATAGAAAAACTTACCACTGGAACTAGAGTATCTGGAACAGCAGTAGCTGCTTTTAAAAAGGTAGACTGCTATGCTGCACCTGCACTGGTTCCTGGGTGTCTCAGTTTCACTTAGAAGACTTCGTGGTAGTGCTTATGACTCTCATCAGCATGAGTTTATACAAAACACTTAGATGGCCAAAACTGATCACCTTAAACATGTTCAGGAAAGGGGCAAGGGAAGTGCAGAGGCAGTCCTTGCTTCTGTGTTCCTTCCCCTCGTGATAGGTTGCCTACACATATTGAATCTAGAGGATTTCAGGCAACCACATTGGATTGCACCATATGCTGCAGATGTATCAATGGATGTACCTCCTCACACACAAAGTTCCTGCACATTGGCTATGTGAGTGTGTGAGTGTGTGTGTGTACATGCACACATGTGGTATGTGCATCAGGTGGGCACTTCCATAGTCTTTTTGTTCCAGTCAATATAAGCTTCAACCTCCAGTACAAAGTATGGAGGTGTTTTTCCAGTACAAAGTACAATGAAGCAGATCTGTAAAGGGGACTATAGCTCGATAACATATTTTGAATGCAGACTGTCCTGGGATTCACTTGAGACATCCCAAGTTAAAAGGAATGTATTCATGTGATGGAAGTCATCTCTGCTTAAGACCTTGTGGAGAGGTTCCCCATCAGAAGCAAAGTTTGAAGGACAAATAGAAGGACAACTCTGGGTTCTTCCAACTGGAATATTCCTAACATTAACAGTCCAAAGACATTGTACTGCTATTCTTCCATTTTTTTTCCTTAATGGAGGAAATCTGCATACATTCTGAGAGATTAACACAAGTCTCCCACTTGGCAGAAACTCAATTTGCAGAGGTTTCCTGTTTCAGCAGTGGGAGCAGTGATAGCAAAGAAGAATTAGGCAGAAGGAAAGTGATGAGACCATATATTAAAAGTGGCAAAAAACCTATCATTTGCAATCCCACCCCCTCCAACCAGGAATGACAATATGTGTGAGGGTTATGGTAAATGGTCACAAACAGAAACTTTAACAAGACCACAAGTTAGCCATGGGTTAGCAACTTAGAAGGTAGTGCTCATCCTGCAAGGAGAGATGTTTGTTTGTTGAATTTATAAACCATGTCAAAGTCCTAAATAGGACTCTCTAAGCAGGATGCTCATGTTTTCAAATGTCATTTCATCAGCATTTGCCATTGCTCACATAACAGAGAGCCTCAGCTCTGAGAAGGTATAAAAGTGAAATAAACAAATTATTTACAGCAACAGCAGCAAATAGGTCCTGAGAAGCTCAATGGCACCACAGCTGGGAAACACCTAAATATGGAGATATTGCCAGAATCCAAGGTAGTCGGCTTTCCATATCCCTTCTTGTTGGCTGCTTGTTACAAGCTGTCTGGATGAGCTTTCATGAAGGTTTTCAAAAGTTAAAATCCTAGCAAGTTTAGATAGCAGAAAGGTCTAGAGATCCCATGCTGGAAGTTTTTTTACTTTAAAAAAAACCTTTTATTTCATTTCATTTTTTGCTGTCTAAACTTACATGGGACTGCTCCTTAATTTCAAGCTTCCAGCCCAGTCAACAAACAAGGAAACAAGCTATTTAGTTGTATCAGGAAATTCTGTCACCCTAGTACAGCAGGAACTAGGGAGGGGGAAATGTTGAGTGCAGGACTGAGGCAAATTTGCAAAATTAGCACTGAGCTGCCATTGTGTGTACAAAATTAATCATTTGTCTTAGCAAACCTCTGCTCTTGGGTTCCACTGCAACCCTTAAGAGCCCCTTCTTTACCTTGGTACCTTCAGTTGTTTATATTCAATTAGCAAATGTGGTGGTACTCTAGAACTGCTGGGACCAGTTAATGCTTGGACCTGAGCATAATATCCAGAAGATTCAGGCTTTAGGAAATAGGTAACTGAGAAAACTACATGGGTCTCTCTCCTTTAATTAAGAGGTCATGTTGTTTGCCTAAAATTTCATATCACAGCAGTGTTGCAGCTAATCGTTCTTCTGAGACCCTTACTTTATTCACAACTGAAATGAAACTACATTCCATCAACCAAGTTTCTGGCTTCCATAAGAGTGAAAACATACAATCACCTCAAACTTTTGCACATTGGCCTGAAGTTCCTTGGTTGCAGCCATGATTCATCATCTGTTCATAGGCTTCAATGTACTTTTAAACAGTTAGATGATCTGAGCTGTGACTTCATTTGATTTACAGGGTTCATTTTAAAAATACTCCAATCAATAGCTTAAAACATCTCCATATGGCAGTAGCAATTATGAGAGGTCAAGTTAAATCATAGGCAAAAGAGGCTGCCAGGATTTACCAAGTGTTTTGCTCAATAGGAGTGTATTATATATGTCATTACATGGTTACACAGAATGTGTGTGTGTGAGGGGGGGAGAGAGAGAGCACGCACATTATGGGGAAAGATGACTGCCAAAGTAAAAGATGAAAAAAGGATGAAAAAGGGTGATAAGAAATATGGATGTGGCTGAGAAGCAGGAGAACAAAACAAATTGATTATTTGGGGATATCTCTTTTCATGCTTGGTTTGGACATGGCATCCAAAATGAGAATTTCATTTTTCCATTCTTCCATGGTGAATTACAAGAGCTGTAGCTGCAACTGGAGCACTATGGGTGACTTGGCAGATCTCAGTTTTGCAGAGAACGCTTAACCCTCTCCTTGGCCTGGAACACCCAGACATAACTGCTAAAATTGGATTAGAAGAATAGCACTCATTTACTCCTGCTTTGCTGTGATCCCTGGAGCCACCAAGGTAGGAAGCAGATAAATGAAGTCCACAAATTAGTTGTATCAGTGATCCCAAGTTCACTAAAATAGATCCCCCCAGCACTGCCCAATGAAAATAGAAATGGACTGAGAACTCGAGTTCTGTTCTTTTCACTGGAAGAGCATCTTTCCACAGCAAGCTTAATTAGAAGGAGATGGATGCTACTGGAAGTAGAAACAAACATTCACGTATAAACATTTAGAAGGTAAACGAAATTAGTCTTATAGGGATTCTTTAAGTAGCAAGTGTCAGTATCAGTCAACAGAGATATTACACTGACCTAGGCTACAATGCCCCTTCCCAGTACTAGGATCAGAGACAGAATTCAGAACTCAGAAAATTGGCATCTGGCTTTGTATGTTATCAAGCTTTTAATAGGCCTTAGTTCATAAACAAAAAATGTTTGGTCCTTTCCCTGCTCATGTCTACTGTGATCTTTCTAGGCTGTTCTAGGCCCTCTTATGGCATGTCAATACCTTTTTTTCTTTCTAACATTTGCAATCACCCTCCCCCACTGCCACACCTAGAACAAGGAGATTCTGTTCAGGTACACTTTACTGCTAAAGCTTAATAAATGCTTTCTAGCTCGATATTATCTAAAGACCCCTTGCTTCAAAGCAGACCTTGTGGCTCTCTCCTATAATGCTGCTACATTGCCTAAGCGGGTATACCTCTTCAGACCTTCATAAATACAGTTTTAAATCACTGACAACTCCTGCTAGAGCTATTTATTTACCTCAATGCAGTAGAATTTGAGATTGGTCAGATTAGAGATATGTGACATGCTTACTGAGTGTTCCTGTTATCTTGACTTTTCAATTTCTACAAAAGGAAGATAAGAATATTGGAAGATTTCTTATACTAAATCAGATAGTATAAGCCATGCACTTTTATCAGTTTAGCCAATTAATGAACAACACATTGAATACAAACATCACCACTTGATGGGAGGATGGATAGATGCCAGAATGATACTATGCAAATTTACTTGAAATTAAATGCTACTTATGAAGGAAACTGTGAAGGTACAGAACTATTTTCCCTTTTTGCATTTAGCTTGGTTTAGACTACTGTGAGGTTAAACCTTCTGTATATATGCATGTCAGTGTCAGACTAAAGGTAAGAAATTTGGAGGGTAAAAGTTTATTTTGAATATATTTCTCAGGAAGTTGGGAGATCATGAGTTTCAACAGAAGATCAGGGGAGAAGTTTCAAAATAGAACTGGAAGTTAAATGAACAAGAAATGACTCTTCTGATTGAAGAATAATAACTTTAAGACATAGAGGCCTAGGCAGAAAGGCAGAAGAGCATAGAAAGAAGAAAAGAGACAGTCACAGGAAAAAAGAAAGCATTGGAGCTGTTGGAAAACTGGTTGAGAGAGAGAGGACCAATGTAAATTAGATATTGCTGTGATAAGGAAGCAGGATAAAATAAGACACCAGCCCTATCCAGGTGTTTACTTTTAATGTAGATCAAACATGTGAGAAGAGAGCATACTCCAGCCCTTTTTTGTCCTCCAGGATGTTCATTGCCCTCTACTTATGTGACGATCTTGAAGAGGGAACATCCTGTATTCATGGAGGCTATCCATGCAAGCCATGATGCTAGAAAATTCATGAATGCCTGAACAATGCTAAAGTCTAGTGAGGTTAGCTGGATGTCCTAACCTGGATGGTTATTTACCCTACTGCTGGTACAGTTAAATGCTATGTGTGCCTGTGTACATGTTTGTCTGTTTAGTTTCAAAAACCATTTCTTATTGATTTTTTCAATTAAAATTAAATTCTGTTGTCCTTTGTAATTCTGTAATCCCACCCAAAGGCTACTCGCAAGAAATACCTAAGAGTTTTAAGACTTGTTTAATGGAGGTATTCAGGGTGGATAGGGTGAGATTTATACTAGGTCAAAACACAAAAGGTTACAGGAAGGGAATGGCAATGAAATGTAGGTGCAGCACCATTTTGCCCATTTTCCATTCTTCTTATGGAATGCAGTATTCCCAGTCCATGGGAATTAGTGTCCTGGCTGTTTCCAGACAGGTCTGGCTTCAACAGGCAACATCTGTGGATAGTTGCTAAAGGACCACTGCAACTCATGCCACAGACAAAGGCTCACTTTTCAAGCACTCCAAAAAGTGCTGGGTGGTCATTGTTGTAATTACCCAGTGTCCTGAGATAACCCTCGCTAAGGAGTATTCTAGACAATTACAGTGGTTGTTATTAAGGAATGCCACTGCCCTTCTCCAGTAAGTGACAGACACATAAAAGAGGAGGAGACAGAGAGGAGGCATCCAGCACCATGGAAGAGGTTAATACAGGATGCCATGTTGAAGGCCTCATCAAAACCTAGAGCCAGCCCTTATGCCCTGAAGGATCGTCCCCTTCCATATATATCTGTGATATCCTAAGATCATCCTTGGAGGTCCTTATCTGGAATCGCATACCCAAGAAAGTAAGGTGGGTGGCTACTAAGAAAGGTTCCATTTTTGTGGTGGTACCCCGACGGTGGAATGAGGTTTTGTGAAAATTTTGCCTGGCATCTACACTGTACTCTTTCTAGTACTGAGTAAAAACCTTCCTATCCCTCCAACATTTTAGTCTTTCAATTTCAAATTTAAATTTGCTATTGTATTTTAATCTTGGCATTGCTGGTTGGTTTTACTTTGGTTTTCATGTTGCTGTTACTTTTACAGTGTATCTTAGGTTGTATTTTATGGTTTTTAATTTTTGTGAACTGTCCAGAGAACTAGCTTTTGGGTAGTATAGAAATGTGATACACATTTATCTCTTTATTATGCTTCAGATTTTCAAGGCTGTAATGCTTTTCCTGGGAAAATCCTTCATAAGCTTCACAGTACCAAAAGGAAGATGTGTTTCTGTTTGGCTGGGCTTCCTATGACATTCCATGTCTTCCTTTTCTTTTCCAGCTTTCCTTTCTTGTGTGCTGATTTGTATCCCTCTCTGCAAGGAAAGCAGAGGCAAGAAAACTGGTTTTCTCAGGCCAGCTGTTGGCCTCCTTTTTTCTGATATTATTAATTTTCTACATAGAAATGCCATGTGGGAGCATGTGGTCAATTTCTTTCTTTAAAAGCTTTGAAGAACAACTCAAAAAGACACCTGCAGAGTGAAGTTTAGGATAGCCAATTTCAAGATCACTTTGATGGTGACCTGATGGTGAGTCAGATCTCAGGAGATCAAGAACAGGCATGAAATAAGGCAATTCCAAGACAATCTGTCTTTCTCTTGTAGCATATAAATCAAACCATCTCCCAGAGGAACTTTCTCCAGCCTGGAGATATAAGGCTACCGTCCTAAATAATTTCCCCTGGTTGTATAGGATCAAAAGGGTCTCCTGCTTATGAAATTCTCCTTCAGTTTCAGAGGCACATGTAGATTTCACAAACTTGCTTCCATTTCACTCCATTCAGGTGATATTAAAAGAGCAGTTACTGTGATATCTTTATGACATTTCCTATCAGACAGGTTGGAGGAAGCCAGCCTGGTCTCTTTATGAATGAGTATGTTCCTCCTTAAAATATTGTAACTATTTTTATATTTAATCAAAACAAACAAACAGTTGTTAGTTGCCTTGCTGGCTTGCAATAGACAAACAGCCACTGAACATTGCTATCCACATTTCTATCACTCTTTTCCTAAACATGTTTAGATTGATGCATTATATTACTTAATGGAAACACTAAAAATGTAAAAGGGTTTGTCTTCATATGTTAAACACATTGGGAATATCACCTGAAATTAATTACCATTAGTAAATAACTAAGGTGTCATTTGTTAATGCTCCTATGCAGTGATATATAATAAGCTTAAGAAATTAGTGCCCTTTTGAATGCTAATTAATTACATAATTGTGATCCATTTAATTAATTCTTTTGTT
Source organism: Varanus komodoensis (assembly GCF_004798865.1). NCBI lineage: Eukaryota > Metazoa > Chordata > Lepidosauria > Squamata > Varanidae > Varanus > Varanus komodoensis. Next base: position 134,615,164 of record NW_025335268.1, read on the forward strand.
ATTAGATTTTATTTTAAACTTGTTCAAGAGAACAAAATTTAATCCATATTTTATATATTCCCAGATAGACCTTTTGTTGTCAATATGTCTGCTTATAGATAATTGGCCTTGATCCCAGTGTTAGAAAGACAGCCTTGAACACAATTGTTTGAAAATTCTCTTGAAAAACTGGTTTTTTAATGACATATAAGCTATTAGAAAAAGATACATTCACAGAAAATAATGCCCTGTTTTCCTCCTTTTCTTTTCTATATAAAAATTAAGATAGGGGATATGTTACTATAGAGCTGATATATTAACCATAGCTGCTTTACTTATAATTTCCAGATATTATTTAAAATATTAGTTCATTAGCTTACTTTTATACTGTGTTAACAAGTTACTGCATTTGATTGCACTACATTTTAGATCTGTTTCATCCAAACTCAGACTAGTGAAACACAGAAGACATTTCACATCAATGGTATACCCCTGAAATCTTCATAATGCTTCACTGGTTCTTTGATTTTTTCCAATATGTTGGCAAAAATAACAGCTGCCACACACAAGAACACAGTTATTGCCTATGCAAAATATGGACTAGATTTCTAGTAATTAAGAACGTGAAAGTGTTGCATTGTTTCACTGAGTGAAGAGGCATGTGACTCTTTAGGCTAAAGAACCAGAATGAAAACTTTTCTCTTCATTTAGAATGGAAACTGAACTAGATTTTCCAGTTGCAATTCATGAATTATTTTAGATAAGCTTATTACTCAGAAGCATTAATTGCTCACATTTCAAAATCCCTTCTTCCTTGTTCTGAAAGCAATGTGTGAAGCTGAGCCCTGCTGATCTTACTTTGGGGAGGGCAGTGTGCCTGAGTAATTAAGCAACAGTATTTTTCATTGGCAACTAAATCAGCAGCATTAAAACAGATCAAAATTCATGCATCCTGCCCATTGCTGTGCCGCAAACCAAGCAGCATTTCATCTGTACAAAATGCAAATGGCCAGTAAGCTATTTTTATCTCTGACAAAAGGGTAGCTAGGGCTCACCTTCCCTTGAGTCCCTTAATCTCTCTCTCCCTTCTTCATGGGCACAGCAGGCGGAGCAGTGAATTAAACACCCCTCCACCCCTGCAAAGGCAGCCTATTTGGCCACCTTCACAGGTGCGCCAGGGAGTCTCACTAGCCCCACTCCTGCTGTGGCATTTGCCACAGCAGCAAAGTCAGCCTGACAGGAGTCCCCGAAGCAGCTGCCCTCTTGCCAGCTCTGGTAGATGCTCTAGAAAGCTGCTCTGTGTCAAGCCTGTGAATGCCTTTTCAGTGAGAGAGTGGCCAACAGGGCTTTTGAACAGCTGCTTAATCCTGTTTTACTTTGAGGGGACTAAACCCTCTCAGAATAAGCCACAGGGACCCTGGAGGAAGCATGGGTCTTCAGAGGGATGGCTAAGCTGAAATGTCTAGCTCTAAGGGGGTCCAAGGCATTGTGGAAAGCCTATCCCAGGACCTTGTGAGCCGCCCCAAGGCTTTGTTGCAATGGGGGCGGCATAAAAATGTTCTAAATAAATAAATAAATAAATGGGATATTCATATGATTAAGGGGTAACTGGGCTCTGTTGCTCATCCCATCCGTGAGATTGTGTGATTTCTCCTGGCCTCGCTGGTATTGTCCATATCTTATTCATAGACATGGACGGTTCATAACCCCAGACATGTAGATCCATATGAGTAGGTTTTCCCGGAACCTGGAACTCAGATTGAAAAACATAGATGTATAGATCAATGTATAGGAATGGGTGATATTTTTGTTTATCCAAAGAACTTATTCAAATTAAAAAAATCCATATCTGGATAAAAAGAACCTGAAATTAAAACAAATGTGAATATGGGAAAATGCAAAGCAATGTCAGCTATGTCCGACTCAGCGGAGTATGGTTGCTGTGTAGCTGAAAGAGAATTTCATTTCATTTCATTTCATTTTTATATTTATTTAAGAACATTCACAGGTTATTCAGATTTGTGGAAGAAGGGACCTTAGATGTAAAAATTCTGAATGCAGGAGAAAGTGAAACTGACAGATTTGCCCATCTTTACTGAAATGCATAAGTTTTCAGTTAGCAGATGCCTATGGATATCATAGGGTTGGAATAGCCACTTGATCTTAGGGGTGGGGCCAGAGACATGGTTCCCTTGATTCATGCACAAGCTTTCATTTGCAAGGGTGCAATCTAATGCCCATGACCTTTCTGCTCCTCTTGCTTTGCATTTTTGCCCATTTCGACCATCCAGCTGGGGCACTTTGGAACAAGAGAGAAGGAGGCTGAAGGGGGCATGTTTCCTACCCTGCCTGCCCACTGGAATGCCCCTATTTGCCCTCTCTGGGGTCACTTTCCCAGCCTCAGAAGGGCAGCCGGCATGGTTCTTTGCATGCCAGCTGCAGGGGGCTGAGAGAGGGCACCTGGATCATGGATTCCCAGCTCTGCAGTCAGAGCTCTGACTTTGATGTCATATCTGAGAATCTGAAGTATCAAATGTCTAGGGTCATGAGATCACTTCCTGAGGTACAGAGGAGGTACGTATTAAGGATTTCCATATGTTTATTTTAGTTGAATCCTAGATGATGTACTTGAACTGCAATAAGATTATATGTACATATCAAGACCTTCAAGTGATTGAATCTATGCTGTTTTGAAAGCATTTGCTGTCGAGATTAATGAAACTGTAAAAATCTGAATTATTTAAAGCTTGAATTATTCGTCTGAACAAATGCTCACGTAGCTGCTGGAAGCAGAATATAATTTGCTGTCAAGCATTTGTTTGAATACTGAGTCATGGGCCTACCTATTGTCTTTAGTATATCAATCAAAGCAAGTCTGCATTGTTTGATCTTTGCTTCCAAACTGGCCTGTCTTGTGGAGTCAGCGTGCTGCATTCCTCACAGCCCTAAGCAGAGAGCTCTTCCTGCTGTTGGAAAGCCTCTACAATACATTACCATTCTAACAGTGGCTTTCCGTGATAAAAGGCTGTTTGCATAAAATGACAAATGCTGTTTGAGGGTTGCTCATTCATAATAGTGGCCTGCATGCACCACAAGTCCTCAAGGGTAATTGACCATTGATAGGTCATCCTGTTATGCAAATTCGCTCATGTGATTCTAAAAGATGCTTATTCTAGGCTAAACTGCATAGCTGAGAGTAAAATGTGTACAAAGCATGTAATTTAAGATAAAATGTATACAAAAATGTGTGTTTTACAGAGTAATATGTTCAACTATAACACATATTTCTGATTTTCCTCTCTGTGTGTGACTTTTTAAAAGTCACTGACTGGTATAGCAACAGGACAGAACAGACTTCTTAATAAATGCAAGTGGAATTGATATTAACCAGAAACAGACAACCATCCATCCCCAATTCTGATATAGCTTGTAAGCACCTGGAATTAAATAGCACAAGTAACATTTACAGAATCAGTTTGCCAGTGCGTGCTCTAACCAGGAACAGAATTCCAGCAAAAGAATGCAAGCACAACTGGATGGGGGCGTGGCCACGTCTGCTCTCTGTACAGCATCTCCTTTGGCTCTGCTTTATTTTTGACAGTTTGTGTTTAAATTGGCTGAGGCTTTCCAAGAAAGAGATCTTGGGGTCTTGGTTAAAAGCGTAAGGAAAAGGTCATTTGTATACACACTGACTGTGAATCAGGGAAAATTCCGTATCAGGGATTATCAAGAAACGGTTTGAAATAAATTTAATATCTTTATATAACTATGGCCATATTATTTATTTTATTTTTTATTTTTCTATTTATATCCTGCCTTTTTCCCACAAAGGACTCAAGGCAGCTTACATCTCCTCCTCCATCTTATCCCCACAACAACAACCCTGTGAGGTAGGTTGGGCTGAGAGTCTGTGACTGGCCCAAAGTCACCCAGTTGGCTCCATGGCTGAGTGGGGACTAGAACCCAGATCCTCTGAGTCCCAGTCCCATGCTCTTAACCACTACACCACACTGGCTCTCAATGTTAGCTCATCTCAGATATCATAGTACCTAAAAATGTGCATGAAGAGACAATCAAAATGATCATAGGTCTGGCACCTTGTTATTTTAAAAAAGTGACTTGTTTGTGTGTTGTTAAGTGCCAATTGAGGGACATGGTAGGAGTTTATTAAATTGTGAATGTGTAACAGCCTACCAGGGCTCACCAGATCAAGCCGGCTACCTTCTCTTGCTGAAAACAGCCATGCAGAAGGGTAGCATTTAGCTATGTCTGAATATATATTTAGCTTTTCCTGTACATCAATCCGGCAGGGAAGCACACCACTGCTGTGGGAGAAAAGTAGAAACAGTTGAGACTCATCAAAGTGCTTGATCTGGGAAGAAGCAGGAGTGGGAGAAGGGTAAGGAGAACAAAATAAGGAAAGACAGACTGATCAAGTTGCTTACAGGAGGGAAGACAAATAGACTTCTTCTTTGTCAAGAAAGATCCTGGAGAACTGCCTCACTTGCAAGCACTGCACAGAGTTTCCTTTGCTGGGAGAGGAGGAAATTCCCATTCAGTGGCCACAGAATTATTTCCAGCATTAAAACCTAGACTGTAGCACTTGAAGAGTGCCATGCATTGCTTGGTAGACTTCCCTAAAATTGGACAAGATCAACTGAAGGAAAACTGTAAAGTATTTCCAGCATTAAAACCTAGACTGCAGCACTTGAAGAGTGCCATGCATTGCTTGTTATAGACTTCCCTAAAATTGGACAAGATTGACTGAAGGAAAACTGTAAAGTACTCATTTATTTGGTACATTTCTATGCTGCTTATAGCTGAAGCTCTCTGGGCAGTTGACAACGTCTATCTTCTTTTGCCTGGAGTTCCTTGAAAAGGCCCACTGAAACTCATCTCAGCATCCAAGAAAGTGCTTACAGGAAGAGCTGATTCTCCAGGTAACCTGGTCCAAGGCTGGGAAACCACTGTGCGATCAGTGGTTGGGAAAATGGTATAAGGACCCGTTGTGATCTAGATAATACCAATGAGTTGGACTGGACTTCAGTTGGGTCAGATGCTGACTCCTGAAAGGTGATTAGGATTGCACATTTAAAAGAGAACAACAAATTCATGAAGATCTTTTAATGGACTTTGGTCATGATCGCCAAATTATAACATCATGTTCCAAGGAGGTCTGCTGCTGCTCATGGGCTGTTGATGACACAAAATGGAGGTGGACTCTTGCTTTCATACATTGCCTATTGTGGGAGGCATCTGTCTGTCCACTGCTGTTGGCTTAATTCTGCAGATCTCCTCTTACATTCATAGCTGCACCTACAATTTCTAAACTGCAAGTTGTCCATAGTCACAATTTCACTGAAGTTTACCAGTTCTGAAAATGCTTTCCATCTTTTTCTTGCATCAGCTATTCTCAGTCATTTCACACACATAACAGGAACATGACTAGAATGGAGCAATGCCACTACTGTACAGTTGTAACAGGTTTCTGAATTCAAGGAAATAAATGTACCTTTAGAAATAAAATGTTTGTTGTAGTTAACATCCAGGTTTTATTTTCAAGAACATTCTGATTTGCTCTTCAGTTTTAAAAATGAACAGCAAAGTTTTATTTTTTGCATAGAAGTCAACCTTTCACCCTTCTCTCACACTAGTTTCTCATGCATTTATGTTTCTAAACAGAACAAGTGCCAGTTACATGATACTAATGCCACCAGCCCATTTTGCCGGTGTATGACTCGGAGATGCTAGGCAACTGGCTGATCACCTGTGGAAAATGGAGTTCTGTTGAGAGAATAAAGTGTTCAGATCATAAATTATGCAGGACCACTTCTCATTCTCTGTAATTTGTAATGCTTATAATATGATCAAATTGTGTAAAAAATTGATTTATTCATTCATTAAAAAAAATCATAGGATCTCAAACTAACTTCAGTTTGTTAACAATTTCTCCAACATTTCTTCTACGAGCACAAGTTTAAATATCTTAGAATTATTGCTTTATATACCTGTAAATTGCAGTATTATAGCTGAAGTCTGTTTTTATGCATAGTGAGCACCCCCCAGGTACCTCCCCAAAAAAGAACTGAAAATGTAATTACTATATATTTTGGAAGTTTAACAGCACAGACAGCAAATCATTATTTTCAATCAGCTATCCTATTCTCCTGTACTTTAACATCAAGGAAGTTCACTCCTACCCTAACGGTTAGAAAGGGTAACATGGAAATAACAAAACTGCAGACCAGGGAACAAGAAATGTTGTTTTCACGTCAATAGGGTGCAATCCAGAAATAATTAGGTATAGTTAAAAGACCAACAATCAATGGGATTTAAAATGTCTTTGGATTACACAAGTGGCTGTGATACAAAATGAAGAATCGTTCAGACTGGAGCAAAGTTATTGCTTGCCATGTTAGGATCTATTTTGATAAGTGGAGATTCAACGCAGGGATAGGGAAAATGCGTATGATGATAAAATACCACTCTCATCATCCCTGACCATTGACCAGGTAACCATGGCTGTTGGATATTCAAATCCAACAACAGATGGAAGGGCAAGAGTTCGTTAGCCCTGCTAAAATGCAATCCTATGCCCACTTACTGGAAATTAGCCACATTGGGGTTACATAGAGATGTTTATTTCTAAGGAGACATATGTGTTATTTCACTGTTAGGATAGTTGCCAAGTCTAGATCCAAATTAAGATGATCTGTATTAAACATCATACTGAAAAGACTTTTTTGTACATTTGTTGAAACTCTTTTTAATAGGCACAACAAAACATTCCAGAATCATGCAATGCATTTGCTATGAAGTTTTTGCAACTTGAAACACGCCGACAAAAGTTCACTTGCTTTATTTTAAGTTGCTCTTTGTTTTGTATATTAAGTGGGACTTTGGCATACTTTCACAACTTTGCTTCCTGATATTTTAGTGTACAAAAGAGAAAAGAGAACTCAGAGACCATGAACACAATACAATCAGAAAGACAATTAAGAAGAAGTGCATGATAAATATTTATTTTTTTCTAGCTCTATTTGGTTGTTCGGCTGGGTGGCTGGCTGAGCAGAGTGTGAATCAATATTCTATCCCAATGTGCTTTACAATATAAATGCATCAAAACATGTGTTATTTTTAATTATCTCCACAAATCGCTTTCCTGGTCAATTAATTTAATTACACTTTGGATAATTATTTTTCTGGATGTTGAAGTGACTGCAGTCTGTGATAGTTTATGTGGCAATAACATAAGATGGAGAGAGACTGACATGAATGATATACTGAATGTATCAGCCAAAGACACATTTATAATTTAGACACCTGAATTAAAGCCATTCCTTCTGTGAGAAATAGAACAATTCATCCTCTGAATGGAACAGGATAAGAAAGCCTTGAGTTAAAATGTGGCAGGCTCATCTTTTCCTTCAGGATGCTTTCAATGATCTTCTAAAGAGTACAGAACAGAAGCACAGCTTTGCCAGAACCCTGGAAGCAGGGCCAGATCTTTCATTACTCCAAATGTGCTACTACACAATGATGCTACACAAGGTTGCTCAAAGGCCGCATGGAGTCCCATTTTGCAGAAAGGTAAGATGCAAATTTAATAAGAGCAAGCAAGCAAATGGCTGCATGTCAGAAGGCTGCATTAATAGACATATCACTTCCATATCACATGTTCCCCTTTACTGAGCACTACTTAGGCCTCATCTGGAGTACTAAGTTCAGTTATGGGCACCACAGTTTACAAAAGATGCAGACAAGCTGGAAAAGATTCAGAGGGGGGCAACAAGGATGGTACAGGGACTGGAAAGAAATCCCTATGAGGAGGGATTGAATAAACTGGGCATGTTTAGCCTTGAGAAGACTGAGGGAGGATATAATAGCACTCTGCAAGTGCTTGAGAGGCTGTCACAAAGAGGAGGGACAGAAGCTCTCTTCCATCATCCCAGTATACAGGACATGGAATAAGGGGCTCAAATTATAGAAAGCCAGATTCCAGCTAGATATTAGAAAAGAAATTCCTGACTATTAGAACAGTATGACAATAGAACCCATTACTGCAAGGGTTTGTGTGCTTTCGCACACTAAAGGCATTCAAGGTACAACTGGACAGCCATCTGAGAGGGATGGTTCAACTGGAGTCCTGCACTGAGCAGGGGGTCGGACCTGGTGGTCCTCTGGCTCCTGCTAACTCTACCATTCTATGATCTGTCCATACGAGAAATGTTGAAATTCAATATAACAAATACATCAGAACTTTTCATGTTGGGTTTATTTTCATTGTACTTTCATTTCCCCTTGTTTTTAAATTCCTTAGCGGCAGAGTACAGGAAATACTTGCAGTGAAGATAGGACAGACTTGAACTGTAGTGGGTAAGAGTAAGGATCTGGGACTCAAGAGTATCTAGGTTCTAGTCTTTACTCAGTCATGGAGCTCAAACAACCAGTCACAGACTCCCAGTCCATGTTACCTCATAGGGTTGTTGTGAGCAGAAGAGAAGAAGAAGAAGTATGTAATAAGCCTTGAGTTTCTTGGAAGGAAAAAAGGTGGGATAGAAATGCAATGAATGAATGAATGCCCTATCTTGACTAACTTACCCCCCTTGTGAATGGTCAAGTGCTAAAGGCTAGGGGAAAGTTTCATTTAGTATTTTGTACATTGGAACTGTAGACTCTGAACTTTTCTGGGAGGGAGACATATTCTATTGAGATCCCTGTGATCAAGGCTGTGATTAATAATTGCTCCCCTCCATAAGCTCTACACAATAGGCTCCGCAGAACTAACATGCAGGAGTGCCACCAGCGAGGGGAAAATCAAATACTGCTAAGACTTCCAGCTATTGGCAATCTGTTCAGCACTAGAGAAGGCAGAACCGACCCCATGACATTTGGCAACCTTTGGTGAGTTCACTGTGAGAATTCTGCCTATAAACAAAACAGGTCCAGCACATGAAGTTATGACCAACCAATTAATCAAGCAAACTTGCCAGAAGCAACAGAGAGAGGGGGAGAGAGAGAGAGAGAGAGCGCTATATACAAGGCTAAAATTAACAGAGCCATTCAACACAAAGCAGCAGTTAGGCTGCCTGATTCATCAGGCAATAATTTGATTATCAATATGCAAGCATATTTTAATGCTCCACTGATTTCCCCTCTTATATGTCACATTCACCAACAAGGAATTTTTCCTAATTTTTGGAAATGCCACAATCTTTATTAAGGAACAATGCTGCTTTGATTAGTATTAGTTTTCCCTTTTCAATTCTCAATGAGTCATCTCCATCTATTGGTGCAAACCAACCACTGACTCTACTTAGGAACTTCCTCTGAAAGAACTGTCTTTCTTATTGTTACGTTTGAACCAAAGTCCTTCCTAGTCTTCGTCTGGACTCTACATGAACCCAGGCCTTCAAATCGTCAATGCTCTGGTACTTCAGCTGATTGAACATTGCTGAAATCACTCAGTTTCTTACATGTACTCATGGCAAGTTCCATAATTCCATGGCCTTGCAAGGACTTGATACTTCTGGTTTCATGACATGTCCTGTTATTAATTTGCCTTTGTTCACTTCAGCAAAATCACACTGAGACACATACACTGATGCTGCACCCACTCCATTTATTACTTTTCTGCCCAGGTTATCAGAATATGCTTTTCTAAGTCTTGCAAACCTGTGGGTGCAAGGAGAGCTAAAGCACCGAGCAGACATTAACTCTCCAGGTTGCATTTCCCCTACCTGGCTTGGTCTCCTCCCAATGCTATTACCTTCTACCTGTCACTGTACAGATTAGGCTCCAGCCAGGTGTTCCAGCTTGCCCCCCTATCCTCCCTCTGATGCATGTTCAAACCCAGTGTGGGAAACCAAACTGTCCCTTGAGAACTCTGAACAACTAGATTGACCAATACGTTCAGAGGGGTGGCCCCCTGCAGCCCCCAGTGACTCCATCCTGAAAGAGATTCCTCACACATCCCTAGTTTGTTTACATTTCAGCATGCAATGGATCTTAAGCTCATTGAGGAATGGAGCTCCTAGGTTTTGCCAGGCTCCTCACTGTAAAAGTCAAGCTATGAGCCTAGCTTTGTTTACTACCTACACAACTGTTTTCTGCAGAAACATAGAAGTTTTCTTTTATTTGATCTGATTTATTTGATTTATAAAACCACATCCAATAGTCCCAATCAGGATAGTTGTGCACACCAGAGCAAAATGAACAAAAACTTAAAACAGCCATCACATATCCAGCATTCATGTGGATTGGCCTTTACATCAAAGCAAAAGTGAGGCCATCTACAGTCACATAATACAAATGTTAATTATACATAATATTGCTGCATTTCCTCCAATCATCTATTCTCATGATGGTTTTGAGAGACTGGGGATGCTATTTTACATTTCCATTTAACATAGGGGGAATTGGAGCACACAGAAAGTAGCAAAGCTGCTCTAGATTACACTCAGGAAAGTGCCATTGTGTTAGTAAGCTGGTTTGTTTGCATGCAATCCAGTCAAGATCCCCATAACCCTCTGAACTTAAAGGATTACAGGCATGCTACAGAAAATGAGAGAAGCCCATGGCAAAGGTCAACTCTGTACTTCTTCTGTCCTGCAGCTAGACAACCAGTTTTGGCCATCTGGCTACAGGCTTCAGACCAGGATGCAAGGAGTCAGAAGTACTATCAAGTTATACTATGCCTTGGCATGTACTATGACTTCTTTCCTCTCCTCCCAGGATGCTATGACCTCAGGGATACAACCAGCACAGCAACACTTTCCACGTTGGGTACAAGTAGCATGAGGGCACCCTGAGCAGAGAGACCCAGCTATGAAGTTGGGACAATTTTCTGACCCTATTGTTGGTCTCTGAAAAACCCTATGGCCATCTAGACTTATGCTATATTGGTTATTTAATTAACTTGAAAAGTTTGCACCCTGTCTTTTAGTACCAGCTGCAAGGTGACTCACAAATATTTTGAAAGACAATGCACAATAAAACCATGCTAGTAAAATACAGTTAAAACTACAGAACTAAAACTAACAATCAAAGCCTCAAAGAACTGGCAGCAGAATAATTTAGGTAAACCAAATGTTTAGTGAAATAGGAATGTAATTTCTATTATTTGAAGATCATGAGAAAGGAAGGCATGTGGATTCCTTGAAGGAGGGAGTTCTTGGATCTTTTATCAAAGATTCTCTGTCAACATATCCTAGCCAGCTAAGCATTTGAAGGCAAAGGGAATCCAGCAGGAATTTATATCGGTCAGTGTGTATATGATTGTGCCTTTCAACACTTCCCTAAACATTAAGGAATAAGTCCCACTGGTCCCAGTGGGATCTATTTCTGGGTAGACACATTTTCAATTGTGCAGTTCCTGGCCTCATCACCATCATATGCAGTAATATGTGCTGTTTTCTGGTGTCATAGGCTAAGTCTGTGATCTCTGGACCATTCTTTCTACTGTAAACACGACACTCGAGGGATTCATTCCAGCTACAAAAATATCCCATTACCTTAGGCAAACATAAAACAAAATCTCACTTGTCTTATTATTTAAATACTATTCTGTACTTGTATTAAATTATTCAGAATATTATTGGAATGTTGTTTGTTATGAAGCATGCAATAATCTCCACATGAAAAAGCTACCAAAATGCAAAGCAATTTCCTCCTGTAATTCTTGAGCCTCCCTCCTTCTATGTATTTCCCCATTCTGAGGAAATTACAGGCATTATCAAATTCCAGATATGTTCATACTTGCAAAATGCAACACTACCCTAAGGACTTCTTCCTTTATGGGCTTTCCGCAAGACTAGAGCAAGACTTTGATTATTGTCACATCACATGTTGACTGTGACTGCTGCTTTGCTCATTGACTGTAGGAACCCATCTGTGTCCCCACCGTAAAGAAATGATGTCTTTTCATATATCACATCATTAATTTGAGGAGTGACCAAGAAACTTCTCATCATGCCACATTTCATGTATCAATCCGAAATAAGAATGCAGCATATGGAAAACCATTCCTGCAACTCTCTCCATTAAAGATGAGCAGTCTCAGCAAGACTGTCAGGTTTTTTTTGTGCTCAAGCTCATTACATCCTATTTCCACATGTGATTGTGATTTAAAAATAAAATCTATATTAAAAAACTTGCATGTTTAAGTGCAGTTTTAAACATGAGCATTTTTGGATGCATAAACACATCGACTAAATTATGTATTTGGAAATGCATACATTTTCTTCACACATTTTAAAAAAATATTCAGGACATTCCTATATGCAAGAAACAAGCTATGTGGTTTGCACTGTCTACATTGCTTCTATGCCAATTCGTGTGAGCCAGCCACATCAGCTTCACCGTACCAGAGTCTGAACCTCCAGATAGCAAAGATGAAACACTGTCACATCCTGGTCTGAGAAATTATGGTCTGTCTGAACGTTTGAGCATAGTTAGCTAGTCTGTTAAGAGACAAACTAAGACTAATATTAACTTTTGTCCTCATTAACATACAGGCAGAGACAGTGGCATAATGCAAGACCAGTTTGCATGGTCAATTTTGTACTTCAAGAATACATTCTTATGGACAATGTCTCAAATGAACTGAAACAAAACAATAGTCTTGTGTCAGCTTAAGTTGAATACAGTACTTTTATTATGCCATAAGCTTTTGTGGACTAGTGTGAACACTCTCAGTTCTAGCCAGCCATTCATGCATCTAATGAAGTACATGGTAGCCCGTAAAACTTTTTCCAAATACAGAGTATTTAGGATGCTGTTTTGTTGCAACAAACTAATACAGCTACTGCTCTGAAATCACATTGAATTCAAAACAAACAATTAAAAAGCATGCCATTTGATTTTTGTAAGCTGCCCTGATATGCTTTTGCATATAAGGTGGGGTATAAATATTCTAAATGAATGAATGAATAAATAAATTTCTGTATTTCAAAATGTCTGTTCCATGTATTCCTCTTGTTTTAAGAGATGTGGGACAATTTCTTTACCTCTGTATCTCATTCTGTAGTCCTTCCAAAAGAATGCTGTATTTCCATTCCCTATTATTATAAATTTTGCTCAACTGATGTTTATTGGAAACCATTGAGGGGAGATGAAATAAGAGAATAAGAAATATATGTTTATATTACTAGAAGATTAATTATGGAAATAAAAGAATTAGAGGACCAGCTTAATAAAATCTTTCCAGTGATCTGTCACAAAACAGGCCATTTAGTTAAAAAGGAAGGCTTACCCAGAATTCATGCTATAAACAGATTGGTGGTAGAGAAAAAACAGTTTAACAGCCTGATTCAAAAAAAAAAAAAATCATGATAAACTTTGAGTGATGAAAGAGAATATTGTTCAGCTTCCAAAGGGAAAAAAATCTAATTGACATTATGGATAGCTTGGTGCATTCTTCTAAATACGAGATGATAGTAAAATATGGTACTTTAATGAAGCAACAATGAGACAGGACTCATTCATTCTCCAAGTACAAGAACTTGGCTGCTGTCCAGAAACCAGTTAGCGCCAACTCCATGGATAGACTGACAATTCAATTGACTTGAATTGAATTAAATAAGTAAGCATAAACTAGTTATTTGACACTAGTTCGTAAGTCAGTTCTTAAATCTATGAAACCTTGAATGAAGGACAAGAGCATGGGGACACATGAATGACACAACAGACCCACAACAACAAGATTTCAACATGACATCTCATGTTGTGCAAACCTAGCCAGTATGTTCTAAGGACTGGCAATTATGGCATGTTGCATTCATGGCTTAATGCTAAGGAGAACCCAGATGATGGTGGTGTGTGTGTATGAGAGAAGAGAAATTGTGGTCTGATCTAACCAGGGTTGGTTTGAGGACATAAAATCTATACTTCACACAACACATAATTATTGATTTACAGGACCTTTTATAAATATTTTCTAAAAATCTATTTAGGGTACAATCCTATGGCTACTAAATGCTGTCTTCATGGCCATAGGAGTGGAGGACATTCCTGATCTGATCTCAAAAACACATGCTGAAGTCAGAGCTGGGATTTCCACCTGAAATGACTTTCCCTGCACCCTCACAGTCAGTGCGGTCTTTTCTGTACCTGTTGTAGCTCCAAGGTCGTAATACCAACCTTGAAGCTAATGTTTGGTGGGTGTTCTTGGGGTGAGGAGGGGAAGAGTGATTCTCACAGGAATATAATGTATCCAATGGAGCCTCTGCCTTTCCCCTTTGGCCAAAATCAGGTATCTAATCTTTTTCATAGGCTGGCAGAAGCATGGAGGTGTACTTTGGTTTCTTCAAACCTTTTATAGGATGCCTGTAGTCCTTTGAGTTCAGAGGGTTGCAGCCAGCCTTACTGAATCCTGCTGTTACATTACTTGCATACTGTTAGATTCCCTAAGATCTCTAATTAGTTTACATAACAATTGCATAGAATATAATACCAAAACAATTTACAATATTATATACATTCAATTATGGCACTAGCAGAAAAGAGAGTAGTATGATCACAAGTCATTAAATGCTTGTGTAACTAGGTGACTTCATGTGGTATATAAAGCTCCCTCTATGTTTTGAATCTACTCTTCATGTTAAACACTATTCCAAAGTTATTGTTTCATTAAAATTATTACTATAACGTTTTAATGGGGTTATAGTAAATTCATGGAAGATATTAGTCATTTTTAAAATCCATATTCAGAGGCAGAATGCTATAATAACCAGCATTTGGAAATAAGCACCAAGGGACAGCTCTACATCTTTCTGTGATTCTAAGACTTCAGGTTCATCTGGCTGAACAGTTCTTTGAAATCCAATACTGGATTTGGTGGGCTTTCATAATGATTTAGTAACGTCATAACCATGTTCTTACACAGAAACAGTTCTTCCAGTAAGAACTGTTCTTCCAGGTTTAAAGAACAGAAGTACAACAGCACCTGTCAAGAGGGGATGTAAGCTAAATAGCCTTGTCTGAATGTTGCCCTAACATGGAGCAGCTGTTGTTGTTTAGTCACAAAGTTGTGCCCGACCCAACGCAATCCCATGGACAACATTACTCCATGCTCTCCTGCCCTTCACCATCCCTCAGAGTCCACCCAAGCTCACACCCAATGTCCCAGTAATTCCATCTAGTCACCTCATCCTCTGTCATCCCCTTCTTCTTTTGCCATCTATTGTTCCCAGCATAAGGCTCTTCTACAGTGAGTCCTTCCTTCTCACTAGGTGGCCAAAGTATTTGAGTTTCATCTTCAGTATCTGGCCTTCTAAAGAACAGTCAGGGTTGATTTCCTTTAAGATTGACTGGTATGATCTCTTTGCAGTCCAAGGAACTCTCGGGAGTCTTCTCCAGCATCACAATTCAAAGGCCTCAATTCTTTGGTGCTCAGCCTTCCTTATGATCCAACTTTCAAAGCCCTACATTGCAACTGGGAAAACTATAGTTTTGACTAAAGAAACTTTTGTCCGCAGGGTGATGTCTCTGCTTTTTAGTATGCTGTCTAGATTTGCCATAGCTTTCCTCCCAAGGAGCAAGCATCTTTTAATTTCTTGGCTGCAGTCCTCATCTGTGATGATCTTGGAGCAGAGGAAAATAAAATCTACCACTACATCCATTTCTTCCCCATCTATTTGCCAGGAAGAGATGGGACCGGGTAATGTTGAGTTTCAGGCCAACTTTTGCACTGTCCTCTTTCACCTGCATCAAGAGGCTCTTTAGTTGCTCTTCACCATTAGAGTGGTATCATCTTCATATCTTAGTTGTTATTTCTCCTGGCATTCTTAATTCTGACTTGTGATTCATCTAGCCCAGCCTTTTGCATGATGTGGTCTGCATGTAAGTTAAATAGTCAGGGGGACAATATACAGCCTTGCCGTACTCCTTTTCCAATTTTGAACCAATCAGTAGTTCCATGTCGAGTTCTCACTGTTGCATCTTGGAGCAAGTCTTAAATAAAAGTTTGGAGACATATAGGCCATTTAGCCCTCCTCCATAGTGAATAAGGCTTTGTTTCCTAAAGAGGAGTGGCCTATTTTTGCAATCAGGCCTGAGAGATGCTACTGCCCTCATGGCTGGAGTCCTTAGAATCTGAAAACAGTAGTCCTGACCTTTGGAGTCTCAAATTCTTGAGGAAAGGGGTTTTGGGGTCCAGGTTCATGATGGCATAGTTACAAAATTAGTCAAAGCTGTCCATTGGAAATTTAGTCTAATTTGTAAGGGCAACCAACATCAGAATAAGATTTGGCCAACTGAAAATTAATATGCATTTGCCTCTAATGTGTCTACCACTATTAATACATTTTTGCCTGCTATTTACCTGTGAGTACTTCCTTGTTAAACACATTCTTCCTAAAATTTTGCTACAGGAGGAGAATTGGCAGTTGTTTAGTCCTGCTGTTCCATGTTTCCTTGTTACATTCTGAAAGGTGAGCTCTCAAGTTGTCTTACTTTTATCCCTGAACCTATTTGTAGCAGACAGATTCCATATCAGCCAAATCAACATTTTCAAGACAAATTGGCTTTCCTTTTTTCTGTGTGTTAGAGGCAGGAGGCATATCTAAAGTTAAGCCACAGCTCACATCTGAAGATAGAACTGTGAAGGTCTCTGAAAGGTTGACCAAGACAGATTGTAATGAAGCATTAATGATGGAGGAATGGGAGTTTTCCTGAGGATTAATGACTGTCTGGGAGGAGCTGATGGTTGGAAGAGCAATGCAGGGCTATTAATGCCAGGTGGTTATTAATCCCAAGGAACAGCAACTATGCTATTGTCATGGAAAAATAAAATAAACAAATAACAAGAGGGATATTTTATTCATGGGTACTGCACTTTTGATTGGTAGATGTTATGCCTACTAAATTAAATGTCTACCCTTTCATTTAGGAAAGGCAAGTGAATGAATTCATCCTGTAACAATAATTGTGCAGTCTTTTCAGAAGATGCTTCATGATATGCATATGTGCCAATCTGGGCCTGGTGGTGGTGGTGATGCCTCCAATAGAATTAAATGTATTTCATTGCTGTCAATAGCAGTAAGAATTTAAAAATCAAAAGAATGCATTTTGCTTTTGTAAATTAAATTTTGCTTTCATACGTAGATTAAACCAAAGGTTTGTGGGTTTTCTTTGCTAAACAAGTTAGTCTCTTTTGTGTTGTTTCATCTTCCCTTTTTTATTTTAATTGATGTATTTGTCTACTTTGCAGGGATTAAAATGTTAATCCAGAGCAGTGTAAATCATCTTCCAGTTCTGACCACATGATGAGTATTCTTCACAGAATACAATATTAAGGATAGAACTTACATTTTGCAGATAACTTTTTTTTTTAATGCTTGGTTGTGAAGATACATTTAAAAACATGCAGGCACTGACTATAAACAACTGGGAATTTTTGAGCCTTTATAAAAATAATTCACCTGATCTTCCCAAGATTTCCATGAAGAATATGAAGAAATGATGCATGCCTGCCAAAATCAGCCTTCAGAGAAGAGGAAGCGTAGAGTTTGGTTCAGATCTAAGTTGAGTGGGGATCAATGTGAATGATGTTTATTTTAGTTATAGTGCTATTAATAATGTATTATGTGATTCAGCAGGGATAACTCTGATGATCTTAAAAACTAAGACATATAGCTACTGGTCAGTAAGCATTTGCCACTGAGAATTAATGTTCCCCCATCTGCATTTCTGGTCTCCCATGGAGTTCATAACCATGACATTTCTTCTCCTTGACTGAATCTTCAATAACCACATTGGTGTGACATAGTGGTATGTTCTAGCTATCCCACATCCTTCAACATGGATATAGTAACACTCCTGTGCATGCATGTGGATGCTCTCTTTCCCTGCACAAGTGGTGAAAGTTTAGACAGGAACAATCAAAGCCTTGATTTCTCCTATGCCCAGGTCCTTTGGGTGTCAGCCTCACAATCCATCATTTTTTGTTTGTTTGTTTGCTTGCTTGCTTGCTTGCATTTTTTGTTTTCATATCATAATCAAAGACTTGGCTTGAGTTGTATGATGATGTTCCAGAAGCATTTGAAATTTGTTGTAAATGTATCACAGAATAAATCTGGTGGTACTCACAGAGTTACATTTTCCAGGTGAAAATACAGACCATGATGTTTTCAACTTTCACTTTCCACAGGGTGGAGATTATTATATCCATATCTGAAGTATCAAAGCAAAGTTCACTTTATATAACAATGAGGGAAGAAAAATAGAATACATCTTAGAGTACTGGAAATTTCTTTTAAAGTATTGGTACTACTTAATTTCTCTTAATCCCATGCAATTCCATCATGTATAAAATAATATCCAATACATTATTTTATAAGCCATTATACAACCTGATCAATCACTTGCAGACTAAAATTAAATTCAGTTATCATTGACCAGGATGGTGTTCAGTTTAAAATCCTGGAGCATCCAGCAATTCTTTCCAGAAAATTATTGACTTAAACCTGACAATTTAAGCTGCATCAGTGCTACATAGATGTTTACGTTTTCAGACGTGGAAAGGCTGAATGTGAATATGCCAACTGGAATAGTTGACCAGTATTTGGTGGTAGAGGCAATGAAACATGGCTGCCCTATCTTGAAGAATTCCCCAGTATTATGATTCATTTTGGCAGATATCACATTTTAATGTGGTTCCACTGGTAATTTGGTGAGCAGATCTGGCATTAAGGAAACTTTGCAGATGGTGCTGTTTCTCCTATACTAACAGGCAAAGCTTGCTCACATGCTCACTGAGGACATCTTGGTTCTGTCAGCTTTGACAGGATCTTATAGCAGATATGCCGAAGCACTGGCTACTAGTGGAGGTGTGTGAGCCAGCTGACAAACGAAGCTGAAATAATGAATGATATATGTGCACTTCTGCAGGTTGACACTCTGAACATAAATTTCAACCACCCGATCGACACTTTATTTCAAGGTGAAACCACAACTGATCAAGTCACTTTATTCCTAGTTCTCATTGAACTATCACTTGCTGTTGCAAGAAAGAGAGGAGAAAAGACCTTCTGACAGAGAACTGCCTGTCTTTGAAGTGTATATATTCCAGACACTAAGGTAACAATGTATTCTGCTTTAGTCATATCTGAAGGGCCATACGACAGACCCCTATTTGAAGTTGTCCTCTATTTGATGGGCTGTGCAGTTCAAACCTGCTTTAAAGCTAATGCAACATAAGAAAGCAGAGTAGAGGTCTGGAGGTTGCCCATCACCAGTCAGCACCCAGGCACACAGGTCACTGGCCACATGCATACATCAATCCATCTAAAATGAAATGATATGATATATAATTTAGTTTATAACTATAATGGGTTAGATTCTGTATTAGTTGAAATAAATGGGACTTCGGTTAGAAATACCTTAAATTTCATTGAGTTCAAGGGGCTTACATTAGTCTATGACTAATAAGACTAGTCATTAGACTATGACTAACAGACTAAAATCTCATGTTATACAATCCTCTTTCTAAAACAATTACTCTTATTAGAGGGTAGTGAAAGGAGAATGGGGTTTGGAGTATCCTATTCCTAAAGCATTAGAAGATATCTTAGACTAGCTCCCTTATCTAGCTATTTAATTTATGGGCCTATGGTAGATACACATCTTGCAAGTATAGTTTAGGAACTGGGATAAGCAAGCTTGTATGGAAAGGTTAGTGAGTTCCTGAAAGATGCAATGAGTTCCTTGACTAAAGAAGAGGGTTTGACAAAGAACTTCTTGACTTAGTTGAAAAAACAGAACAGATATAACAGACTGTGCCTGCTTTCATATTGCTCAGGCTCTAGTAGCATATCAGAAGAGAATCTGAGTGGTGATAACATCTGTGGGAGCACCAGGGCAATTGATGGATTCTCCTTGATTTGACAAGTGAATTGTGTGCAAGGCTTTCAGGCTGTACTATTTATTGTCTCAGATTAACTTTTAGGAAGTCAGAGGATGAGAAAAGTAATCAAACAGGGGCTGAATTCTTCTTCCCTTTTCTTTGATGAGGTTCCAGCTTCATGGTATCTATTTAAATAAGGATACTTATTTGCAAGACCACTGATGGCTCTATTTTTTAAATAATTAAAATTATTACTTGAGCTGGCTAGCCCTAGCCCTATACAGTCAGAAGTAAGGACTACTGAGTTCAGAAGACTTCTAGGTATTCATATGACTGCAAGGCTATACACATGGATATTGGTTACTTTAGTGCATTCTAAAAACTTTGTAAAGCAGGTGGTGACCACTGGACAAAGCAACCCAATAATTTTTTGTGGCTGCATGGGGATTTTCCTCTCTGATTTCCTTTTCCAGCCATTCAAAGGAAAGTTGTGGCAAAGAGCCAAATACTAGGTGCACTGAGGTTGGCGATATTTAGAAATATAAGTGTCCAGAAAATACAAAAGGCCAGAAGGCCGTTCTCATACAAATTAATAAGGAATTTTCCAGATTTTCACAGCTTCTCCACTACATAATTAAAAATTCAGTCATTTTGACAAATTCTGAAAAGTTCTTGACATTTCATACTAAAACTATTTCTTTTCAGAAAGCTTCTCTTATTGCACCTACTAATTAATGAAAGATGGAAACTGATATTTAATTTACAATGAAAATAATTTAGATGAAACTGGATGAAACTGATTATCTGAACCCATTTCAGTCCGGCTTCAGACCTGGGTATGGCACTGAATCTGCCTTGGTCGCCCTGTACAATGACCTGTGCAGAGAGAGAGACAGGGGGAGTGCGTCCATGTTGGTTCTTCTGGACCACTCAGCGGCTTTCGATACCATCGACCATGGTATCCTTCTGGATAGGCTAGCGGGATTGGGGGTCGGAGGCACTGCTTTGCAGTGGTTCCGCTCCTATCTCAATGACCGATTCCAGAAGGTGGTGCTGGGGGACTATGGGTCTGTGCCATGCCAGTTATGCCATGGAGTTCCGCAGGGGTCCATTTTGTCCCCTTTGCTATTTAACATCTACATGAAACCGCTAGGGGAGGTCATCAGGAGGTGTGGGCTGCAGAATCATCAGTACGCTGATGATACCCAGCTCTACCTCTCATTTTCCACCAATCCAGGTGAGGCAGTGGCTGTGCTGAACCGGTGCCTGGCCAAGGTAATGGGCTGGATGAGGGCCAATAAACTGAAGCTCAATCCAGACAAGACGGAGGTCCTATTGGTGGGTGGCTCAGGCCTCGGGATGGGGGACTTGGACCTTGTCCTAAATGGGGTTGTACTCCCTCTGAGGGACAGGGTCCGCAGCTTAGGAGTGCTCCTCGACCCTGACCTGTCTCTAGAAGCTCAGGTGACGGCAGTGGTGAGGAGCGCCTTCCTTCAGCTTTGGCTGATACATCAGCTGCGTCCCTTCCTGGAGAACAACTGCCTGAAGACAGTGACACACATGCTGGTAACTTCCCGATTAGATTTCTGTAATGCACTCTACGTGGGGCTACCCTTGAAGATGGTCCGGATACTTCAGTTGGTGCAGAATAGAGCTGCCAGGTTGCTGACGGGGACTGGGCATTGTTCTCATAGAACCCCAGTTCTCCATCAGCTCCACTGGCTCCCGATTGAAGTCCGGGCCCAATTCAAGGTGTTGGTTATGACCTATAAAGCCCTAAACGGCTTGGGACCTGGATATCTAAAGGAATGCTTGTGCCCATATATGCTCTCCTGCCCCTTGAGATCAGCAATGGATGCCCTTCTCCGGGAACCCTCTGTGAATGATATTAGGAGGGTGATTACCTGGAGGAGGGCTTTCTTTGCGGTGGCGCCCCATCTATGGAATGCGCTCTCCAGAGAGTTCCACCTGGCACCGTCATTATTTGTTTTTCAGTGCCAGCTAAGACCTTTTTATTTAAAACTTATTTTAATTGCTAAATTATTGTATTTATTAGGATTTTAAATTAGCTGAGAATGCACCGGGGGTTTTAAATGGTTTTTTTTTTTTTGTATTTTTTGTGAGCTGCCCCAAGGCTTTGTTGCGATGGAGGCGGCATAGAAATGTTTTAAATAAATAAATAGATCATGAATGAAACCAGTTGATGACAAGAGGGCCCTAAGCAATGGGCTACATATTGGTATTGTCTTGATGATTAAGCAGTAGGAATGACTCAGGGAAAGCTGTTAACCCAGCAAAGTCTGGGGGAAGATAGAGGGAGTATAACGCTGTTATCAGCTAGATCCAACAGCTGCAGCTGGATTATTTTCCACTTCCTGAACAACCTTCCTCCTGGGGAGACCCTGACCGACAATGGTCAGCCAGGTGGACACTCTGGTGATGGGGCTTAATCTGTCACCAAGTCAATCGCCACTTATGTTCTAGAGAGCAGTGGGATAATGGAGGAGAGTCAGGAAGCACTGTGGGGCTTGAGAGGGCTTGAGGAATTCCTTGAACTTCCCCTGTGACAGGAAACTGCCACATGTGGGAATAGGGTTTACCATAAAATCTATTTCTCCTCCAAAGAGGTCTACCCCTGATGTCAGGAAAATGCAATAATACATATATTAAAAATATTTTCTTGGTTTGCTTCTGCAAGAAAGATATGCTACCATGCATGAAAAGAAATCAAGGCATGAAATTAAATCTCAATACCTGAGTTGATAATTTTGTCTTAAAGCTCTTCCTGAATGTGCTTAAATATCTCACAGATAAGAATTACATAGTGACAAATGTTTGGATGATGACTACACTCTACATTGAATTTTTTAGGAATGCACTAATGTACAATCACAGTAGAAGACAATCACTATCTTTGTCCCATATTACAGAATCAGAAAAAGTGAAGAACCACCCACTGACAAACTGATCCTAAAAAAGATCTTGGACTGTTCAGAAATGGATAGATTGACTTTGTCATTGAAGGAGAAAGAAGATACTGATTTCTATCAAACTTGGGACTCTTTTTTTATTGGCTAGAGAAACGGGACTTCGTATAGATTTAAATATGTTTCTAATTATCACAAATGGAAAAAAAATGGGAGCTGACCCAGCAGGTCCGATGTTTCTGATGATTGATGTTGTTTTTAGTTTTTCTTTGTTTTAGGGTCATTTTGGATAAAACTTATCATAAAAAAAAAAAAAAACAGAATCAGGCCAGCTACTTTAGCATCTTATGAAGTGCAGATTTGGAAAGTATGTAGGGAATTCAGGAGGAAGGAATGGGAAATCCCATTGAATAGGTGGAAATCAATTCATGTGGCATTTTATGGAGCTTCTGCTTTGTTACTACAATAAATCGGGGTGGGGAAACAGTTGTTTGTCATGTTCTGTCTAGAAATGGGTGAATTTGTAAATTTAATACCTAGCATTGAATTCTTTCCTAGATATGATGAACTTTGAAACCTTTGTACAATTCTTTCTAAAAATGAACTGAGATTAAAAAAATGCACTCTTCAGCACAGGTGAAATTGAATAAGTACAGCTATTTCCAGCAAGGAAAGGACCATGTTGTCCTTTCCTACTAAATAGCTATTAAAGATAGGGAACCTGATGGAAGGGAAAAATGCAATGGCAATGTAGCAATGTAAGTCAGCACCACAAATGTGGTTAAATACACAAATATTTCAACATGGATTTTAAGCACTACACACCAAAGCTCTCTGCCTCAGTAGAAAACTATGTCAGTTTAGGTTCTTCCACATCTGATTTTTTTTTAAAGCAAGCTTTTCCCCCCTCCCAAATATAAAGAAATTTGCAGCTGTTGGCAAACTCTTATTAGAACTGAATTGAAACAAAATTATTTGCCATTTGGCAATGCAATAAATGCCTAAAAGAAGGCTGTGTCACATTAGGTCAGTTACAGGTTGTGCAGGCCAGGACTATACCAGCAACTAGAATCATCCAAAAAATTACAGAATTTTACAGAATTTTAATCTGTAAAATAGTTTTTTACATAGCTTTTTTGCATTACAATGAGAAAGGAATGATTTATTTTCTATATTTGAATCTGAGCAGCTTAGAATGACATTTTAGCTTTATAGCAACACTAAGAAGTGGGTTAGGCAGAGAAATAGGGATTTTCCAAAGAAAATTCTATGAACTTCATTACAACTGGGGAATTTTGAACCTGACTACCCAAGGCTATTTACCCTGCTAGATTTGTCTAACTGATATGCTCACAGGAGAATGCAGAAAAGCTCTGTAGGGCAGTTATTTAGCTAATGCATTTACAAAAATGTCCAGATATATGTGTAGGCTGCAAAGATTTCCTTCATACTATCTGGTGGTTACCAATTAAGGAGAACTGAAAGACATTTCCCCTTTGAATGAGAAAAAGGTCAACTGTGGGAAACAAAATAGAACGTGTCTTATGGGTTTACAGCAGCACAGGGCAATAATTCATATGAGGAAATGTTATGGCCTAAATTTGCATTCATAGATACTATTTTGAGCACTTGCCTATAAATAATGTAGGAACATAGCAAGATTCATCTAAATACAACTTTTAAGTGGCTACTTCCCCTTCTGATTCAGTGTGACCAAAATCTGACTGAAATATCTGACTTTTGACTGTTAATTCAATAGAAGTCACAACTTTGGGACAAGTGGACTCAAAACAAATCTAGGAGCCAAGAGGAAAGAATGACATGAACAGAGAGTAAACCAATTGCCACTGGTGATCATCTAAGTATTATTTAATTTGTTTTGAAAGAAATTTCTCTATGCCTTTAAGTCAAGATGTGACTACAGCCAATTGAGTCTTCCAAGCCAACTTTCTTCAGCTCCCTTAAGAGTGCAGATATATAACTTTTCCTCTGTTTTTGTCTTATTTTATTCTCAGTAGTTAGAGGCACTAAAGCTAAATTATGCTGTACTTCTACTGTAATGAAACAAATTCTAATCAAACTGAATTAAACAAGAGTCTGTCACATAAATGACACCAAATAAATATATAGGTTTAATATGAGTGATTTTCATAGATCTTAGTAATCTCCCTTAGTCCTGAAATGATTTGGGACAATTGTTCTTACTTTTCTTAACTTCAAGAGTTATATGGCCAGCTGACACCCATCTTCTTCACCACATCCTTGTTCCTGTAGCCAGGAGAAAAGATGGGAGCAAAGGGGTTTCCACTTCTTCCTCAGGATTTTCCTGTGAGCGTCCTCCTTTCTTGCTGGCATCCTATCAAGTGTATTCACTAGCAGGATCAATCCAGGTTTCCTGGATCGTAATATGAGTTGCTATCTGGAAGAGGGCTCTAGGACCCCTGTACCCATTTTTACTGGAAATTTGTTGTACGTATAAAACCACTGTTTTATTGTTTGTGCATATAATATTTATACAGGTGTCTGGAGGGCACCAAGACTTTTGAATGTTACTTTGGTAAATAAATACAAGATCCTGCCATCTCTGTTCATGAAGTATATGGGGCAAAATGTTACTGTGTGAATTGAATCAATATGAATAACAAATAAGCCAAACACAGGAAAACATGAGGCACTATTTAGAGGCCAACAAAGGCAAAGAAACCTGTGAAGCAGGGGTGTTTGCTGCATGTTGTTTAAACTTAACTTTCATTCAGGAAAAATGATAGGAGATTTTTTCAGCAATTTCCTATGTTTGTAAAACAAACACATTCCCATGATTCCCACGCTTTTCTTGACACAATTTCATTATCTTCTTCCACAATGCTCATTTTCCTTTGCCTTACAGCATCATTTAACTTCATTGGTAGTTACCAAATATTCAACTTTTGTTCAAGATGTCTTACACAGGATGTGATATAGTTTGTAAGTTTGGACATGGGCAAACATGGATGTTTTTAAACAAAAACACAGATATTGCTACAGCTAAAATCATGTGTGCAGAGAGACCAAGGCCAGTGAGGGCAAAGAAGAAACATGGTGTCACCGAGCAGACAGCCTGGGAACAAAAAGGTGCCAAACAGCATCAATAGGAATGGGAATATCCAGGACAATGAATATTCAGAAGAAATGGATAGGATATTTTTGGTAGGATGGAAAAATCAGCTATACTTGAGTTCATCAAAGTTCTGCAAGTCCCACTCTGAGACTAAGTCTACCACATTCACATTCTTGAATGTGAGCTTTCTTCTATAATTTGAAAGGAAAGTGAGGGCATTTGGATACTCATTTTTTAAAGTACACACCCAAATACATGGTTTGGCTCCATTGGTAAAAGTATATGCCTTTAAAAATGCACATTTTTCTATTTTGCCTTTTCTGTAAGTGATCACAATCTCAGATATATGCAAGATTTATTTTTTTTAACAATATACCAGTTTCACACTGGGGATGGGTTGGAGAACAAATGGGGAACAGTTTCATGTGAAATGAATGAAAATGAAATTTTCACACATCCCTAATTTTTTGTCATTTTATTTCTTTTCATTTAATGCACCACCTGTGAACAACTATCAAAAGTGAAGAAGATTCAGAGCAACTGGAGCCCAAACCTATCTTTTTTTCCTAAAGCAAAAGGAGTGTTACTCAAAGCAATCCAAACAGAAGCCCAGGTATGACTTGAATAAAAATGAAACACGTAAGTCTACAAGGTATAAAGCCAAAGTTCTCTTGTTCCATTAGTGGAACTGGAATCCAGCTCTACCACCTTAGATAGGAGGGGAAATTTAGGAATGACAACTGTGCCATCCAGATTTACAAACCATTTTCCACCTTTCCAGATTCAATCACTGTAATTTTAGTCTTCAGAAAATGAAATCATTTTGAAATTGATTCTTCTTATGAGACTCTGAATGCCAAAAATATCTGCAGAATAAAATATACTGAAATAGTTTCAAGGTGGAAATGTCAAACAAAAGAAATTGACTTTTGATTGATGTGAAAGTTCTAGTTTTGACATTCAAAACACCAGTACGATGACATTTTAAACAACAAAAGAAATAACATGACATCTCAAAAGTTAAACTGATGTTTATTCTATTGCAGTGCTGCAATTCAAATTTAAAATTTTGTATATAGAAGGTGAAGAAAGTCCTTTTCATAGGACTCATATTTCCTTGTGAACTATCTTGTGTCCAGATTTCAGAGTTCAATGGCCATATCCCACTGTATAGCCAACAACTTTTTCTCCCACTCCACCAGATGCCCACTCAGAAATAATTCATCCTACTGGTAACCATCTCATCCTTTGGGATTTGCTACAGGTTCATGCAATCCAAATAGCAACATAATGAAAAGAATTCAAGATGATAATGATGAGAGGGTGACAATGTGGACAGGCAATGTGGGCCAATGTGACCATGTGGGCCTCTCCAAAGTAGGGTAACACTGGTCAAATGCAGCTGTCTAGGTATATTCAGCTCTTTTGAGCTACCCAACACAATTGTCATGTGCATAGACTCAGAAGAGTCTTTGATGCACACACTAAAGGAGGAAACTTCCCATGAGAACCAGAGTAGTTCTACTGCCAGCAGAACAATTTGTACTCCCCAGTTGCACAGACAATGGAAATGAGAAATTAGATAAGGAAGTTCAGGAAGCAGTCAAAACAGCGGATCATCGAGAAACTAGTTTGGGTGTTGATGGGGAAACAGTTTCACCCGTTGCAGATATGGGATGTGGGAACCTGGGAGATAACGTGGAAGAAGCTTTAGAGGATGCTTGTTCTCACGGGCGCAGATTGGGACAGCTAGAATCGAGAATGATTGAGTGACACAGGGAAAGGGGTCATGGCACCCTGCCTTTAGAAGGTCTTCTTCAAAGTGTTTATAAATCTAATGTAAGGTGAATGTATTCAGAATGAGAGGACAACTTCCTAGCTTATGTGACTCTAATTGTAATACTGTGTAGAATAAAGACATTTGTAGTATCAACTGGAGTGATCACTTTCATTGGGAAGGAGCGTCAACTGCATGACAACAAGATTTGGTTCTATCTCGTTGAGTCAAATGGAAATCCTATCCTTTTTACTAAATTGACATGAACCACTTTCACAGGGCAAATTATGCTGGTGACCAATAATGTCTGGTATTTTGAGTGAAAAGGATTTTTCAGTCACAAGGCCAACACTAACATACTCTGTTTAACTTGAATACTCATCAGGGAACCTCCCATGAAAACTCAAATATTGGTGGGAGATAAAGGCAGAGAGTATAGCTAGTTATTCTGCTTTCAGAGGACGGTCTTTTTTTAAGGTGCTTTCCATTTGATGGAATGTTTGGTCCAAGTCTGGTTTTAAAATAAATAACCATAAGAAGGATAGCCAAGGGTTGTCATGTTTGGAATCTTATGAAGGGTTTTCAGTCCAGACGGGGGCCCTCTAAAAAGATCCCTCTTGACCTGCTCTTTCTAGTCACCTTTCTCCTGCTTTGGGCTAGACAATGAAAATGATAATAAGGAGGTAATAAGGAGGAACAGTAAAGGCCACTGTCTCTCTGTCACCCATGTCATAGACACTGACTCAGATTCAGATGATGTGGAATGTCTCAGTGAGATTGGGGAGGATGGGCTGGCACAAGATCATGCCAGCACGAGAAGGAGAAGAGGATGATTATCTCAAGGCCTGTTTGCCATGCCAAATGGCAAACAGCCAGGAGGAGTGGGTGCTGGAGACAAGCAATGCCCAGATGCAGACCAGCCCCTCAGACCAGAATGTATGAGAAACACAGGGAGTTAACTTATACCAAATCATAGTATTTGTTCATGCAGACCAGGTTTATCTGGGCTTTCACTGGCAGTAATTTTCCCTCGATTCAGGCACTGGACTTTTCTACCATCTACTTCTGTATGATCCTTTTAGCTGGAGATCCCAAAGCTTAGTGGATGTGCTCTCCCACTAAGCTCATGTTACTTTCCCTGAAAAAAAAGATAGGGTGTTTCAATGGACTTCCAGTATTTCTTCTGCTCTCCACAAATCTACTGCTCAAGGAATGTTTACATAGGAATGTTACATGTTTTCAAGAAATGTTTATTACATGTTCTTGATAAAGGAATTTGTGTCCTGAAACAATGTGAGATAAACTATGAAACATCTTTGAGTGCCATTTTTTTAATTAAAAAAGTGGGTTCCAAATAAAATACAATTAATCAATAACAGGAGTATGGATAGAAATGGGCAAACCTCTTGGACTGGTTTTTCCCCATACTCTTTTTGTTTGTTTGCTCTTTTGTTTTTAAATCCCAAGTTATTTCCATTCCAACATTTGTAAATGTTACATTCTTACTAAAATAAACAAACAAACAACGTAGATCCCCCATTTGAACCAAATTATAGCTACTCCACTGCCAGCCATGTAGCTGTTAAAGATGAAGAGGCTGTCAGAAAGAAAGAGGCAATGACCCTCATCGAACACCATAAACATGGTTGAATTACATAGAATTCATATTGGACATGTATGAGGAATTTGTCTGATTAATGTCTGATTTGTCTGAAATTAGGCAAACTTATCTAATTTCCCATTTTCAAATCACTATGCAAAACAAATCTCTGCTATACTTTGAAAGTCATACTATCCTGGATGTTGCTAAAGAGCTCTTCAAGCAAAGCTATCTTCAGATATGAACAGAAATGATAAAATAATGCTCAAATATTCATTATATTAGGCATACTGCTTGCGGAACATTTTTATTCAAAGCTGCTGATAAATGCTTATATATTTCCATGTAAACTTTAAAAAAATTCTCAAAGCCACAGACAAACTGAACCGTAAAATGGTTCAGGAATGTGCCACAACACATCAGGGAACATGAAAATGTCAGGTTTGCCTTTCCCTACTTCAAACCCCTGTGTTTAAGAGTTAAGAAATTAAAGTTCCCTGCCTGATTGTATGTATCTACCAATTTCACATTCTCCATTTCAGGTTTGCTTGTTTAATGTCAAGTTCCTCCCATTCTGTTTATACAGAAATTTATAAATTTGGTCATTTCATCTGCAAAATTTTCACTCATCCCAAGGAATGCTGACAAAAGATCATGTACATTATGGATTATGAACCCTGCAGCATACGTGCTACCAGGTACTGACAGGATCAGGAGAGCCAGGGTGGTGTAGTGGTTAAGAGCATGGGACTGGGACTCAGACGATCTGGGTTCTAGTCCCCGCTCAGCCATGGAGCCAACTGGGTGACCTTGGGCCAGTCACAGACTCTCAGCCTACCTCACAAGGTTGTTGTTGTGGGGATAAGATGGAGGAGGTGATGTAGACTGCCTTGAGCCCTTTGTAGGAAAAAGGCAGGATATAAATCGTGGGGGGGGGGGAACCTGTGGACTTGACTATGCATAGGTTTGAGCTCACACTCCTCCTTGATTCTCTCATATCATTCTGTTGCCTATTTTCTTCCATAAATTGTAGGCAAACCAACCTGGGTGCCGGAATAATGCATATATTCTAGAGTATACACAGGCATGGCACACTGCCACCGTTTGAATGTGACCGATGGTGCATTTACTAGAATGTTAGACACCCACTTCTTTGTTAGCTCCCATGTTCCCAGTGTGTGATTTTTTTCCAAAGCTTGACATGGTGGTTCATTTTCTTTACCTTATGGAAATTGTGTGCTTTAATTGGAGACATAGCAGATTGGCTTCACTTGTCCCTGGCAGTCTTAACAGCAGGTGCACTTTGTCAAAAGTCTGATGCTGCTGTCTGCCCTGGCACATACCGCCTGGAGTACAGAGTTTGGCACTGACAAGTACTAATACTGAACTGAGTTCTGTCTCATTGAGAGGGTTTTTTTTTCTGGTGTCACTCTTCTGAAAAGAAAATGTTTATTGGCTCAATTCAGGTTTTTCTTTTTCTTTATAACTGCAAGGATATCCATTATTCAAAATGCTTTTTTTTTCATTTCTGTTCAACATGAAGAAAAACACATATGCAGGGGAAACCAAATAGGAACATATTGCATTGAATGAAAAATGCAATGGCTTTTTAATATAGTATTCTGCCCCTGCTTTCTTTGGCATGAAACGTATAGGCATGCTCTGGCTGGTTAGAGGAATGCAAACATGATTGTTAGTAAGCAATCATAAAAATCAGATTTAATCAAAATTTCCTCTTGAATTGGAATGGTTATTCAAGAGCATTTCCCACTATTCTCTGAATTCTGATTGTGCAGCTATGTAAACTACCTTTTTCCTCAGTGTAAAAGGTATCTAGCAGGTTTGCACTCCCTCAGTAAAAGCAGAAAACAGGAGAAATTAACCAGTGTAATGAGGCATTGTTAACATAAGGAAAAAGAGAAGAGCAATTAAACTGTGCTTGCTTGTGTTTGTACAAACCAAATATGCTTAGAACAATACCTTCTGTTCAGACAGTTCCAGGCTACAACATCTGTAAGCAAATGAATGATCTTTACCAAGTGAAATCCCCCTATGCATTTTGCCACTGCAACATTATACTGATTTACTTATGGTGAATTCAATGGGAATATCTGTAAGCCGCCAAACTTAGATGATTATGGACCTTAAACACAGGACACGAGGAACACAGAGAAGATGTTTGTCTCCTTGCTACTTCAATCTGGTCAATCAGCTCGATGTTCCATTTTGCCTGTCTAACTGTAGGGCTTTGGACAGGGGCAGAAGGAGGCTGGAGGACTAGTAAGAAGTCTCATAGCCTGGTAGACTCAGTTTCCTTCTCACTCGGCCACCAGAACAGCCTCAGAGAGGCTGACTGCCTCTCTGAGATCATTAAGCTGACCTATACTGATCACAGAGAGGCAGTCAGCATAGCTCTTTCCAAGCCAGCTACTGGGGGATGGGGAGCAGGTTGGGATGAGATCAAAGTTCAGATTTCCAGTTTCAAGCTCAGTACTCTTTTCCAACTGCCTGGGATCCATAAAATTTCTCTTTCTCCATTTGATGGTGACCTAGTAAGAAGCATTATCTGGGTAACCTACACAGTTCCTGGTAGAAATCCAGGAAAACAGAATTTCATGAAGCAACACAAAAAACTATATAAAATAAGTAAGTGTATCAAAGTTATTAATATCCTATTCAGTGCTATCACATAATACAGAGATCTAGTGAGAATTAATATTTTAGAGCTAAAAAGCCAAAGTAAAATCACAACATAACACAGAAAAATGAAGAGAAAATATTTTTAAAAGTCTAAAAGATTAAAATGCTTTTGCGAAGTGTTGAAAAGGTATTGAAGATGCAATCAACTGAGTCTCTCTGTGGAGAGCATTCCACAACTGGTCAGAGATATGTCCACCCCCTATTCAACACACACTGCTCATGAAAGATGATATGAAAATCATTCAAAATCGCACAGGATGTGTCAACACCACCAGCCACATTGTGAGTAAGGTAAGCACAAGAACCCTTTACCCAGTGCATAAAATTTCTCTTAAACTTCTTCTCATTTAACTATCTCTTTGAAAGCAATTATTTTTCTCACCAGTTGAATAAGAATGGTAAATATATACAGATAGGTGTGTACATGGAAGATATTTTCAGCAAAGAACTACCAGGATTGCAAAATCTTCTTAAATGCTGGCAGGAGGGAATTTGGAATCACTTTTCTTATGCATGTGCACACACGCACGCACAAGAATCTTTTCTCAGGTGGTGATGCCTACTAGGACAGTCAATAACAGAAGCCACAACTTACAGGGGCAACTACAGGATACCTTAATTCATTCCATAGGGCACAGTATTGTGAGCAGGAGATGTGAGTTCTAACCTTACTACAGCAAATGCCAAGGCTCCAATCACTTGTTGCATGCCAGCCCAGCAGGAGTCCTTCAAATACCAAAAGTGGAGGAGGATCCAGGATGTGACTAGAAGGTCTATGGCTCAGTTTTAAAGCATACATTACTGCAAACAAACAAATCCAGGTTCAATGCCAAGCATCTTTGGATAGGGTCAGAAGAAGTTTCTGCCAAAAATCCTGGAGAGATGCTCGTAATATCTCTCCTGAGTTTCTCTGTGAGATGCAAGTTGTAGTCTAACATATACTGAGGGTACATGGTTAGGAAATGCTGTTGTAGATAGTACTGAGATGGATGGAACAATGGTTGACTTGGTACACTTCCTGTGTAGCCACACAACATATTCCTGCCCACCTAGCTTCATTGGGATCAGAAAGGAAACACTATGGAGCATTCCTCACCTTTAGCTACTAAGATAGGGCTATGGGCAAGAGTATGGAGTGAATCGGAATCCAGAATGAAAGAGCAAGATCAAAATCACAATCATGGATGAACTACGTGTTGCTCAAAGTTCCACTTAGACAAAAAACACTTTTATGATCTTTCCTGCCCAGGCTAATCCAGGCTAATCCTGGAAGTGTCAGTCTGAAAGTTCTTTACTGAGAATTGGCAGTGACATGCTTCACCACATGAGGCAGTGGTCACTGATAATCAATTCCTGGTTTTATACTAAGGAACTGCAGTGATGAACTCACCACATGGGGCAACTCCTGACACCATCTCAGATGTCCAGCCATACACAGCTGGAACACACTGCTTGCTGAAGAAACTTTAGGATTGTAGATCAACACGCTGGCACCCTAAGGTAGCTGTACCTAAAAGTCAGCTGTTCTTGTCAGACCCATCCAGAGCTATTCACTACTCTACTGGGCTACACAGGGCTTCTTCTAACAGAGCTTCTCCAGCTTTGTTCAACGTTGTATCCTCCAGGTGTTTTGGACTTCAAACCAGGCTATCACAAGCCAGCATGGTCAATGGCCAGGAATCATGGAAATTGTAGTCCAAAATAGCTGGAGTGTACCATTTTGTGGAACATTGGCTTAGATACCGAACAAAACTTGAAGTACAGAAGGTGTCTTTTGGAGAAGCTTCCAATACCTGAGGGGGATACTCACAGATTAATTAAGTAACTTTGGTCTGGAATCCTATCAGAGGCATCCATACAAACATTTACCAGGTGATATTCTTTACTGCTTCAAAGGACCATCAGTACAATCCAGTTTCAGATTAAGAATACACATTGGTGCAATCCAAACACACTTCCTTTTCTCCCTAGAGTGAAGGGGTTTCAAAGCAAACTGCATGCAGGTTTGCAAGGAAGAAACAACACTGACATGAAGAGGTCAGTTGCAGTGGGATTTGGGCAAATGATAAGAAAGATACATTTATAATTCTGTCAGATGCTGGAGGAAATGAGAAATGAAGCTGAGTTAGAATTTGATTCTAATTCTATGCTTTTCTTTTGCTCCCACTTCCCCAAGTGATGGGTGGAGAACTTAGATTAAAATGATAGAACTCTTTTCTTCCTTTTCTAAATCTTGCAGTGTTTCCCAAAACATTAGACAATACAATTTCCCTCAGATCTGAATTTGAAGAGATGAAAAAATATTCAGTATTGCTTCATTTGCATAATTTTTATGGGCAATAAGAAATATGAATGAGATTGCCTCATGAAGTCTTGAACTAGTCTACCCCAAGGCTTTGGAATCAATAACTGTCCCACTACAGTGTGGCATCAAGTAACTGTTTTCCTCATGTGCTTAAAAATAAAACTAGAGAGGCTAGCAAGGTTGCTACCTGGAGAAGGGCCTACCTGTTACCCCGGTAGTGCCCCAGCTCTGGAATCTGCTCCCCAGAAAGGTACACCTGGTGCCAACTCTATATTCTTTCTGGAGTCAGGCTAAAACTTTTTTTTATTTTCCCAGTATTTTAATGTTATACTGCTCTTTTATTGAAGTGTTGTGATGTTATCATTATTACTGTTTTTCTAAACTGTCTTCAGATTTCACTGAAATATTAAACAGTATATAATTTTTTTAAACAAACACAAACAAAAATTAATTAAAGAATGAATCAGTGCAAATTGTGCATTTTACCCAATATACTCCAGTTTTTCTCCTTCCCAGCCTCAATATCCAGTTGTGTACATGATGCAATCAACATTCAGTTAGAAGATGATTCTTAGTTGGTCCTACGAAATGGCTACCTGGCTATCCCAGCATCCAGTGTAGGAGATGTCTGTGGGTGTGCCAGAGACAAAGGCCTTCATGGGGAGTGGGAAGGAATTCTAAAAGAAACATGTTTTTCACCTTCCTATTACAGGGCCAGAGGGTTCCTGTAATAGGATCTTCACAGATTCACTCATAAAGGTAGATTCACCTTACAGACCAGGTAGCTCCCAGGATAGTCATGTATCATCATTTACAAAGGACTGTTCTTTATTCAAGAGCTGCCAGAGAATCATCATCTGATTTGAAAATGGCCTCTATGTGAAGGACTTTCCAGTCCAAGTCCAGTATAAATGTAAAGAACCATCAAAAAGAAGAGATGAGCACTGAATATATACATCAACAGCTAGTACCTGAACATTATTTCTATTTAAATAATATTTGATTTGTTTACATGCGCACACATGAACTTTAGGTAGCCTTATGCAAATTTCGAAGCATATACAAATTGAACCTCTTTGGCCTGTTGCTCATTGATACATGTTGTCTGGGTAAATTGTAAGTAGCTGCCCTAGTTTTTCCTAGGAAGACTTGCAGTTTACCTACTCAACTACGTAGCATGTAGGGCCTTCATTTAATTACCTTGCATCAGAGGATACCAGGGGAACAATGTAGCTGCACAGTCAAGCTAGTTTCCCTTGCAGAAGGTTTATGCTTTATAGGGATTTTATATCTCTCCTTCACGGTGATTCTAGTTCTATGTAGTTATAAAGATTTATTGACAAGTTAATAAAGCTGGGGCCTTTTGGACACAAACTGTGGCACCTGGCTCTCCATTTTCTACTGCAACAATAGTACACCCTTATGACTTACCAAAAGCTTTGCAAATAAAGTTTTGACCCTCACAAATGATATAGCAGAAATTTAAACTCAGCTGAACTGTATGTTGGATTGTTTTTCAAACTCCTTCTAGCCTAGTGGCTTATATAATAATACAAGGCAATACGAATGGGAACTCCAAATATTTAGCAGAGATACATACATACTGTTACATCAGTGTCAGAAGGGTAATAATGGAAGAGTTGTTTGTGATAAAATGCATAGTATTTTTCTTGGGGACTCAATGATCGCTGACCCCTACTCCCAACATATCCTCAAAGCGTCACTATGGACAGTTACTTTGGCAGATTAGTATGGACCAAAGGACATTTTTATTTTTTTGATCAGAAGACAAGTTTCTTCCACAAATGCTGTTGAGAGATGTGAAAAAATGTTACTTTATACCTTTCACAGCTAGCCACAAAACTCAAGGAAAATTAAAAAGATGAATGCCACTGCTATTCTCCTTGCCTTGGAATAGGTGTGTGTGTCTGTGTACATGAGTGTGTGCGTGTGTGTGCAATGCATCCCTTCCTGGAGCTATTTCAGGTATGTTAATGCCAGTCTGGTGGCATAAGCTCTTGCCACATACCCTAGAAACTTGTTTTTCAAACAGAACTGCTATTGTAAATAAACTAGTCCATAATTTAAATGTTTTAATTATTTCTGCGCCTGTCCTGAGTGCTCTTAGACAGTTGAATAAAGTGTGCAGAAATCTGATGAGTGCCACTCACTGGCTGTTTCGTTACTGATCAGTTAATAAGCCAGTGCTGCAGAACCTGTAACCCTCTGAGGTTTGCCAGCGGGCAGCTAAGAGATCTCTCCCATCTTAGCAGGCACTGCAAATATAGCCAGCTGCCTTCTCAGGCTTGACAAGTGGCATAAAGAACAGAGGTGGCCAAATCCCTTGTATCTAATTAGGCAGCGCTTGCCTTCAGCTGTAGCACAGAGCAGCTGACAAAGGGACAAAAATGAGCAAATAGTAAGATGTGTCCTAAGTTTACTCTTAGTTATGTAAGAAGCTTCTAAGGGGATGAAAGAACTTGTAGAATCCAAACCAAAATTACTCAAACTCCTTTCCTACATTTTCAGTGTACCACTCTTGATTTTGACCGATGATTGTGCAAACTTCTATAATTAGTATCTTTGTTTATCCAAATGATCTAAATGATACTTAAGTTGCTTTTTGTCACCTGCCATTAGTGCAAATTAACTTTTGTAGAGTATTCCTGGTTGGCTATTCCTTTCCTGACCTGACTTGCAGAACAGAAGACGAGTGATGCTTCATTGGAATAAATATTTGCCTGTAACATGCTCTGATACAAAGTTGACTTTAGAAGAGGTTTCATCATTTGGAGCCTAACTGCCATCCCTTTTCCAACAAGCAGTTCCTGGGATTTTCAGGTGTTCCTATTGCTGTTTGCTGCCACAGCTTAAAATCCCTTGAACATTTTTTTTTCATTTGCTTGTTTGTTTGATTTACATATACCCTGCCTTTTTCTTACAAGGAACTCAGAGTAGCGTACATCTTTTCTTTTCTTTTATAACTTTTCTTTTATAACTTTTCTTTTATAACTTCTTTTATATCGTTTATATTTTTATTTATTTTATATTATTAATTTTAATTTTATATTGTTATTTTTTGTATTGTATTGTATTTTATTGTGTTGTAAGCCGCCCTGAGGCTTCAGCAAGGGGCGGCATAGAAATGTTCTAATAATAATAATACTAATAATAATTCTCTTCCTCCTGCTCTCAGTCTTATCCCCACAACAACAACCCTGTGAGGTCAGTTTGGCTGAGAGCCTTTGCCTGGGCTGAAGTCATCCATTTGGCTCCTTGGATGAGCACAGACAAGAATCCAGACTGCGAGAGTCTCAGTCCCCCACACTTAACCACTGTACCACACTGGCTAGCCGAGAAGACTAGGATGCTATAGGGACTACTGGGCTCACTCCTTCTACAAAACAGTCTTCAGAAGTTGTTGGTTCTGATTCTGATTCAGAAATTGTAGAGGATGCTGAGTTAGAATTTACAGTGAAATGCAAAGTCTGGTGGGCCCAGAGTTAAGCCTGGCAGTCACTGAAAACCAGAAAGTTTCAAGTTTGGTGGAAAATTCTGGTGAAAAAAGCTAAGATGTGAAGGAGCAGCATTGACATTATAAGTCTAATCATACAGGATCAGATTAAAAGGGTAGTTCAATGGGGCTACAACAACATCAAATGTTGCAGGCCCATTAGCAGCACGATCCACCCTGAAAGTGGAATCAGCTTTGTTTAGTCTGGAAGGGAGGAGAGGTATTCAGTTTAGAATCGATTTGGTATAATTAGATTGCTTTTTCTAATGCCTAGTATTCTAACTTTGTGCCCTTTGTTATCGACTTCTGTATTAAAAAAAGGGGTCCCATTCATGAGTCTATCACTGGATACTCGATATGAATCTCACCATGAATCCCATCCTCTATACATGAAAAAGACCTGTAGATCACACCATGTATTAGCATAATCAAGCCAGCATGTCAAGTCACCTTAGCTAAGTTGCAAAGGTGCAGGTCTGCAGCTGGATGAGTGACCACATGTGGAAGTGGAGCAAGGAGTTGGTCTTGATGACCTTATAGACTCTCCTCTCCTCTCCTCTCCTCTCCTCTCCTCTCCTCTCCTCTCCTCTCCTCTCTTAATTCCAAAACTGTGTGCTCATTGGGATCCTTCATTTGTGCACCTACCGAGTATGGAAGGGAGCTGAATGTGAAGACTCAGAAAGGTGGGGAATGCACTCTGTATCTCTGAGTCAAACTGGATTTGGTTCTTTCCAAAAGGGGAAAGGGTTTTTTAAAAATATGCTTAGCCCTGCTTTGTCATTTTGCCCCCTCCCACTGCAAACAGACACACACACACACATTTATAGAACAAAACATCTACAGTTCATTCAGATGAGAGTTACCCCACTCATGTTCAAAGTAAATCTGATATTCAAATTATCCCACCCCTCTCCAAAAAAAAAAAAAAAGACCTCAGCCCTGCAGTAGCAGGTGGCTGTTGGCTAAATTTGCCAGCGAAGGGAGAAAAACACATTCAGGATAGAGAGATCAGTACTCATCTCTGTGCACATGGCAGTCTGCCAGGGAGCATGCTTTCTCTGCAACAACAAATGTTGTTCCAGGTCAGTGAGCAAAAGCAGGTCAAGCACAGAAACGACATGGGAAATGGCTCTTTTATTACCTGGACATCCATATTTGACAACTTTAATTCCCATCATCCAAAGCAATCTCTCAGGCATCCTGCATGAATAGCCAGTGTGGTTTTACTGCCAAGCTGAAATATGGATTTTTGCTCTCTGCGTTCAAATACAATATAGTGATGCAGCACACCAGCAGGAGGGGTAGCTGGTGAGGATCACAGTCATGACGAGTAAAGTTAGTCATGCTTCTCTGCATGACACTTCAGCTGTTTTATTTACAAGACGTTTTGAAATGGGTGTCTGCATCTCTTTCATTCAATACTCATCTTTCTTAGGGTTTACAAACCAGTTAATGTGAGAAATTGTGAATATGTTTAATGAACATTTAGAAGGCCTCTTATGCCTTCTATGGTTTAGAAACATTTCCAAAGTTTTTACTAACACATATTTATTCTTCAGACCTCTGAGATCATACCAGTGGCACATTCTTCATCCCACACCATTCTACAAGAAGGTGCCTGGGAATTAAAGTCTTCTCTATGACCTAAACAGAACATTTTGTAATTGTGCGTGCTTCACATCATAAGCAATAACCATCAGACAAGTATGATAGAATCTACCAAGTCAATTTCTTCATTAATTAGTGGGCTAAAGTAGCACCTGATATCTTGTCACTGGGGATATCGTATTATGCATATTTGAATTCAATTATCCAACAGATTATAAACTAACATTCTGAAGTAGGCTGAATGTTACACAATTTTCAGTTCTAATGGAAGATCAATAAAGGCAACAACTGAAGTTGGAGTTTCCCTGAATTAGTTAAAGCTGGAATCACACACTACTGAAAGCCAGGGTGGTGTTCTGGTTACAATGTTTGACCAGGTTCAGTGTTTGATCCTGCAAATCCAGGTTCTAGTCTCTGCTTGACCATGAAGCTCATTGGATTGGGCCTGTCATTCATTTTCAGCCAAACTTACCTCACAGGGTTGTTGCAATGAGGATAAAATGGATGGAAAAAGACAATGTGTTCTGCCTTGGCTTATTTACAAGTGGAGAAAAGGCAGGGAATCGATGCCATGTGATGATGATGATGATGATGATGATGATGATGATGATGATGAATCTTTTCCCATTAATAGCTGTTATGGTATAATAGTTTCCAGGTATATCTTGTTCAGTTATATTGCTATTTATTTGAAGTGGACTGAATCCATCTACAAACATTAGAAAGTATGTTTAAAAGAGAATCTGGTTCTAGAATACCGTCCTAGAAACATTGCTTTCAGAAGTCATATGGCTACCAGGAATCTGCACCAAATTCAGCCAAATTCAGCCAAAATACAAAAACTGGGTACTTTAGACAGTTTCATCTGCATCCCAAGGTGAAGTAGGTTTCTATCAGAAGTGAACAGAACAATAATTGACCCTGAATGAGATTTTGTCTCCAGAAAACTTCTCTTCAAAAGTAGTATCTCCTTTCTTTAAATGCTGATGGGGATAGAATTTAGTAGGACATATTTTATGAGTTCTGCAATCACTTTGCTTTGGAGGAAAGCAAGAATGGGACTGCCAGATGGCCATTTATCCATAGTTACTAGGCTTCATGATGGAAAAAACCTTAAACTAGTGTTCAATCCTCATAACTTCCTAACTCCGTACCTATCCCTCTGAAAATCTACATGTTTCTCAACAGAGACACTTCAACCATCTGTGCTGTTTTCATGTGAATTAAAAGAGGGGGGAGTGGGGGAGGGAAAGTGAAGCAAATTAGTCAGCCCCCTGGAGTAGTGGAGTAGTGTCCTTCCACATAAGCTGCTGCACCTATCCTTCTGAAACTTCGCAGTTTTCTTAATTAGGGCAATTTCTGTGATGTCTGTCATGCTCAGAAGTATGAAGCATAGAATGATTAGTGAGTCAAGGTTTTGAATATCCTAAAATCAATATCAGCTCTTGCGCAAGAATCCATGGATCTATTTATATAAAACTTGGAAGACTTGATCACCTTTATTCCCAGAAAAATATTTTGAATGCCAAAAATTAGTTTGGAGGCCCTTGAAAAACTACCTGAAAGGCCACCCTGAACTCTTGCACTTGTTCCTCTGTTATTTTTTGCCATTCTGTTGGTAGCTTTTTCCATGCTTCTCTCTCTCTCTCTCTCACACACACACACCTATACATACAGCAGCTGCAAATACTTCCCTCTCACAGTTTCTTAGCCTGAACCCTGCTATAGCAGTAAGATAAGTTAAATTTGCTTCTGTGTGACATATTTTCACAAGTATGGATCCTTTTTCACTGCAAACCAGTCTGCAACTGAGAAGTGTCTCATTTGCCCTGAGACAGACAACAGCACACCTGGAATTTGGATTTGTGCTTACACTCTCTATGTCCTGCCATGGCACAAAGTTAATCTCTTATGAACCCAAATGGCACATATATGAAACTTAAGACCTTTTGTTTGATCCTTTCATTGTGTGCAATAGACTAAGTGTCAGGCCCAGTACTGTTCATCCCCAGAAACTGCAAGGGGAGTGAATTTCCACTCTCCAAGCTTCCCCCTGCCCCTGCTTTTGTTCTGATTTGCTGGGCAATCATTTGAGTAGATCTGTGGCACATATGGGCAGCTTCAACAGACAAAACGGGATAGGGAATGCTGTTGTTCCAGCAGGAGTTGTGTTGTACAAGCAGACTTATATGACTGTTCAATCCAACCTTAAATGTTGATCTTCTTTTCTTTTTTTGACAGCATCCAACCTAGCAATAAAAAGCTGTGAAATCGCTGCCCATATCAGTAATACTCCATCTGGGCTTTCAAATTAGTCTGAGCAAATTGTGGTTCACTGAGATACAAAGCTTCATTCTTAATTAAATCATGTAATGATTATCATTAAACAATTGAAGGATTTATCCCACATGTTTCACTAATGGTAGGAGTATTACAAAAAGGTAATAAAAAAGTGGAATCGCCACTCTCAGATAAGAGAGGAAATGAAAAGCATTGTCCAAAGTTCACACAAGAAGCCAGTGTTAGGTCTAGGACATATCCATTCTATATCGAACATCTTAAGGGCTTGATGTTTTCTGAATGCGTGTATTTCATTGGCTGCAGCCTGTCCCTGAACCACACAAGTCAGGCACCTGCAATTTCAAGATCACCATTGGCTAAGCCAGATCTATGTTCTTTTTGATCTGGAGAGGACCCCTGGCACTGGGGGACAAAGATTTCTGATTATACTTTTTACGAGGTAATGATGAGGGTGGTGCTATTGCCAGACTACCAAATAGAGAGTTCTTCATCTGGCAT
Organism: Varanus komodoensis; assembly: GCF_004798865.1. NCBI lineage: Eukaryota > Metazoa > Chordata > Lepidosauria > Squamata > Varanidae > Varanus > Varanus komodoensis. The sequence goes on from NW_025335268.1 coordinate 134,657,313, forward strand.
TACCATATACTACTGATGCCCTGATGCCCTTATTCACCTAAGCCAAAGTTCACAACCTTTTGGTCCTAAGCACCATATTGATTATTTGCTGGAATGATGGATGCTATTGCATGTACATGTATACACCGCCCTCCCCGCTCATTTGCATATGCACATCAACGCATACAACTCACACTCTTCTGAGTTGAAACAGCATCAAGGTGCTGATGTCTCTTCCCCTCCCATTATCCCCAATTCAGTTGGGATGAGAGAGAGAGAGAGAGTAGCAGGATAGGCAGAGCTTGTTTCTAGAATATTTTTATACCCCCACTTCTTTTTTTCGACCCTGTAGTGGAAGATGCTGGAGTTAGTGTCTGGAAGCTGCCAAAGAAAACTTTAACCTGAATCCTGATTCCTGCTTACTCCTAGCTACAATTATTCAGATCAGCTCCTGGGTCATCTTTGATAGTTGTCTATAGCCCTAGTACTATCATCAAGGAAAAAAGCATCAGAGTTCCCCAATCCAGTTGTCAATTCCTGATTCTGGGTGTATTTTATAGGGGAAAAGGGCAAGAAAGTGTGATGAATTCCATTAATTGTGTGGTTTTAAAAGTTTAATCTAACTTGATATGAAATTCTTGTGAGATATTTCACTAGATTTGAATTTAACCTGATTTTTAAATTTCATTCTATTTTATTTTGACTTTCCTTTTAAATTCCTAGAATGTTTGTTAAAGAACTCCCAAATTCACTTCAAAATTTCTTTTAGGGTAACAAGGCAGGAAGGTATAGAATCCCAGTGCATAGTTCTACATAGATTATTTTGTCTTCCTTAAAAATGCCAAGCATAGGATCTCCTGTCCCCCAGGCCTGATGGTACTGCTGCTTAATGCCAGGTCGGTCCACAATAAATTTTCCCTCATCCTTGACTTGATTGTGGATGAGGGGGCCGACCTGGCTTGCATAACAGAAACCTGGGCAGGAGAGGGGGGGGATGTTGCCCTCTCTCAAATGTGCCCACCCGGGTATCTGGTTCAGCACCGTCCGTGCCTGGAGGGGCGGGGAGGGGGGTTGCTTTGGTTTACTGAGCCTCCATGTCCCTCGTGGGACTTCCAGTCCCTTCAAGGCCAGGGCTGGAGTGCCTCTACTTGGTGTTGGGCAATCGAGACAGATTGGGAATTCTGTTGGTGTACCGTGCACCCTTCTGCCCAACAGTCTCCCTGCCTGAGCTGATAGAGATTGTCTCGGACCTGGTGTTGAGAACCCCCAGGATGTTGGTCCTGGGGGACTTCACTCTCCATGCTGAGACTGGTCTGACCGGGGCGGCTCAGGACTTCATGGCCTCCATGATGGCCATGGAGCTGTCTCAACGTGTCACAGGCCTGACCCATGAACGTGGACATACTCTGGACCTGGTTTTCTCAACGGGGCAGGAAGAGGGTGGTCTGAGGGTGAAGAATTTATGTCTGACACCCCTGTCATGGTCAGATCACTTCCTCGTGAGGTTTGTGTTCGAGAGCGGCCTCTCCCTCTGTAAGGGTGTGGACCCAATTGTGTGGGTCTGCCCCTGGAGCTGGATGGATCCGGATGGATTCCTGAAGGCCCTGAGGGAGTTTCTGGCTGACAAGACTGGTGCTCCTGTCAAGGCTCTGGTCGAACTATGGGATGGGGAAATGACCAGGGCTGTTGACACGATCGCTCCTAAGTGTCCTCTCCCACTGGGTAGAGCCCACTCCTCCCCTTGGTATACACCTGAATTGTGGGCGATGAAGCAGGTTGGGAGACGTCTAGAGCATAGGTGAAGGAGATCACGGGATGAATCTGACCAAACACACTTGAGAGCTCACTATCGAGCCTGTGCTGTGGCGGTGAGGGCGGCAAAAAAGAAATTCTTCTCCATTTCCATTGCCTCCTCAAAATGCCGTCCGGCAGAGCTCTTTTGGGTGGTACAAGGGCTGGTTCAGTCTGGCCCTAAGAAAGATCTGGTTCCACCCTCAAAGGCCTGCTGTGACGACTTTGCCAAGCATTTCAGGGAGAAAATTGCTCAGATTCGTCATGAGCTGGACTCTACTAGTGATTCACAGGCTTCTGGGGAGATACCAATGTCTCCGTCTGGTCCAAAATTAATGGATGAATTTCAATTATTGTGGCCTGATGATGTGGACAAGGTGCTTGGACGAGTATGTCCCACCACTTGCCTATTGGACCATTGACCATCTTGGTTAATTAACAATGCCAAGCACGGGATTGGGACCTGGATCTTGGAAGTGGTTAATGCTTCTCTGAGGGAGGGCCGGGTACCTGCCCCTTTAAAGGAGGCAGTAGTCCGACTGGTCCTGAAGAAGGCTTCATTGGATCCAGAGATGGCTACTAATTACATACCAGTGGCCAACATCCCATTTCTGGGCAAGGTGTTGGAGCGGGTGGTGGCGGGATAACTCCAAGCACTCTTGGATGAAACTGATTATCTGGACCCATTTCAGTCTGGCTTCAGTCCCGGGTACAGTACTGAATCTGCCTTGGTTGCCCTGTACAATGACCTGTGCAGGGAGAAAGATGGGGGGAGTGCGTCCCTGTTGGTTCTCCTGGACCTCTCAGCGGCTTTCGATACCATCGACCATGGTATCCTTCTAGATAGGCTAGCGGGACTGGGTGTCGAAGGCACTGCTTTGCAGTGGCTCTGCTCCTATCTCAATGGCTGATTCCAGAAGGTGGTGCTAGGGGACTATGGCTCTGCAACATGGCAGTTATGCCATGGGGTACCGCAAGGATCCATTTTGTCCCCTTTGCTATTTAACGTCTACATGAAACCTCTGGGAGAGGTCATCAGGAGGTGTGGGCTGCGGAAACATCAGTACGCTGATGATACCCAGCTCTACCTCTCGTTTTCCACCAATCCAGCTGAGGCAGTGGCTGTACTGAACCGGTGCCTGGCCGAGGTAATGGGCTGGATGAGGGCCAATAAATTGAAGCTCAATCCAGACAAGACAGAGGTCCTGTTGGTTGGCGGATCGGGATTCGGGGAAGGAGAATGGAACTTAGTCTTGAATGGGGTTGCACTCCCTCTTAGGGACAAGGTACGCAGCTTGGGAGTGCTCCTCGACCCAGAGCTTTCACTGGAACCTCAGGTGACAGCGGTGGCGAGGAGCGCTTTCTATCAGCTTCAGGTGATCCACCAGCTGCGCCCCTACTTGGAGAACGACTGCCTGGCGACAATGACACACGCGTTGGTGACTTCTCGACTTGACATCTGTAACGCGTTCTATGTGGGACTGGCCTTGAAGACAGTCCAGATACTTCACTTGGTTCAAAATAGAGCTGCCAGGCTGCTGACGGGGACTGGGCGTTATGTTCACATGACTCCAGTTCTTCGTCAGCTTCACTGGCTCCCCATTGAAGTCCGGGCCCAATTCAAGGTGTTGGTTATGACCTATAAAGCCCTTAACGGCTTGGGCCCTGGTTACCTGAAGGAGCGCTTACGTCCATATATGCCCGCCCGCCCGCCCTTTGAGATCAGCGGGAGAGGTCCTTTTCCAGGAACCCTCCGTGAAGGATATTAGGAGGGTAAGTACTCAGAGGAGAGCTTTCTCTGCGGTGGCATCCAATTTATGGAATGCGCTCTCCAGAAAGGTCCAGCTGGCGCCGTCGTCATTTGTTTTTCGGAGCCAGGCGAAGACCTTTTTATCCAAACATTATTTTAATTGTTAATACTATTAATTTTATTCTTTGGCCAGGGTGACTTAAATTATACTGTTTTATATTGTGTTTGTTTATTTATGATTGTGAGCCGCCCTGAGGCTTCGACGAATGGGGCGGCATAGAAGTTCTCTAAATAAATAAATAAATAAATAAATATTGTTATTCAGACAAAATGCTTGTGGCAATGGAGAATTTTAGAATGGCTGTGTCTTACTTGCAAATGCTAATATATTCTTGAGAAAGCCAGTCATTCTGGAAAGAAACTTTTTCACCAAAATTAGAATCTACTGATATAGCAGTCCTTTGTTTACAAAGCAGGAACCTGTGCAGGTGTGTGCATGTGTGTATGCATGTGTGTGTGGGTATGCGCATGCATGTAGCATGGGTTCTATTTACTGGAATTTCATTCTTTTTCAGTTTCTGTGCTGAATGATCTCATGCCTCCAATATGGCACAGTGAGTTCCATACGTTTTAAAAAATACAAGGTACATAAACTATTTTCTGTAATTTTAAATTAATGAAAGATACGCACAGGTGTTTCCCTCTCTGAACTTGCAACTTGCTGTAAAGAGTGCCATATCCTACCAGCCATAATGTTCTCCAAATACAAGAATAACCACTAGCGGCACTTCTATTAGCTATCCAATTATATGTGAAACAGCAATAGTTTGCTCCATTATTTCCTTTCTTATTTCTCATTAACAACAATAGCATGTTGCATTGTTTCAAAGTGAAAGGTTTGATTGTGAAAGTGGCCACAGAGGTGAAATATGACACCTCAGTTGCTAGAATCCCTTTCTCTGTAAAGCACTATACCAGTTTATTTTGACTTAGCTGGGGAATGTTAAGAGGATGATGTTGAATGTTAAGTATGTGTAAGAACCTGGAGCTGTGTGTGTGAGCTTGCCTGCACAAATAAATGCCTTGTATTATCAGATCTAAGAAACCATGCGCAATAGTTCTGGTTGAATACAGTTCTGCTTATCTCATAGAGAAAAATAAATCATTTTCCAGAAGTAGGTTCAGCATTAACATAAAAGGTATTTTATTTATTTATTTATTTATTTATTTATTTATTTATTTATTTATTTATTTAGAGTATTTGTATGCTGTCCCCTTGTATAGCCATCGGGCGGCTTACATAAAACAAAACAAAACAAAAAACAATCCAATCCAATCCAATCCAATCCATGCAGAAGTAACAAGTTTTTAGTAACACCATATGCTGTGTTTTTCATATCATTTTTCGAATTTCTGAAATAAACAAAATGATAGGGTCACTCAGCTTTGGAATAGGTTAAGGGGGTTTAGCTCAGTGGCGGAGCGCACGCGTTATGTCCAGAAGGCCCCTGTTTCAAATCCTGCCCTCTTCAGGTAGACTGAGAAATACTTCTGTAGTGTGGATTGGGGTGGGCAGATGATGATCTGCAGATGCTTTGGACTTCAACCCCGCAGCCTCTGCCAGCATGGCAAACAGGAAGGAATGCTGGAAGTTGAAGCATTTCAGAAACTACCATCCTTCCTTCTGTCCCTCACTGCTCTGTTAGCTTAGGCAATACTTACTGAGACAAATGTAAAATGACTTCCAATGACCTAGGGCTGATGTAATCCAGTCCTCTCTTCCACAATAAACACCTGATCAGCTAGTTGGAGTACTTAGACGGGACTGTTTAATGCAGCAATCATGAGATGTGGCAGCCATTGTTTGTGTGCAGGGTTTTCCATCCAATGGAATCAGAACATGTCCAAATTTGTTCTTGAAAGTGTAAGTTTAGATTGAGATTAGTTCAACAGATAATATTTTGTTTCACGTAAGTCAAGAATTTGGTTTAAAGAAATTATGTGCAGTTTTTAATGTACATAATTTTATGTATTTTATAATTTTATGCACTTTATTTTAAATTTAGATCTCATTTTAAACTTGGTTTCCTTAAAACAAAAGAACTTTGTGATATCCTAGACCAACAGAAACATGAACAAGCTGGTCCTAGATTAGATCAAGACAGAATTTGTCCTGGAAGCAGAAATGACAAAACCGAGACTGAGAAATCATCTAAACAGAAAGCATTAGAATGCTTTCTAATTTATGAAATATATATATGAAATATATTTTTATATATGAAATATATGAAAAATATGAATAGTTTGGACTCACCTATACTTGCATTTTTTAGTCCAATATTATTCTTCCCCTGTTTATAGTCACCTGTCTGAACCTCTGAAAGCTCTGAAAATTGAAGAATGAGTTTTATCATCACAGTTTGTTCAAATCCTGTTTCATTCTGCTTACTAATAAAGCATGGACACTTTGTTTCTATGCCATATAATGCTCTTGAAGTGAACACGTTAACATGTCTGAGGTAACATGTTTCTATTGCCTTCCTCCACTCCCCAAATTGTATGTTGATTGAGTGGGTGTTAAACTCTTGTACAATTTAATCACTGAAATGCTCATAATTTCCCCTTTCTTATTTATGTGACCTGCTAGCTCAGCTTATATATCTAAGTTATCAGGAATGAGTTATTTTATTAGCCTCTGAATTCTCCTTCTCACAATAACATGTCCCTGTGTAGCAATTGCTCCTTTCATAATCTATTCTTTGAATTATGATTGGCGGTGGTTATGTCCCTTGTTCTTTGGGGAGCTAGTGCATTGTTTGTGCAATCTGTACATCTTTCTTTCCCCTGCTTGCAAAGTCATCCCACCAGGCTCAGCATAGGGAAATCAATTAGTTCTTAATGGTGTTTTCTCTCCATTATGTTTTCTCTTACAGCCCATCCTTGCAACAAATACTCTCCGATGTTGTAGAGTGTTGTTCAGTAACAAATTTATCATTATCATGTGGTTTGGAAAGAAGGGTCTCTTAATCCTATGAACCACAAAAGTCCAAAACATGCTGAAGTCTTAGAAAACCATTTTGTGAGCAAAGAAAATAGAGCATAATGACACAGATCCTTGGGCCTCTTAATTTAAACCAGGAGTTTTTTCTCCCAAATTGCATGTGCAAGTGTGGGGATATGACTAAATAGACCTGAAGGCAACCAGCCTGCCATGTCAGATGAGCCATTCTGCCTGGTTAACACGCAGGAGTTGGCCCACTCCTTCCTCCCAATTACACATGTGCTTAAGGGGTAACCTGCCTGAGTCACCTCAGCCCAGTGTTTCACAATTCCCAAAGCTCTTTCAAGATGACTTTGCATACCAAGTGCACCCCCCACCCCACCCCAGCTCCCAAATGTATCACCAGGGAGTCAACTTCACTGCTTAATCACATCCAACTGAAAATCTAGAAAAGTCAGAATAAATAATAGATCCTTTATCTGGTACTAATGGAACCCCTGATTTATTCAGCCTCAGTTTTCCTTATAAGCTCATGACACTGGCTTCTCTGTACTGTTCCCAAAAAGTGGAGGTAATCAGTCTAGGACACAGCATTACTACACCCAGTTCAGTATTGCAGTGTCCATTCCAGAAATGTGCTGAAGCACTCAGAATCAGAGTAAAATACTGAGCAACACATGGGAAATGCATGAATGATATAGAAGTTCCCTCTTGCATGTAAAGCCCAAGTAATTGAAATCCTCAGCATGCCCTGAAATGCTGACTAAATATCAAACTTCCCCATAAAAAGAGAACTATATACAGGATACTGCAGTACTATATTATATCAATTGCTTATTTATGAATGGTGCTGTCAAATGATGCACAGTATGACGGAAACAGTGTCCTTCACAGAGTGGCTGTGAGGGTGAGACAGGTTGTGGGACAACCCAGTAATGCATTCCACAAAGAAAATTAGCCCCAAGATCTGAACTGCCAGCAAAACAGGCAGTGTTCATCCTCCTGTCCCATGGGCCCATGGGAAATGACCTGAGTAAACTGGTCAATCCAGGTTAGACCCACTCTCTCTCCCTGTTCCCTGGCACCAATTAAGCAGAAGTCATGAACTGAAGGCGCAACTTTAGTTCCTTCGATCTCACTTCAGATCACAGTTGAATGCTGAAACCTTATTATGACCCTTCCAATTTTCTAAACAGCAGGGAAAATATATCCACAGACATCCCCTTTCATTCTTTTTAAATGGTGACCAGGGTGGAATCTTGGCTCAGAATCTTCCTCCATTGGTTTTGAAATGACAATGTGGCTATTTATGGGACATTAGCTGGGTGCCTCATTTGCAAGGAGAGAAAACCCAAGCAGAGCCAAAGAAGTTTCAGCCAGTGGTTTGCTAACTGATAGCTAACGACCAGAATCAAGGATACATTCTATTTCAAAAAGGTGCTGGCCTTACTCCAGAAGAAAGAAACTGATTTAGGGCATTAACCTATACATGTTTAGACTGGAAACTGTCATGTGCTAGGTTTTCTCCCTTCACATATTTAAAACCACAGGCCTTCCTTGCAATATGTTCTTTACTGACCAAAATGCTTTCTAGAAGCACAAATACCTATAATGAATCTCTAATGAATGCACAGAACAGTTAGTTCAACCATTCTAGTATTTACTTCTGGGAATTCTCCTTATGAGAATGGTTGGGCCCCATCATTTCGGAAGAGGCCTTTTGGCAACAAGCATGCCAAAGCATGCCTCAGGGATGCATCTCTGCACACCGATCCTTTCAATGGGCCACACTCCTCTGTCAACGTCATGGGTCAAGAGCCATACATCCTTTGTCTCTCTTTTCCTTCCCAATAGCTGTACATCCTGATCATTCTCAGAGGCTGCCTAAGCACCTAGAGCAGGGGTCCTCAAACTTTTCCACCAGGGGGCCAGTTGCAAGCTGCCGGTGCTGGACACGGGTGGGAAAGGTGGTGCTGGTGGTATGTGCGGGCCGGCGTGTGGGCGGGGGTTGCATGTCAGGGTGCATGTGCTGAGGCACAGGCAGGGCACACGGCGAGGCAAGATGAAGCGAGGTCCGGGCGGGGGTAGGCACATGCCACAAGGTGGGCGCACGAGGCAGCAGCTTGCTCGATTGGAGATAGTTTTTCCTGAGCGAGCAAACCTCTGCCTCCCCATGTGCAGGGTGAGGTGGGCAGCGGTGGGCACATGCATGGGGTCCAAATGGGCATAGAGAGCCAGATCCAACCCCGGGCCGTAGTTTGAGAACCCATGACCTAGAGAGTTGGGTCTCAAGAAAAGTGCCCCTCTCCTCTCCTCTCCTCTCCTCTCTTCTCCTCTCCTCTCCATGTTGGGAACTGGCCCACATTCTGAGGCCTCCTCCTGCTCCTCCTCTGAGTCAGGAAGCCTTGGGAATGTACGTCAAGAGCAACTGCCTTTCTCACTCCCAACAGAAAACAGTCCTACAACTTCCAACATTCTCCAGCCAGCATGACTTGTAGGACTATTTAGGAGTTTTTGGTTTGAATATGCATAGGACTGTGCATTTAGATCATGCACTGGCTGTATAATAAGCAAGACCTACACAGGTCGTGACCTATCCAAGCGAACATGCCCTACCAGCTGTAACTGTCAGTTGATAAGGGCTTAATAAACCTGCCATTTTTGCTTTTTGAGCATGTGGCTGAGCATAAACACTGCTGCACAGGTGAGTCAGCAAGTAATGATGCATAACTGGTGGAAGGCTTTTTTGGATCACAACGTCTCTTCTAGCAAAGAAAACTCAAAATAATAAGAACAGGGTGAGCAAGCTGGGATTGCAGTCATATTAGGAGGCTCATTAAAACTAGAAATATTTAGTGAAATATTTCAGGTAAATTCAGCTTTGATAAGAATTTCAAAATATTTGAAAATTTCTTCATTATCAGGAAAGAATGGGAACTTCTAATCCAAACTACCAGATAAGCAGGTCCATGGCTTAGCTCCCTGGTGTATATGTACTCAGGGTATGTACATCTCCTCCAGGAAAGGGAAGATCCTCGCCCAAGGGAAGATAAGTCCCCCTTGTGTGGAGAAATTCTACACATGGATTTTGGTACTCTGCACAAATCAGCCCGGTTTATGCCTGTTGAGGGCATATGCAGTTCATCTGTCAAAGGCACGGGGCATGCTAGCTGGCATGTTGCCAAGGGTTCCTCATTGGTTGGTGAAGGCATGAATGTGGTCACATGTACCCCATATTATCAATATGCTCTGCATTAGACATAGCGTCCAAAAACAACCCCACAGTTCCTAACTTTGAAATAAAGGCAGAAAGGCAATACAAGCTGGAAGTGTTTTGACATTACAGATTAAACTGAAATTTCAATTTATAGTTTAGAATAAATTGTCAACATGAAATTTTGTAACATCTTTATTTCCAGAAATGTTGAAAGGTTTTTTCCAATGTTGTTTCATTTTCAGCCTTCTCTCATGTTCACTGATAGCAGAAGCACTCAACCGCATGAGTGCCCCCGAGAGGAAGATTCTACTGTATCAGGACAAATAGCTACAGGGAGAAAGTTGATTCATGGGTTTAAAAAACAGAGACTTGGCAAGCCAGTTAGGCACACATGGCTGCAAATCAATATAATTTACATAGTTCCTCCGATCTGTATTTCTGTCCTTTTAAAAGTTAATTTTACACAGATATTATATGTGTGCTTATTCAAAAAAGGGGGGCAACATTTATTGTGTACATCTCATTCCTTTTACTGGTAATTTTTAGTACCTATAGACAGTTTTTGGGTTCTTTGCAATCTAAATAAATAGATAAAAGTAATGTGTCCCTGAATTTGGTTGGGGGTGGATGAACTGGGGAATTACAGGGGTCACTGGTCCATATGTTGTCAACCCCTGGCTTAAAGCAACAATATATCACAGAAAAGATGCCAGATTGCAATGTCAATAAACTTTGCACTAAATCAAGAGAAAACACTTCGTTCACTCACTTTCCTCCTAGTTCTTGTATTCTCCCAGTTGTTAGCTAAAATGAGCATGTCCACCAATGGCTGCACAAGTTGGGGTGGAGGAAGGCAACAGAAACAGTCAGGGAAGAGCAGGGAGAACCACTGCTTTCTTGCCTTTCAGTTTGGTGGAAAATGTAAAAATACAGAGCAAATCCTTGGGCTGGACCTGCCATTCCTAATTTTCCCTGTTCCATGTGGGTATCAAAATAGCATGACTAAGTGATAGTAATTCTTAGCTGTATGAACAGACCACAAACTGTTTGAAATGTTTTTAAGAGAGAGATTTTGCATTTTCTGTTTTCACTGTTTTAATTGTAAATGTTATGTATTTTTAAACTGTTCTGCAGAGGGGAGTTAGATATAATGCACTATGAATTGTGTCCATAAATTAATAAAATTGAACATAGTGAAGGAACCAAAATTACTGATAGGTTAACTCATGTCATAGAGAATTGTTTGTAGGTCAACATATTCAGTGATATAGGAAGTCCAATTAGAAAGTCTAATTCAAAATGCTTCTGATGGTTTGCCCCTTTCCGCACCAGCTGCAACATGTTGTAGCCTCTTTTTTCTGGCTCTGGTCTTCTGCCTCTAACAATAGTCTGATGCTTAAATATTTAGCAGGTACTTAAGAGAAATCTCTTTACCTCCATGCCATGAAGCGCTCTGCTTTGTAGCTGTTGTTTAAGGGTAATATCTGCTACTGGGACAGAGGACAAAGTATGTAGGAATTCAGTGGAGGGACAAATATTAGCAAATGTTTCTACTCTCTTCTGTGGTTAGTGCTAACCAGCGCATACTCTGAGCTGAGATTGTCCTTCTGTTCTGGTATAAAATGAAGAAATATTCCTTTTCTTGACTATTCATTTCTTGAACATAGTCCACACAACTTCCCTCAAGGAAATAATTTTTTGTCAAGATATACTTCAGTGTTGTCAGAGCAGGGCTTCTAGCCAATGATAGTCCTCCTTAACACAGATCCATTGAAATGAGTGGAACTTATGTGACTCGACTTCTATGCATTACAGAATGCATGCACAGATGGACGAATGAGTGCAAGCAGTGTTACTCCAATTCATAGTCAGTTGTACCTCATTCAATTCACTGGAAGGAGAATAGCATCGAAAGTTTCCATCCAATGCCTTGTACTTCTTAGGAGCAGCTTCCTGGCATCAAACATCTTAGTGTCTAATTAATTAATTTTTCTTTCAGCCTTCCCTTTCCCACAAAGAGCCTAGGGCAACTGATTGCCTACACAGAATCTTAACTCTGTGATCACAAATATAAAAGGCAATGAAACCTCAACACAAATGCCAGAAAAACGAATCATACATGTGCCTATACCCCATCAGCTTGCACAAAAAAATCATGACTTTAGCTGGTACTTCAATGACAGCAGCCATTGACTTAGAATGCTCTGGCAGTCACTATTTTTTGCACATTGGACTGTGAAACAAAATGCTAAGTCATTTAACGTTAACATATGATTAGCAAAATGGCTGCAAATAGTAGCTCTAATGCCACGATCAGTGCAAAAAGGGGAGGGAAGGAAGGAAGGAAACATAAACTAACATGTTAATAGGAGAAAGTTTAATATCTGAATACATACACACAGACAACATACACAAAACTATGCTAACCTAACTAAATATTGTCTCTGCTTTGTCTAGGCCCATTATCCAAACAGTATCTTACTGACATAAGTCCACTTCTCTCAACCATTTTTCCCATTCCAACAACAATGACTCATTCTGGCTTTCTTTCTTTCCCTTGTCTTCTTCTATCACCCTTTTTGCTTCATCCATAAACTTTTAGTTGTAAAATTAGTTATCTCCCTTCCTAAACTTAGCCTATCAGGCATTACTTCTTAATCTCTGCCCTAAATTCCTTTCCTAATTCTTCCCCTCACCTTCATTTGAATTTTCTGCAAATCATTTTCATTCCGCCACAGATGTCCTGGCTCCCATATGCTGACTAAACTTCTGCAAACCTTTTCTTCTTGGCAGCCATCCTGGCTCTTTTATCTAATGAAATATTTAAAATTTTAGCCCAAACCAAGAAGTGCATGCACACAAACATACTATTGCAATTGAAGAAGAGTTCTGCTTTTTTTGCAGAGATTTATAATAAATTGTTCCCAGAATGGCATGAGTGCTTGGAGGTTGTTGTGTCATTCATCAGTATGTCACAAAGCAATATGTGCCCATGACTGGCACAACCACATTCACATCCTACCCATGAATCAATAGCAGTGGATGTGCTATCAGGTTGATGGTGCTTTTTTCCTATGTACAAAATACAGTAGTCTAAGTGCCATACCTTCACAACAAACTGGTTTCCTCAAGGGAAGTTGTGTGGACTGCATTCAAGAAACAGAAAACAAATTCACATTTATTATGCAACAAAACAATTCTGAACAAAGGCCCAGGGCTTCCTTTCACTGCCTCCATTTACAATCAGGATGCTTCCTTTTACTTCCCACCATCTGTTTTTTTGCTTGCAAGCTCTCTGCAGAGCCTTGCCATTCGAACATCTTAATTATATATCCTGCCCCTTCACAGAATGTGCTAAATATAAAAGAAATATTCACTTTCAGAAGGTTCTAATTAACTTATTCTAGAAGCTTGTGAAAGAATGTGGAGTTTTGCAGAAAGACAATGGCTTGTGTGAATTCTGATCTGGTTCTATATGTGCAATTTTCCTTGAAAGTGAACTTATCTTAGTGTCTATGGTGCGTACCTCCTACATTGTCTAGAAGCATAGTTCAATAAAAAAATTCTAAAATAGATACAATAGTACTATTGTTTTGTGTTGTTCTTATAAAGCTGAGCCTAGGCTGGGGGAGAATTATAAGTTAATATTCCTAAGGGGTACTATGTAATACAGGAAAATTTATCAATAACCTGATCATAACATGATTAAAATGATTATGAGTAAGTATGCAGTAAATCCAATTTCCCCCTTACATACATTGATTCTATGGTACAGTCTATATGCAATTAAGGTATATGAGGTTTGTTTTTAGAGGAATCTCCCATCCTCTTTTGTCTCATTCCAATCTCATTCATTCTGGTATGCACATTTATTTGCAGGTGTTTCTCGTCCATAATTGTATTGGAATTTTATTTGTGTAAGCCATCCTGAGGCTCTCACAAAGGACGGTATACAAATATCTTGAATAAATAAAATAAATAAATAAATATCATAAAGGTGATCACTGTTACACACCTTTCTGATAAGTCTATACATTTACAAACTTTACACATGATCCAGCGTTTGACAAGGTCTCCAGCTGCAATTATGGAGCCCACATACAGAGGGAATATGCAAATAGCTGAACAGTTGAATAGAGGGATGGATTTTCTGCCATGTTCCTATTTCTGTGTATGTCAATTGTTGGTAGGGCTTTTTTGTTTTTTAACAGTAAGGGGGAATGTTCAAATTTTATATAGAGCTTACGGTCATGCCGTATCTCTTGCTTTTAAGAGCCCTGTTTAAATACTCTCCAACTTTCAAACACTTCCTGGCTTTACCAAGATAATTATTCCATGGTAGCATACTTTAGGATTACATTACAGTATATCTTGACCTAGAATAACCTTCTCATCCAACCAAACAGAGTCACATAAGCAGCTACTACTATATACATGTAACACACACACACACACACACACACCCCAAAAACACAACTGTAACAAGTGGATCTGAGTCTGTGCATAAATAAGCTCTTCCGGCATCCCTTTTATTAAATGTTCTGGGCCCTTTAAACCAGAAATAAATTGAACTGGAAGCAATCAAAGAATTTGTGTGCAACCTGGCAAGGGTGCAAAATGAGTCTCAAAAGGATATGTAATATATTGCAGATTAAAATTATCTTTAGTGCTATTTATTTCCAGTTTTGAATTAGGAGACATATTTGCAAGTTAGGAAATAGGCTGCTGTGGAAACAAGTCTGCAGACCTGACTGGAATTCTTTATGCCTGGACACCTGCCAGCACACTGAGAATGATGACTTGCTGGACTGGGAGCCTTAGCAAAGTTATTGCCACCCCCGCTCCCCTACCCAGAGATTCTTATTGGTTTTGTGACTTTGACCTAATATAGTAAAGCACACATAACCATCCAACTCTGTTGGCTGTCAACAGAGACATGGTTCTGGCCAGTTACTATTGACTAGATAAGAAGCAGCCAGAAGGTTCTTTTCCTCAGCTACTGAGCTAACAATCTAGAACAGCAAAAAGCTGCTTAAGTAGTGCATTCTTGGTGTTTCAGAAGCTGTAATTATGTCACCAATGAGCTTGTTCTAACTAATTGCTGATTTCACCAGTAACAACCCACAGAGGTCAATTTTTCCAAGAAATCATTCCCTTTATACAACCTTTCAGCAACCTGGCTCCCTCCGCACATGTTTGTAGCACAGCTTCCACAATTCATAGCCAATAGCCATGCTGGCGAGGAATTATGGTTTCAACACTCTACAGTTTGAGAAGGCTATTTTACATGTTATGAAATCCCTCTACCAAATTCTGGGTATAGAAGGCCTCACACAATGGTGAAGAAGAGAAACAATCTATCCATAATCAGACCACTCTTCATAAAGCACAACAGCATTTCATGCATGAATTTTCAGGTTTGAGAACTGATTCTTCATACCTAAAGTGAGATATTTGTCTGAGTTCTTAAAAGTTCTTAACAGCTGTTTCTCAGAATGCACCAACAAAGTAATTTTACCAAACACTTGATTATATTTTCAACTTCTGATACATCTTAGCATGACATGCCAGCAGTGCAAACATTTGTGAAAAAGTAGATATAGTTCATCTTTCAGAATCTGCATTGAAGGATATCTTTCAACACCAGATACCAGATACACCTCAAATATGGTCTACATGGTATCATGGTTAAGTCCAAATATTTAAGGAATACTATGGATTGGATTTAGTCAGAGTAGACCCACTGAAATTAATGGACCTTAAATTAGTAATTACCCACTTAAGTTATTCATTTCAATGGGTTTACTCTAAGTATAATTCAATCTACATCCAAGCTCATGTGAAATCCAGGTGCTGCTCTACAGAGTCCATGGCTAACTTCAGAAATGCTGAGGTTGGAGTCATCCCTTTGCACCCCTTCTACTGGAACAGAAAGACTTGTATTGGCTGTGATTGCCAGGTTAGAAGACAAAAGGGAGGATAAGTCTCCACCATGGCAAGAAGTATCTTGGGAGCACCTCAACCTGCCCTTTTCATGGGTTAGGGCAAAAGACTTGGACAGCTGAAGTCCAAGTCTGAATGGCAGAAGCACAAAGGTTCTATTCACCTTTGCAATCTTTCTGCCCTCCATTGGATGTCTGTAATCCTCCAGGTTTGAGGTCTTACAGGTCAACACACTGGATGTGCTACCCATCTTCTCTTCGTTGATTCTTTCACTATAGGATTAACTATTGCTCAGCCAGACCTTCATATGACCAATAAAGTAATAGATATTGCTATGGTCATTTTTAAGAGCCAAAAATCATTTTAAAAGATGAAGCAGAAACAGAAGAAATTCCTGCATGCTCAACACTGCAATGGTCAAAAGCAGAAGCTTTTACTAGTCCTCTTCCTTGTTGTGCAGTATAAAATATCTGCTTTGTTAGAAAAAGGAAAAACTGGCAAATTCAGCAATTTCCTTGACATTTTGACAGCTTAGGATTTAATTCTATCTTCCCCTACCCCTCTATTCTTTCCAATTATCAGTCCCTGTAAGAACTATAATCATAATCAGCATAATAAGACTGTTTTCCCTTGAAATACAGCCTGGCCAAATAACTTCCTACACTTTCATGGGATTGTTTATCCCATTCAAAATATGTGTGTGCACGTGTGTGTGTGTGTGAGAGAGAGAGAGAGACTGAGAGACTGAGAAAGACAGAAAATGTATTACTTTGGGGGAAGCAGGTTAAATAAAGATATTTTCAGTGGGGTGAGCATACCTCTAAAAGCAAAACAGTCATTTTGGCCTGACTGACCATGTGCTTTGCTTTGCAAGGGTGAGGATGCTTTATATTCATGGCATTCACCAAAGTTGCTTGGCCCTGATATTCTTCAACAAGAGAACAGCACCCAGCAACAAGAACCACAGGAAACATGGCAAGGACAAGGTGCACCTGTTGGCAGACACTTGTGCATAGATGTTCCTGTGCCATAACTGCAAGGAGAAATCCATTGTGTCAATGAGACTGTAGTGCCATAGGCAATGAGCTGCTACTGCTTCAGGGCCACTGCTTCCTTCTTCAAGGTCACATACCATCACAGTCTCTCCTACTGACTTTTTTCTTTGCTGAAGGGGGTGGCTATAAATGTAACTTTGAAGTTTACAGCAATGAGCAAAGAGAATAGCTTGAACACACTTGAACACAGTGAATTATCCATACCATCTGGTTTTTGTTAGTAGATCTGTACAAGCAAATCACATTTGAAACAATGTCTGTTTATCATTATCCCTTTGAAATAGTTTTCCTTTAGAAGCAATTAATTATTATTAACTATACTTATATATTCTACAACCCATTTTCCAAATGAAGTTGTCATCTGTATCACTTTCAGAGTTGATCAAGGAGTGAATTGATAAACATTACCAACATGGGGAGCAATACCCACTATAAGATGTTTGTAAACATGATAGAATTTAAAAGTAGGAGCCTGTTCCAGGCATGGTTGAGCATTTTTAAAGCCTAGAGATTTAAGCACACATTTCGTCTCTCCCATTAAATTAACTGCAGCTGACACTTTTGTATCCATTAAATGTATCTGCCCAATTCGTCTCTTTCCCCCTCTCTGTTTTGGCCTTAGTTCTCTGGCGCTTTGATTGACTATTTAAGGACATCATCATATGGTTTCCAGCATGGCATCCAAAGGACTACCAAATACTGCCAACTCTCTTTTTGTCCAATAGAACAGCCAATGCCAGACTGCAATAGGACCCCTACAGTTGGAGGAAGATGAAAGGGACATGGCAGAGCATATCAAGAAACATCTTGAGATTGTCAGGGGCTGATGCCTCCTCATTCCCTCAGCACGTCCCAAAATGCAGGGAGGACTCTGTCTTCCCTAGAGCTTGTATAGTGAATTGAATTTCCCTTTCATGGGGATCAAAATAAGATAAATCATAACAAAAGAAAAACAAAAAAGAGTGGAACTGGAAACAGAAAGAAAAAAAGCAACCTGTATCTTCTACCCTGGTTCACAAGTCCATCTTCCTCCCAGTCCATTGCAACAGTTCAGTCTAGATATGAATAGGGCATAAGTGATCAGCTCCAGGTTCAATTTTTTCTATGAAAGATTGCAACTAAAGAACTGGATGAAGCTTCTGAAGAATGTTGCTCACTCATCATTCTTAGACTATATAGAGCAACTTCAGAATAATCCAGGATACCTCCAAGTAGCATACTTGATCCCTCAGGGGCAATGCAGCTCCCTCCAGAACAAATATACGGATCACATGCTTAGAGCCAGGTTGAAGTCCTTCTTTGATCAGTACATAGCTGAGTTGTTTGGTCATATGGTGCCCTATCCCAAGTGTTTTGAATTGAATGTCTTAACAGTGTTGAAATAATGTCCAACACTATACAGAAATGAACTTGCTCTCTTGCACCAGTTTTTAATGAGTTCCAATTTCACTGAATAACGACTACAGAATGCAACCATTTCTGCAAATCTGCACAATTTCATTGCATTTGTTTGTGTAAGGTGTAGGAACTCCTGTGTTACAGCCCGAGTATACTAGATCCAGGCTTTCGTAGAACACATACTTTACATGCAGAATGACATAGGCTCAATCACCATGTAGGCATTGGAACAACCCCAACTTGTCCATCAGTCTACTCAATATAAGTTTGTTCATCAATGTAGACAGAACAAAATTCAATGATCCAATTATCTGAGTGGATATAGTGTAGCTGCCAATGTTCTTATGCATGCTCCTAGTCCATGTCCAGTCCTAGGCCAATCCATTAAAATTACTGGTGTTAACCTCATATGTTACAGGACTAATGCACCTGAAGAATCACTTCTGGGATAAATATGGCTGGTTGTTAAAATGTTCCTCTGGGGCCAGCAGAAATTTCTGTTTCTCTACTATCAAAACTGTGGTCAGAGTTACACGGCCTTCTTAGTTGTGACACCCAACTCGTTCATCAGGAATGGTCATTTAGTGGCAAGATTGACAACTGTACTGTACCAGATGAATTTTCTGCTTCTTTGAAAGATTAAAGTTTCGTCATGGTTACTCTAGCATTTTATTTATGTATGTTGTTACTTACACAGCCTTTTCTTGCTATATTACTGTTTTTATTTTAAATTGTTGACTGCTCTGAGAGTTTTCACCCACATGGCAGACTAAAAATACATACATTAGATATAGCCTGGGTTGACCCGAACATGAAGCACAATAGGCAAGGCAGAAAGGCCATGTCCCAAACACGTCTTCAAAAAGCTAAAACATGTAAAACTAATTGGAAAGCCATTTTAATTGGCAAGCTGGTGTCCATTCCACTTGTGTGTTCTAAAGTCCTTGTTTCTGCTTAAATAATTGATGAGGTATGGAAATATGACATCCTAAAAGTGAATTAATTGCCTTTTAGATTCCTGTGCCAGCTAACAAGGCCTCAAGGGGATTTTTCTTTTCCAAGAACACAAGTCTCAGGGTTAGAAATCATACCAAAGGAGTTATAAAAAACCTTGGAAGGCTGCACTTACATGAGTTTCAGATGTAAAATCCACATACAGATAAAAATGTTGGAAATTGCATGAGGGGCAGGATACTTTAAATATCCTAAAGTAAAGTAAACATAGTGGTCTTTACATATTCAGTTAAATGCAAACCATCTATCTGCCTGATAGCTTTTTTTTAACCAGTGGTAACATCTGGAAGTTCCAGAACTCATACTGTAAAAGATGATTCCTACGGCAGAGATGTCTACTACTGGAAAACTGAATATTTGCAATGACAATGCAAGTGCTACAGATGCACTGGGAACAATTTCCAGTGGGACTCAATTTAAGAACAGGTTAACCTGTCAGTTTTAGACTGTTTCTCATTTTTTCAATCTTGAGTTTTTCTACACAAGGTTTTATCTACTTTCAGTTTGTCAATCTTTTGTATGGAGATTGCAGCTTGACGCAAAGGACTCTACCTGTTTTCTGGTACTAACTAATACTGTGCTATAGCAGAATTACACAATCACACACGTCAGAAATACTTTTCTGTTGTTGTTTGCTATTGCTATTTAAAGTAATACTTCATTTTGTAACTTTTAACTCTCCCACCAAAAAAAGCATTCCTGAAAAATAGAAGCAAAACTAGAGTCATGACATCATCTAAAGAAACCACAAATAAACTTGAGAAAGGAATGACAGAAATTTATTTAAGTGTGGGTTGCCCCAAACTTTGAAGGTTTTTCTTAAAATTCATATGAATTTTACATTTATGCATTTCACATAATGTATGCATTTTCTGCAGTTTTGCTTAAAATATATTTTCTTAATATAATGTATTTTGAATATCATTTTAGCTATTTTTGGAAATTCTTGGAAATAAAAAAGCCTGATAAAACAGATCCCAGCTGTTAACTTCTGGAATGAAAGGGGCTGAATAAAAGTTAATAAAAGCAATTCATTTATTATGAATAGTGATTTATATTAGGATTTTAAGTCAGGTTTTCTTTACCTGCCAATTTACTCAATGGATACCTTATTTAAAGAAGGTTTACTTTTACTCAAAGTATTTCTGTCACTAATTTAAGGATAGGCCTTCTCCTCCCTTTAGCAAGAAGAGAGGCTAGGAGGCAGTCTCATAAACCAGGGATATATAGTTTAAGATGATCCAGCAGTAGTTGAACCCAAGCCTGTAATATGTAAGAGTCATCAGACCAAATTTATATCAGACTGCTGTTTAGATCAAGCTTTGAAACAATGTATGGGTTAAGTGGTTGAGTAGGCATACCCTTTGAACAATGGTGGGTAATTTATGGAGCTCCAGATGTT
Source organism: Varanus komodoensis (assembly GCF_004798865.1). Taxonomy (NCBI): domain Eukaryota; kingdom Metazoa; phylum Chordata; class Lepidosauria; order Squamata; family Varanidae; genus Varanus; species Varanus komodoensis. Next base: position 134,677,863 of record NW_025335268.1, read on the forward strand.
TACCAAATATTCTCACCATTCCTCACCATGCTAGATAAAATTTCTGGGAGTTGTAGAGCAAAATGGAGGACAATCCCTGCTGTACCATCTAGAGGTAAGACCTGTGATCAGCACTAGATGAAGGCTCTCACTCAGATCTTTGCAAGCTTATCTGTTCTTTCTGTCTGATCAGAACTGAAATTCCTCAAATCACTTTAACTGAAGAAGCAAAAAGTATGCAGGCACCCTCCCCAATGAAGAAGCCACAAAGGGAATTTTCTATGAAAGAGACTTAAAACCTCCCTTCTTTCTTTATTTAAAAAGTTATTCAGTTAGCAAGACCTTCTGGCCAGATCTATAATTTGAGAATGAAGAATATATTTGGAAGCAGTGCAAACACTTTTGATCTGAAACTAATTTGTTGTCAAGAAGTATTAGAGCACTGCAAGTTTTATTTTATCCTGTCCTGCTTAATGGCATGTAAATAAACTGACGGGGCCAGATACCTTCCTTAATGACATTGCCTTTACACTGTTGTCACTCTGCTGAGCTCTGAGGAATTGCACGAGCATAAGCACTAGCATATTTGTTTAATGAAGCAAATAAATAGATCCACCATGTTTTGACACAAATTTGCTGGGCCTTATTGCCACAGCCATATTCTCATGATGTAGTGCTGTCTGCTAGAAAATATTTCTGCCAGTGGGTCCTCTTTCAGATGATAGTGTTCCCTGGAAAAGGAAAAAGGAGTCCCTGTGGATTTTACTCTTCTTAGTCCGCAGCTAATAGGGGTGGTGCTCGTCTCCGTTTCTGAGGCCATGAGCCAGCACTGTCCGAAGACAATCCTGTGGTCATATGGCCAGCATGACGTCACGCAACACTGTTACCTTCCCACCAAGGTGGCACCTAATTATCTACTCGCATTACATGCTTTCGAACTGCTAGGTTGGCTAGGAGCAAATGACAGGAGCTCATGCCATCTGGGAGCATAAAAATATTTTGAATATTTCAATTAAAGAAAATATAAAGTGCACACAAGGTAATTCTACCAGGACTGTATCATACTATCACAGCAGTATTGTGAAGGAAACCATCAATACCCCTCTACACACACACGACTTTGCGGGGTGGTTTTCTCAAGATTCCTTTTCACATAAAATTAGCCTCTACTAAAAGCAGGACCTTATCTGTGGCAATTCCAAGAATCTGGAGCTCCTTCTTCAGTAAATCTCTCCCAAGTAAATAATGCATATATCTTCAGTTTAAAATTAATGTATAGAAAAGTAATGGGAAGTTCTTAATTGATGCTGAGTTAAATCCAAATCCTATGGTTCTTTCTGGAAGGATTCAATGGATTTGAGAAAGGGAGACTCAGATGTACTATCAACCACATGTTTCCAGTTCTTTTATTCTACTGTTAGAATTCAAAGTTCTAAAAACTTTGGGGGAAATCCTTTCATGTTTAACATTTAATATATGAACTTGTAATTTCAAATTCTTTAAAATATCCTGAACTTCCAGTTGAAGTTTAACTAAAGTAAATCTTTGAATTCATGAAGATAAGCTTCTCATACAGACACTTTTAAAAATGGTATTCCTTGCTTACTATGGCTACTTCTCACCTCACTTTGGCAGCGGCTGTACCCTTGTGAAATCCAGTAATGTCAGCAAAAGAGCCTTTGACCTTTTGCAAGCAAAGTGTGCAGGTTATATATTGCAGAATAAAGTGATTCTTTTCCTTAAGGAAGGAGTTTTATGAGAATCTTGGAGCTCTCAGTAAGGTAGTTTCAATTCATTGACCTCCAACTGCCTACCAATATGAAAACACAGCAAAGTCAAGAAGTACAACATCAGATAATAGGTCTCTCTCACAGAATTTTTATTCCCCCCTCACCCAAAAAATATTTGGGTCTGCTTTCTCACATACTGACACCACTTCCTCTTAACTACAGGTCCCAATTCAGGATTATTATGGGATACTGGTATTTCCCCCCTTTTTTCTGGGATGATAGAGACCAAATAACATATTTTCTGATTGGGAAAGAAGTACTTACTGTACCTTCATTGTGTTTTCTCCACTGGTTACATGTCACCTTTAAAAAGATAATTCTAGAAAAGGGTGAGTCTGCAATTGACTAGACTTGACAGACTGAGCATATGGGAAAGCTAGAAACTGTAAAGTAGGGCACATGCATGTTATATGCTGTCAAGTTATCTCTGATTTATGGCAACTCTTTGCATGACAAATCTCCAAAATGTCCTATCCATGACATCCGTGCTTAGCTGTTTGGAATAAGCTATAGTGCTATTTTAATATGTGAAATGTTGAAATCATGGAAGTATAGAGTAGGAATGTACTTTGCAGGTCATGTAGAATGACACCTTATCCAGTGCCAGAATGTGGTGACAATATTCCTGACAGATGGATTTCAATGGAAGGAAGGAAGGAAGGAAGGAAGGAAGGAAGGAAGGAAGGAAGGAAGGGGGGCGGAGAGAGAAAGAGAGAGAGAGAGAGAAGAGGAGACAATAGAATGGTGTCTCTAATGCTTTTCAATGTTTTGAAGAGCATTCATGTATTCCTCACATATTGTTTAACCTAGAATTTAATGTGTGTTATGAAGTTACATTCCATTCTGTTTCACTATCACAAGACAGAACTCATTGCTGTAAATGCTGTTCAGTGCGGTTTTATTTGTTAGGAAGCTCTTTTCTGTCTGGGCTGGAACACTGTTCACACTTTCTTGTGTCAGTCATTCACATTGTCCTGCTATTCTATCTTGTGACATAAATAGGCATGTGCAATAATATTGATTAAGTTCACCCTAATGCCTTGTTAGTACAACACCAGCTTCCTTTTCCATTTCCTTTTCCATTCCATCCTTCAAAATGGAACGGACATATCTCCTGTTGTGGCTTGCAATGACTTTTCAGTGTGTTACTCATCTCATTTTAAATATTTATGGGTAGCTGCTTAGTAATCAATGCATGACAAAACTGCATAATCTCTGTCAATGTCACAGTCATCAAGTGCAAGAGTTTTGCAAGAAAGGAAGACATGGTTTCTGCACTGGTGTTGTGTGATCTTGAGCAGGGTTTAGCAGCATCAAAGATTTTCAAAGGCTAAGAAGCTGCTGAATGCACAAGGGATGAAACTGAGTGAAGAAGAGAATTTTGGATGTGCAAGGCTGCACTGTATGAAGTCGCAAACATTATCTGACCTGAATTACTTGAGTATAACACAGGGGGATGACAGAAACTATTCCCATAGAAAAAGGAATTGTAATAGCAGAGTAGAAACTTATCAGCACTACATATATTTGTAACTTGCAAATCCATTCAGAGCTTGTACACAACCATTTGAGATGTTTTCCACTGAGATATACCTAATATATGTATGGGGGAAAGGTACTCTTCACAGATATTTTAAAATTTACATTGCAAATCTCTTACATTTATTCAGAAATAATGCCTATATTAAATAGACTCATCACCTAGAAAATCAGGATGCAGTCTTAGGTTGCAATCCTATACTCACATAGACATGAATGTCATTGAACTCAGTGGAGTTTACTTTTGAGTAGGCTATATTTGGTTGCACTGCATGTAACGGTAATTTCAGAAAGCAATTATTTTCTTTTTTCTTTAAGCACCAATATACAACTCTTCATGGATCATTTAAAATTTCTACAACACCTGGATTTACAAGATTGGATGTTCTCCAAGTAATTTTGAGTATAGTGGGGGATTGCACTCACCTTACAATTAACAGTCCTGTGTATCAAAGTAGATAGTAGAAACAGAAAGGGCTTTGTTATAGTTTTGTTTTTGGTAGCAATGGATAAAGTCCACAGAGCTGGACATTCCTGTTTTCATAATATGAATCTTGGAGATCTTAATATGAACTCTTACCTTTAAAATTCCTTATTTTCTCCTCTGACTTAGTTTTGTGTCTTAGTCAAACTTTCTGTACTGCTGCTGTTGTTATAGCAGTTGCTGATGAGGAGAAACATCTCTCTTACCCTCCTTTTTTCTCCTAGTTTCTTCTTTGTCATTCCGTTCATAGTGCCTGAACTACTGTTACACAGAAAATCATAGAACTCCAGAATTAGATGGTATCTTGAAGATCATTTAGTCCAACTGTTTGCTGTTGGACTAAATGCATGCTCTACACCAGTTACAGCACACCTCACAGGTGGCCATAATCAACCCACCATCTCCCAAGATAATTTATTCTACTGCTGAATAGCTTTCATTGTTAGGGATTTCTTGTAATGTTAACCCTAATGTTGCTTCTACACAACTCTGCCTCCTCTGCCATTTCTTGTTCTGCCTTTGTGAGCAACAGAAGCCAAGCCTGCTCCATCTTCTTCGTGGCAGCTTTTCAGATATTTGAGGACCATTATCATGTCATCAGTTCCTCTTCTCTTCTCCATACTAAGCATACTGAGCTCTCTCAGCTTCATTCATAGGACTTGTTCCTAGACCCCATCACCATCCTGGTTCACAACAGCATATGGGCAGCAAGAAAGCTGAGAAATGTTTCCCCACCTGCCCAACCACAAGCATTCTCCACTTTTACTCTGATTCTATCCCAAACTGAGACTAGAATGGTTTGCCCATCACTATCACTAGCAATGTGAGCTACGTATCATCTGGTCATTGACTCATGTTCTTGGGCAATAACAGATTCTGCATATCCATTAGAGATATCTGTAAATCCAAAGACAACTTTTCATGGATGCCTTGAAAAAAGACAGAAATGTTTCAGTCATTATGTTTATAAGTGTAAGAGAATGGCAGAATTTCCTCTCATATATTGAAGAATTGGAAGCCTTATATTTCAACATGACAAGAAAGCATTTTCAGTATTTTATCCTGTGTTGTTTTGCACAACATCTGTAAATCACACAGCAAAACTCTATATGGAGTGATGAAGACAAAGCCTTCCAAAATACCTGCTGTGCTAACAAGCAATCAGTTTTGCTTAGCTATGAATAAAGTGATTCTACTAGTGATGGAATGAACTCACTAGATCAAGCTTAAAATTGGGCTTTGCATAAGAAACCAATTTCCACAAAACCAAATCAGATAGTTTTGCAACATATTATGTCACATCATTTTTTATTTGTAATAAGATCTAATCCCTCACAGAGGTCCATTAAAAACAATGTATGCAGTTGTTTGAATCTACACTCAGATGGACACCTAAAATGCAGTTTGAAATAAATGTCACATTTAATTACCAAAGATCATGAGTACTGAGTCACACTTACACAGATGCATTGTTATGGCAGGATCTATGAAGTAGAAGATATAGAATACAAAAATTACTATATGTTAAAAGGTAAATATTAATAGATTCCACTGAATGCACATTATCATATGGACATGTTACAAAATAGTTACTTTATTTTATATATAGATATTTTATTTCCAGAGGCAACCTTGTTGGACAAACTCAATCAGCCAAGATAGCTGTGTTGGTCAGTAGGCAAACCAACTAATGAACCAGCTCTAGATGGGGCAACATTCTCTATGAAGAATCAGGTAGCAGCTTTAGGATGCTCTTGAATCTAGTATTGTTCATGGAAAAATAAGTGGTAACATTAACCTGGGTGCTTTTCACAGCTGCAATAGCCTCCCTATGGAGGTCACACAAGACATCTCCTCTTTATTATGCTTAACAGCAAGATCCTATGGGATGCCCAGAAGCTCCTGAACACAGAGTCTTGCATATAACCAGTGCAGAGCGGGAGGATGTGATCTTTGTCTTTCCATCCTCCCACTCTGCATTTTTGCTACCCAAGCTTTCACATCCTTCTATGAGCTGGGGTGCTTCAGGAAGTAAAGGAAGCCGGAGCAGCAGCACAATTCATCATAGTATAGCCTCCCCAGTTTCCTCGCCTTGCTATGAAATGCTCCTTTTTACTCTCCTCCAGGACCATTTTCCCTGGAGAAGATCTGGTGTCATCTGAAGTGGTAGATGAAGGAGTTACTAGTCTGATTGCCACCTCTGAGGTCAGAGTGTAGACTCCAACCTTAGCTATGTTCCTGCAAGAGCACCCTATGATCTCTCAGAGCCATGGACTTGCTCCTTCTGATGGGTAGTTAAGAATACATTCTTCTTTGAGGTTTCTAATACCACCATTGATTGCTACTATAATGAATGCTGGATCTTCCCTTTTTACTTTATCATAATGATGCATTTGTTTTGTTTTGTTTTGGCTGCTGTTTTATCTGAAGTTTATAGAACACCTTGAAAACCTATTGACAGAGGGCTGATCAATAAACATTTCAAGGAAAAATAGAATATAACAGAATAAAACAATGAAATAGAGAATCATATTCTTACATTCTTATTTCAAAAAGACTTAATTTCAAAATACAACAATAACATATACTGAATACAATATATCAAAACGAACAGTTGGAGAAACTTCTAAAACAGCATAAATAGACAGTTTAAAGAGCAGGCAAAAAGTCTAAAAGTGCATAACAAACCAGCAAAGTAGAAAAATGGATCTGATCAGAGAAAAACATGCCTTATTCCCCCACTAGTTAGAATACTGCTAACTTGAAAAGTGTTCAAAAACTACAGGTGGTACAGAATGTGGCAGCCAGATTCCTTCCTGTTGTACACTTTTGAGACCATATTTCATTGGTCTATAATCAACTGCACTAGCTTCTGATTCATTTCCAGACCAAATTCAAGCTGTTGGTCCTTGCTTACAAAGCCATTTAGAATCAGTACATTTGAAAACTATCCCCCTCCCCTTGAAACTTTGCAGCCACCACAACAACATTATGGCTGACCCAATTTGTCGCTGGTTCAATGCATGTGGTAGGATACCCCCTTAATTTGGTTTCTTTCACTCAGTAGGAAGAGGAGAATCTGAAATCAACTTTTGTTATGGCCAGCCTAATGAGGTTTAGACTTTTAGCGGCCTTTCACATCTGCCAGGATAGGGAACCTGTACAAATATCTCATCACCAAGGACCACTGAATTCCAGGCAGCACTGAGCAATGCGTTCATAGAATAGCAGAGCCTATAAGTCGATCAAGTCCACGTTCCTGCTCAAAATTAAACCCCAAATTAAAGCATCTCTGACAGTTGCCTGTCCAGCTGCCTCTTAAATGCCTCCAATGTGGGAGAGCCCACAGCCTCCCTGGGTGATTGCTTCCATTATTCTACTGCTCTGACAGTCAGAAAGTTTTTTTCCCCTTGATGTCAAGCTGGAATCTAGCTTTTTTGTAACTTCAGCCTATTATTCTGTGTCCTGCATTCTGGCATGACTGAGAAGATATCCTGGCCCTCCTCTGTGTGACAGCAGTTCAAGTATTTAAGAAGCGCTATCACATCTCCCTTCTGTCTTCTCTTCTCCACAATGAACATGCACTTCTTTCAGTCTCTCTTCGCAAGGCTTTGTTTCCAGTCCCCTTTCATCTTTGTCACCTTCTTCTGAACCTTTGTCAGCTCATCTGCATCTTTCTTAAGCAGTGGTGCCCAGCACTGGACACAATACTCACAATGGGCCTAATTAGTGTTGAAGGAAGGGGAACCATACTTCATGGGTTTTGGAAGCTATTCTTCCATTAAAAACATAAAGGTTTCCCCTTGACATTAAGTCCAGTCATGCCTGACTCTAGGGGGCAGTGCTCATCTCCGTTTCCTAGCCGAGGCAGCCAGCATTTGTCCGCAGACAGTCTCCGTGGTCATGTGGCCGGCATGACTAAACAGCGAAGTGCACAAGACGCTGTTACCTGCCCACCAAAGTGGTACCTTTTTATCTACTTGCATTTGCATGCTTTCAAACTGCAAGGTTGGCAGGAGCTGGGATGGAGCAACGGGAACTCACCCTGTTGTGCAGATTCAAACCGGCGACCTTTTGATCTACCAGCCCAGCAGCACGGTGGTTTAAACCACTGCGCCACCTGCAGTCCCCATTCTTCCATTAATGCAGCCTAAAATAGCATTGCTTTTTTTATAGCCACATCATACTGTTGGCCCATATTCAGCTAGTAATCTACAACTATCCAAGATCCTTCCCATTTGCTGAGACAAGTATCCTCCATCTTCTAACTGTGCATTTGGTCCCCTTTTCCGAGATACAGAACTTGGCATTTGTCCCTATTAAATGTCATTCTATGGCTTTCAGCCCAGATTTCTATCCTATCAAGGTCGTCTGGCCCTGGAAATACTCTTATGCTCCTTTGGCCATTACTTGAGTGCAGAAGTAGGAACGTACCTCCTTGTAACCTTGGCACAACCTTCAGGAAAGGAAATGTCAAGAGTCCTCAAACTTGAAATCAAACAGTGCACCCACTTAATCAGGGAAACCTGAAATGAATTCTTCCATTACTGCAATTACAAGTAATTACGCCTTTGCCTTTACCTGAAGTAATTACAGTCAGAAATACTAATAACGTATCTCTAGATCAATTGTAGGGGGTGAAGTTTTCAATTGCTGACAACCCCTACAGGAGCTATTGTGAAGCAATTCAGTAGATTTGTTTTAAGTAGAATACAAAGTGAGTGAATTGCTGGATTGAATTCTGCACACTGAAATGCATTCAGATGCAACTATGCAGAGAGACCTGCTAGTGCTGCATCCCATTGCTAGTGCTTAATAATATTGCTGGGACTTGGAACCTTATTTTATTGAATGGTTACAGAGGGCTTCCTGCCTAAAGGCAGACCTGTAGCAGGGCCAGCATCAAGGCTGGGCATGACTGAGTGGCTTCCAAGTGCCAACACTCCAGCAGGATATGACTGACAAAAGCCCCCTGGAGCTGCCCATCTTCTTCACCTGCTTGTTCATGTCACTCTGCCCCAGACGATAGGGGTGGTGAGAAGGAAGAACAGCAAATACCAGTTTTCTTTGCCTGTCAAGGAAGCAAATGGTAGCAGTGATGAGAAAGAGGAGTAATAGCAGGTGATAATGGTGATGAGAACCACAGGAGTACCATCTGTGTCAAATACCCAATAGGACATAACTTGGAGAGCTTATTTATGTCTTTCTGTAAGAAGTATCTGTAGCTTCTAGCTATTTCTGGTATTTCTGCACATGAGAGCCAGTGTGGTATGGTGGTTAGAGTGCTGGACTGGGAACCAAAAAGAACTGGGTTCAAGTGTTCCCCTCAGCCATGAAGCCCACTGGGTGACTTTGGGCCAGTCACAGAGTCCCATCCCAACCTATGTCACAGGGTTGTTGTTGTGAAGATAACATAGAACTTTGGAAACTGCCTCAGGTTCCTCACAGGAGGAATGAAGGTAGTATATTAATGTAACATGATGATGCTAACAAAAGAGAATTCATTTCCATTAGTACTTTGGTGTAGGCTTCATATTGTTCTATGGCATGACTGAGTCAGAACAGTCCAGAGCAGGAGCAGAAGCAGAGCAGAACACTGGCCACATCCCTTTTGGTTTTGGCCCTGCCCACTGCTGATGGGCAGCCCCCCCCCCCCCCCAGTGTTCCACCAAGGCAATGTGGCCCTTGGGTTGAAAAACTTTCCCAAATCTGGGCTTAAACATTCCAATGGATATCAACATCCACTGCTCTGCACAATACTCCCAAAGGTCCTCCTTCCCAGTGTTAGTGGCTTACAGAGCCCCCAAATGCAGCTCAGTTTTTCCTATTCTGCCTTGCACCATACCTCAAACTATAGTTTTTATTGTTTCTTTCTGACAGATTGCCTAATACTTAGCTGTGGGGATGAGGGAGTCATACACGTTTTCTATGCCCTGGTGAACATATGCTAATATGCATTTGTTAAGGGGATTGGCACAAATTCACAGAATCCACATAACTCAGAAAAAGCTAGTCATCTGCAGAATCCACAGGTCAGATCCAAAGAAATGCAAGCTCATTTGTAGCTGACATGTCTACCTAGGATCCTGTAAAAACTGAAGAATCAGTTTATCCAGTATCCAGTTTATCCAGTTCATCCAAAAGAAGAGAGGAAGAGTAAATATTAGTAATGTATTGTAGAGAGCCCATGGAAGTTCAGTGAACTACTCAGTTCATGAGACTACCCAGTATAGAAATGGAATAACAATTGGTTTTAGCACACCTCATGGGGTTCCCATCAGATTTCTGTGAATAGAACTGTGTTGGCCTTCCCCTACCAGGTGTTCCCCAGGTGTTTGGGATTACAGATTATTGTCTATACTGGCTGAAGATTATGGGAATAGGAGGACAAGCAGGTTGGAGAGGTAGAACTATATTTTGACTTCAGTCTTTTTGTTTGTTTTTCCATGTCCACTTGTGGTGATTTTACCACATAGAAATGAATCGACTTGGTCTGTAAATCTGGGAAAGCCAAAAACATATGCAAATACATACTGAAGTATATTTGCCACAATGACCCTGGCTACTTCTCAGTTTCTGGCTGATTTCCTGGTCAGGAGGCAATTTGCAAGGGAAATGGTGACTTAATATGCTCAAGAATTATTTGCAAGGTGAAAACTTCAGTACAGTGTAAGAATAGCACTGTTTCTGTGTCATATTCTAGCTACAGGCATATTATTTCTTCACTGAGAGAAGCCTCATTAATCAAATGGTCTGGAAATGCATGTGATCGACTATCAAGCCACTAATCTTCATTAAGCAATAATGAAAAGCTAACCCCAGTCAGTATTTGCTTGTGTAGCTTCTAAACTTCATTTCTCCAGACACTGCAAATCCACAGCTGAGGTCCTACTCTCCAGCTAATGCAGAACTCAGCTTAACATTTAAGAAGAAGCAGAGGGGATGAAGTAATGAAGACACTCAGTGTATAATGTTTAAGAAGAGGAAAAAGATACTAAAACAAGTCCTTAGAAAGAATGTGGCACTTTAAAGGAATGTGTTGTACTGGTTGCTTTGCAACAATGTTGAGAAATGCAAGATACCAAAATTTTATTTTCTGTGACAACTGGCATAGTCAGTGGCATTTCTACATCTTCACGTGACATGAGTATTGTTTACATAGTACCAACAGAACCAGTGTGGTGGGGTGGTTAGACTGTTGGACTGGGACTTGGGAGATCTGGGTTTTAGCTCCCAATCAGCCATGAAGCTCACTGAATGAATTTGGGACAGTCATAAAATTTTAGCTTAACCTACCTCACAGGCTTGTCTCAAATGTGTGAATTTCTTGTCGGAGCTTCTCAATTTGCTATATTTTTTTCTTGGAATAAATAATCTATCACTCATTGTGATTGTAATTTTGTGAGTTGCACACTATAAGGTATCAGTAAACTATGTCAGTCTCTAACATAATTCTAGTGGATTCTAGAGTTTTATATATATAACCGCATGGTGGAACTTGATTAAATGGAGATTTTTGACACATAGAATGCATATCATGTCCAAATAATCCCAGGAAAATCTTGAATGATTTGATTTTAGAAAGATCTTCTGAGGAAGAGTCAGACACAATGTTGGGCATTCAAACAAAAAACTGGTGTAAAGTGTATATTGGCATGAGAGACGGTACGACTGAGAAAGGGTGGGGACATAGGATCTGAATTCATGAAGTTCTAGTACTGGGGAGGTAAGAAACTAGCAGTGGTGAAGAGAGCCTCAAGTAGAAACACACAAATGGACCTCACACATAATGATCCAGAGAAGGAGTGGGAAACACACCAGATGCTGTGGAGTGCATTCCATCATCCCTCACCATTGGCCATGCTGGTTGAGGCTGATGGGAGTTGGAATCCAGCCCCGCATATAGGGGCCATATTATTACAACACAGGCTGGAATCTTTCAGTGGAATACTGAAAGGCAAAAGGACAGGTGCTTTCCTGTTCAAAGGTTTCTCCCATCTGCTTTCTCCATCTGTCATATTTTCTAGTTCCCATGAAAAGACTTTCACTCATAGCTGCCATTGTGCTTTTCATCTGAAACTTGATTTACAGCACTATTGGCAATGATATTCATGAACACAAGAAGGTGAAACCAACAGCAACAAGGGAATCTAGGCACGTTCTGCCTTAAATTACTTTTCTCTTAACATGTAATAATTGTCTTAGTATTGACCTCTCCTTCAGTAGGAGATGGGCAGTGGGGTTAATGCTATCGATTCAATGGTCTGTGTGTCAGACAAGAGGTCATCCATGCATTAATAACACCATTAAACATGTGCAAGATCTGGGACAACCCAAGCAAATAATTAACAATAATCATTCCTGTATCAGCAAGAATACAGTCAGCCCCAGACAAATAGGACTCAGATGGCTACAACCATGTAATTTTGGCAAAGTTAAGGGACTACTGATGGATGGCATTTCCTTCTTTGTCACAGATATCTTTCATTCTTTGCAGATGGAAACAGGGATGCTTTTGTAAAGGAATGCTTCTGTTTTTACAATATGGAACCCTGCCTGAGAGCTCTTCCCATACTATACATTGTCAAAGGATCTTTTCCTTATACAACAGGATGCATTAATTTACTCCAACAATGGGTTAAAATTTAAAGAGAATGGAAACTGTTCTACTTATAACAGAATGTCATCCCAGTAGTTCAAAACAATAGGTAACAAGGTATCAATGGCTGAAAATCATGATGTCCATCCTGCTTTCAGGATCAGAGGCAGGATGCTTCTGAATTACTAGTTGCTCTGAATTAAATAGACATGCTTCCTTAAAAGTTAACTATATCTAAAATAAAACACTATAGCATATACTTTAGAGGGAGAGAAAACAGGCTGGAGTGTTAGTGTGAAATAACGAGCTTTCTTAGACAATGATGTTAACTTGCTGTATCCACTTCCGGTTTTGTCACTGAATCAGATATCTGTAGAAAGAGTTTTTCCTTTCCTACCATACTTTCCATCACATAAACTATAGGCACTGGGATTTAGCAGAATAATAAAATTACACTTGAGTCTTACTCCTTGTTTTGGGATCAAGAAAGAAATGCTGGAAACTACAAAGTCTTGTTCAAAAATCTTATGCGATATCCCCCCCCCTCCCCCTGCACAGTGTACTTTGTCCATTCTTGGGTTGGATCCAGCCTTAGTCCTACTTAACCCACTGAAGTCCATTGGGTTTCTAACTTGAGTCCCATTTATTTCAGCAGGTCTGTTCCAGTAAGACTACAGTTGGATCTTACTGGGAGCTGGTCCCTTCTTTCAAACTCATTTCCTTGAAATGCAATTATGAACACCAGGGACCATCTAAAAGGGCAGCTGCTTTCTCACGTCACTTCCTTACTGGGTTAACCACTGAATCATACACCTGTTCCCTTCCTATCCTGAAAATATTTCCACCCCTTCTAAATCAGGGAAATTATCATGCTCAGTCTGATTAGTAACCTTGAAACTTCAAAGGCCTTGCCTCCCTTTGCTTCTCCACCTCCTCAGAATCAGATGAAGCTATCTGAACAGTCTCTAATGAGTGAGAGACAGGCCAACCTTCTACACATTCAGGCCAATGTATTTTCTACCACAGACTTGACCTTGTGCTGTATCCACCCTCCCCCCACAACCCTGCATCTAGCATGTCTTCTTCTGTACCTGGTTATTTAAGCTATATCTGCTAATATTTATTTATTTATTTAAAACATTTCTATGCCGCCCCATCGCAACAAAGCCTCGGGGCGGCTCACAACACATAAATAAATACAGAAGTAATAAAATAAATAAATACTAAATTATACAATAAATAACACCACCCCAGTGCATTCTTGGCTAATAATAATAATAAAAAAACCTAGTTAATAAATAATTAACAGTTAAAATAAGTTTTAAATAAAAAGATCTTAGCCTGGCGCCGAAAAACAAATAACGACGGCGCCAGGCGGACCTCTCTGGGGAGTGCATTCCATAGATGGGGCGCCACCACAGAGAAAGCCCTCCTCCAGGTGCTCACCCTCCTAATCTCATTCACAGAGGGTTCCCGGAGGAGGGCATCTGCTGCTGACCTCAAGGGGCGGGAGGGCATACAGGGGTGCAAGCGTTCCTTTAGATAACCAGGTCCCAAGCCGTTTAGGGCTTTATAGGTCATAACCAACACCTTGAATTGGGCCCGGACTTCAACCAGATATTCTCCTACACACAGCCACCACCACCTATTACACAACTATTAAATGTGCAGGATTCTTGCCTGGAGATGCACATATGGAAAAATCACATTTCTGCCTGTCACACAGATGCAAAGTCTACTGCAAGAAATCCAGTGCTAAAACTACGAGAAATTCACTTGCATACAGTTGCTCTGAGTAGCTTGCTCTGTTCTCAGGGCTCTTCACCTTTATCTGGCAAAGCTACTATGACCTAAAAACATACACATATTGAATAGATAAGGTTTCCCCTGTATGGGACATGGCACTGGAAGACAATTGTACTGTGAAGAGATAGTTGATGTGACACAAACTATTTTTCCCATGCTGCATCTTCTGGTAGAAATCCCATGGCTTGAAGTCTAAACAATTTGCAGGTGTTGTATCTTAGCAAAAGAATGTGCTTGACAAAAATAGTGATATTGTAGAATGAGAGAGTATCTGTTATCTCAAAATGCAAGAGGATCCCCAAGATATTTGAAACTGACCCCTGTCCATTTAGTTCAGCTTATCTTAAGGGAGGCACAAGACAGTGTATCTGCCATCAGCCTGATAAAATAACCCACAGAAACTGGTGTGCTTAGTTATGTTTTAGCCTTCAGGGGTTTCAGGTACATAAATCTTGACACATTCCTGAGCTACGGGGGTGCTGTGTGCTGTCTGGCTTCTGGGGTCTCTCTCTTGCTGCTCTTCCAGTATCCTGGTGCCAAAGAGAGAGAATAGAACTGCTCTACTCAACAATATGGTATTGCATGCTATGCTGTGTCCTTTTTGCCTGCTTATGGCTAACAATTTAATGTACAGTGTTATTTAGCTTTGTTAATGAACTGTTTAATCTTCATCCACTGATATGCTTATTGCCTCTGAATCCAAATGAAATTTCCCCTTCTGGGAAGACATCATAACACAATTATTCTTCACATGGTCTGACTATGGGATTCTGTTCTATAAGATGTAATGAGGCACCCCCCCCACCCCAATTGGATGCCTTGTAACAAATTCATTTCATTGCAGAACAGACTAGCAATAGCTGGTAGTCCTGCTAGGTACACAACCTCCAGAGGTAGTATGACTATGCATACCAGCTGCTGGGAAAATTATATGGGACAGTGCTGTTTCCCCATGTCCTGTTTTGTGGATCCCATGGATAGCAGGTTGGCTGTGTGAACAAAAAGGTAGAACTTTGGAATGCTGGAACTAGATGGAACTTTGGTCTGATGGAGCACACCTCTGTTTTGGAAAATGATGCATTTCTTCCTTTTGCTGCTAAGAAAAAAGGTACAAGGTAGCTTCTAAACAGATGACCACAGTAATTGTCACTTTGATCAGTGACATTGTCCTTTAAATCAAGGAAGATATACACCACATTTCTATAACCACAGGGCATATTGCTTCCTTTGCGCCTACATCCAAGATGATTGACGAGTCATGTAGATAGAAGGGAGGTATATAGAGTCACTATCTATTTTGTTTAGGTTTTCCTGTGTTTTTAATTATTGTCTCTCCTGCAGCAATGCAGCAAGTAAAGTTTTTCATCTCTTTCTACCAGGAACAGCTTTACCTGAAGCAAATTTGCAGAACAGACAGGTATTACTAGCATGGGCAAAACTTTGCTACAGCTAAGAAGGGGACAAAAATCCATCCAATTCACAGTATCTAATCTTTCATTTTTTATCCTCTATGCCAACCAAAAGCCAACTATCCTTCACACATCTCTGAATTTTGTAATGAAGTTCTGCAATTGAATATTAAGAAAACCATGCTCCAATATGTATTACATTTCAAAAGCCCCTTACAAAACTGTGCACATTGGTCAAAAATGCATAGGGAAAATGCATGGCATTAGAAGAACTATGTGCCAAAGTCTTATTAACCTGCATGCATACATATATATTTTATTATATGTATATAATACATATATCTCTTGCCAACCTTGCAGTTCGAAAGCATGCAAATGCAAGTAAATCAAAAGGTACCACTTCGGTGGGCAGGTAACAGTGTTCCGTGCACTTCAGTGTTTAGTCATGCCGGCCACATGACCATGGAGACTGTCTGTGACAAACGCTGGCTCCCTCAGCTAGGAAACGGAGATGAGCACCGCCGCCTAGAGTCAGGCATGACTGGATTTAATGTCAAGGGGAAACCTTTACCTTTAACCTTTACCTTTAATACATATATAATTTTCAAATTTCAGGTTTGAACCAAACTTAAGATGGTAAAAATGAGAAACTGAACTGGACTGATCTGGCCATCCATAGTTGCAACCCACTGACGAATGGCATAAAACAGAAGCAGAGTATATTTTTATGCAGGGGGAATCTAGGCTCAATTCCAGGCATCTTGAGGTAGGGCCAGGAAAAACATTTGTCTGAAATCTTAGAAAGATTCTTCCTACCTGTAGAGAAAGCATTACTGAATTAGATGACTAATAGTCTGACTTGAAAGAAGCATGATGTAATAGCATCCAAGTGACTGGTTTTATTCATTATTACATTTCTTTCATCTTTTTTACTTCTTGTGGGGAAACTAAGGTGACTTCCAAGGCCCCATTTGTCTCCATTTTATCCTCACAACACCCTGCTGAGGTAAGTCAGGCTGTCAGCTGGTAACTGCCCAATCACCCAGTGAGCTTCATGACCAACTGGGGACGAGAATCCAGATCTCCCAAGTCCCAGCCCATCAATCTAAACCATATGTCACAGTTATTTTTTTTCTCTAGGCTGTTGTTACCATCTTACAGTTTCAGTCAGCTTCCTGAAATAGCACTGAGTCTGAATGCCCCTTTAGTTAAGACACCTGGACTTCATTCTGTTAATTAGCCCTATGAGTAACCTTGAGAGAAAAAACCTTGCTGTTTTCCACCTGCTTGCTGCTCTGCCAGGCTCCTTTTCTAACATAAAATTCCGAGTACAGAGGCTGAATGCTTGTGTTGTGAGGCTGAGCTAACGAGAGCAAAGTGTTCGAAGAATGCAAGATGAAAGACTCTTTAGAAGTTCAAAGCCTTTCCATCACTACTCTCAATGCTACAAATACTAATAATCCATTTTCACTTTTCCCACCCCCACCTGTACCTTTCCACCCCCACCTGTACCTTCAGTCAGTGCTGTTAAACAATATAAAATGTTAAGTGGCTCATTAGCTATCGAGGAAGAGATTGTTTGTGTTTGGTCTTCTGTTGTGTGTGCCTAGAGAAGAAAAGATTGCAAAATTGAAGGTGGCAGAGAGAAAGAGAGAGATTTGAGACTCCAAATCCCCCCTTCTCCATAAAAGTGATAAAACTTTGATAACTTCCAAGCCAATGAAGTTGGCAAATGGATGTATAAAACATCAAAGGATACAGTGAAGCAAGCCAAGCTTGAGAATTCAAACTTAAATGTAATTCTACCCATAGAAAGTTGTAATTCATAACCTCACTGAGAAGAAAAGCAATGTTAATTTGAATGGCCTACTCCCACGTGCATGTGCCAGCATAACAACATGATGCATAGCAAGTCGAATGTGAGTCAGCAATAACAATTCTGTGGGATAAAGGCCAATGGTATCTTATGCTGTTTTTAAGGTCTCGGGAATCAATAGTCTACTCACTGTTGCTAGCAAACTCAGTGGTGACAAAATTGTCACATTCTCACCCACTGCACCACATTTTCATAGAAGTCTATGAGCCTTCAGTCCTACATGCCAGGGGTGGAACAGAAGGTGATCTTGCCAGATATTTGCATTTGAATTCCCAGAAGCTCCCAGTAGAACGGTTAAAAGTCAGGAATGCAAGGATTTAAAGGCCAACAAATCTGGCTATCTACTTTCTGTCTATCTGCTGTGAACACTTACCTGAGAACAAGCCCCATTTTGTTCAGTGACTTTTACTTACTTTGCAATAGACAAACAAAGGATTAGATTATAAAGAAGCTCTGATACCTTTGAAGGTGACAGGCCTATTAAAAGGAGAGAAAATAGGTTTTCCTATCTTTGTGTTTCTCTGTTTTCTTTCTTGGCAGCAAATTTGTAATTCCTTCTGAACTTTAACTGTGGCCCACTATGGCTCATGTCAGACAGTTTCTGAATGCAGCTGCAGTTTGTTGTATCATCCAAATCCAGAGACCATGGGATAGGTAAAGATTAAACCATCATTTAACCCACAGTCTGCTGTTTAAAGCTCATGTAACCCTCTGTGTCTGCGTTCAATTAAGACAACAAGGTTCAGCTTGTATATTCAGAATGGCCATTGGCGTATGCCACAGCCCACTGTGGCTTAAGTAAGCCACAAGGGCCTCTTTGATCACTCAAAGAGGATTTTTGTCTTTGACACAATAATTAGGTCTCAGTTTTGAGGAAAAGAAGAAAAAGGGTAAAACTCTGTAAGATCTAAAGCCACTATGAATGGATTAAAAAAAATCCTAACCATTTTTGACAGTCACACATCCTTTTGGAAAATGTAAGATGTAGCTGTTAATCATAGCTGTCTCTATCCCAGATCAAATACACAGGTTCTTTGATCAGTCAAAAATAGAAGTAGAGATAAGCTAGATAATCTGTATAAACTTGAGAAATAAACTGGAAATAGTTTTAGATGTTGCACTCATTTAAAAACAAGCTGAATTTTATAGCTTCACCTGGTAATTGGAAGGAATCATCCCTCATAAAATAAAGCCAAGTTATCTTAAACTGACTTGGATTACTGGTCTTTTTAGCCCAGTAGGTAGCAGCTTCTCAGGTCATTGACTTTCCTTGCCCTGCCACTTGAAATCTTTTAACTTCACCTTTTTCAGCTCAAGAGCTGCATTACCTTGTGGGTAAACATCTCAGGCTAGCCCATTGTATGAACTGGCCAAAGCTGGACACGGAGAAGGGAGATTCTCTTTCTCACTACCCAGCATAGAAACAGTGAGGTGCCCATGGAGAAATATAAGCTTGACTATAGGCACTGGACACCAAACTGGGGACCTTATGTGTGCAATACCCGGGTAGTTTGCTGCTGAATTATGGTGCTCCCATCAGCAAGCAAATGTCTTGATTGGTTTCAAGACAGTCTGATAAATATATGAAGGATGCTATCAGTCTATGATGGGGAATCAATAACTTCAAGAAAGATCTCTTACTGCTATGATTAATACTTTGGCTTTTTCCTCCATCACTTAAAAGAAAGACAGAAGAAGAATAGAAGCCATTGACAAAAATAAAAGAATTTAAGCTATAGGCAGATAGATTGAGATGTTAAGAACAGCTGTATTGCAATAGATATTCTTATAAAGAATTAGAAAGACAGATGACTCTTTATAGCTTCTAATATCAGCAGGAGTTAAAGGCTTATATGCAGTGTCTCTATGGCAGGCTAATTATACCTTAGTCTTTTCTGCAATTGCTAGTTAATTCCTTCCAACTCAGGCAATTTTTAAATAAATTGCAAATATTACTAATTAATCTGACTTTATTTCAATGTCATTAAACATGAGGAGGTCTCCAGAGAAGAAAATGAGGGTAATATAATGAAACCCATTATAATTGAACCCAGATTAATGTCCACTTAAACTAATTGTTAACATGGTTTGATAACTAGCAGTTGTGATCTTGCCAAATAACCATACTTTGATACAGTAAATGTTCTGTTCTGAGTCTAATTTACACTTTCTTGTCCAGGATTTGTATGTGTGCATGTGTATATCTTAATTATATTAGTTAAAAGTACCCTAAGAATTCTTATTCATCCAGCAATATCTCTCTTTCTCTATCTGTATCTATATAACTGTTATTTAGTCCAAATTGAATGCTTAACTGGCCCACTTGTTTTTAAAAATACATATTGTAACATCAAAATGAGAGAATCCCTAAGACTGGATTTATATTTTTAAGTGTGGTAATAAAAATGAAAGTCAGGTGGAGAGATTTAAATTCCTTCCTCTGGATGGGCTTGGGCAATAAACTGATAAGCAACATATTCCATTACAGTGTGGAGCTGGTGCAATAGGAGAAAATCATAGTAAGCATGTACTTCTACAGTCTGTAGGAATAGTATACAACTAAACTAGGAAAAGGAAGACCAAATATAAGATGGAGTGACTCCATAAAGGAAGCCACTGCCTTGAACTGACAAGAGCTGTACTAAGCTTTCATGGATAGGGCATTCTAGAGAGCTTTCATACATCCGGCCACCATAGGTCAGAGATGATTTGAGAGCACATAACAACAGCAAACTAGGGAATCAACATTATGGAATGTTGATTCCAGGTGAACACGGAACCGTGTAGTGTTGGTTGGCTGGTCTTCTGAGGAGGGGGCACGCTACACTAGGTATTTTTCCTGGCATTATAATGTCAGACACACTGGCTGTCATTTGATGCTCAAGTTGCTCCAACCTGTCCTCCTCACTCTGTTTCTGCTAATATATCCTGGATTTCTTCAGACTCATTGTATCATGACTGTATTACATGTTTTCTTGGAACATATATCCATGTAGCCTAAATTTCTGAAACTGTTCTGGGGCCAAGAAGAGCTTTTTCAGTCATCTGTGAAGTGGAGAAGAAGTTATCCTGTTGCAGCTTCTGCAGCAACTCTCAGAGATCCTTCCATTGCTTTCTGCCTCCTTCTCCCCACCTGCTTCCCTTTGAAAGATAAACTTTGTAATTCTTTTTGAGCTTTCAGATTTTCTCCTTTCTCTTCTTTCTCAAGAAATAACTAGCTGAAATGCCTGTTTACTTCAAACTAAATCAGATTAACTTCAATAGCTTTAGTCACAACTAAATCATATTAGCTTCAGTGAAGCTCCACATCAGTTTCAACAGAGCTTTCATTGGCAGGTCCACATGAGAAAAGGCTGCACATGCTCACTTTTTGGAAGAGTGAATGGTGCTGTTGGTGGTGGTCCCACTAGCTTGGAGTTCAGAAGGCAAAGATCAAGCAGCAGCACCCCTTCTCCTTTTTTTTTTTTTTTTTTTGGTGGGGGGGTGACTAGGCAGAATGAGCTATCACTTTTTCATTTTTCAAATATCTCCACTCTTTCACAACTTCACATAGCTAACTGGGCTTAAAAAAAATCAAATACACAAGAACAAGGGAACCTTGGAGAGTCACTGGCAGGGACACATCCCCTTTCTAGCTCCTCTGTCTTTTCCTGCCATTGAATTTTTGTGTGATACATGGTCAAGTTTTCAAAGTCTCCATTCATTCACATGTACCCCAACTGTGAGAAATGCATTTTATATAAATAAGGTGACAGAGTTTCCTCATAAAAGGAATGGGCTTTAGCATAGCTCTCCCCCATGAACAGAATATTCTCTACTTGTAGTACAAGCAGGCATGAAGTGTTATGAAATGATTCCTGTTCCTTAAGGGTCAGATTGCTCCCAGAAGAAATAAGACAGTTCAGCTGCAAATACTACTAATAATACATGGACCCATGTTTTGGTGGACACAATGACTACTGCATTTTATAAAAAAACTAGAGAGGGGAAACCTTTGTTTTCTCTGCCTGAGTTTTACATGCACAAAAGTTCTTTTTAACCTTCAGTGTTAGTGCTTGAACCTGGATAGAAGCCTTCCATAAATGTGGAAATGAGGTGTTGCATCAGTACTGCTGGAGAAAGTACAGTGTACCATTTTAACCATTGCAAACATTTCCAGCACAGCACATATGAGGAATGGGGGACTCTGAAGTCCAGACTCTGAATCATTCTAGAAACCCTCCAGCAAAAGCAAGAATCATTGTACTTACTTTTATTGGCATGAAATAAAATGTTCTCAAAAGAAAGCTCTTTTGTCCATAAATGTCTAACATTGAGAAGCAAAACTGGGACACAACCCATAATTTGTCTCCTCACTTAAAGTGACATGTGTGGGTGGATAGTCCTTGTGCAGAGAAATACAAGAATCTGCCCTGCAGCAGGGAAGCTGGATCTGCTATCTTGTGACTAAACATTTGCAACATCCACGATCAAAGAGCAAAATAACATTGTTATATGTCTAAATCCTGGATATAAGTGTAACTTCTAGTGATGATCTACTGGTGTAATTTTAAGTTTGTGCTGTTATAACTAGTGGGGTGGAAATGGGAAGAAATGTCACCAGAGGATTGGTTGGCTTGGTCCAAATCTCAGTCTCTCCCAAGAATGGGAAGAGAACCCACTCTTCCAATTGTCCTTTGCAGCCCTCTTTCCCACAAATCTACCAATCTGGTCACACTGTGTCTAGTATGACTTTGCTTTTGCTATGTCCACTCTTCCTTGACCATAGGCACCCATTATACATCATCACACAGACAGATACTAATGTAAACAGGTTGTTCTAAAGAATGGTTGTGTCCAAAAGCACAGTTCTGAACTGAATTCTGGCAACATGTACCCAGCTGATATGGGGACTTCCTGTAGGGATTGGGTCCATTTATCTTAAGATAAGACAAGATGGAAAGTTTAGACTCTGAATGTGAGCTAGATGAAGGAGAGGAGGGTTGGAATGTGTGACTGAAATGTCAAGGTTAACTAAAATTAGTCAAGTGGCGGGTGAGAACCTGGTTCAGTGTGAGGGGGCAGAGTCAAGCCTTTTTGTGAAAGAGAGGAGGAAGACTTCAGTTTGGAATCATATTCTGCCTTAGACAGAAGTAAACCAGAAGGATCATTACTTTGATTGACTTTTTATCAATGTTCGTTTTATATTGGACAAATCAGCTTATTTCAAATAAAGGACTATATTTTCAAAGCATTCTGCTTTGACCTGTTGGAGAAGGGAAAAAAGGAAGAGACATTCTCTTGACACTTATTTTACAATTTGATAGTACTGTGCTCTCAATTTCCAGAAGATTTTGGTAGCATATAAACATAGGGGTTGCACTTTTCCAACTGCTTGATAAAGTGTTTAAAATGCATTGTGGTATTATGTTAGTAGCACTGGCTGCTAAGAAACATAGGCAACCCCTTTCAACATAACCTGTGCAAGTCTGGAACACTCAAGGACAGATGTATAGGAAAAAAACTTGCTTAGTTCTGCAGTAAGTGAAGTAGCGGTTTATCCTCACTTTACCTCATTTATCCACATTGCCATGTACACATTCTCTCTGATTCTACAGCCTTTATTGTTGCATGGACATTCACACTAGCTCTGCAGCTACCTAACCATATCACTGGCCTTCATCCTGAACTCATTCATACTTACTCATATTACATTAAAGGTATCCAGTCTGATTCTGCAGAGCTTACTCCATGGACATTTATTTTAATTTTGCCAATACCTATTCAATGCCATAATCATCTGTATTGATCCTTCAGTTACCTGTCAGTGTTGATCCAGAGATTTTTCACCTAATTCTGTAGCTACTTACTCCAATTTCAAATGTGATTCTTCATCTACAGAATGGAATTATCCAGTTTAATACTTTTTAAGGATAAATGACATCTATAGCTGATTTATTTATGTGATCACACCATTCATATGGGAGAAGAATCAGCAAAGGGGGCATGTCCCCTTTAGCAGACAGGGCACACCTTGTCTATTCCTAGTTACAGCTTCTGGAATAGATTTTCTTTGCAAACTTAGAAGCATCCTTATGCTGCCCTGAATAGGATAGCATTTAGCTAATGCTTCCTACATGGGTCAAATTAAAATTGAAATAGGAAAATAACAGGTATTTAGGGGACCATAATTCAAAAACTAAACTATTTTGAACCGGAAGTTAAGTACCCTGAACTATCTACTCCATAGCATACCCAATCAGAACTTTATAATATGTAGATTATCTTCATGGAAGTCATTAATGGCTCATAATAGAGAATTAAGAGGCTTTCATCAGCTGGGAAGCAAATGGCATCCCAGTCTTGGAACAGAAGCAGCCACAGCAAATGTTTTTCCCTTTCTTCTGCTGGTGCTATTGTTAAATATACCAATTATAAGAAGATAAAAAAATCATTAAAATGCAATTATTTGAGCCATATAAGTTTATAGCTATAGAACTGCACTAGAAGACTGATGCTTTAGATCTTTATATGCTTAATAAAACTGAATAATTTTAAAATCCTTCGGTGCCTATAAGAGGGTGGGGATGGGAGACATAGCTCCCTTGAGAAAGAAGCTCATTTTGTTTCAAGTATAAAAGACCCACTTTCCAAGAACCAAATATGTTTCTTTAACTGAAAGTCACATGTGCTTTTCCTTCCTCTGAATGTGATTCCTGTCAGAGGTGAAAATTCCTGTGGTCCATCACAGATGAGCTGCAAGAGATTACATCATCTGTGTACGGCATGGCATGGTCTATGGTCTACTTTATTCATCTAATGAAGTAAGTCTTTGTCTTTGAAAGTCCATGTGAGATTATGTAGCTAGCCTTTAAGAAGCTAAACAGCTAAGGTGTCCTTTTGCTGCAGCAGATACACTTTGATTGTCTAGAATATTTTATGGTGTGGTAAGCTCAAATGGGAAAGGAACATATCAAGAAAATTTTGGAGTTTTCATATTGTTTTGTAGGTTTGTGGCCTACTCTATCAACTCAAGAGTAATGCAGACCAGGAATACACATGTTTTGTTTTTCATCTCCTGAACACAAAATCCAGGTCCCTTTCCCCAGGTAATACCCACCCCCCTCCAATGTTCATGTGCACACTTGTACATGTCCATTGAATTTGTTTTGCTGTACATTCAATACAGGTAAGTGATCTTTGTCACATTTCAGAAGGAAGTAATCTTGCAGATATTTTTGAGAAGGGACCTGCAACATTTGAAAGGCTGATGGTTATTTTAAGAACTGTGAGTAAGCAGATAGTTAAAAAGTTGGGGGATGTACCTCGGTGTTGTTTCCCAGCTCACTTTTCCCTTTTAGGCTCCATCAGTTCTGAAAATCTCATGTTGTACAGTATCAAACAACATAAATAAATAGTAAAAAAGAATTCCATCATAAATATAATTGGAGGTGAAGAGGTGGCTGCTGTAACTTATGATACAAAGCAACAACTCTGTAGCCCATTGCCAACTGAAAGGATTATTGTTTCCATTACTTGTCAGTTTTACATGTCTTTAATCACTAACTTGTCTGCAAATGTAAAGAAAACTGTGTGAAAATTCAGATATGAATTGAATTCATTTTCCCATAAAATATATACTTATATTTCTGTTTTCCCTAAAATATATGCTTTGTATGCATTTTAGAGTTAAGAACTGCATCACAAAATTGAAAGAACCATTCCTTCCGCAAGACAGCTACATACTGATCCACATATTAGTCAAGGATTTGCAAATTAGACAAGTTCGCTTAAAAATGCATATGAAACTAAATCCTCTAGCATCGCTTTCCTTTAGTCACCATTGAGGAACAAGTAAGAGAAAAGAAGCCTGAGCACAACTATACAGGTGAATCATTAACAGAGCAGTAGTTCAGAATTATAGTTCTTCCTGGTATTGGTAGCAAATAGTAGAAGTAAAAGTAATCAGTTTTCCTTCCAGCAACATATGAAGGTTTTTGATACTCTGTGATGCACAAAGCCCTTAGCTTGCTCTCATGCATATCTCCTTAGTGAATGCACTCCTCAGGAAACAGCTTCTGTTCAGCATAATTAGCAACTGGAGAGGAGCTAAAGCTTTCCTTGCCTCCACAAAAGTGGCTTGGGGAGATTTACATCTATAAAGCAGTTCCTTTGCCCTGTTGGCCTTTGCCTTGGTGGTCAGTGCATTCTATCTTCAGAAAATTTACAATCTGTAATAGTTTTTTGAATGAATTGGACTTCCAGAAAGCATGTATTTGTCAACAAGATGCTAATAAAACATGGAAAGATGGATGACATTCAATGAAGGTAATGAAAGCTGAGATCAAGGAGACATCTAGTGAAAGAAGATGATCCAGAATTTAGATGATGACATTTGAATGATCAGTAGCTTCTTTCACTGGGGACTAAGGGTACAGTTGTATGTATGTTTAGACAGAATACAGCTGCAAGGGTCTCAGTATTTCCTGACTAGTACTGCTGACTGGGGAAAGTCGGAAGTTGTAAGATTTAAGAATGCATAAGATTGCACTCCAAAGGTTTTATGATCAACCTTAGAATGTTCTTTTGATAAATGTGTGATAAAATGTCAAACAGCAAATTTTAGTGTTGGAATGAAGCCTGACTGCACAGAAGACTATAGCAGGCCTTGTGCTCAGTTTATACAGTCCTCCTTCAAGAAATTGTCTTAACACAGCGGCAAAGGAAAGACTATTGGGCCGAGAAACTATCTACATTTGAACCAGTTCATTATTACTTCAACTAATGAACTAACAGCTTGGGGCCAGGTTATTTAAAGAAGCACCTCTTCCCATATGTACTTACCCAGACCCCAAAATCCCCATCTGAGGTCCTTAACAGAGAGCCCCTTTGAAGGAATAAAGGTGGCTATGGGGAGAGGGACCTTCTTGGTAATAGCACCCCAAATCTGGAACCAGGTCCTCAAAGAGGTTCACCTGGTGGCTCTCTCTACTCCTTTTGGCACCAGGTGAAGACCTTTTTATTTCCCCAATATTTTAAAAAAGTAATTTCAATAGGTTTTTATTGTATTTAGTGCTATTGTACCTTTGGCTTATTAAACTGTGGATGTTGTGGGATTTTCCTGTGTTTTATTACTATTAATTTTATTGCAGTAGTATGTATGTTTAGTTTAATATTGTTTTCATTGTGGATGTCATGTTTTGTAAGCCACCCAGAGAGTCATCCTGGCTAATGGATGGGGTAGAAATTTAATAAATACATAAATGCACTTTTTTTTGCTCAGTAGGACTTCTGCATAAAAACATTTTATTGTCTTTGTGTAATAAGGCAATTCCTGCAGAGCTGTCACAAGGATGATGTTTTCCCTTAAATTTGTCAACATCCAACATCCCCTCTCCAATATTATATGTCTGGGTAAAGTGTTCGGCAATATCCTCATATATTTAGACTTGGATTAGGCATTTGATTATTTCTAAACCTGAATAAATGCGTTATACAATTAAAAAGGATGCAATCCAGGAAAATATTAACTAAGCCCTAAGTTAACTTGATTAACTGATGTTTTGAATTTTTCTCTCTGTGTTTCAATACTCCACCTCCACATATGGAAACACAAGGAGATTTTGCAAGAAAAATAAGTGGTGAACCTTTCCATAGACCTTTAAGAATGATCATATTTACTTTCAGTATTTTCTTGCAGCACAGCTGAGCATGGAGAGAAGATCTTCACCAAAAGAAGTAACCAAAACTGATTGTAGCCATATTAATTTACTAGAACAGATGGAAAGAGGGAGGGATGAAGGAATTTGCTGTGTGCACCAGTCTTCTCTTTAGTGGCTAAATTGTAGTGGAGAAATCATTCTCCATCCTATATGCTTTAAAATCATTGTCACAGCACAGAGGGTGATGTCACTGAAACCACCATCAGAAAGAAAAGCTTTCCTGATTAATATGTCCAGAAGGAAGTTCTTTTTTAAAGTTAAAATTTGGGGGAAATATATAATTTAGTGACCATCGTTTCTGTTTACCTGTGATCATGAACTAGAGCCATGTCCTGCATAGTTTTTTGAGAGTGATTATGCTTCACAAGTAGGGTATATTTAACTGAACTTTTTAATGGAGCATTTAGAAGAACTGTATGTCAATCCACTGCAATTTTTAAAGATGGTGCAGGCTTGACAATCCAATACACAGAAAGAAAGTTGAATAAGTTTTCAGAAGAGACAGAAGTGTGACTACTGAGTGCAACTTTGAAAATCCAACCTAATTACACATTCATTACATTGAAATTGTGATGTTTTAATGCCATTTACAGCAAGGTCAATTGTACCCTTTTAAGGAAGGCTTCATAACATGAACTGTTTTAGATGTCCTTGCTTCAAAGATAATCCCTTACTGAGGTTGCTGGAAAAACCTTTTTTTTCATGTCATAATGAACTGCTGAAAAGCACAGTGTAAAAGCATTCTGTCCATTGCTCTTTTACAAAGATAACACCATGTGATCCATTTATCTCCAGAGAAACTACTGAGCTGAGTGGACTAAGAAAGATGATTGCTATGCGTTAAAGACATATTTAATTAACATTTTCCACACTTAGCAACTCACTAGCAAAATACAATAAGTGCTTTTAAAGGAACAGGACAGTTTCTATCATTCCCATGATCACAAGTGCTTCCTCAACTTTCTTATTTTATTTATTTATCTGTTGTTAAAAGCTTTCATAGCCTTCACTGAAAGTTTCAGGACAGTAATACAGTCAAACAGTAAAAGCACAGCATCTAATATCAATTAGTAATAGTAAAACTCATGTTTAAAAAAACATCAAAACTTAAAATATTGGGAAAATAAAAAGGTTGAAGTCAAGATTTCCAAAGCAAAGGCAAACATGCATAGTTCCCACCAGCTGTCACTTCCTGTTTGTCAGGGCTTCTCTACACATAGGTTTTATTCTAGCACTCTCCATCTGTTGCTTCTCCATACCATCCATGGGGCTGTCTATAAATATTCTCCCACTGCTCCTGCATTACAATCTTTCACATGTGGTGAAGCTTCCCAAATGCATTGCCATGGAAACTTTGCACTGTCAGAAAAATCAGAGTTCATGGCTATAATGCCCTGGTGCCCCTCTCTCTTGCTATCATTCCTCCTGATGAGCTTAGAAGTCACAAATAAGTGCTGGATGGTTGCTGTTGTGCTGTTGTGTGATTTCAGGAATTCATCCAAGGAGTCCTTTATCTCATTATACAAGTGTGCTGTACATGTATAAAGAATCTTGGATAGGTGCTCCTCATTCCTTCATGGAGGAAAGCAACCCACCAGATATCCTGGGAAAGCTAAACACCTTCTCTCACCATTTCCCTTGTTCTTTCCTTTGTGTGTTGGGCTGCATGGTTGTGGTGATATTTCAGTATTGTGAAATACCATTTCACCTGTGAGTTGCTATCTAGGTACACCTTTATTGGTGTGTGTGTGTGTGGGGAGGGAATATTTGGACTGCATCATTTTCTACTGTTAACATTCCCCTGTTCCAAAAGCAAGCAAATAAAGCCCTCTCTCCTGCAGACCTCCACCACCCCAGGGATTGCCCCCAATCTAGTAAATATGATTTACTTGAAGATAATCTTATTTTCTTCAGAATAGACATGCAGTTCAAGAGGAGAAAGGAGGCAATTAGGAAGCTTGAATGATACCACAAAGTTTATTTTTTTCAGAGTGGAGAGGAGGTGCCATTTGCAAGTTAGAATGAGAGGTGGGGTTGGTACAGTTTTTAATTTATTTTCAAGGTCATCCTCAAGGGAAGTCTACAATAGTTACATCAGACTGTAACTAAGACATGCATAATTGAGGCCAGGTCTACTGCCCAAAATAGGACTTCAGCTGATGTACAAACCAAAGCTGGTAAAAGGCATTGGCCACCACATACAATTCTGCAGTCAACAACAGTTCAGAAGACCATGTCACCCAGAGGTTACAGGGAGAAATTATCTTAAAGTCCAACTTGAGCTAGTAATAGTGAGTCCATAAGTGTACCATTTCCAAAGCTCACAGGCTTGAAACTCTTGTGTAATTTAGTGTTCTGGCATTGGCATCTGTAGAGCATCTCTGCAGTTATTCTCATGGTAACCCTTGCCATCTGGGCTTGACAAAATGTTTAGCACATGGAGCAGAATACCAGACATGCCAGATAAATAATCACTGCCTTGAAGGGGGAGGGGATGATGAAGGTGCCTCTAAGTGCAACAGAGCTTGAATAAATCCTCATTTTCTGGGATGATAACAAATCTGACAAGCCTGTGGAAGATTGAGAACTCATGTGATTGATGAAGTCTTTTGTCCATAAGCAGGCTGATCTCAATTGCAAAGTTAGGCAGAAGGGCTCTTCACTCAGTTCATCTGTTTTTTGACTGTCTCTTCACTGGGTCAATTACTGAAATATTCGTTTACAGACTGAGAGCTTAATTTGAAACTGGGTTCTTCCCTGGGACTGGGAACTGGTGGGCTCCAGTGGCTGCTGCAGGGTCTGTGCTGAATGCACTTCCTTCTCTACCCTTTTTTACCCTGCTCTCATTCTCCCTCTCATGGAAAGAGAACCACCTTAGCTAACCATCTATGACCTAGAAGTGAGCCATTGGAGTGAACCTTCCCTCCCAAGGGAGCTCTTTTCCATTCTTAGTACCACTATAAAAACAACATGCAGAAAACATCTTCTGTTGGTTTACCATTTACAGTATTTCAGATAAACTCAGAGAAAGACCTTAAAATATGAATGCATTCATAAGGGAGAAGGAACTCATCAGATATAGCATAATGTGGGTAAATGACTTAATAACCCTAACCCTGGTCTATTAATTCAAAATATTCTGAATATTTGGGAAAGACTGGACTTACTATTGCTATTGAGCACCATTTCCTTCATGGAAAAGGGTATCTCCAAGCATTCAAATTAAGGTTCAAAGGGCACAAATGCTAGCTTTCCTCCAGCTGCTATCCCTTCTGCCTTTCCTAGCACACACATGAAGTTTACCTTGAAGAAAGAGTCTAGGCAGCAGATGGTGGAGGGATCTGAAAGTCTTGAGGGACCAGGTAGGCCATCCATCTGGCAGCGACTGATGTACAGAGTATTATTTCTTACTGGGCAAACAGATGTTCCTATAGTAGTACATGATTCTTGAATGGGATGGAATGTTATTCACATCATTTGCTGCTGGACAGGTGTCTGGATGCTCCAGTTTTTACCAGAACAGTCTGCTGCTCCCATTGTTAAAATTAAAATTTTACCCCACAGTGTATTCCAGGAAGACACTGTTTAGATATGTCCTTTGATCTTGTTTCCAATAGCTCATTTAACAGTGTTTGAGAGTTACCTGTCCTTAGGCAATGGTAACATTAAATCAGAAAGTATGTGCCTAGTGCACAAGAACTTCTGCATACACCAGCAGCAATTGATGGCATTAGTGCTGATAGTATAGAGAAACCTTTGCTTATATCAGTACATATTCAAAATTGTCTCTAGAATGAAATATGCTTCAAAAATATTCAGATTATTATCTTGGACAGTACTCTGAATTATCACTACAGGATTTCTCAGATCATTATAATAAACCTTTAAAATTCTTATTACATATCAGGTATTTCCCATTTCACAGAAGTGATGTTGGGTATTAGAGGAAAATACCCATTCCAGGTATGGTAGCTGATAAGTGGCAACTGCAGGTCTTGGATACATATCCAAAAAATATTTTTAGAATATTGTTTGTTACAAAAATTGCTTTCAGCTATACTCTTTGTAAGCTGCATTGTGTGCATGTGTGGCAGTGTAATTAGTTGAGATGACATTGATTTACTCATTGATTTATTCCCGATGGATCATGTAGGTGAAGTTCTCCTATGTACTGATATTCTTCAAATGGTACATTCAGTTTCCCTTCCTTTCTGCAGAATGAAAATAATCAACTGATAAGAAGTGCTTAAAGACAGTCCTATGTTCACATGACATTGGTTAAGCAGAAGGGTTGTTACTTGGACTCTGAAGATGGAACATGTGCCCTGCCCACCGCAAGGCTCATCTAAAAGGAACTCTGCCAGCTTCCTCTTTAAGGTTGGAAATTTGTCATAGTGAGGAGAAAAGGAGTATGTCAAGGGGGGGGAGGGGCTGGGGTTGGTGGCTCATGCCATATTCAAATGGTGCCCCAGTCTTCCTGCTCTCTTCTCTGCGGCACTTCATCTAGATGTCTGCAAATTGCTGCTAAAAATCAGTGCTGCACCTCACATCATGCATTGGATGCATGTCAGCCTTTGAGTTCAGATTCATGTATGCATTGAGCATGGAGGTTATAGGATTGTGCCCTAAACAACTGAAAAGTTACCGCTCTTCATCATTTAGTTTCTAACCCAATATCCATCAAAGAAAGTCCTACCTGGGCTCATATATTCCCTATATTAAGCAAAGTGGTTTCATCTGTCTTGATCATGAGCATAGCTATTAGAAAAGACTGGGACCAGCAACATGGCCCCGCTACTCATTGATTTCATGAACACCCCTTCATATGAGTAATACATGAAGGGAACTCATAACTTTGCTGAATCCTTTTGTTAAACTGTCTAGGAGAGTAGACATATGGACTGTGCACTTGCTTCTCAGCAGGTCCTATTCTTTGCCTCCAAATCCTTCAATCTCATTTAATTTTGTTAGAGTTGCATATTTATATAACTTTTTTGTGATGAGACAACCAGAACTGTACTTAATACAGATGAGTGTGATGCTTATGTATTGTGAAGAAATGATTGGTTATTTAAAACTGAGCTAAATGTTTTTTTGCTTAGGATTTTTGCATTGAAATAAATACAGAGAACCCAAAGTTTTGTACTGCAGAATGAAAATAAGTACTGTAAGGGAAATCCTTTGGCTTAGATATATTCCAAGTGTCAAGGAGGACAAGTACAGAGGGTCAATAGTAAACTTAAGACTTGATGTACTCTGAATGCCTGTAGCCACCTTTCCCCAGGGAGCAGGGACAAGCATAGTCCAGTGAAATTTATGTTGCCATAATGATTGAAAGTGAGATAGGTATGGAAGCCAAAGTTTTATCCATATCTGTCCGTAGGCACATAGATGGCACAAGAAGAGGACAAAAATTAGCTAATCATGTATTTGTTGGCTGTAGAAGATTTTTTAAAGGATTTTTGAAAGAATTTTTAATCTTTAAATAAGCTTTAAATAAGTGTGGAAAGCTGTCACTAGGTAAGCTGTGTGACAGACTTGTACTTAGTCTGTTTGCTGTTTATGGGTCAATTAGTTATTATACGCTGTCAGGTCATTACCTATGAATGAGTGCCCTCCAAAATGTCTTGCCCTTTAGAGCCCTGCTTGGCTGTTATAAAATCAAGGCTATGGCTACCTCTGTGAAATCATGCCATCTCTTCTCTTCCCTCTGCTTTCAACTCTACCTGGCATTATTGTCTTCTCCAGTGAGTCTTGCCTTCTCATGGAGTATGTCAGCCTCAGTTTTGTTGTTTTCGCAAAGAGAGAAAGTTCTGACATGAATGATTTAGAACCTACTTGTTCACCTTTCTGTTGGTCCAGATTATTTCCAAAGCTCTCTCCAACACCATGTTTGAAGGCATCAATTTTCTTCCTGTTGACTTTCTTCACTGCCCAGCTTTCATGCCAATACATAATGATCAAGAACACAATCATGCAGACAATCTTGACTTTTGTTTTCAGTGAAACATCCTTACACTTGATGATCTTTTTAGTTCCTTCATTGCACCCAAGAAATTAGAATGAGTGTTGGAAGGGGAACAATGTTCAGCTGCCATCTAATTTCTTCTTTAACTTTCACTGAGAATCATTTCAATTAATTAAATTTTGTACTGCTTTCTGACAGCAATTAGGTATCATCTGCATATCTTGTTTATGTACCTTCCACTAATTTTCACTTCTTCCTACTATCCTACTTCTTCCTACTATCCTATTCCAGCACCATGAATGATATTTTCTGTGCACAGATTTAGAGACAAAATGCACCCTTGTCCAGTACCTTTATCTAGCATTCTGTTTCTCTGTATATTGTCCTAACAATAGATCCTTGTCCGTAATACAGGTTACATAACAGGACAATTAAGTGGTTTGGCACTTCCATTTCTTTCAGGACCATCCATATCATTTCATGACTTGTTCAATCAAATGCACCCTAACCTTCACCCTAACCTTATTCTAAACATGGGTCACTCAACACCCTTCCAACAGAGGACTGCAGTCTCGAAAGCTATATTTTTAAAGGTGAGGAGAAGCTTCATACCTATTTGTTAATAATGTAGTGACTACTTTATAGTCCCAAATCTTCTCATGTTTCTGTCCTGTCAGTGTGTCTCCCTAGCGCAGACTGGCTTCAATTGTGCTGCATTCAACTCTGAGTCAACAGACAATTGGGACTGAAATCCAGGTTATTCTTCTGTGCTTTTATTTTTGCTTCTTTCTGTCAATCTTTCATTTATTAAGCAGATAATGCTTGCCCGAGAATGCAATTTCTGGGCACACATATTGGGAATTGGCATATTAAGGCTGTGCCTTGCATTGTGTAATCCCCTGGCTAGTCTCTGGCTAGTAAAGGGATTCTCTGTTGCCACACAATGGCAGCCTTTTGTCATTAAAATGATTCCCTTGCCTTCAGCTCTCTTGTTCAGCTGCTGAATATTGAACTATTAATAAGCCCATGCTCAAGCACTTATGGAAGAGCTTTTTTCATTGAATTCTGTTTTAGCAAATGGAGTTTGTGCTAATGGGGCCTTTCATGGCTGGGCCAAGTATTTAAGGGTCCTGGTGATTAGCATCATAGCTACGTTGCTCCAGGAAGGGAGCTGTACAG
Organism: Varanus komodoensis; assembly: GCF_004798865.1. Taxonomy (NCBI): domain Eukaryota; kingdom Metazoa; phylum Chordata; class Lepidosauria; order Squamata; family Varanidae; genus Varanus; species Varanus komodoensis. The sequence goes on from NW_025335268.1 coordinate 134,712,193, forward strand.
TAGAGAAATCTTATATTTTATGCAAAAGGCAGTATAATACTTCTTGCAAGTAGCTAACAGTTTGATAGGAAACACAATGAGTGGTAGAAGATCAGTGCACAATTTACACAATTAAAAAGGAGCTGGACTGAACTATAGACATGTTGCACGATCATATTAGCTCAGAACACCAGGATATTTTTCTACCACAGCGTGCAACATCTGTAGAGTGTGCACTGTCTAGGTGCAAAGCATCTTTTCGTTACAGTTTTTAATTTTATCACTTTGCATGGACTCTCAAAGGGAAAGGTCTAGTTTTTGAAAAACTCAAATTACAAGTTAATGGGGACATCCCAGACTAGCTTATCTCCTAGGTTCATAAGTTTTTTTTGTACATGATCATTTTAAACTGACTTTTTTCACTGATGATTTACTATATGTTTGCTTCACACAAAATATTTTTGCTGAATATGAGTACAAATATTATATTTCAGGCTAATTTAAATACAGGGAGTATGATTGAAAACAGGAAAAGGTTTTTTTATTATTTTTAGGATTTATGAATGATCCATCCAGATTTTTGCATCCTGCTGATTGCAGTAGGAAAGCTTAGGACATGCTTCTGTTGGAAGTACTTTGCACTGGCTGTACTAAATTCAATCTGGTGGTGCCCTGCAGCTGTGTTAGATTTCAATAGGTTGTGCTGCCTGCAGATGATGAGAGTTGTCTTACAAATCTGGATATGACCAGCTTGGGGAAGGCTGCTCATGGACTGCAAAGCATAAGTACATTACTCAGGCTGTTCCACTGGAAGTCACAGCATTCTGTTCTTTCTTTTGATAACATAAGGATGTCACTAAACATCACATGCTCAAAGAAACTACTACTAAAACTGGAGAAATAACCTCTATATTCAGTGCGATTCTTGAGAATTTGCTTGTTTAGTTTCTGTTTCTTTAGGTCCTGTTCAAACATCATGTAGCTCAGCAATCTGGAATTATCCTGCTGCCACACAGGAAAGCAATTGCTGTGAAGCAACACACTTGTTGCTCTGCCTATTTCATATGCAGCAGCTCCAGGTGTGGGGTATGTCTGTTGTTTTGTCACAAGGACTCCAAAGAAGACAGCTGAAATTATCTGAAGGCACTGGAAATAGTGCACCCCAAAATAGATCTTTCCCGTGAATAGGTCTGATCAAAGTGGCAAGGTCTGGAAAGATGCCCAGCCCAGTAGAAAGAAATCATACACAGAAAAATGGGGCAATTAAAGGAAGGAAGGCCAGAGGGACACCAATCGACTCACTGTGCATAGTGCAATGAAACCAGGAACCAACTCAAAAGAAGAAAGTTAAATTCAAACAGAGGAAGGATACAGTTGGCATTGACTGCCAGTGACAATATCTGGCACAAAGAAAAGCTGTCTCACAGGAGTAGGGACAGTGTCTGTTCTTTCAGTTCACCTGCCACGAACTGCTTATTGATGTCTGCAAGGCACTTGGTAAAAAGCCCAATTAGGCAACAATTTATGGGCCTTGGGATGGACACTTTCTGGCTAATATGCTAACATTAAAAGACATCCCTGGCATTGCTCAATGGAGAGAGACAGGTGGCAATCACTTGTGTTGTGATCTAGACACAAAAGCAGAGCCATGACTGAAGCTTTGGGGAAATGATGTGGGAACTGTTACCACATTTGCTGTGCACAGCCTGCTCATTAATATATTCACTTTTGTTACCACCTGCAGGCCAGAGTTTAACCATGTGATTCTATGCATGTCTTCTCTGAAGCTAGTAACTCTGATTGAGTCCATTGGGACTCACTGCCCCATAGATGAACACAGGATAACAATCTAACCCTATTGGCATAAGAGAAGCTAAACCTGTATGACTAGTTAACAGACATGAGGGTGCAAGCAAAGGCGTGTGCTCACACGTAAGTATTCACCATTATGCTCCAATGTTAACTACAGAATAATTATCTGGCTTTGCAAGTACTTGCATACATAAATGTGAAGCATTTATGTATCTGTGGTAACTAAAGCCTGGGGAAAATTTTGGAAGTAGGGGAGTTTAGAAATGTATTCCCTTAGTTCAGAAATCCATGGCATACTGTGAACTGAGTGATAGACTCTCCATTACTAAACAGCCCTTCCCACTGCTTTTCTGTCCTTCACAAGCTATGAGGAAGGCTGACTGGAAACAGGAATTACCCTGCATGCTTTATCCTTGAGGTATGAATGCTGCTGAGTCCTTCCTGTGGGTCTCAATCAGCTTCAAAACATAAGGAACAGGTGACTGTGATTGGAGCAGGGCTGATGGAAGCGGATGGAGAACTTGGCAAGGTGTGGCAGGACCAGACACAAAGGTGAAGTTCAGGATAAGCAGGAGTCAGGGAACTGATGAAGATTTTGCAGACTTGGAGGCAGGATCAGGACCATGAAGCAGCCGCTACACAACCATGGGTTTGAAAGGCAGCATACAAATGTTTAAATAAAGAAAGCAGATAGTCCTTCTCTGTCTCTAGCCTACCCTCCAGCTGCATTTCTTCTCTCACACTCCTTTGCACAGACAAGTATCTGGATGTGGCAGGGCATGGGATGGCATTATCAGGAGAGGTGCTTGTCAAGGCCAGCATCCCAGCAGAGGCCCCCTGATAAGAGCTCCTGTTGCATGTTCCTTCTCTTTTCCATTGCAACCTGCTTGTTCTCCTGTCCTTCACTCTGGTGGTGGTGAAAAGGAGGAGCAGAAGATGCCATGGCCTACTTGTTCAGTTGGTTTCTTCTTGTCAAGCAAGCTATAACAATGATGAAAGAAAGGATGGGAGGTTTAGCAGCTGCTGACAGTGGTGGTGAGAAGGTAGGCTTAGTATGGAAGGGTGGCCATTCAAAGTGTCTTAGCCAAGGACCCTCAGAAACCTTGATCTGGCACAAGATGGTGGGGTGAAGCAGCAGGAGGGAAAACTACTTAGGAATGAGTTCTGAGGTCTTGCTTCGGAAGACCCTAAACATTTTTAAAGAATTCTTCAAGAAAGTTCAGAAAAAATGAACTCATTACAAGGTGAGCTGGGGGCAAAGCTTCACTTTAATGTCACTAGTTAATGATTTAGGTTTTTCTGGTCTCTTTAATTGGCTATATGAAATATAAGTCATTACAGAACCCCAGCTTGGTCTTGCCATTTCTCCTGTTCTGAAATGTTACAGTGCTTTGTCAGATTGTCATGTAACAAGAGATCTTTTCTGATTATCTCCCCAGTTCATTTATTGATCTAACACAAAATGCAAGCTCCTGTTCCAGTGGAAAGAGTCTCAAAGCTCAATGGTAAAGCACACTCATCATTTGTGCATTGTACAAAGTTGGGGTGCTCTCAGTTAAAGAACCTCAGTCAGTAGGTCTAAAATAAACCCTGATGAGTTAATCCTAGAATGGATCATTGATGTAAGGGCATTTCTTATATCCTCATATCGGTCATGAACATTTGACATTGTAAGTCTTTATTTATAACCTTTTTAAAAAGAAACTCCTCGAGATGGAAGGAGAAAAGGTGGAACATTATCATCTACAAAGAAACAATCTAATTAATTGTAATCAATGCAGATCAGAAATTTGAAATCCCATATACCTAGATATATAAATCTTCTTTTATATTGATGCCAAACTAAATTTATTCTTTACAATACAATTTCATAAGATATAAAAAGCATAAATGCCTTTTTCCTCTTGAGCTCAAGTTTAGAATCATACAGCTTGACCCCTAATATTGCCAAATGTCTTTACTCATTTCAAAATGAATGTACAGATATAGGGAAGATTCCAGTACAACAATCAGTAATGCAAATTATGTTATGCTAGCATAAAGGCAGTTTAGCACAAATGCCAATATCATTAGCTGTCTTGACAGGATTCCCTGAAAAAATCTTCACACAACCTTATTCTGATAGCATCGTGCAAGATCTCCCTTACCTAGCTCAATGCAATGTTGCATGGGATGCTGCGATTTATGGTCTGGCCTGTAAGCAAAACAAGTAGCTCAGTAGAAGATTCTACTGATAAATGTTTTTGTTCTGTAATAAAACTAGGATACATCACTGAACTCAGCAGGTGAAATATTCCAGAACATGTGAATCTTAATATAAAATGTAGGCTTGAGCTAATATCTTAAATCCACTCTCATACAGTTTGATTAAAATTTCTGTGGGTCTTTTATCTTTGCTTACATATCTTGATTGCAATCTAAAAGCAATCCCAATCTTTGCTTGTTATTTTCTCCTGCCAAATCTAATAATGAACTCATCTGTTTCAAAAAAAAAAAAAAAAAAAAGAGGGGGGAAAGATAGCAGCCTAGAAATTTTACTTTAAGAGATTAAACTAAAAATTCAGGTGAGGAATTCTGCCTTCAATGTATAGCAGAGCAACAGTTTCTTGCTATTGTTGTTATAAAGCTCAGATGACATTTGATATTTTAAAGTTGATGAGATCGTTCAGCTTGTTAATCTCACAATCATTAGGTAGGGTCATGGGCAAGAATTTCACAAGATCCAAAGCAAATGATCTCTCTTAAGACACCTTTTAAGATGATAATTGCTTCAGAATTAAGCACAAAATGTTTCATTTATATAGTAATTTAGAAAAGGCATATGAAGAAATGAAAACAGAAGAGGTGATGTGGTCCTAAGACACTTTCCTAAGAGTAGGATGTATTGAATACCATTTGACTAAATTTTCGAGTAGATATGCGTAGGATTGTCCTGTAAATATGAACCCTTGCAGACAATTGAACCAAATAAGAGCCAACCAAGGTTTCAGAAGGTATGGAAAAGACATGACATTTGGCAACATCTGTGTGTTCCCTAGAAGATTATTCTGAAGGCAGAATGATCCAGACAGGAAGGCCCTTACATGGTAGCCCCTGCTTAGGGAAAGATACAGATTTTGTTAAATCCATTTGGTCTATGTCTTGTAGGTATCTTTTGCTTAACTCTCTGCTCATTGATGAAAGTAGATTTTTATCTATTTCTCTAAGTTGAGTTTGAATTGGAAATTGCACGCTTGAACAAATGGATATTTCCAGAGCTGTGCAAATGCATAGGTTCATCCTTAACTATGAAGATCTGCTAGGGACTATTAGGTGTGGTTGTATAAATCAAATATATAAATAAGTAATGCACATTTTCAGTCACTTGCTTTTTATCTCTTGTATTTTTCTTTCATTTCGGTCCAGTTAAATGTGTATCCAATTCCAGAAAATGCAAACAAAACAAAAACAACCCATACGTCCACAGAATTCATGTGACTTGTAAAAAGCTCCTCACTGTCAAAGCCACAGGTTGAGTTCACAGAAATCAGAACTCATTTGAGGAGTCCTCCAACCTCCTTTCAACTGCTCAAACTAAAGCAGTGGCAGATGAGGAAGTACCACAGAATATTACTTTAACATGCAGGTTGGAGAAGACATTCCAGGTCCCAAACTTTTTAAAGGTAAGCTGCTTCAGTCTAAGAATAGACAAATCTGTCTATTCAAGTGTGACTTTGTTCAGTTTCTCATTTTTCTCTGTTAAGTTTAATCAGTTTTTGTACCTGTGTACACATTTCTCAAAATATACAGTACTTTGTATGCAGTTTTCCAAATATCCACATTTTTGCAAGCAACTTTGTATTCATGGACTGCACAACATCCTGAAAAGGTGAATCTGTGGCTGCATTCTGCCTTGTGGAAATTCCAATTTTGGTAAACTTGCATGAAAATGAAACTGAACACTTTTCTCACCCACTGATACCTTGAACTGAACTTGAAATTGACCAGCAATCAGTGCAGCTGTTTTAAAATCACTAGGATATTGCCATTGGCCAGGTACTGTTAGAAGCCCAGCATCTCTAGTTTGGATGAACTGCAACTTATGAGCTGACTTCAAAGACTATCTCCGAAAAGCTTTGCAGTAGTATAATCAGGAAGTGCCCGGAGCGTGGATAATAGAAAGGCATTAGGAAAAAGACTCATGTAGGGCTGCTCATCTTCCTGCTCTAGGGAGCATTCATCCTCTTTGATGCATCAGATGATTCCACTTTTTCAGACCAATTATACAGGCCATACAGATGACTGTTTTATCACACATTTAGCTGCATGTTGGCATATTCTAGGTGGCAAAACATCTTTTCCTGCTTAAGTAGGATGATACAATCAAGGTTCTTTAGAAGGAGGGCAGTTTACATGTGGATTCATACAAAATCAAATCCAGATATGGTCATATTTTATTCTGCATGACATTGTCCAAAGGATAGTCTCTTGTTGACTATTAATCTGGTATCCTCACATGAGCCACATCAAAACCACATGTAGACAGAAAAGCTGCTAATTTCTCAGTAAGCAGCCTCCATCATAAAACGGATATCCCATTGCACTGGGAAAGCAAAGCATTATTTCTAAAAAGGGCAAGTGGGTTTCATCAACAATTAAGCATCCATAATAAATTCTTCCACAGTCTTCCCGTTTTTAGACACCTACCACTCAGACATTTGAAGTTCAGATGACCCAGTGAATTCAAAGTGTCCTCCTGTCTTGCCCATTGACTCAGTCTTATCTCAGATTATGTTGTCCTACCTATGTGAGATTATATAACAATACGTAAAACCTCAGAGAGCTTCGATTTCATAGGATGTTTATTGGACATGATGAAGTGCACAGTAAATTCAGATTTAACAGCTCATCAGCTTTTGGCAGATGATGCTGATAGGGTTTCATTAACACATCTTTAAGAGGGATGCAGAACCTCTTTCAGCCTAAGGACCTGATTCCATTTCATATATGTTTTCAGGGGCCACATCCCAGTGGTTGTTAGGAACAAAAGCAAATGGGCTAGGACTAAAATCCAAAAAACAAAACAAAAAAACCCAAAAAAACCCCATTTTTTTCAGCTTAAAGTTCTTAGTGCCAGTAACTAAGCCTCAGGAGGCAGTTCAACCTTTCAGAATATAGAAAAAAATCTACAGCGCATAAGGAATATGGTTTGGCCTGATGAATATGCACAGCCATTCATTGTTTTGGGTTTTTTTCCCCTCTTCCCTTCTGGAAGTCAGGGTGGGACTCCTCCTCTGGTCTCTTTTTATGGGCCTTGGAGCCAGGCAGTCTGGTATCAGTACTTCGGGACTTAAGTGTCCTCTCCTGTAGACATCTCCTGTAGATATCCACCAAGAATGATGTGGAAACTTCAGGTTCAGAAGTGTATTCCTTGGAGATTAAGGTCTAGGGGTTCAGTAGGTAAGCTCACTCCCACATTAACCATGGCCAAGGCCCTTTACAAGGAAAGTGATGTAACCACCTCAGAAATTCTGCAGGGTTGGTTTAGGTTCCCAGGAAGGCAAGATAGAGATTCCAGGTCTAAGTTGCCCCAGCTTTAATGTGTGCAGGCAACATAGAACCAATACCAGATATATTTTTGGTTCATAGAATTATTAATAGAATTATTATAGGGCTAGGGTTTATTGACTCATAGAATATTAGAATTATAATAGAGTTGTTTTAACACTGTTTTTATTATTTTTTACTGCTGCTATGCCAACTATCAGTTTGATTATGGCTGCTGTGGGTTGTTGATCTTGTTGTATTGGTTTTGTTTCTTGTTTTCTTTAAATATGATTATTTTATTGGCTGTTTATATGCCTTTTAAATTTGTAAACTGCCCAGATTTCTTGTGGGTGGTGTATAAGAACAATTGATGATGAGGAGGAGGAGGAGGGGGAATAGAATAGAATAGAATAGAATAGAAATGTCAGCATCAGAACATTTAGTTTCTAGGCTCTTGCCCTGGTAGAAAATACACCTGAGCTGAGGTATTGGGAGTGTGTTTGAATTGGTTTTTCCATTACAAATCAAATGTGTAATCAAATTCAAGTGGTGCAGGGATGGACAAATGAGTCTGTTTCAGGTCAGCATCAGTTTTGCATGTATTTATTTCTAGGTCTGTGTTAGGGCTCCTGCTGCTTTCCTCAGGGAACAGCAGTTCTGCTGATTGCAATGCGGTGCATTCCTATGGCCATTCAGAAGGCACGACATGGTGAGAGTGGAGCTCAGAATGCCATACATTTACATTTGGTTCGGAGTGCTACACATTTCATAAATCTCAACTGGATTTTGAAATATCAAAGCACACTGCCATTTTTCTTTCCTTGAGCAAGATGTTGCATTACTTTGGGTCTATTATTTCCCCTTCTGCTCACACATTATTGCCATTAGTGATATAAACGAGAGGTACACAGAGAGAAGACCCCCAGGACAGTAATTACCAAAACTGGATTTTGCAATGGAAGTGGCAGCATTACCCTGGTGTAATTTGATCATAAAATAAATTACATTGCCCATAAACCTGTTTGATGCCAGTGTTTCCCTACTGATGGTTTCCACATATTCAAAGCCAAAAAGACCATAGGGAAATAACCTGGTTCCAGCCAGCTGCAACTGCAATAGTTTGAAAACTCAGAAAATAGTTACAACAATGTGAGCAGATGAATATTCATACCAAGGATCAGTTAACCTAATGACAGGGTGCCAAGTTCCCCTCTGCCAGCCAGGTCTGTATAAAGCTAGGTAGGAAAAAAAGATCATATTCCATTTCAAACTCACTTGGAGGATTTATTTCAACCAACCTCACTAGTGCCAATTTATGGCTGATATTTTGCCAGTTCACATCCAGGGCTGGAATAAATTTCCAGAATTTAAATGTCAAAGTCTGTTAAAATACTGATTTGAATTAGTTAACTGAAATCCAAAGAAATGGACCATTTGTAAAACTGAAACTCTATATTTTCATTTTGTACATTTATTGCAGTGATGGGGGTAGGGGTTAAAAGTGAGATGTAGAACAATGGTCTACATTAAAAAGAGGCACCAAACTTCAATGAATTTTAAAGCAATGTTCAGACATTCTTTTATTCACACCAGAGGATCAAAATCTCATGTCCTGGGGCAAAAGTTATCCTGCTTGGTGCCATACCTAGGATACATCTAATGAGCTTCCTCATGTGAAGCTTTGTATGATGGAGATCTCTATAGATGTCCTAATAGAGATGGGTAGGCGATGGGGGCAGAGACTGCCCTTGTAATGCCTCTCTCCGGCAAGGGGAAGGGATAAGTAAGATGCATCCAATTTGCATTTCAAGGCAACCGTAATTTTGCATTTTCAAACCGATATGCCAACTGAAACTGAGTCATCCTTCAAATTCTCAGGTCTGACTTTTACAATGGAAATTTCCACAGAGGTAGTGAGTAAAAGCAGTCATAAAAGCCAACCCTTTTATGTGCCAGCATTGCAGTGCCGCAAAGGCTGTTGGGATCCAAAGTATATGTGTGGGAGTGAAAAATAGGCTATTCATGCAAAGCCTGTTGTAATTTCTTCATTGTTTTGCAACAATTCTGCAATTACATCCCGTTGTTTAAACAATTCATAGTTTACAACACCCAAAAGGCCATTGGTTCTCATGTGGGTTGTTCATAGTTAACAACTCATGTGACAACCCCCAATTAACAAACTGTGGTTAATTAAACCATAGTTTGTTGTCATGTGTGAATCTGGTCTGTGTCTGGGTTTGCATGCTTATGGAAGAAAAATAAAATGCTGCAGCTTTTTCCACCCTGCACATATTGGCACTCCATTTCCAATTTCTGTTGGGACCTGGTTTCTCTCTTTCAAACAGCAGACAGTTCTTTGGGAAAAAAAGTCTTTTATTTCTAATGTGCACCAGCAAGCTATAGCCATCAAAAAAAGAGTTTCTGAGCATGCACAGGTGCTTTGTTGTACCCAAATTAGAAATAATTTCCAAGAACCCTCCTTTTGAATAACCTGGAACCCCACTCTTTTCCCAGTTGTGCAAATCTGGTTAAAGACCTTGCATGTAATTAAAACCCATGATTTGGTCAACACAGCAAAGCATGCCTGCCAAAGGTGATTCTGGCAATTCAGTACCTGATGATGAACACACACAAACGCTGATGGTTTGTCTTCTGCCTCTGACTATGTGAACCTGCCCTACAGCTCCACATTTTTAACCTTGCTGAAAACATAAGAGCCCTTTTCAGACTTCTGTTGTATTTAATAACTGTGGAAGGAAGAGGCTGGCATCACAAGCAGTGTCAGACTCTGTCTCCTGCTTACACGTGTTTGTTGGAATCTCTCTAAGGAGTGCCCACATTGACATATACCGTCTCATTCTGTTAACCCCCACTCACATACACAATCTTTGTATCCTGTATTCCATCAGTTTGTGGGTTGTATCACTGGTATTTGCCATTAATATATCTGATTTCATAGTTTGTACTTTATGAATTTTAGGTGTCATAGCACTGTTTGCTATTACTATTCTTAACTCTAATATTAACTCTAATACTGGAAGGATTAGAAATGTAATACAAATAACAACAAGAGCTCTGAGTAGTTCATACTGTAAATGATGACCATTCCATGGACCAGAACCAGATGCATTCCCTTTGTATCTTATGATGATGGAAGATGGATACACAAATCCCCTAAGTACATAAGAGTCCTGCTGGATAAGCTCAAAGGTCTGTGTAGCATCCCACCTCTCACTGGGGCCAACAGGATGCCTTTGGGAAGCCCACAAGCAAAGCATTAGGAAAATAGATCTCACTAGATGTTGTTTCCCCAACAGTGGCATAATTAATTGCCACTGTTATTTTTTTCTTGATGGAATTTGTCTACCCCCTCCTTTTCAAACCATTTAAGCCAGTGGCCCTCAGCTCATCCTGTGGCAACCAATTCCATCAGTTAACTGTCTACTGTTGAGATAAGACTCCAGAATGTGAAGGAATTATTCACGACAGTTTGCAGGCTCATACTAGAAGGTGATGTTGGAAGAAGGTGATTCTAGGATGTTGCATGCCTCCCTTCCTCCAGAACCTTCTATGAACCCAAAGTATGTACCTTTGTCTCCAAATACTTCATGGTTCTGAATGTTTCATTCGTTAGAATGTATTCAAGTTTTAGGTTCTTTTATTTCTCTTGAGGTCATTTGCAAGATCTCAATTTTTATTGTAATTCTATAACATGCTGTGGTTATTAGAAGATATCTGGTATGCTCAGATTGTATTTCTCGACTGCTACTAACACTGCAGAATTGCCACCTTAATCCATGCAAACCATAACTGGTCCTTAAGAGCAAGCAAGCAAGCAAGCAAGCAACCCTTCTGACCATCACAGACTTAAAAATACCAGGTGAAGGATTCAAATTTTTTAAATTTGCATATGCAGTTCTTTACCAATACTGGAGCCAGTCTTGAGTCTTTTTCCATCATGAATACTTTGTTCACACTAAAAATGTTTCTTGCATATTAGCTAGAAATCTGAACTATGGATATCTTTCTCTTATGGAAGAAAAGTAAGTTTGACATTTAAATCTTATTTGTTTGTGTGGGCTTTTAATTATTTTAATCATAGTAGGCCTTTGTAAGATGGGAGATGCAGTAGACTGAGAAGTTACTGAAAAAGACATTCCAAAACTATGTACAGTTGAAGTGTCATAATATTGTGGTTTCCAAGTACTAGAAACTGCCAACATGTTTCTATTGCAAAGAAAGACCACTTCCCTATGCAGTTTTATTTCTGCTTTCCCATTTTCTGGGAAACCCTATAAAAATCTGTACTCTATGCTTGTGGGGTAGACAACATTGTAAGGCTACACCTGTGACTGTAAGCTGGGATTTTCTCTGTACTGTGTGGTGGTTGAGCTCAATAAAGGACTGATGGATTGTCTTCTCAACAGAAAGAGCAACAATTTCTTCAACAATCTACTGTACTCCAATAGGCAGAACAACAAACTGTCTAGGTTAGGCAATAAAGCATTGCATCTTCCATATCTCCTAGAAATAAGCTGAAACCCACATCAAACACAGCAGTACAGAGAAATCCAGTGAGATAAATAAATCAGAAGAGCTGTTTATGCCACTTGATCATGAGATTTTTAATTAAAAGCAATCATTGTTGATGAGTTTTTGCTCTAAGTTACAGCTTTAGGTTTTCAAGTCTTCACTGGGAGGAAACAAATGATATCAAAGGGGAAAGATATTACTTTTGCAGCTGTGGAAGGAAGTCCATCACCAAATCATTATGTGAGATGATAGCTCTTTATATCAGATCTATGGGCCTTCTTTCCAGACTACACCTTTTCCAGCCTCAGAGGGGAAAGCCTCATCAAGAAAAGGCCCAGCACCTTCATTCTGCCTTCTTGGTACTATCAGTACCCGCTTGTGGAGCTTTTGGTCAGAATCATCTCTTCTTCCTGAGCAGTTTGACAAACAACCTTTTAATGCATCATTATACTACCCACTGGAATGTGTCTTCTGGCAGTGTTCATCCTCCCTTGCCTTCTACATTCCCTGATAACTACAGAGGGACTTTATCTGATTATTAAATGTCTTGTCTTCTTTGCCACATTGTAGAAAGCAAACATGTTGCTGGCTGTTGAGCAACCATGAAAGCCACCATGTAGCTAGGGACATTGATAATTCTGTTTGGGGAGTGAACATCTGAAAGATTTTTTTTTTTTTTTTGGTTCCCCATCACCACCTTGGTGTCAACGTGATTTGTACTGACTCAGTCTGGCACACAGACTTCCATTTTTTCTGGAGTCTATGTATATGTCACTGTGTGGAAAAACAAAACAAAACACACCCTACTTAGTGCTTGTCTGCTCAGTCCTGTCAAAAAATCCCCTTTGAAAAGAAAGTCTGAGCTTTGACAGCTCCTGACAAAGCCTACAACTCCCATAAATGGGGTGGTTCACACTTTTCTACCTTTCCAAGCAATTAGAAGCCCAAGAAAAAGGTGGAAATACTACAGGACACTGAGAACAGCTCACCACAAACAGGGTGGTCTCCAGGCCCCTTCCAAATAGGTCTCTGTGAAGGGGATGATCCGTTGGGCACTCTCTTTCCTCACACAGGATCCATTTGTTGTTTTGCTTTCGTTCTGACCTTTTGAAAGTTTGCCATTTGTCATGGAAATCCAAGCAATGATTTAACCTATTTGCAATCCTGTTTTCTCTGTTACTAAAAGGTGCTTCCTGGAAACATTTTTTAAGGTTTGATAAGGCAAAGCTATTCATGTTGAGCTCCAGTAAAAGCACAGCTGCACACTTGCAAAAGAATGCTTTAAAAATATAATTTTAAGCCCCCACCCCACCCCACCCATGAATTACTCACAGACTCTGGCCAAAAAGATACAGTGCAGTCCATTATTTGTGTAGAGCTTGGGTCTCAACACTGTAACAGAACCAGAAGTAGATACAGCAGGTTAACAGCCTTGTGTAGATAAGCTCTTAGAATCTGGCATAACTCAGTGTGGCCTCTCTTGAGATCTCAGCCATTGACCTTCTGAAGTGGCCCAGGGGTTATCTGCATACACTGATTTCAGAATGTGCTGATAATTTTCAGGAGTGATAGTTTGTTACAATGAGCTTTCTTGTGAAGGAGAACAGGGATGGGCAATAAGACCCCATGGCATGGAATTGAATCTGAGACCTTTAATCTAGAGCATACCACATTTAGCAGCGAAATCAGAATTTACATAGTGTCCACACTGAAGAACTAACTGTTGAACATGACTTAGCTGTAAACCTTTGGAGCCATAAAAATCAAGGATTACAGGCAGGAACTTGAACCTGTGCATATTCCTGTACTTGCAAATGTTCATTGTGCCTTTCTTCCCTGCCTCCAAATTGTTCTTCACTTTCTTTTCTATTATATTATGGTAAAAACTTTTAAATGTTTAAAGGGTTCTCTGGTTGATGAAAAGAAAGGAAAGTGCACACCTTAGAGAGTGTATAGAATTACCTAATGATTAGAAGTATAATTATTCATATTAGAAGCAGAGACTTTAAAATTATCACATTGTCTACTTTGTCCATTGATTAGAAATAGGAGAATGTTTCACTCTGGAAAAAGATTCCTATTGAAAAAGTTTGTGTGCAGGAGGGTGTGCATGTGGGCTCATGTGTTTGGAATGATTGGATGGCTTCTTTTCAGAAAAGGTGAGGACACAAATCTGACAAGATGAAAGAGGAAGAAGAAAATCTGAAGAGCTAAGGTTTCGTTTGAGTGCTGATTACAACTTTTCTACCGATATGTTCCCATTTTGTGATGCATCCCTTGTTTCCTTGAAGCTTGCCAGAGCTGCCATTATAAGCTGTCAAACTGAGATCCTCTCAAGAGTTCAGGCCAGCTATACAATGGTTCATTTGAATGAGAAAGGCAATAAGCTGTTAACTGGTTGGTGCATATTGTAGAAAAGAGGAGAACAATAAAAAAAGAACTTGGGTATTGTTGCGGAAACTCATGAAAGGTCATTTAGCCTTCTAAAAAAAGTGGGGAGAAGATATCATAATTTTAAATGGCTATTAAGGACTAGACATTAGGGCACAGGTAGAAGGATAGACAATGAATAGTTGCCGAGCACTGTGTGTCGAGGCACAATGTTAGCAGGAGCCATACTAAAGACTACATTTGAGCCCATGGTTCTAAAAGCTGATGGATCTCCATTCAAAGCATAAATGGAAGCATCCATTCTTCAGAACTGCCAGTCTTAATAGGAAACTCCGTCATGATAATTAGTGTGTGTGTTTGTGAGTGCATGCACATGCATGTGGATGCACATGTGTAAGACAAATTTTTCGTGAACTCTGCTCTTAAGACATTAAAGATAATGGTACTTTAAAAAGTTTTAAAACACTTCTGCTTCATGTCTACCATACTTTAGTTACAATAAGTCATAGATGGACTCACAGTACTGTTGGGTATATTTATTAATGCTTACATTCAGTTCCAATTTAAGAGGCAGATACAAAATAACCCTATCTCTGCTGATGGAAATATTTTTATCAGGGTTTTTTTTTCTCCCAAAGATCTATTTATTGACAAGTTTTTAAAATTATTTAAAAGAAAATTATTTCCAAGTGAAGAAACAAAAATAGAAAGTGTGTTCTGGGGAGATTAATGCTGAATAGCAAACTGCTGTGACCTTCTTGGAAATGGAATACAATTGGTTGGTGGTGGGGATCCTTTTGACATCTATAAATCTACCAGAATATCTAGCATCCTCCAATTAGGCAGTGGCAACTCCCACCACCTCTGAAAAATCTTACAGGGCTTATTTTTCAAGTTAAATATCTATATCATTCTTATCGGCTCTTCGTATATAATGGTGTCACTGGCAATGTGTATATTTTCAATATAGTATACATCCATAGAGGAAACTATGTTTTGAAATTTCAGAATCAATACACAAAGTGATCAGTCACCAAGTTGGTCTGAACTGGAGTGGGCTGTTTATCACATCTCTGAATAAAGGTCTTGTGGGTGGGCCACACCCCCTTTAAGACCCCGTTAAGGATCTGTGGCTGTGATGCTGCACAGTTAATCATTAATTTCAGCAGTTTTGGTGGAAGTAACCAATCCCCGTAGCAACCACAGACTTAGTCTTTTGAACGTCAAAGAAGACTGGATTAATTGAATGGCTCCAGTAATACAGGGGAATTCCTGAAGAAGCACCTTCTCATTCTTCCTCTCTCAGTGCCTGTACCCTAATAAGAACACTCATGATGGACTAGTCCACCATTCATTTATTCTTGGTAGGATCGAGTCCATCCTCAACACTATACTAATAAATGAATAGGTGTGAATAGAACCACAATCCCAAAAGGAAAAATACATTTCCTGTATTTTATCCCACAAAGTCTGAACAAGCATTAAAGTTTAGATTATTCTTATTGATTTTACAGTGCAATATCTTCCCACACCAGCTCAGTCGGTAACAGATGCAAAATGAATGTAACTGGAAGGGAATAACTTTGCTCTTCATTATAAATTGAGTTCATCTGTAATTTCATTGCCTCTACTAGGGAAGAGGTGTGGAGGTGCAAAGTTAACCTAGTTTTCTTTTCCTGTGGCCATCGAAGCATGGATAAAATAGCATTATGAATCTTCAGTGGTATGTTGTTAGCGAGTGCAATCAGTTTCGACAAATTATAAGGAGATCAATTCTCCTCTAAAATTATAAATCCTATTTAATATCTTTCTTTTTAGTGATGTATAAATATAAGGTCTCTTAGGATCTTTCTGCTCAGGCTTACAATTTTCTAATAAGGATTCATCACTAAAGCACAATCGTTCTGTATTACATTTGTATTTATGGAATTGTTACCAGTTTGTCCTTGGATCAGTTAAGGTCAGAATGTAAGTTTTCTAACTTGAGATCACTTATTAATCATCTACAGGAAAAACATTTTTCTAGTAGATAAATTAGCTAATAGGCCTGTCACACAGCTCTATACTGCAATGATAGTGTATGTATTTAAACAAGAGTAAGTGTGAGATGGAAGATCCCTGCCAACTAAATATGTTTCACTTAATTTCTCCTGCTTTACTATGTTCTATGGACCTCTACCTATCTGAAGAGGTATGTTGATGAATGACAAACTTGGTTAGCGTGAAAGTCACATGAACAAGGTTAATGGCTGGGTATTTACCATTTCTAAGAAGGAGGGTATGAATATAGTAAAATTCATTCTGTCTATGTTTGATGGATTGTCAGGCATCCTTTATTCTGTCATCTGCTCTTTAACAAAATTAGAGTTCATGCAAATACATTCACAAGCATTTGTGCAAATGTGCACAAATCTTTCCAAAGTTTGTATTCATACTTTTGCTTGTGGGGGAAATGCATGTTTTTAAGTGGTATGATTTTTATTTATTCTCCATTTTTTCTATGACTAGGTATGCATAAAATTACAGAAAGTTTAAAACAAGGTTGAAACAATCCATGAAATCCATGCAAGTCAGGAAAAGTCAGTCCGCTGCAGAATCAATAGGTTCTTAGAAATTCACATTTATCTGAGTCCTTTGCAGATTTTTTCAACATGCCACTTTCTAAACATGTTGTGAACTTTCAGATGTTTTACCAAAATACTGATATAATTATCCATAAAAAACATACAATTATTGCAACAAATACCCATCATAGATAAACTTATTTTCTGCAAAATTTAAAAATATTTGCACAGCAAACGCCTTTTGATCTGAACAGGAGCAGTGTTTGGCTGAGTTTGTGCTTATTGTGTGTTTTAAGACATGTGAGAGCCCTTCAAACACTGTTTGCAAGAAAGATGTTGACTGATAACTGTGATGGAGATCTGCATTTGTTACTTCACAGAAAACCGTATCCATCTCTAAGAATGTTTTGGTAGCAGGTACATTCAATTCTTCCTTAGGTGCATGTCAAGGAAGTACTTAATCAATGGCTTCTGCTATCTCAGCCTTGGAATGCATTCTCATTCACTGCCACCACCATACACCAAGCTGCCACAGATTGACATGTGATATATTTAAAATTGAAGTAGCACATGGGTGGAGAAAAACCATGCAAGTGACATGGGTAATCCCAAAGGCATTTGGCTCTCCCCAGGTGATTTCCTTAAACTGGGCAATGGGTGCCTTTCAGATGCTATGGGACTGGAACTCCACCATTGTCCACCATTGTCTGAGCTGATGGAAGTTGGACTTCTGCAACAGTATGGCCATCTGCATCCTGAGCCTTTTAGGCCTGACTGTATTGCTGCTTCCAGTAAGTTTTTTTCCCTTTTCCTACAGAACTGCCATTTTACATGCATTACATTTACATTATGTTTAACATGATGATTCATTTAAAGTGTAACACAGGGAAGCGTTACACAGTAACCATGCCATAGGTCACTGTACTATCTGGAAATGGTTTGGAAAAATCAAATCTTCTTTCTGAGTAGATTAGAACATCAAATCGTACGGGCACCATTTTTGGTATTGCTTTGGTACATCCGTACAGGCATTGCATATATACATTTTACCATTCACACATGCATGTCCACATTCAGAATCTATTTGAATGATCTGTTGTTTCTTCTGTGAAATATACTCATGATCATATTATACTACTTCTACCAAAACCTGATTTGAAAGAAAAAACTTTCTGATGATTTGTCTGAGGAAGATAACTCAAATTTCCCATTTCATCTTTTCTGACGCTGAAAACTGTATAAGCATATCAACCCTTGTCCTATGGCTTTGATGTCTTTGTTGATATGCAATTTTGAGTAATATGCACCAAATAACACCAAAAGTTTATTAAACCTTTTGGGCTTTAATAAAAAAGATCTTAAAAATCAACATTTACAATTTGTTATAAATAAGACACTTTCTTCAAAAATTATACTTCATTTCCAACTTATCTTGACTAATACTTGTGTTAACATTTTTTAAATTATCCTCTGATGTTTACTGAAACAAGCTTGCTTTGCTTTGAAAAGGTCTCATTTGCATGCCTTCTTACTCTCAGTCAAGTCAGGTTCTCTTTTTCTGCCCTTACAAATGTCTTCTTGGAAACCACCTGCTTTTATTCTATGTTCTTTTCTATATAAGCAACTTGCTTGGTCTCATCCTGTATCAAGACTTTGATGGAGATGAGAGATGAAAGGATACTGTGATTTTGCTTGTGGATGGATCCTTCCCAACACATTGCTTGTTGTATCTTTAAATCAAGCACCTATATTTAAAAATAAATAATGCTTAACCAAATGAAGCTGCCTTGGCATACTTCTGTTTTGGATAAACAACATGCAAATTTGTCATGTCAAAGTATATAGTGAAAACCCCTTTCAGTCCCTTTCAGTCCTCAACTGTTGTGAACAAAAAGTAATATGCTAAACCTTATGAAAAATTAAATGGTTAATGGTCAGTCTGAAATGTTAAACATTTGGTTGTGTTTAGTGGCAAGTTAGTGGCAATGACCAGTGTGGAAAGGAAGACACAGCAACCTAAGTCAGGTTGGTTTCAGGTTAGAGGTTGCCCCTGATCAGTCCCATGGCTTTGGGATACTACGAGGGGACTATAGGTTTGCTTGCCTCTTGAATTTTATGGGGGGTTTATATTGATTAATATTGATCATTGTAAGCATACTATATTCATATTTGAGAAAACATTGGAATATAATGGTGGGGGTTGTTAATAAAATAAATAGGAACACAAAGATTACTTTTGATTTCCTAATCTGTGGTTAAAACAATCAAATAATGCAACTGCTGTTGATTTCAGCAGTAGTAACTTTCATAGTAAGTTACACCTGTGAGAGAGAAAGAGAGAGAGAGAGAAGAAAATGAATGAATGAATGAAACATCTCATTGCTTCTTTACTATTATAAGTGCAGGGATACAATATCTATTTATTTATTCATTGTAAAATCTCTGTAACTTTTATCTAAGATAGTGAGATGCTTAGTAAACCTTAAAACAAGTAAAGCAAAAAGATTTGAAACAACCTGTAAAAGGTGTCATGTCAGATAAAGTGAGATGATTTGTGTAACTTAATTCCTACTCATTTCGGTGAGTCTATTCCAAGTAGAAATAACCTAGGATACAAATTAAGGAGCTTGATGCCATGAGGCTTTGCATTCAGGGTGTGCACACACTTCTGTTTACTCTGAGTTCAATAGAGGGCATAGCAAAATAAAGCCAAGAAGAACCAAAAGAAGAACAAATAACTGCTCCAGTTCTGGGAAGCAAAGTAGGTTCTCTGAGGTATCAACAGACATTGCTGGAGGGGGGGTCTCTCTCTCTCACACACACACATACATGCATGGCTTTCCTCATATGTTCTTTTGGATGCAGAGCAAAATAAGTTTACCTTTGCAGCTGCAATGGCAGTGACATGAAAACAACTAGGAACAGCTGGGGAGTTGGTTTAAAAGGTAAACATTGACTCAAGGAGTAATTAGGACTGCCCAGAGTCCTAGTTCACTACTCCACAGGTGCCTGGTGGACTGGTGGCAGTGTTATTACCTCTCGGTTCCCACATACCAGTTTTCTGATTAATGACATCCCAATCCACTTGATGCTATATCGATTCTCTGCTTAATAAAAGGGCTGCTGCTGCTGGCTGTGTTATATTAGTTTCCCTTTTAAAATAAAATTTAACAACATGGATGAATAAGGGGTGCATATCCCCAAACTTTCTTCATTGTATTTGCCTCCATTTCTCCAGGAGTGAGTTAGGCAGCTTTTCTGGAAAGCTATTTTTCTTTCTATCTTTGGCACAGCGTGGATTATCGGAAGAAGATTCAATCTGAGTTGTGAACTCCTGACTAACTTAAATCAAGCAAGTAGGTTTAAACAGATGATAAGCCTAATCTGTATTTAGCATTTCCACTCAACCTTCTTGAAGCAATCATAGATTGCACAGTAGGAAAAGATACAACACCTTGCCTTGAAAGAGCACAGTTCTTGATGGCTAGGCGTAGGGGTTCCCATTTTGAAGCCAACTTGCTGAATTTTGCACTATTGAACAGTTATGTGAACTGCTCTCTGAATTGACTTCTGAATATGCTTCAGAATTCACAGTTCTCTGAATGTTGTAATGAAGTTCTCAGAACAAATAAAAATAGTATTCAAATGCATTATATTAGATAATTATTGGCAAAATGTGTATATTAGCCAAAACTGTATACAAAACACATCCAAAAATGTTACTGCAAAGTTAAAAACAAAAACCTCAACTTTGCAGTAAACATGCTTAATACTAGAACATTCTCAAAGTTTAAGATGGATGAAACTTTAACTGTCCTGAATGTAAAATTGGAAAACAAAGAGAAATTAATAAAAACAAACAGACTGGCTGTTTTATCAAGGCCCAGTTCTCCCATCTGGAAAGCCCATCTAGTATGGCCTATTTGACCCTCTTCATCATTAGGTGCTCTGTGTTAGAAGTGCATGCACCTTATCTGTATACATGTGCATGTTACATATACACATGAGAAAGAGACTGTTGAAACACTTCAGTGTGCCAATCATTAGACTCTGTACATCTGCCTGTCTGTTTTCAATTGAGAAAAGGATACTAATATACCATTGCTTGTATTCACTCATTCAATTACTCTCTTTCTGATTTGCACCTAATACATCTTGATAGAAATATTATTATTATTGTTATTATTGTTATTATTTAATGTGCGCACACTCGCTACCAAATTCCCCCTTTTTTCCCCCACAGACACAAAACTGCCAAATCACTGGTCTAAGAAATTGCTTTCTTTGTTCTTCCTGATGAGCAAAATCTGAAGAACAAGACTCCATAAAGGCAAATTATTTAGTCTCATTAAATTTCCCTGAATTTGTGAAACTATTTTGCGTAGTTTGAATTCCTTTCCTCACCTCACCACATTTTTATCCTTTTGACATTTGACCAGCATCATTCACATGACACATGAATTCCCTTTAAAAAGAGAAGTAGAATGAAGAAATGCTTTATGCCTAAGTGAGTCTCTCTTGAAGGCTTCCTTCCTCAGAAGCCCAACTTTTGGATGAGGAAAGGAAAAGCAAACCTATGCAATCACTGAACAAGATTGGAGGACTGAGTGAGGTGGATGGAAACCATGCTTTTCTACCTAGGTGTTCCTCTAATCAGGGGAACACCTGTGTGCATTCTGAGACTCTGGAGAAGGGTAAGTATCAGAAACAGGACTTGGAGGAACTGGCTGCCATCATCTTAAAAGGTGAATTGGCATACTTAGGACATAGCTCCTAGGCTTCGGCTTCTGTAGTTAATTTGTGTCTGAGATCCCTGATCTAACCCTTGCACAAGCCCAGGACTTTAATCCTGAGACTTTTTGTAATAGGACAGGATAGAAAAGCTTTAAATAAATAAATAACCCAACCCACCCTAAAGTGAGCAACAGAGAAACTATTTTTCTGCAAATGTTTCCTTACTAATAGTTTCAGTCCTGCACAGTTAGAATGTTTCTGCGTATTGTATCCCATTATGGCCGCTCAGGCAATCACTGTCAGGGATTCAACCAGAAAATCACTTAAAACTATGTTATTGTATTGCTTTTATCCTCACAAGAGAGCAAACATACTGGTAATGCTGGCTCCTAATGTTTTTATTTTTCTGGTGGGTGAGTTGAAACTGAAAGAGTATTCGTGGCTGATCATGGAATTATACCCAGGTTTCTGTCTCAAGTCAACATTTTTGCCACAGAAGCACCATATTTCTCACTTGCATTCCACTAATATGGGAGCTGAAACCAAAAGGACATGCCAACTGTCTGCTTGACTGAGAACGTCACATTTCATCTTAAGGGCACATGCTGCTCAACAGACTGAACTTCAGTGAGAAACTAATTGCAAATTCCAAAAACCAGCTCTGGGGCTTTAACAAGTCAGTGAACCCATTTTCTTCCCTTGTTTGCTGGCTTAGCAGCTTACTACTCAATGCCACAATTCGGCATTTTGTCAAGGTTTGTTTTCCCAGAACTGGATCTTAATCTTTGGCATTATCTCCTGTTAGGCTTCCTCCTAAAATCAAACACAAGTTTGGATTATAAGTCAGCAATGCTGGGAAGTGGCAAAAAATTGAATGCAAGCAGTGTGAAAGCAAACATGTCAACTACATAACATCCCCTGGGGAAAAGTAACGGATATAAACAAATCACAGTAGGCCACAGATACAGATGAAAAAGAATGTGTGCCTCTGCTATTTTGAGTGGTTTTCCTCTGCACCTTGATTCAGAGGCCTCCATTTTGTCTAAAAAACATGAGCGAGTACAGGATGGGATACAAAAAGCAGCAAACATACATTAGCTGTCTTCTACAAGCATAATCAGGAAGCAGGAGAGTTTCATAATGTGTCAGTGTCTAACTTCCCTATCAGCTACCACCCCCCCTTCATTTCTTAGAGCCTATGTGTGAATGGGCAATGCACAAAACAATGTACTAGAAAATTCAAGGAAGAACCACACATTTGTCATAGAAACATAGGATAGTAGCATTGGATGGGGCCCTGAAGGCCATTGGGTCCAACCCCCTGCTGTTGCAGGACACAGATTTACACCACCCCACTCAGATGGCTCTCCAGTTTCTTTCTGAGTGTCTCTAGTGTGAGAGAGCCCATGATCTCTGTAGGCAGCTGGTTCCACTGTGGTATTGCTCTGACAGTATGGAAACTTTTCCTGATATCTAGCCTGAATCTGAGTTGCCTCCACTTGAATTGATTATTCCATGTCCTACACTCTGGTATCAGCAAGATGAGAACTTCCTCTTTGTGACAGCCTTTGATGTACTTATAGAGGAATACCATGTTCCCCCTCAGTCTTCTCAAGGCTGAACATGCACACTTCTTTCAATCTCTCCTCATGCAGCAGTGTTTCCAAACCCTGAATCATTTTTGTTGCCCTCCTCTGGACCAGTTCTAATTTTCTGCATCCTTCTTAAATCTTGGTGCCCAGAACTGGACACAGTATTCCAGATGATATCTGAGTAGTGAGGAGAGTAGTCATCCATCCCACCTCCCCCTTTTTAATTAAGCCAATGGTAATGAAATGAAGGAGGTATCAAAAGTTTGTATCTGGTTGCAAAACAGGCATGCATACCCTGTCTGAAGTCTCAAATGCAAACATGAGTGTTAGCAAATATATGCCAAAAAGGGTCAGAAATTGCTGGACTTATGCTTACATTCAATTTGCACTGAAATTGATTCACTTTTTGATTTGGTGTAAATTTCCTAATGTATACAGATTTTTCTTCCATGCTGAGTCACCCACCATAGAAAAGTTAGTTACCCAGGGAAATATTTTTTTCTATAAGATTTTTAATGGCCAGACCTATATCTGGTCACACCAGCCCCTAGGTGTGTGTACGTATGACTGTATATCTGTTCCTGAGTTGCATGCTTTCTCTCATAAGCCTTTTATTTCCCTTAAGAATATAATAACATAAGAGGTGCCATGCTAGATCAGATCAAGGATTCATCTAAATCTGCATTCTGTTCACACAGTAGCAGTTTCTCACAGAACAACACCCTCCTGCCCATGTTCCCCAGCAATTGGTCCACATACTGTAGGCATACTGCTTGTAATACTTGAAGTAACATTTAGCCAACAAGACTAGCAGCCTTCTTCTCTGTGAATTTGCCCAATTTCCTTTTAAAGCTGTCCAAATTGGTAGCTATCAACATGTGTTGTCAAAGGGAATTTCATAGTTCAGCTATGTGCCGTGATAGTTAATAATTTTCCTTTTATTCCTTTCTAACCCTATTTTCCCTGCTTCTCTCTTCCAGTCTAAGCCAAAACAAGACCATGAAGAAGTGCTGTCTTTTCTGAGAAAGCCTCATAAGTTGTTCAGTGAATTTATCTGTCCTTCAATAAAAGCATGAATGAGACCACCTCCCTAGAATGTACTGTGCATTGGTTCAGAGGAATAGTACTTCTTATATTTTCTTAAGGCTGGGAAATAAAGTTCTATTTTATATAAACAAAGAGCAGTATCCAATACAGCCATTGTGCTCCAACTCATTTTGCTGTACCAATGAGATCCACCACTCATCTACAAGGAGTTAGCACTTGGTAAAAAAATACAGGTGGTTAAAAATAAAAAGCCCATGGGAAAGAAGTAGAAACACTTCTTTCCAGACTAGTACAGGTCAGTTGAGATCCATTCCCTTTTCAGAAATAAGTGTTTCCACTTATTTCCAGTTTCTTTACCAAGTGCTAGCTCTCTTTTGTACCAGTGATTGGTCCATTGGTGTAGCCAATAAACTATTTTGGAAGAAAGTGAAAAAAGGCAGACTTTGGTTTCCAAGATTAAAGCACTTAAAATAAATCAGCAGCAGGACCCAGCAGGTCCATTCTTTCTTTCCCTTCCCTGAATCACTGAAAAGAATTGCAATAAATATTGAACAGTCACACGAAAATTGCAAGAGCAGAGCAGCAGGATTGCCCAGAAAGCTTGGTAGCTTTTACCTGTGTGCCATTTGCCCTACCATGTTCTTTCTATGGCCATTTGGGAGGTTCTGTGGTATTTGCATTTGGCATGAAGATACTTCCTGTTTTGTTTACTTAGCATGTTTAAAGGTCCTACAGTCTACCTGCTCCCTCTGATGTCCTCATGTCAATGGAAGCAATATATATGAAACATCTTTTTCACTTCTGGAATGTCTTCTCTTATTTGATGTCTTCATTTTCATTTGGTCATTTGTTAGCATCTGTGAAAAACTGATTTACAATTTTCTTCTTCTTGGCTGTGAAGAATGGGCATTGTAGTTCTATAGCAACTGGAGTGTCACAAAGGGTTCATCAGTGTTTCAATGAATTAATGAATACTACTCTAGTTGCAAAATGGATCAAAATCAAAGAATAAGAGAAGCACCGTGATGAGCTTTGCCAAAGGATAAGGAAATGTTTGATTGATGATACTATAGAAAAGTTCTATATTGCCCTTCAAACTTTGCTTGCCACTCGGTATAGCTTATTTCTTTGATGGAACTGTATGGATTTATTTCACCAAAAGAGGGAATTACCTTGTTCAACTTATGCAAGAGAAAATGATGTTCTTGGGGAAAGCAGACAGCTGTACTCGGACTAGGTTAAGTATCATGGGAGGCAATGAAGTCAAGGAAATGACTTTAACAGTGTGGTGCTGAAAGCTGCATATTGAGCTCATATGTGGCTCTATTCTTCCTGCAACAGCAAATAAATTTACTTTGTGAAAAAGAGCCAAATATGCCTTGGAGAAATACATTCCTACCATAAGTGGAAGGAATGAATTCCTGCCTCAAAGTTAATATACATTCGTGAACTCCTTTGCCAAGAATTTTTTTGTACCTTGCACAGTATTATATCAGTGTCCCCAGCAGGTACCAGATGTCACTTTTTTAGCATGCCTTATTATTTTAAAGGTAAAAGCTTGAGGAGACTCAGAGGGGATATGTTGGCGACATACAGGTATGTGAGGGGATGTCACATGGAGATGGGTAGAGACCTGATCTCCCCTGCAAAGGAAGGCAGGACGCGCTCCAATGGAGCAAAGCTCAGGGAGCCAAGGTTCCATTTGGATGCCAGGAAGAACTTCCTGACAGTCAGGACCCCGAGGGTGTGGAATGGGCTTCCACAAGAGGTCGTTGAGGCCACATCGGTGAGGGTGTTCAAAGATAGGCTGGACATGCGCATGGTGGGCATGTCGTGAGCGGAGCCGGCTGGTGCCGGAGATCAGACTAGATGGTCCAGGAGACCCCTTCTGACTCGCTTTGTTTTCTATGTTTCTATGTTTCATTTATCAGATTCCTGACTTAAGCTTGCATTTGTGATCACTGGGGAAGCAGATCAGGATATTTTGTTGTTTGCATCATTTGTGGATGGCATGTCAAGAAATCTACACTAAAGACAGTTTCCAAAATGCACAAAAATATATTAAACACAGTGTGTTCATTTTCTTCATAAATCCCTAAAATCTTGTTAGCGGCAAAGATGTTCATATCATTTATTCTCTCATTAAAGAGCTTACTGTTACTATACCAGAAAGCTGCAGCAGGTTCCTTGCAGTGCTTAGACAAAGCAGAATAAAGTTGATTGCTTTTCCATCTTAACTAAATTCCATGGGGCTGGATGCACTTTAGTGTATTATTTCTTCTTTCATTACTCAGTGAACTGACAATGCTGAGGGCCCGTGTACTTGATGAACTAGGAGCCTCTTGTCAGTTTAACTGCATTGCATTTTGAATCTGTTTACAGCAGTGGATCTGGTAGGCAGGCCATCAAAACCCTACATTTTCTGCTTACAGATCAAAGATTATTGCTTACGGATTATTGCTTCTTCACTGGTCCCACCATTCTCTCTCTCTTTTTCTGTCATTTTCAATCTTGCTCTCATGTCGATGCACACATGCACGCATGCACACACCTATACACAATTCCTTCAAAGCTAGTTTCAGCTCCAGAACGACAAGAAATAAGTGTCTAGAAACAATCATGATTCTGATTGATGAGGTGGATACTGAAATGCAGCCCTGAAGCCTGGAAATGCTAAATTCCTCGGTGGCTGGTTCTTCATTCAAAAACAAGTCACAATGGCATTGTGTTCTCTTTGTCCTTCTTGCTCCAAAACACAGGACCCTTCAATAACCTGCCATTCCAGCTCTCATGGTTTATACCCAGCAACGGTCATACCAATAGACAAAGTAAGGCAATTGTCACAGGCAGCAGATCCTGGACAGCGAGAACCCCACTGCCATCAGTGCCCCAGCCCTGGAGAACAAAGCCATCCTCTATATCCCACTCTCTAAACTAGTTTGCTGCTCCCAGGCATGAAGAATTCTGTCCTGTTGCTATTGTGATTCCAGCTGGCTTCTTTATCTGGATACCCCCCTGTGCTTTGCTTCATGTCCAACCCTGCTTCCAGGAGAAAACATTTCACTCAGTGGAATGTGGTATCCATTTTGATGTATTGTGTGTCCTGAAGAACATAAAAGAAGTGTTTGGGATAGCTACCACACTCCCACAGTGCTACAGCAGGGAAATGGTTTTATATTATGATTTATCTTGTTGTATGTTAGGGTTTTATTTTTTGTGTACTTCCCCAAAAGACTTGACTATATAGAAATGCAAGAAAGAAATGAACATGTCTCTGCAGAAGTCGTGGCTCACCACTACCTAGTTCACTGAGAATATGGAGTCCCGGAGTGGCACAATGAGCTATATCAACATAGACTGCAGGTGGAGGATGCTATTTTAAAATTCCTTCCCATTTTGGTATAAAAACCTTTTTTTTTGAAAAACTAAAATAAATATTATAAATTACAAACTACAAATTAAAAATAATTAAAATTAAAAATTAAAATAATTAAAAATTAAAATAAGGAGCACTATGGAAAAGGTTCTAGGCCAGCCTTCTTCCTTGTACACCAGTTTTCAGGCCTATAAAAGTAGTCAAAAATGTGATCCTCCTTTCAATATGAAATAGGACAGCCCTTTTTATCATCTCAGCACTTGTACCACTTAATTTCCACCTCACTGTTATGTATGTGAACATCAGGCTTTTTGTTTGTTTGTTTGTTTGTTTCTCTATATCACCCCCCTACACACACACACAGAAGATGATCTGTGAGTCCAAAAAAAAAATCACAATTTCCAGATTGCACACATTAAATATATGTGACATGGAAAAAAAAGACATGCCATTGGCTATATGTTATTTATTATTTAGATTGTTTTAATGTATTTTACTGATTGTGAGCTGTCCCAAGATGCCATGCATAAGGGATGGCATATAAAATTTTTAAATAAATAAATAAACACCAGGATTGTTCATAATGCACATGTTCTAGCTCTTTTCATGTGCAAATCAAGTATACATAACTACTTTTTCCATCAAGTGTACTAGATTGCAGATACACAGTAAACATTTTTCTGTGCATTCAATAAATTTCTCTGTTCAGAATCAACAAAAGAGATATGTGCACAGAAGTATGGGGGGCAGGGGGAATCCAACAGCAAAATAACAAAATTAGACATAGATGATGATGACGATGATGACGATGGTGATGACAATGATGATTGATAATGGTGGTGATAAGATTTTTTATCCATAATAATAACTTCTAAATCTTTGGCTGCTTTGCTCTAATGCCAGCAGCTGGAGCAAGAATGGCCACTCATTTAATGCTTCAAAAATATTTGTCTCGCAAATAAAGCATCCAAGTATTTTCTTTTTCCTTTCCTTTGCTTTTCCAGCTGGAAATGTTTTAGGCTACAATTTGAATATGTTCAGATATAATCTACATATCAAATCAGGTGCCTTTTTAAGTCAGTGAGAAATCATTTTTCTCCAGGAAGTAATTTCTGTTCTTTCTAACTGAAGGAAGAACAAACCCTTTACTCTATTGATTTCCTACCCATGACACTGACCATGGTATGCTATTAATAGTTAGGGTGGAACAGAGCCAGGTGTGTATTAATCAGTCTTAACTTCCTTGAATGTAATTGGATTCAATGTGGTATTCATTTTGCCCTTTCTTTGTGGAAACCTAAGAATATAGGAAGTTGCCTTTTACCAGTTGAGAATTATATATACATCTAGCCCAGGACCGAGTTCTCTACTCCAGTGCTGTGGAAGATGGCAAAACAGAAAAAGGAAGAAAAGAAAGAGCTTCTGAAAGTTAGTGCTCATCCCTAATGAGAAACTCCTTCTTCTTTTTAAAGTCTTGTTCTCTCTGTTTTTTCCATCTAAATGCAGTGATAAATTGATACTTTCATATGTATTTTTTAGCTGAAAAATGAAAGCCTGGAGGTAGGGGGGGGGGAAATCAAAGAATTTTATTCAGGATGGAACAAGAGCTCTGTGTTCATGGAAAGAACTGGCAAGGGCAAGTTTCAATAACTATTTCTAAAATGTCTCTTGGCCTTTCTGATCAGGTTTCTCCTGCAACTTAGGATCCATGGGAAGCCAGTTTTGGGCTAGTTCAATAAACAAAATGCATTGAGGATAATTTGGCACAAATAAAATCCATCTTTGAAACTATTAAGTAGGTATTGTATGGAAAACTGAGAGAACAATTACCATCCTTAGTAAAAGTGAATGCTCAAAAAGGTAAATGTGACACTTTGAAAACACATCTTGAAGATATTATAAAACATTTACTTAACTAGAAGAATAAAGAAATTATACTTTGCTTAAGGACTTGCTCACACATTCAAACTCATTTTTTTCTCTATTTATTTTTTTATTTATTTATTTTTATTTATATCCTGCTTTTTTCCCACAAAGGGCTCAAGGCAGCTTACATCATCCATCTTATCCCCACAACAGCAACCCTGTGAGGCAGGTTGGACTGAGAGTCTGTGACTGGCCCAAAGTCACCCAGTTGGCTCCATGGCCGAGCGGGGACTAGAACCCAGATCGTCTGAGTCCCAGTCCCGTGCTCTTAACCACTACACCACACTGGCTCTCTATGTTCTGTTCTCCTTCAACATTCCTTGGAAACAGGATTGTGCAGAGTAATGTGGCATGAGAAACACACAAAACTGCCGGTACTGTATGGATACAAATGTCTCTTTTGCCCCAACTATACATTGAGCTTTTTGTTATATTGTTCCTTTGTCTGTTTTCATTGTCTCTATATAGTACTGTAAGGAACTGGTCAGGCCTTACTTCCATTTGAATTTGGAGAATTTCAAATCCAATCCTTTTTGAACCAAGTTTTCTTCTATACTGACCTTCTTTAACCTGGTTTTCCCCAAATCCATTGGGCTGCAACTTCCATAATTCCTAGCCAGCATGGAAAATATAACAAGATTTACAATTCAATGTGTACCAGGTGTTTTGGCATGAAACAGAACCCTAAAGTATTTGGCAGTGATAAGACATTTTCTGTTCTCAAGTTCCAAGGTAAATCCTTCTATATAAACCCCATTCTAGTTTTTTCTGACCCTCCTGATGGTTTCTGTTCTGAATTTGGCTGCTTTTCAGGTCTGTTTTTATTTCTGGTGTGTGTGTGTTTGTTGCTTTATGTCTTATGTTGCTCTTGTGTCTTGTTGCTCTTGTTCATATTACTTTTATTGTGTAACCTGCTTTGAGGGTTCTTTGGAATGAATGGCAGGATATACTTTTAAAAAAATGAATAAATGTTCTTGGACTGGTCTCCGTGTCCTATCCTCGCTCTTCAGTAGTTTGGCTGGGACTGCACATTCTTCCACTTTCGGTGCAAGGCATGGCATTGACAATCTTGGCAATACTGCTGTGCAGTCAATAGGCAACAGAGAAGCTCACCATGCTTCGCCTGCCATATGCAAATACCAGCTCTGTCAAAGAGCCATAAATATTTAAGAGCAAAAGTTTACCATTGTAAACTAAAGCTAGAGGTGATAGTTTTGTGATTTGCAAACATCTGTTTTATTTAAGAGCATGAAATATTCATTGAGCTTGTCTCAATGAGAGAAATGGAGGAGAATTTTTACATATTAGCTTCATTCTCAGCTAGTCCTAGCCAGATATACAACAGCTTCTGCTTTATCATCAATGTTGTATTTGGAAAACTTTTTCCAATGCTTTCCTAGGGAGTTAGCGAAAACAGAGTGTTCTGTATGCTTCCAGCCTGTGTACATTAGAAAACAGAGTGATAGCAGAATAGTTAGACAGGAAAGCTCTCAAAGTCATTAATGCAGTGAATCATCCTGAACTACAAACCTGTAAGAACTGATGAGCCCTGCTAGATCAGATCAAAGACATTGCCTAATCAGGAATCCCACATGCTGGACTCCATGGCAATAGCACCTTCCTACCGCTATTGTTCCCCACTGGGTGATATTTATAAACTTGCTGCCTCTGATCACAGCCTTCCACAGTCCTATTCAGTCATTCACCTGAGGATATAAGAGCTTAAAGTGAGTAGAGGGATAGAGTAGATCATGCTGCCCCACCCCTATATCTCCATGTGCACTGGTCCAGCCTCCCTTTCTTTCTACCTCACTGTGGAACCTGACTTATGAGGGCTGCTAATTGTGCAGAGAGTTCTACTAGAGCTTAAGCAAAGCCCCTTTTAGACTTTGATGATCAAGTTAACCATAAGTATGTTGCGTTGTTTTCAATATCAGGTGGCCTTGGTATTATTCTAGCCATTTTAGTCTTTCATTTTCTGTTTTTTAAATCTGTTACTTTGTTTTAAATATTTGTACTGCTACTAGATTATTTTTGGTTTTATTTGTATTTTATACAGTACTTTAAAAGTTTATATTGTATTATGTCATGTTGTGTTTTATGATTTTGATTGTTGCAAAATGTCCAAGGAGCTGCAGCTACTGGGCAGTATGGAATGCAATACATACATACATAAATACTTTAAAAATGAGCTTAATGAAAAGTTGAATTGAAACCAAAGTATGTAAGCTTCTTAACAATATTATTATGTAACATCTTGTAGCTGAAAACAGAAATTCAGTATTTCAGGACTGAATAAAAGGTGGGGTAACTTTATGTACTTTTTCAGCTATTCTAATATTGCTACTGTTAGAGCAGTTAGAGATTGCTTTACACTGAGATCAACACAGAGGTGTGAAACCATAGAGTAAAACTATACATTTCAGGATGCAGCAGTGTAAAAGCATAAGTTGAGTGTACAAGATTTATCCCAGGCTGTGTATTCAGAGGCTGAAGGACTATGCAAAGTCATGTATACTTGAAGTAGTTTGTGTGATAAGTGTCAAAGAGAGTGATTCAGGAATGATTGTTGACACACAGGTAATTGTCTGGCCTAACTCCAAGGATGTCTTTCATTTTGTGCAGGCCCACTTAGTCCAACCAGTTCTCCCATCCCCTATGTCCATTTGGTTGCTTTTATGTGTCTGCTGGTTCTTTACCAGGTACATCTTGTTATCTATGACCTCTCCATTTAGTGGTGTTGTCTATAAAAGTCAGCAGGGGAATGAGAAAGCCAAATCATTTTGATAAGGCAAAGTATTATTTTATTAAATTGAAATTTATTCCATATAAGACTGAGAAGCTCTTGGTGGGTGATTCCTCTGACCAAATGGGGATGTTCAATCTGTTCTAAATGGGATTGTACTTTCCGCAAAGCAGCAGGTTCATAGTTTGGGGGTTCTCCTCGATCCATCCTTGTTACTTAAGTCCCAGGTAGCATTGGTGGCTTGGACTTCCTTCAATCAGCTTCAGCTGGTGGTCCAGCTGTACCCCTACCTGGACAGGGATAGCCTGCTTCAGTAATCTATGTTCTGGTAATCTCTAGATTAGAATACTGCAATGCATTCTACATGGGGATGCTCTTGGATATGGTTTAGACACTTCAGCTGGTACAGAATGCAGCAGCCAGATTATTAACTAGGACAAGAAGTCTGAACATATAAGACCAGTTCTGTCCCACCTGCAGTAGCTGGCTGTATGCTTACAGTCTGAATTCAAGGTGCTGGTTTTAACCTATAAAGCCCTTCATGGCTTGGTACCAGAATACCTGTCAGAGTTCCTCTTCCAGCTCCGATCTACCTGGACACTATACTCAGCTTCCGGGGACTTTCTCCAGGTACCAACCCCTCAAGAGGCTTAGAGGGTGGTAACTAGGGGGAGAGCCTTTTTGGTGGTGCCCCCCATCTCTGAAATAACTTCCTGGTATGGCCCACCTGGTACTAAATTTGCCATCTTTCCAATGCCAGTTCAAGACAGCCCTCTTCGTAGAAGCCTTTAAAGACCTCTCTGGTCTTTAGCCAGGTGCCATTTATTATTGGCTGGATCTTTTAAATTGTCGTTATAATTGTCTTTTACTGTTCTTATGCTATTTTAAACTATTTTAAAACTTTTGTTGTTTAATATATTGTATTTTATTGTCTTTATACCCTTCGTAAACAACCCAGAGAACTACTGCTATGGGGAATAGAGAAATGAAATTAATAATATAATAATTTTACTTTTCTTCTCCTTCAGCTGTGAATCCATTAAGAAAATTCTCAAAAGATATTCAAGTTATCCACCTGCCATGGAAGATTCAAATCTTTCCACCCCAGTGAGTTAGGGTGCTGGAGAAGTCACTCCTTTCCTACCTTGTCCTATCACAAACTACTTTTACCCTTCATATTAAAACAGTTTGCCATATGCTGCTTTTTGAGAAACACCAAGTGAGCACTCCTCTGAAAATGCCAAAGTACTAGTTGTATAGCTATTTGCATTCTTGCTTATATATCATTCACTGTATGAAGTCCAAGACAAATCAATCCATATGAAGTTCTAATTTAAACTGGTTTCTTGAATCTGAAATTTGTGAGATGTTTAAGTTCTACACCAGGCAGAATCAAATAAAAAAAAAACCCAAACAAAAACAAGTGAGGTTTAGCAACCAATCTGAAAAATAAGATAATAAACTGCAATGCAATAACAAACGACTACTTGCATGGTCAGCTTTGAAAACTGTCATGCTTACACCTTTTGTGAGAAAATTCAGGTTATTGTACTGTAGAAACTTGAAAGAAGCACAAGTTTTCTTGCTGCGAGCTATGGCTTCACTCAGCTGCTGAATAATTCAACATACATGCCTTTGATTAATTTCATGTGGAAAAGGAAACAAAGTTTGCGGTAACTATAGACCATTTCAAAGTATGGATTGCCAGCAAAAATGTGCAAAGCGCTGTCGTGAGTGGATTAATTACTTAGATTAAATATTTTATAAGTTAAATAATGTGTGTTTTCTGAGACAAAATGGAATGTCATTTTTTTAAACTTTCACTTCCACCTCCCTTCCCCCGCAATCCCAAGATAAGGGAAAATAGCTGTATTCACTTCTGATAAAGCAAGGCAAGCTCACGTAATAGGAAGGATGGATCTGGGTGGTAATTTCCATCTGGTGCTCAAATATATCTCCTGAGCAGCATTTCATCTTCTCCCTGTAAGTATTGCTCCAAGCTTTTAAAGTCTTCCTATCAGTTGCATGGCTCTTTGGAGAGCAAAAAGTAATCGTGCCAAACAATTATTATTCAGTCTATTGCTCTGTGGCAAAACTGAGAATGGAGATTCTCAAACTTTTGAGGCTATGTCCTCCTTTGGAACTATTCATATTTAACTGCTGTACCACATGTCCACTTAACATGACCCACCCCGAGTTGTTGAGGCTTTTCTAAGTACTGCCAACACATCTCTCTTTGCTTCCTCGTCAGCATTCATAATATGAGAGTGAGGCACACTCAGGAATGCCTGTAAAAGCAGAAGCTTTGAAAGGAGGTGTGGGATTCATATATGGATGACCTAGCTTTAGTTATTGCAAAGTGTGATGGCCCACTTTGCAATAAACTCCTTCTGTAGCCTTTCTAAATACAGAACCTAGGTAGCCTAGGTAACTAAGTTTGTGTCAGAATCTGGTGGCCAGAACCAGATCAACTACTACTGTATTAGCAGGACTGGTCCCAGACCTTGCAGGAGCTTGCTGTCTACTAATGAGCACCAGCAAGGAGTATTGGAGGGAAAGAACTGCCTCTTTCCTCAAAAACTGGCCTCAGCAACACAGGACGTCTTGTAGCTGCAGTGTCTGTACCTGATGACTGATGGCTCCTGGCTCCTTGCCCTGCTTCCTTCCTTGTTGTGTTCTCTAAGCAGCACAGGTCCTCCTGCTTGCTGCTGCGGCTGCATTCTGCCTAACAGTTCCTGCCTTTCTATGTTGCCTTGCTGTTGCACCTGCCCCTTGCCTGATGTATATCTTGCCTCGTCTGTGTAACCTGTCTTGCAGTGTAATGCAGGGCTTGTTGGGAGCTCTGGTTTAGCTCCTGCATCATGCTTGACCCTTGCTGCATGTGGTTCCTGTGGACTCATGTTTCTTGCCTTGCCATGCATCTTGCCTTGTTGTGTATCATGCCATGCCATGCCATGCCTTCCACAGTGCTATCTTGTCCAGTGTACCTGCACTTCTGTTTCTTCTCCTGGTTCTTGTTCCTGGCCACAGCCTTGTTCTGTCCTGACGCATTCTTCAGGTTCCTGACCTCAGCCTGTACCGTGACTATGACTTGGGCTTTCCAATGAGCCCTGCTTGTAGTCTTTCCTGAAGTTCTGTTGCCTGGTCCTGTTGCCTCTGTTGCTCTTGTCTTGCCTTGTCCCAGCTGCAGACCCTGATGACTTGCATCTCTATGCATTCTAGGCTGATTCTTCTGCTTCATCTCTCCCTTTTTCACAACTCAGGATGAGAGACCATAGTTCAATGGTAAAGAGCATGCTTTGTGTGCAGGAGGTCTCACATTCAATCCCCAGCATCTCCAGACAAGGCAAGAAAGGAGTCCTGCTTGAAGCCAGTCAGTTTTAACAATGCTTGGCTAGAGGGACAAATGATCTCACTCAGGATAAGGCAGCTTCCTATGTTTCTATATTTTAGCATATATAAAAGTACTATTGTGTTCAGTTGGAGGATACATGGCCAGAGCATAACAGGTCATTGATTAGCTACTTTCATCACTGGGAATCCCATAGAAATACTTTGGGTATTTGAGATTTTCGTTTGTCTTCATGAGGAAAGCAAGAAAACAAGTATACAATGATGTCTCAGGTGTGGTCTTTATTTCTCACTCCTGCCAGCCAGTGTAAGCCACTCTTAGGATGAATTGCTCTGAAGATTTCAATGAATTAGTGTTAGTGAGTTAGTTTCATATTTCATTTTATTTTTAAAAGCAACTCCCTATCTTTCAACTTCTCTTTGCTTGGATCTTTACTGGATTGGAATTTATTTTATTGTCTTGCCTGGCCTGGAGCTGGTCTTGCCAGAGTGCTTGGCAAATGTGCCAGAGGGCTTGGCAAACACACTAAATAGGATTTTAAGGAGTTTGAAAGAATGTTTTTTCAACCATTCTAATTCGGTATCATATAAAAGAAATTGCTTTCAAAAAGAAATTTGGTGAAGAAGAAAGTTTAAGAGATGTTCTCAGGGGTTGGGTTTTGTGTTGTGCTTTCCTTATTTATGAGAAAGGTGGGTGAATGTCCTGCTTTTCATTGTACAATTATCTCTGGCAGCATGTAACTCCCCCATCTTCCTACATTAAAGCTCAGGGGAAGACTTCATGAGGTAATTCCTCCCACAGGCCCAGTTCAGTTTAGGAAGTGCAGGCATCATGGAGGCTACAACAAAATGGAATGATGTGCAATAGGCAGAAAGGCACAAGACACCCTTGGCTATTTCACAATGCTTAAGCTGAAAACATCACTAAAAT
Source organism: Varanus komodoensis (assembly GCF_004798865.1). Taxonomy (NCBI): domain Eukaryota; kingdom Metazoa; phylum Chordata; class Lepidosauria; order Squamata; family Varanidae; genus Varanus; species Varanus komodoensis. The sequence goes on from NW_025335268.1 coordinate 134,748,701, forward strand.
AAATTCAAAACAAATTATGGAACCCCTGGAGAAAGAGGGAGAGAAGTGAAAGCCTTTTCAGTGATGAGGGAGACAAGAAAATTGTTGGACCTATTTTAGCAAGCACTGGCACCATCTCTGCCCAAAAGCTGAATGTTATATTGCCCCTCTCATATCTGCATTGTGGGGAAGTAGTGACCTGGTGGCCAACACTGTTCATGCTGATGCCTCATGCAGTTGCAATGCCAAGTACTGCTTCTGCTACTCTTCATAATAATAACAAATACCAGGGATCGGAGGGAAGATGAAGCTATAGCCCATGCAACTAGCCAGCCCTACACATGAGGCTACATATTGGAGAATTCATCTTCTCTGGAGCAATTTGGTGCAATCATCCTTCCAATTTTTCTGCCCACATATCTGGTGTAGAATAGAAGATGGCAATTGCACATGAATCTGATAAAGAACACCCAGAACAACTTATTTTTTGTCTTGCAGTTAGTCTGAAATATGTGCAAATGGCAACAGACCAACTCTGTCTTTCTCCAAAGATGTAGCCCACTTACCTGGGAGTAAGCCTCGTTAAACTTCAACAGCTTTAGGGTTGTGCTTCAAGTTTCATGTTTATGTTATTGCTGCCCTGAGGCACTGTAAAGGGTTTGTATTTTAAAATACAAAAATTTAAAATAAGTCTCACCACCCATTTTCTCCTCTCTCATGAAGCTAGTCCTCCACTAGGAATCATTTTTCATTGTAGTTATTTAAGATGATAAATCAACATTTAAAAATAAATTAAATTCACATTTAATTTAGCAGGAAACCCAGAGTTTGTTAATGAGTATGCAGTCTTAAATATTCAGAAAAAGACAGCTAAAAATGTCATCTGTGGACAGTCCATATGATGGTCCAATCATACTGCCTCTGAAGACCTTTATACTTTTTTGGAATGAGGCTAGGATGGCCCTTAAATGAACAGGCAAGCATTGAGAGATGCTTTTCTATGTAGCCATGACCACTGCTTCTAGTGTGTTTAGCAGGCACTGGATAGTCGGTATAGGATGGGTTTGCCTACAGGTACATATCAGGAGCACTCTTATACTAAGCCAGACTATTGATCCATCTAATGTAGTACTGTTTGTAATGGCAGTGATTACTTCAGGTTTTCAGACAAGAATTTTCCCTACCAGGAACCTTTTGCCTAAAAAGCATGTAGTCTGTGCTGAGATACTATCCTCCCCCTTAAGCTGTTGCTTGGTATGCTGGCAGAGGGAATGCCATTAATCTCCTGTTTTTCCTACTGCTCTTGTGCTTTTGATGTCACACCATTGTAAGACTGCAGCAGGGGTAGCCATATTCTCCAGAGTATTGGTTTCTCTATAAACAGTAGGAAGACCATAGGTTTACAGATGTTGTTAGACTCCAATTTCCATCAGAACCCAGTCAGCCTGGTAAATGGTCAGAACTGATAGGAGTTGCTGTCCAACAATGTCAGGAGGGCCCCAGGTTTCTCACTCATAAGATGTCTTTAACTCAGTCACACCGTCCTAGTTCATGCAGGCATCTGTTTTCAGCCAGTCCACAAGCTGCAGCCATTGTTCTAAGGCCTAGGCTTGCTACTGAAATATTTTATTCTTTGTCGAAAGTATGTCTGCGTTGTTGTGTGCCATCTGCAGGCCTCTGATTTGTGTCCTATTCCAGTGCTGTAAATGCGGCTTGAAAATTAGTGTTTGGCTGGATATGAGACGTCTCCGTGGCTGAAGTGCTGGATGGTTCCTTTCATATGCATCTGTCTCCACTGCAGCACTTTGACAAACAATATTTCCTCTGACTCATAACTGATTTCTTTAAATGAGTTCTTACTTTATTAGACTCCAGAGTCTGAGATGCTGCATTTACAAATACCTTGTTACTTGCTCAGAACCCATTCCCATTTTTACACTTTCTCTGCAATCTTTCATGGTCATTGACTTTTAATCTCTAAATCCCTCTTCACATTAAACACAGACCCACACAAACACTGTCCCGTTTTTCTTTGAAGTCCATGCCAGAAATGACTTGGGGTATTCTTCAGAATTTGAGAACAGAATTAAAATCTTGTGGGAAATGTCACAAAGTATTGGCCCAAATTTATTAAGCAGTGTTTCCGTGTGTGTGTTCCATTGTATTTTGACAACATATTTTTCTTTCTAAAGGATTTTTTAATATCTACATTTGATTACTTTGAACATTTTATAAGTTCAGAGCAAAGATTTTGAGAACTTTGTAAACAGCTACATAAATCAGCCAGTAAGAATTATTTATGTATTTAGCTAAACATGTTTCACCGTCCCATAGATTTAAAGTACAATAGTATACTGATGAAGTGGTATAGAACTTTGAGGAAGCCCACTAGGCTGGTAGAATGCCAGCTATATGCTACCATGATAGATATGCTGGCCAATGTCTGAGAAGGGTGAACAGTAAGAATGGGTTCAAACAGGAATGAAAAAATAGATCCAAGATGGGAATTGTTTAAATAAAAGAAAAACCAACAACCAACAAGCTTTAGCTAGACCATAAAAACTTAGTTCCAAGTAAAAAAAAAATGCTTACAAATTTTTTAGCTTTATCATCCCTTTGTCAAGTTTCTCAAGTGAACACGTCTTTAAGATTTCTTGCATTCTCTTTCTGGTAAATGGTTTGCCTATGCAAGGCTCTGGAGCTTCAGGCAAGGTATTGTCTTGGCAGCTTTATAAATATTGCCGAGAACTGGCTGCAACATTGTTGAGATAACATGATACCAGTCCTCTATGTGCATATTAAGGGAAATAGTTATAGAGTGGCCAGATATCTTACTGTATAGAGGACCATCCTCTGTTTGAAAGGTTGCTCTACTTGAAGAGCCATCGAGTTAAAAAAAGGGGAACTATTAGATAGGAGAGGTGAGGTTTTATAGTTGCTCCTTAGGACTCAGTCCCTGGACAGCAGAGCAAGCAAGAACATAGGTCACTTGGTTACAAAATGAATGCATTGTATTTCAGTTGAAACTGTAGCATTTTAAAATTTATTTCTATACATACATATAAAGTGGCATGTGCAATTTATGACATTGTTGAGTTTCTTCTAGTGTTTTGGTTGATGTATTATTGGCCACTCTCTCAACAAAACATTTGAAGGCTCACAATGACATATTTGGTAAACACAGTGAGGATAAAATTGCTCATACCCATCTCAGCCTAGTTGGTACAGACTCTGCAGTTAATCTTTGTCTAGTCTTGCTTTGTAAGGTGAGTGTTGCTTAATTGAGGCCATGGAATGCAGACAAGATGCTTGAATGTGACTTATCCTGTGACTTTTTAACCCATAGTCATCATGTGTAATTGAGAGGGTTAGAGTTGATTGATCCCTTCTCACAAGAAATGATCATTCTGACCCTAAAGGAGGTGGTTATAAGATTGATTCTGAAAAAATATGGAGAGAGAGAGAAGGTGGTGGAATCCATATTTATCTTGGGTCACAATATTTTTTTCCAAGAAAGATGTTACATAATGCAATTTACAGTGGGGACAGGAAGCAAAAAAATAAAAAAATAAAAAAATCTGATTTGATTTTGAACCCCCATCATTCCAACAATTGCAGGGGCTATAGCTGAAAACCCCAGGTTGAATCATTAGCATTTTCAGCTAGGGCTAGAAAAATCTCATAGAATCCTAGCACATGTGTTTCTGATGCCCTCTGTGAACCTGGAAGCAGCTCTCTGTTGCAGCTTCCTACGCACTCCTTTTCCCCTCCTTGGGCTGTTCATTCAATAAGATTTTTCCATCAGCAAAGCAGCTCATTCTGCACATGTGTTATTTTTTCCTGAGGAAGGGGTTCAAAGGCTCTATAATTAAGAAGCTGAAAAATCTAGCATTGAACTACAGAAGTAGATTACTTTTCCTTATGCCAAAACAGCTACAGTTGGCGATTGGCAAAGCCCGGGGAGGATGTATTGAATAGATGACATTTCATCTGGGAATGGATATGCCGTAGGCTTCAGGAAAGTTTTACAGAGCATCAAGTCTGGTCCTTTAATTAAAAGTTCTCATCTGATAACAGTTGTGCCATCTAGTTAAAAGTCTTACTGAAATAGGGTGGAGGGAGAAAGTAGTTAATAAAGCTTAGTTCTCTTTTTATTCCTATTCATTGTAAATCAGTGCAGGTCACCAAACAGGTAACTTCTCTTCTGGTGACAGTTAACTTTGCTTTCTAGTCAATGACAGCTGCTACAACTCAAGAAAGGGAGTAAACTATGAAAGCAGATTGCAGAAATCAAATTTTACCCAAAGGTTGACGACACCTTTAGCTTTGCATATGTTTCAATGAAGATTTCATTACTCATGGACTAATTTCCAACAATGCAACTTGTGGCTTTTGTTCTGCATAAGTTTGCATGGAAGAAAGCTGATGTGGAAAGGCTACAGTAACTGGCTGCCACATTTGTGAATTCTCAGTGCCTTTGCTAATCAGATTGTATTATGGACATCAGTGTGAAGCACACGGCTATTTTTTATCATTCAATCTACACTGTCTCCTATCAAGCCCATTATCTGTAATGGGTACGCACAATTTAAGATCAGCAGCCGCTGCATGAAATAAAAGTGAGCGAACAAAAGGCCCATGTTTAATCCATGGGTAAATAGAAAAGAAATGCCTAGTTCAGCTATTTTTCTGTCCTTGTCATAACTATGTCTTCCAAAGGGCAGGTAATTTCCTTTGTGCTCTGGTTTCAAAGTTTGAAAAGCTTGACATACACAAATGGATACCACCACATATCTGAAAAGCTGGCTATCTTAGCTTTTCCCACATTAAATGCAGAACTGGCCTTGCCTGGTTTCAGGTTATCTGGCACTTGGCACCTGGAAAAAAAAAAAGCTGAATGGATGCAGTCCGATCTGGCCTTCAAAAGCTCACATCATTATAAAGTCGTCATTCTTTAACTCAGCTGTCCTTCCCTCCACTTCCCAATTTCTCTACCTGAAGGCCATTTTCCCAGAATCATTTCAAACTGGAGTTTTTGTAGCCAATTCACATCGCAGACTATAATACACATAAGCAGTGGCAAAGCATAGGTTGGACACCAGCATTGTTTAAAAGGAAACACTGAATTTATTCATGTGTATACACCTTTCACAAGCGGCACCACAGATTTGTATTTTCTACTTGGGTATTTGCAGCCAAGTACAAAATGTTTCATACACAGAGCTGAGTTCCAAACGTGTCCACTGATCCCTCAAGAGAATAGGTATTGTTTTGTCAATCCATCTGTTCCTCTGATGTTAGCCTAGGATGCAGCAACTGTGTTGATGTTCTAGCAGTCTGGAAACAGAAAGCTAGTACAGAAGTATTTGCCTAAAGAGAGTCAACTTTGCACTCAGGGGAGAACATGAAAATCAAAGCAAGAAGAGAACAGGAGTGTAAAGCTGTCTTTGAAGAAAGTATAGTCTTGCAAATCTAAATGACCTTTTAGCAGGTAAATGATAGTTGTATGTTCCAAACAGCCATTTTTACACATTCTAGGAACTTCTCTGAAATAAGAAATGATGATCGATGTGGTGGATCAGTCACTTCAAAGCATTACATAATAGGAGACATATAACCTGTATGATTTATTTTTGTAAACCTTTCTGTTGCACGGGTTCAGAGTCAAAGGTTGCCTCAGGGCACAGTGTATTGATACGTCTGTCACAAAGTGATACTCTGGTCTTTATTATGGAAGAAATTATTTGTTTGGAGGCAAGCAGTGATATTATTTGTGAAGATGTGTATTTGTTTTATGTAAATGGCAGGTAACAGAGTGCAATCATAAGGTCTGTGGGGGATGCTGACAATTGCTTTCTGAATGCCTCATGCAATGAAGATCTCTGCATCTATGTGATCCTAGTCTCCCCCTGAAACCTCAAAATCACATTATAGGAATCGGGGAAGAGGGGGATACAACAACCGATCTACCATTTCTTTCCACTTTGTCATTGTGTGCAGAGTTTCTTCCCCCTTCAAATTCTTGTTCACCTTACTGAGAAAACATTCTAAACATCTTGTGGGCAGTATTACTAGTTTTCTCAGCATGAAGGAAGTGTTCCAACAGTAAGACTTAAACTTTCCTCCTGGGGAGCCGATGGGGTCTCTGTGTTAAAATGCAGACAGCTGCCGTGGCTTCTTCAGGAAGTCTCTTTCCAGCATCCAGGTTGCACTGGATGGGTGGATGATTTTGCATCTGTGTTGCAGGATGTTGCAATATGTTGTTCATACACATGTACAGGAGGTTGTACATACACATACTGGTGACGTAAGTGGTCCAAATCACCATGGGTAGTGGCTGGTGACTGAATTTCCTGGGATGCAAATGGGAATGCCTGACTATGTTGCTAGGTAAGCTTTTGTTTTCTTATTAATTGTTGTGTTGCTGATTCTGTCAATAGGTGAATTTGAGATCATGGTTATGTTTCTGGGCTGTTAGCCCTATCATAGCAGCAATAGCAGTATAATTTTTATTTTCTCAATACTACATTTTCTTCAGAAGCAATGTCTGAGAATTCCAGAGATTCAGAACAAAATTCAGAAGTAGTTCATTATAATATTTTTCATTTCACCCAAGAATCCTCCTATGAGTTCTTTGCTTTTTAGTATCAACTGTCTACTGATCTTGATCTCTACTAACTTTAGAACTGAATTTCATGTATGTCTCTCCTTTCCTAAAGGCAAACCTTTTTTGTATATATGTCTCTATTTCCATTCAGCTATTAATCCCAAGGCTGATGAATAGTGCCTGAAATATTACCAGCTGTGGTGGGATTTGAAGGCTTGTTTTCCATATGGCTTAGCTGTGAAACAGAATGCCAAAAAATATTGCTTTTGTGTTACATACACTTTGACAAAACGAGTGGCTTTAATTGGCCCCACTGGAACATCTTACAACACAACCTGTCCTCTTGGCAGCTAGAGGAGATACTTTCCAATATAAGGGTCAAACAGGTGTTATCCAATAGCAAGACATATAGCACTCTGTGAATATACCGTGGGGATTTCCTTCAGCCAAGAAAGAGCCTCCTAGGTAAGCTGGAACCACATTTTCTGTTTGATTGGCACTTTACTTTGGCAGGAGAGTCAAAAATATTTCTGAGTGGGTTAAAAAAATTGAGTGGGCAAGGGAACAGATGGCAATGGCTGATGCCAACCAGTGGACCATGCACTGAGCCTTGAATATCTGTGGTGATGCCAAGAATACAAAGAGAGCCAATCTTCCTGAAGGCACAGGCCTCTGAGGGGAAAAGGGCTGCCATTCCATGAACACTTGGCTTACTAAGCTGGTTCTACAACCCAGTGAGTAAATTGAATAATTAAATCAAGTTATGATAAGACTCCTTTGGCAATTCCCCTTTTTCTGTCTGGTTACTCTGCCTACCCACCTCACAATCCAGCCCTGCTTCCCAGGAAGTTGCCCTTGTTTCTCCTGATTATGCTTTTGGCTTTTCTCTTCACAATGAGAGAAATGTTTCCTCTACTTTACGGGCCAGTGTCTCATTACTTTTCCCATTTCCGTTGTGGTTTTTAACAGAAAATCAGCTATGGGGTGGATTTGAGGACTTTATCATTATTTCCAAAAGAATTAATAAGAGGCTTTTTAAAGTGATTCCATCAGAAAACTGCAAGTCTACCAAAGACAGAGTAGGTTAGTGTTAGCCCATCATTCTGGTGCCAGCAGTGCCCTGGAAAGTTCACATCACTAGCAGCATCTGGTATCCAGAGTAAAGATGGATCAATCAGTCTATTTTCAGTCTGTGTCAATTTCACATCAGTTCACTTATACATCTGATCCATCCCATTTTTTGCATCAATCTATGTCTTTTTTAATTAAGAAAAAGCATGACAATTGTGTACTCTTAAAATGTGTATGAGATTTGTTTTTTATACAAAATATGCATTTAAGTAGGTATTTTTCCTTAACTCTGGTTGTTTTGCTTATAGTTTAATCAAGAATAAAAATGGGGGAGAATGGGGGTTTTGGTCTTCCTGACTGGATGCTATATTATCAAACTTCTGTTTTAATGTGGCTAAAAGAATGGATAACTTTAAGAAATAAGAGAATCTTGTATCTCGAAGGACATGATTTGCAAATGGGTTGGCTTGTTTTTTAAGCTGTTATATTAGGAAATGGCTTGTTTTTTAAGTCATTATATTAGGAAATCATTCATGTTGGTGTGGGAAAAGTTAAAGGCAAAACTGTATAATAAATTACCAAGATGGCTTTCACCTGTGGAAGCTCTTGTATATCCAAATGCATTGAATTTCAAAGCGATTGTAAGATATGATGACATTTTGGATAATGATGGAGGACTGAAATTGAATCAAGAAATACAAGAACAAGGATCTAATATTTCTTGGTGGCATAAGGTGCAGATACAATCGAGATATGCTAAAGACTATAGAATGTGGGGCTTTTACAAAGATTTAACAGCATTTGATCAGGTGATGCTTAAATCAGATGAGAAAATGTTTAAAAGATTATATAATTTCTTACTAGATAGGAGAATGGAAGATGAACAGGTTAAGGAAACTATGATAATGTGGGCACAAAACACTGGATATAATATTGAATTAGAAAAATGGCAAAAGCTGTGGGAAAGAAATATTAAGGTAACATTAGCAACTTCATATAAAGAAAACTTGTATAAAATGTTTTATAGATGGTATTTATCACCAAATAGACTAGCCAAGAGGTTTCCAGATATGTTCAAATGGATGTTGGAAATGAAAACATAAATTGGGTACCTTCTATCATATGTGGTGGACTTGCGATAAAGCGAAAAAGTATTGGATTAAAATACATATATGGCTTGAGGAAATGTTACAAAAATCTTTAGCTTTTAAATCTGAAGTTTTCTTATTAGGCATTATACCTGATGATATTAGTAAACAGGAAATGTACTTGACTTTACATGTAATTACTGCAGCGAGGACTGCATTTCCCCAACACTGGAAGAGTGAAGAGCCACCCACCTATGAACTGATCCTAAAAAAGATCTTGGACTGTGCAGAAATGGACAGATTGACTTTGTCACTGAAGGAGAAAGAAGATACTGACTTCTATCAAACTTGGGACTCTTTTTATTATTGGCTAGAGAAACGAGACTTCATATAGATTTAAATATGTTCATAAATTAACATAAAAAGAAAAAAATGTGGGGGACTGACCCAGTAGGTTCGATGTTTCTGACAATTGATGTTGTTTTTAGTTTTTCTTTGTATTAGCTTTATTTAGAACAAAACTTATTCAAAAAAAAAAAAGAATAAACATGTTAATTATAGTTAGCTCGCTATGATAATTTCAGTTTCTTCTTTCTTCTCACCTTTTAGAATGCCAAACTTAAGAATTTTATTTGTCTCAAGTTTTAAGAATTTTTCCAATCCAAAGTTTGGTTCATCCCAAATACCAAGGATTTGTTCACAAGAAATTTTCATGAAATTCAAATGACTTTCTGCATGTATTTTTCCTAATTTTATTTATGTGTTTATTTAAAACTTTTCTCGACTGTCCCATTACCAAATCTCGGGATGATTTAACAATAATATATGCAATGCTGGGTGCAATTTTGCCTAATCGACATGCATGCAAGCAATATTTCTAATATAATATGCATTAATGTTAACTCTCTCTCTCTCTCTCTCTAGCTCTCGCTCTCTCTCTCTCTCTTTCTGTGTGTGTGTATGCACGTACTCACATGCATGTGTATTTACCCCATTAGACCCATTTTGTACCCATTTTAACTAAAGAATTCTGCTGCAAGATTCAAAAATTGAAAATTTCTAAGGAGAATTGAGTTTTGCTTAGTTTTTCACTTTTGAACAAATATGCTAAGTACATTCATATAAACATCAGGTCAAATGTGAATCAAAAATTCCTCACACTTGCCCTATTCAGAGGTATGCTGTTCAGTGCACAAGGTGAAGGATGGCAGCATGTTAACCTGCTGTTGGTTAGACAACAAGAAGGCCTGTGAGGCATCACAGTCTACTGCACTTATTGTGGCAGAAGCTTTCATGGCTGGAGTCTGCTTCATCAAGCATGTTAAATGTGTATATCTTCATCAATACAGAAGAAAGTGTGGTATCATGACAAAATGGGTCTAGAAAGTTGAGCAATGCTGTGTGTGTCATTCCTCAAGCCATTTAGCTGCCCTGAATGCCATTTTTCTTGGTAGAAAGACAAGGTAGAAATCAATGAATGATAATGACATTAGATCCAACCATGGTGTGTATGACCCACTCCAAAGTGCTAATGATTTTTCAGAGTAAAATGAGTAATGACGGGACCCTGTTGAAAGAAAATTGGGTTTTGTAGTGAGCTAGCCATTTCCAGACTCTGTTCAGTTCTCCATACATAGCCAGATCATGGCTAAAACAAGAAGTCCTTGGAAAGTGGTTCAGCCCATGCAACAAATATACTGTGTTGGTAGGACTGCTGATCTGTTCATTCTCTACTGTGTCTTAACATAACACTGTAAATCCCTTAATAATTCTAGTAAGTCATCCACAGGAAAATTAAAGTACCTGAAAGTGACCTAAAGTGGGTGGTTGCCAGAAACATGCCTCTTCACAAAAGGGAAGAGAAGTGGAGTCATTTCTGGAATCACACTGAGTTTTGGAGATGCTCAGACTAGCTTTCTGAAACACTGCAACAAAAATGGTTCTGTCATCTCCCACCCATGCTCAGGAGGACAGCTGAGGCTTGTCTGACTTAGGATATCTCCAGCTGGTTGGAGACTCTTCCCATTGTGTAGCACAAAATGAATAAGCCCAAGTGTTCTTCCTGAACTCAGTGCTGGATAGGGGACTGTCTTCACAATCATGCGGTATTCCTCATGTGCAGAGCCTCAGAAGCAGTGCGACTGCTTGACAATTCCCAGTCCATGTTTGAAAAGAAGGCTGAAATAGTAAACTCTATGAGAGGAGAAAATATCACCCTGTTGAGTGAATTTGTGAGTAAAGCATGCCCAATAATCCAGTTCTAGACTGCCGTTAATAGAGGAAATGAAGAAGTAAAACCAGATGCACAAATGAGCAAAGCTTGAGCTTGCCAAAGTTCTGCTCCATCTGAGATCCTTGAGTCTGTATCAGATTTGTGTGTGTGTGTGTGTTCTATAGTTTTCAAAATCAATTGTGTGGATCTTTGAAAGAGACACACTCTTATCCTAGTGACAAAAGCATTTCTATGTGCATTTTTCAAAATTACTTATTTTTTCATAAGCATTTTGCAAATGTCACTTGCTGTCAAATGAATTATGAGGCCAAGCTTGGAATTTAAGAAGAAAACTTAAGCATCGTTCCACAATAAAACTGGCCTACAATGGGTAATTTTTAAACTTCATTTTATACCTCATGCTACATTGCTGACAAATGCACAGCTGGCACACCGACTACCAGGATTGATGATAGTCAGGTGAAATGTTTCCATTTAGTAATGTCATAAAGCATAGGGCAAGTCAAAGCAGAACTGCCAGAATATTCAGCAATACACAAGTCAGAGAGCACTGGATTTCTGGCTTCATTTCCAATACTTTCTGACAGCAAGTATCCCACCTGGAAATATAACCTGGTTTCCTTCCTTTGTATTAATACATGAAATGTATTACAGAATAGTCTTCGAGAGTACATTATAGTGCCCATTTATGCTATACCAAAGGGAAATAAAACCTCATTTATAAATCATGTTATTTCTAAAATGCACCAATACAGTGAGCAACCACAATCTTAGTTACATGGAGAAGTTTTACAGACATTTTTGGCTACATAAAATGTGATGAGTGACAAAGCAAGTTTTAATGCATATTTATTTCCCTTTGCCCATAATGATCCTGAGGAGCTTGCCTGTGATTGACACATGAGACAATAGATTTGATTTATAAGCGATGATGACAAAAGTTGATATAGACAAAGTCCTGCTTCAGAAAGGGTCAGGGTAAGCTAATAGATTATGTTATAAGGAGTAAAGTAGTCAGGAACTGGCAAGTTTTGAATGCAGTGGAGTGTGGGAACAGCTCTTACACATTATAGGCTGACTCAGAGGAGGAGATGGAAGGAAAGAGTTGGGCAGATAATCCTGCAGTTTCAAGGTTACCTAATGAAGGTTCTCCAACACAGCATGAGAAACAGTCCATCTTGGAAACAGACGGAGACATTTTGGGAGTGTGGGAGTGGAGCACAAGGGAATGTCTTGATCTTGCCAGGAGAAATGTTGAATTAAGAAATGCCCAATGTCCCCACCATCTAGCCCTCAAGCCACAGGAGAACCCTGAGGGAGGAGTCTGGATCTTTCTGGAATGTAGAAAAAGAGAAGTTTCTGTTTGGATTCAGCTCTACAGATGAGCAGATGTTACTCCCACATCTCAAAGAGAATACTACTTGGATTTATCCTGCTTTGTGACTTGTTAAACTTTAATAATACAAATGTGCTTCTAAAGTTTCATCTTAATCTGCTGAAAAGGAAAAGAAAGAGGGAAGGACCTACACATGACAGGCAGCCATAATGCTATAGTGCTATAATGTGAGAATAGGGAAAGTCTCATTCTTGTAGCTGTGTCATTCTGGAATACAGGGAATGGTCCATTAAACTGGAGAATATCTGGGAATCATTGTTGAACTGGACCAAAAAATTGGTATTCTCCCTCCTAAAGAGGATCCCAGGGATCTTTTCCTTGGGGCAAATGACACATAGGTAGTTAATTTACCTCTGTGCATCCTTTAACTGGTCATCCCAGTTCCTGACCTAATGGGAAAAGATAAGAAAGGCTGGAAGAACCCTGAAGCCACTGCATCTGCTTTTCCTATTGTTTTTTAGTACAGGGAGGAAACGTACTTGATTTTCAGATAGTTTCTAATTAGATTATGTTGGTATAGGTGTCTTGAGTGTCATTTTTCTTGGTAGAGAAGTAAGGTGCAAATCAAATCAACAAAAACAAATCAATATGGTTTGATCTTAGAAGTTACTGTTGTTTGCTGCTTGGAAATAAAATATGGAAAGATGTGCAGACAAATATAGAAAACGTAAGAAAAATAAAACAAGGGTGTCTTCAAACATTTTTTCTTCCCCTTAGTGTGAGGACTTCCTGCAGCAAAACTACAACATAAGCTCAGAGTTTTGAACTGTTGGGGAACTGGGCATATTTGATAGTCTTTGAGATATTGCAATTTGTTTTTCTGTGGGTATTTTTCTGGCTGTTAAGAATTGTTATTATGATTATTAAGTCATCTGAAAAGCAAAAGAAGCCCTTGGGATATGTTATTCCCTGAAATGAATCAGTGATTGTTATGGGACTGCAAGTACAGAGGTCAAACAGTATGAAAAGGCAGAAAGAACAACAGAATAAGCAGAGATCACCCTCTAGGCAATTGTCTTAGAGCCACTAGGAACAAATGTGACTTCCTATTAAATTCAAGCTATCTCTATGATGTTGTGAATGTCTCCAGTAATTCATCTTACTATTAATACCACTATAGCAGATGAATCTAAATGATAAAAAAGAATTTTTAAAAGACTTGATGAATGTATCACTTCAACCTTGGGAGTTAGGAGTGCTTATTCATATTTCCTGCTTTGTAACTGTGTGTAACAAACTGCCAAGACTCACTGTGTCAGGTCATTCTCAGGCTCCAGCTGCAGACACCAAAACAGCTAGGTCTGAAGACAAAGGTGCAATGGAGGCCTGCCTGGAAGGACCTTGAGTCAATAAAGTTAGGCTAGTGCAGCTGGCTGAGAGTGAAACCTCATCAAGAAGAGATTGGGAGGAGGAGAACCTCCCCTGGGCCATTTGTAATGAATGGAAGATGAATGGGAACATATGGAAAGCAATAGTTTTGTGTATGTCCCATTCATTCCAATGCATCTAATGCAGGAGAAATGCTTTGAGAAGATACTCATGATTTCACATTCCAGTTCCATACGTTTGTTTAATGCTTTATATTTAAATTGGTTCAAATTAACCAACAATGGATTATCAAACCTCCTCTGAACTCAAGCCTAGTTGAGTTCTGCCAAGTTCTACTGGAAGATCTGTGCAGTTGCTAAACTATTACCATCTGTAAGATAAGCAGAAAGTGTTAATATACATCCTGGAGTTTAATATCATTTTTTAAAATGCTGGCAAACTTTCCCTTCTAATTGGCTGCTTTCCATTTTGTAACTCTGTAATATGGCACATTTAATTACTTTGTAGTTGAGAAACACAGAGAAATTAGTTTTCAGTACATTTTAGCTATTGTTGCAGGGGAATGGAACTTGCTGCAGAATGTTCATAAAATATTTGGATCTGATGATTGGCTTCTCCTAGCTAATTTGTCACCAAGCAGCTTTTCCAGCACAGAAAAAGGGTAAGTGTGTGTGTGTGTGAGAGAGAGAGAGAACAAGAGAGGGAGAGGGAGAGAGGGAGAGAGAGAATATGTATCATGTTGTACAGAAATACACTTGGTCAAGATCTGATTTTTCTCTGGCTATAAATTGTACATCAATTAAATCTTTAGAGCACCTCAAGAAAGCTTGATTAATTTCAGATCAGATCTGTGCAGCTACCTAGTCTCCCCTTGCCCATAGCTATTTGGAATGACCAATAAACGTTGCCCCTTCCCCTCTCTTCTGTCCTCTCCTTGCTTTTTAAAACTCAAAATTTACAACACACACACATGCACGCATGCGTGCGTGCTCACACACACACAGAGGGAGATCCCATTGCAGACTTCAGCATACTTTGTACCATTCAATAGCCTGATGGAGTTTAGTAATACAGAATCTATTAGGTAAGATTTTAATGGCTTTTGTGGAGTTTTTGATGGCTGTCAGATAAGTCCTGTGGTATAGTGTGGAAAGAACCAAGAAATTCTATGTTCTTTATTGATCAAAGTGTTATCCAGAAGTACAAATACCTAGAATGAATCTCTGAGCAAGTACAAAGCAATTAAGTCAACCCAATCTAGTTTTTACTTCTAGGAACTCTCCTTATGGGTGTTCTTGGGCACCATCTTTTCAGGAACATGCCTCCACTCTGCACACTGATTCTCTAATTTGACCACACTCCTCTGTCAACGTCATTCATGGGATCAAGAACTGTACATGCCTTATTTGTCGTGGAGAAACTCTCCTGTCCCAAGTTTCCTCACTATGAGGGTCCAGACAGGGCCATCTTAATACATGGGCCTGATGGGCACTTGCCCATGGGCCCCATACTAATCTGTGTATGTTAACCCTTGGAAAATTGGAAATCTTCCAAAATTAACAGTAGTTGTAGTTGTCGTAGGGGCCCCAGTTGACTGCTTTGCCTGGGACCCATTATGCTGTTAAGACATCCCTGGGTCCAGAGTATGACTGGCTGGGTAACAGATAATGCACCATGTCCCAAGAAACAAGGTAAGGTGGTCAAAGTCAGAATCCAATCACCAGTCCAAGTCACAGATCCAAATTGCAGAGTCAAGCAGGCTGAAATTAAACCAGGAGTCTGTTGTAACACAGTCCAGGAAACAAGGGAATAGTCAATCATGAACCAGAGGTCAAGAGCTAGAAGGGCCAGACCCTGGGCTGGGTATCACATCAGGAAGAAATTTCAGTTCACTGTCTGCTTTCCAAGCTTTGTAGGCAATACGTATGTAATTCCAATCCCCACTGGTGCACTGAAGTCTAAAAGGGTGTAGTCCATTTAATCAACTCAGGAGAAAATCATTTTACTGCAAGTCTAGAAAATCATTTTACTGGGCTTTACACCCTCATGAAATTGTTTAGGATTATAGCCAGAAAGTTTCTCACGGAGTAATTAGTTATTTGTTTATTCTATAGATACTTCAATTTGTGAACTTTTCCCCATGACTCTGAAGTAGGCTGCATGACCTGAGAGTGTACATGGCACAGTCAGTGCTTACCCATCACTGATAACATATTTCCAAGCCTTCTTGAAGATGACTCAGCAGAGGTTTGGACTTTTCCCTCCAGAAGTTCTCTTGTAGCTCTTAACAAGAGCCTGGGGAAGCTCTTAAGCACCTTTCCCCTCTAGTGTCCATTAGTTTTTCATTATGTCTTGGCTCAATGGATTCAACTGAGAGGCAAAATACTATATTTACCATACTCCTTGGTACCACTGAGGAACGTGAGGAGCATAGATTACATGCCTCCTGCATTTGGTGAAGGTAACTGGAAATACCATTTCCCACCCCCTGCTTGTTAATGAATGTTCCCCACAAGTATCCAGGGCCTCTGTTTTTGTTACCAGCCCTCACTGATGCTCATCACTTCCCCCACCCAGCCCCTTACTAACTTTGTGAAGATAAGTTTTAGGAAAGTAAGGCAAATAGGAAGACTGCATTGAGAAGGGCTGGTACTGAGCAAGTTTAATACAAGTCATAACTAAACTTCAAAGAGAGCTGATTTCCACTCATAATGACTCAGTGACTTCCAAACAAGTGTTTAAATTTCTGGCCCTGATTCTGAATTTGAGCACCATGATGTGGCTAAAATGGTACAGGCATGAAACATTCTATTCTAGGATTTTTCTGGATATGTTAGTCCTTCCTGTCTTTTCTAGACTTAAATTGTCATTTTTCTTCTCGAGGACACTCGAGGACAACTAGGACACTTGGCAGTAGGGCCCATTTCCTGAAAATGATGAAATTAAGCTAACTTTCCTCAAGAAGGTAATGAAAACAATATATATGGGGACTAGAAGTAATGAAATTATTTGCTAATAAATTGAATGGACTGAGGCCAGTTGCTGTGGATATATTTATTACTTGTCAGCAAGGCTTGTATATTTAATGAAAGCAGAATCCTATCCATGGTTTTTTTGTGAGCTGTTCTCTTTTACTAGTTTTACATTGTCCCATAAGTCTTGTTAAAAATTGGCAGTACAGACTTTTCTCACATGGTACAAACATTCTATAGAACCCAGTCCACTGTTAATACTAGAAGAATGAGTTATATCCATGTTGTACCTGAAACTGCACACATTATTAACAGCACGTTCCGTGGTTAGTAGAAAAATGAACTAATCAGAAAGGTGCATTAAACAGAATGAATTTGATTTTTAAAAATTATTTTTGGTCCTTGCCATTCTGTTGATGCCAGAATTTCTGCTGAAGAAATCTGTTTCCACTCCACCCCCACCCCCTTACATGTCCACTTGCTTTCAGTGGTACTCCGGCAGGAAGTGGCCAGAAGAAGGAGAGAAGTCTCTTCTCCACTTTGCTTTCTGATCCCTGGCATGTGGTGGTATTCTAGAAAATTTAACAGTCCTTGGTATGTGTCAGTCAAAGAATGTGGGCAGGACAGAGACATTGCCACTATTCTATTCTTCTTCCCTCTGTCACTGAGGGAACAGCACAGAAAGTGGAGGGTTGGAGCTTTATAATATAAGACCATACATGAATGCACGGACATTTTACAAATTTCCACTTATGCCAGCCTCTTGGTAAATATATTGTCAAGGTTATGTTGGAAATGGATTCCAGTGTTCATCTTTGTAATGAAGGGCTCTTGGCATGGACTTTGACTGGAGTCTGAATTATATCTCTTTTGGATTGCATGAACAAAGCCAGCCTGTGTCCTAATGTCGCCCCAGTTTTGAGCGACAGAATGTAGCCCTAGCAGCCAATTCCACTGACACTGGAAATGAAACATTCCGAGTGCACATTCGTAATTAGGCTGAGGGTGTAATATATCATAAGTTAATTATATATCATTAAAAGACATTTATAGAGCTGTAATATGCATATATGAGATCAATCTAATTGTCATGCAGTTAACTCCAGTTATTTAAGCAAATAATATATTGTGGCATTTTAATTATCAATCCCACTTTAGAACTTCTCTTTAAATCCTCTCCCATTCATCCAGAATGTCATTGTTCCGAACAGTCCCAGATGTGATTTTAAAAACAGAAGCCACATTGAAACATAGGAAGTTAAGCCTCTTTTCACCTAGTTTGGATGGAAGAGAAAGAAATATTTGTTTAACTCCAGTCCTAATCAAGTTTAATTATTTAACAGATCTGTCTTCCAGACATTTCCTCACTGATAGGTGCCTACTGAGTTGTGAGTTCCGAAGAAACAGTTATTTGTAGACTATTTTGCTTAGCAAAGTTCGAAAGCATATGCACAGAGGAGAACTACTACCCACCTGTTTCTGCCAATAGCAGGTGTGTGTATATATTTAGAAACAGATATGACAGGTGCTACAGGTATATTGAAAGGACAAATGAGGATGGATGAGGAAGGTACAGGATAACTTCTACATACTAATGTACAGCAGAGACTGGTAGTGTTAGTGCAGCAATGTATCCACTTCAAATTCCAGTCTGAAATATGTTCGCAACCACAGACAGCTCCTTTAAAGTTCAGACTGCAACCTGGAGTGGATACACTACCATACAGACATTGGACAGCCTCAGCTGCAGATATTTTAGGACTTTAAGTCTTTCAAGAAATTCCTGCTCTGTGGGCTGCATTCCCTCTGCTGGGATTCTGGAAGCAGGGAATTCTGGAAGCAGGGAATAAAGGCAAGTGTGGCCAGAACTAAAGATTAGCAGGGCAAGCTGTTTTCTCTCCCTTTCTCATTCTTCCATCTATCTGTGTCGTGCTTGTTTCTCTCTCACCCTCCCCCTGATGGACAGATTGCTCTTGACAGAATTCTGTACTGATCACTTTCAAAGCCTTCCACCCAACCACTCCATCCTTCCATTGATCCATCCATTTTGATCCCCGCCCACCAAATTTTACCCTCTTTGGCAGAGGCGGGAACTAATCGTTTACAAAGAGTTGTTCCCCTTGCTGTTCCTTTCTCCCCTTGTTTCCCTTCTTTCCATACAACACTCACTTCCTCATAAGCCTTCATTTATTCCCTGATCTCAACTTCTATGATGTTGAACATCCTGATTCTGGATGCAAATTCCATTCCCTACAATCTTCCATCAATTCCTGCAACACATCCTTTGGCATAATATTGCAACAAATACAGGGGCGGATGGACTGGAAAGGCTCAAAGATTGTGAGGTTGGGATCAGTTGGGGAAAAACAGGGAAAGGATGTACCTGTTCTTTCAGCCTGATATGTGATGCCCCCACCCCATTAATTTGATTAGAGAACCCCATTAGGAGTTAACTTGAATGCTTCTAATCCTTTGGTACTTGGTCCCAGGAAAATGAAAAAGAATGCTAGACCAGTATAGCATGTAAAGAGGTAGAACTGGGGTCATGAAAAGCATAGATGTGAAGAGGACTTGTATATTGAATGGGTCTCTATACACAGTGGTGTTTCAGAGGGATGGATGGGAAATCTATTCAGTTCACATTGGAATGAAAACTTGGCTAATTTCCACTTAATTTCTCCAGTCAAGATAGACATGCAAAGATGTATAGATTACACATTCAAATATACATTACATTAGGAAAACCTGCTTGCAAAAATGGAATGCATTAGGTAAAGATGCATGAAAAATACATGCACATTAGGAAAAATGTATATGAAATTGCTTATGAGTTTGCATTGAAGCATTAAAAATATCTCAAAGTTCAGGACAAACTGAGTTTAAGGTTGGAAAAATGAGCAACCCTAAAGGTCCAAAACACCCAACCAATATTTTATAAAGAAGCACACACAAACATGTACCTGTAGTGAAGGGAACACTTGCTTTCATGTGAAAAGTCTCTCCACATGATTAAGCATAGTTACTAGGGAAAAGAAAATTAAACCAGAGCTTGGAGCCAAGATGCCCTTTCCAAGTCACACTTTGGCTGAAAGAAACAAACTTGAAATTGATTGTATGCAGTGGCGAACTAAGGAAGAGAGATGGAAGAATCTCCCTGGGAAGAAAGATTGCTGTGTATAGTACACACTTGCCCCCTATTGTCACCTGAACCATTAAAAAAGCAACACTTTGGCAAGATGTACTGGTTCCTCTGCTCCGTGGCACTAAATAAAGCTGGGCACATTTAGACACGACACTATTGCTGGAAGAGGGGGAACAGTAACCTTAATAAAAGGAATATAAATAACTGTGCTTTAATGTGGCATTGTTTATGCAGGTAAATTTTTATGTGGAGGTGCAACTCCAGTTATTGCTGCAGTAATCATTGCATAATTTTCATAGGTCTGCATTGCTGACGCTTGTAAGGAATGCAGTAACGTATTGCAGAAGACTCATTAGATTTAAGTAATAGCTGTCGCCTAAACATTCTATCAGGGAGGGGTAGAAGACATCAACTTTTATTGCCAGAGCAAAAAAGTAGAAAACTCAATTTTCCTCAGAAGCTAATAAAAATTATATTTTTTTAATCAAATGACTGGAAGGTTTATTACTTTGTTGCTTGCTTCATAAAAATAGGAGAAAACTAATCAAGAAATAAAAAGATAACAGCTGGGAGGCTCAATGCAGCTGACCAAGATGGATGCCTCAGAGGTATGATATTCATTTCTTCACTAATATTGAACAGCAAAGAAGGCCTAATTAATTTGGATTTAAATTGC
Organism: Varanus komodoensis; assembly: GCF_004798865.1. Taxonomy (NCBI): domain Eukaryota; kingdom Metazoa; phylum Chordata; class Lepidosauria; order Squamata; family Varanidae; genus Varanus; species Varanus komodoensis. The sequence continues at coordinate 134,769,194 of NW_025335268.1, forward strand.
TCTTTTAACCCAACAAAGGAACAGAATAAAATATCTGCAGACATGCTGGGAATGGACATTTGCCAACATGATTCTGAATTTTGCATGTGGAATTAGAGAAACTATGAATAACCATTCATCCAAGGTGTCCTTAACTAATCCAAGGACGTTACACAGCTGATCTATGCCCTTGCTAAACGTATGGGTACATCCTGCTCCTTAAGTAAAATACTAGTAGCTATTGTAACAGTGCTCCTGTCCAATGTGGTGTAAAGGTTATACTGTTAGACTAGAACTCAGAACATCCAGGTTTTAATCCCTATTCAGCCATAAATTCAGCCTTGGGTGACCTTTGACCAATTGCTGACTCTCAGCCTAACCTATACCATAGGGCTGTTGTGCAGATAAGATGGAGAGACAGAGCAGCATGTAAGCTGCTTTGGATTGCTTGCAAAAAGAAAAGAATGGGATACAAATGTAACAAATAAACAAAATAAATTCTGAAATTATATCAATGGCTACAGACAAGTGAGAAACTTGGGTTTGCTTGTATTTTTGATTTAGGAAATGCAAACAACTGATCAAATCTGTACATTATTGAAGGCTGCAGTGCAGCTTGCAAATTAAGGAAAAATGCAAACCAAAATGTGGCCATTTCAAAAACTTGTACACAAAAATGTGTATATTTGGAGAAAAATACACAAAAATGTATTATTCACTGAGGAATTGCTTTTAGTAAATATTGTTTTTAAGTACATACACGTTTCCATGAAAAATGCATGTAAAAGACCCATATAAATTTGCATGTGGCTGGCTGGGGGGAAATTGCAATTTGATACAGAAACAAGACAGAACAAACTTTTTAAAAAGTGAGAAACTGAGCAAAATCAGTGTTGAAAACCATGGAGGAGACCATTGTTCCCAATGACATGGAGAACTGTAAACCAGTAAGTAAGTGTGACTTTACAGTAAGTCATACTTCAGACCTTTCTACTCAGTGCAGGAAGCTCAAAAGCTGTTTCAAAACAGCTGAACAGGGCTAGTTTGTGAGATGGACGAACAGTCTGACATTGTAGAAGGTAGCATATTCTGCTTGTACACCAGGCAGTTATCCTTTAATGTAGGCCTGAACGTTCTTTTCCCCTTACTGCATTTTTTGAGAAAACGTTGGGGTTTCACATCCATTCTTTCTTATGACCCAGCTTAACAAGTCTATGAGACAGATATATTGCATGGAAGCTTCTTAGCGATTTCAATAGATTGTTATGTGTTCCTCTTATTACTTAGTTACTTCAATAAGATAGGAACTGTTAATTTAGCATGTTTGCACTCACATGTCCAGCTGAACTCCTTGAGAAAGCGAATCCATCTTTCTTGACCTAGGTCAGCTTTTCATGAACAGGAGGCCAAAGCTATAATACACTTTCTTCTTCTTAGGCTGGAGTTTGAGCAGATTCTGTTTTTATGAACCATGCTCTTTCTGTATGGGAATGGAACTCCGGCTCCATCTTCCACAGTCACTTTCGGACATGGCTGTTTAAAATCCATTCTCTGAAGCAGACAAAGGGAATAGCAATAGCTACCTTTACATTTGCAGAAACAAATAGCAGAATAAAGCTCCTTCAAAATGGAGTAGCAAACTTCATAAGCAGAAAGTTTCTTGGCTGAGCAGTCAGAAGTATAAAACAACAGAGCAAATCAGAGCAGACTTCTAACAGAATGAAACCAGCACTATAGGAGATATTGAACATGCTTGTCTTTTATATACAAGAAATCCATGTTTAAAGGAAACCTACCTTCATGTGGGGATAGAATACCCTACAGCTGCTACTGAATGCAATTAGTTAGAAGATGCTTTGATGCAGAAAAGGTCCTGCAAATCTGAGTTAAGATGATGGAGAAGACAGTTTGCATTGAAGTAGGTAAGAAACTGAAAATACACTCTACCTTTAATATTAACAAATAATATTCTTGATCAGTAATATTGCTTTCAGTTTCACCTATGGTCCTTTGGAGCACAATGTATTCAGGTAGGAACAATTTTTCTTGTGAATGTAAGATTAGGCATTTATGAAACCCTTCTTACCCATCACTGACTGATGCACAGACCAAGATCATCTCTTAGTGACTGAGACACCATTACAAATATCCCATTTTCATCAGCATATACACACACGCGCATGTGAACACGCACACACACATTCAATCTTATCTTTTGGGAGGCTTTAAAATAGCCATAATCCTCCCCATCACCCACACTGACATAACCTGAACCTTCCCCTTACCTGCAAAATTAATTTAAAAGTTCTGAGAAAATTGAATAACTAAAAATTCTATTTAATGCATACAATCTGCACTGAAGAGAATGCTACCCAAATTATGACTGATTCCAGCAAGGCCCTTGTAGGTGAGGTTAGTGGGTGGGGAGATGTTGTTTAACTACTTAGCTTACACGTCGTTTGAGCAGAAATAAACATTCTTTAAAATGTTGTCTCATGGAAAAATCAAATGTGTAAAACTGACAACAGAGAGTTCCAAGCAACCCCACAATAGCCTAGTTGGCCTTCCACTTCCACACAAATATATTTGCTTTGACTGTGGGGATGTTAGTTAATTAACATGTCACTCAACGGTGCAAACTAACGAATCGTTTGCAGTAAATGACAGCCCACTGAGTTCACCTTAGCTGTGATCTACGCACTGATACAGAGACCAGAAGAGGTGATAACTATCCTGCCGACTGTCACATGGCCTCTGTGATCTCCCTTCCTTCCCCTTGTCTGAAAATAATTTAAGTCTCCAAACAGAGGTTTCCTACAGGGGATCTGCCTTCAGTTATCCTTTTCACTTTCAATTTGTCACCATGTCTACCTAAGACAATTATTTTCACTCCAACCTAGGTACTTTTTTCTTTTAACATAGCATCTTCCAACCAATTTGTTCTCCAGATGGATTTGGTGGGACCTAGAAAATGTTAGCTTATGGGAAAGCATTTCCTCATTCAAAGAAAGATAACACCTCAAAGTGCATATATTGGCATGTGGGTGGCTTGACAGTCTAGGAATGATTGAAACAGAAATGGGATGAGACATTCAGTGTTAAAAGTCTTACGGGAAGGAAACACAAGAGCAAAAAGGTCCAGAATGCTGCCACTCATTAATTTCACAGCATATCAGGCCATTTCTGCCTTGCGTAGGAAAAGTTGAACCTCACACTATGGGGCAAATCCCACTGCCCTAGAGTCTGCATCTGGGCTGCTTGTATTTCTCAGATGCCCATGATTTTGGCTCTGGCCTCTTGGCAGAGCAGCAGAGGCACAGGCTGGGAGAGAATGCTGAGTGGCCAGGAGACTGACGAAGGCACGGTAGGAGCTGGGCAGGGGAGCAGAGGGCCAGGAGGAGCAGAGAGGAAGGGGGTGGGGCCAGAGAGGATAGAGGAGCCAGGAGGAAGCAGAGGGGTGGGGCGCCGTCCCTTGTCTGTGTCCCTTGGCTGCGGCCCGGGCTGTCCGGAGAGAGGTTTGATTGTTTGTTTGTTTGTTTGTTTTGTTTTGTTTTGTTTGTGCTGTGCTGTGCTTTGCTTTGTTTTTCTTCCAATTTAATTTTAAATTTATTTTATCCTTGTGTGTGTGTGCGAGTGGGTTTTTGTCTGGGAGAACTGGGCGAGTGAGAGGAACTGCAGGACTAACAAGGCAAGGGACCAAGGTAAGGTCTGGGAAGGGATACCGATGGCAGACCAGGAGATGGCCTTGACCCTTCTCCCCCAGGAGAGGCAGGGATACACTTGCCTTCGGTGCAAGATGGTGACCCTGCTAGAAGAGGCGGTGAGGTGCCTGAGGGTTGAGAGAGCTCTCCAGGCCCCCCCAGAGCAGCCCCCCTCTGGACAGAGGGTTGAGGGGGAGACCACGGGAGGAGCAGCTGCGTAGACATGGAGGTATGTCACCCACAGGAGGAGGAGGCCAGCACGGCCTCCTCCTTCTCCTGGCACCAATCTGGAGCTGGGAAACAGGTTCTCTCCACTTGGGGAGGCTGGAGCTGATGAGGCCTCAGGGGACCAGTAGGACCCCCAGCCTGGGACGTCAGGCAGCAAGGGGGCCGCTGCAGGAGAGGTGAGGGCCAGGGCACGGCCACCCACCAGCACCGGGAAGGTACGGCGGCTGGTGATTGTTGTTGGGGACTCCCTGCTGAGGGGCACTGAGGCGGCACTGTGCCGCCCCAACCTGGAGACAAGGGAGGTTTGCTGCCTGCCGGGCGCACGCATCCGGCATGTGAAGGACAGAGTGGAGCGTCTTGTTTGCTCCGGGGGTCACCAGCCGCTCCTGGTGATCCATGTGGGCACAAACGATGTGGCCAGGCAGAATGTGGTTGGGACCACCAGGGACTTTGAGGCCTTGAGGAAGAAACTCAGGGAGCTGAAGGCCCAAGTGGCCTTCTCGTCAATCTTACCTGTCCGGGGATTTGGGCCAGGAAGGGACAGGAGGGCCTCCGAGGTGAACGACTGGCTTAGGGTGTGGTGCCAGAAGGAACGCTTCGGGTTCCTCGACCACGGCACTTGTTTTCTTGCCAATGGACTTCTGGCAAGGGATGGGTTACACCTCATGAGGATGGGGAAAAGGTCCTTTAGAGATGCTCTAGCAAGCTTTGTCCGGAAGACTTTAAACTGAGCCTGGGGGGTGGGGGTTCAGGCCCCCCAGTAACGTGTCTGCACTGGACTAGTGTGGGGGGAAAATCAGGGCTCTGGGAGCAGGGTTTTAGAGATACTGCAGGGACTGACAGGACTCCTACAGAGAGGGGCCAGGTATCTGGGAGGAAGGAGGAGGCTGGAAAGGAAGCGGTGGGAAGGAGTTGAGGTGCATGTACACCAATGCTAGGAGCATGGGTAATAAGCAGGAAGAGCTTGAAGCTCTCCTGGGAATAGGAAGGTATGATCTGGTGGGAATCACAGAAGCTTGGTGGGATGAAAGGCAAGTCTGGAATGTGAACACAGAAGCGTATCACCTTTTTAGAAAGGACAGGAAGGGAAAGAGGGGTGGGGGCATGGCTTTATACATCAGGGAAGGGATAGGATGCAGTGAGATAGAAGGCAGCACAGATGGGGATTCAGTAGTGGCAGTCTGGGTGAAACTTAGGGGTTTTGATAACAAGGTCATTGAGGCCCCATTGGGGCGGGTGTTCAAGGATAGGCTGGACGTCCACATGGTGGGCATGTCATGAGTGGAGCCGGCTGGTGCCGGAGGTCAGACTAGATGGCCCGGGAGGCCCCTTCTGACTTGAAAATTTAAAAAAAAAACCTTCCCCATTCTGATTCCCCACAACATTCTCAGTGCTTTCCCAGCTTGTTTATGTTGTCCCTATTATGTTAGGTGGGACAGATTCTGAATGCTTGGTGGGACAGATTCTAACAGAATTCCTCTGAACCCTACTGTACAGACACTAACTCACAGAGGCTGCACTGGGACATCATCAGTGACTCCACAGATATATTTATATTGGCTTGCTACCAAACATTCTTGAAGTCAGTGGACTAGAACTTCAGAATAGGGTAGGGATATCTTTTATATACATATGAATCCCTGAGACACTTCTGGTACATGGATGGGGAGATCTCAACACAGGCCAATCCAGAAAGGTGCTGCATAAGTACAGGCCAGTACTGGGGTGATATCCACTGTCATATATTAATGAAGTTCCTGGCAACTGTATGTCTTATAATCTTGCTCTGCAATGTTTTGCTTTTCTGCAATATTAGTTTATTCTTTCTTAACAAAATATTTAGATTTCACCCACCAATGTGTTCAATGTTTTATAAATCCTAAAAAGTACTATCTCTTGGCAACACATGCTTACATAATATACCCAAGTCATTGAAACCATTGCTTGTCTCCAACCTGTCCATGTGTCTATATTGCAGCCACATGGCCCCTAGATTTTATTTAATACCAACCCCTCTCCTTTATGAACATTGGCCATGCTGACTGGGAGCTGATGTCCAAATCATCTTGAGTGTGTTGCTCCAATGAGGTTCATCAATTTGGCATACAAACACAGAGTTGACTGTAACAGAAAATCAATCAAACAAAAGGCAAGCACTGTTTTACAGACTAAACATGGATTTTCCAAAGAGAAGTCAGAGGAGTAGCCAACTCAAAGACCCAGGATATCAGTCAAGTAAAAACAGTTCAAAAAGTAGCATTAGTCCAAAGAACCCAAAGACATAGGGGTCCAAACACAAGTCTGAATACAAAATGCTTGAAAAAGAGCTAGACTCAGAATGCAAGTTTATATGCCAAAGCCTCCTGCGCATCACTCTAGGCTCAGCTACAATATATTACAAGACCTTTTCATGAGAACTTCTCTCCTCTTGAGGAGTCTTCTTTGGAGTTGAGCACTCCTCTTTAAAGGAACACTACTTAGTTTCTTTGTAATGGGATGGCATTCTTCAGAACTATATGGTCATTAAGCCACTGTCTGTAGAACATCTGGGGATGGAACTATGGTCTTCTACCCTGAAATCTCAAGCTCTCTCTGGTCCTATGATATGGGTGGTTCAATAGCAGCATCCTTCTCTGTGCTCTGTAGCTCTTCAGAGGAGGAGGGTTTTTCTAGCATGACATACAGGGTACTGTAGAAGCATGTCATAGAGGGTACCAGCTTGGGGAAGACTGCTACACAGCATATACCTGATGTAGGATTTCCTTGTTATCATCAGTTGTTAAATATAGCAAAAGACATTTGCCAGGAGCCTGCTGGAAAGAGAGGCCTAATGTAGACTGGGTAGGTATTTCTGATTCTTATCTTGGTCAAAAGTGAAACCGTTCCCTGGGGACATATGACACAGATTTTACAGCATTGTACTTTTGCCAGCAACACATCTATTCTTCAACTTTTGGTTGGAAGAAACTCATTTGAAGAAGTCAAGAATTGGTGTAAAGCTGATGTTTAGAGCTAACATATTTTCCATGGAGTCATGCTGCATTTCCCTGTTCTTAACGTGTGTTTTGTTTTCAGCCAGAGACTTCACAGCTACACCAGTGAGACCCTGGGAAAACAGGCAATGGAATGAAGGGATCTCTGGTGGGTTGTTGTCACATATTTGGGGGTGGGGGGAATCAACTGAGTTCAAGGCAGTTTGCATTGGCAAAAGCACCAAAGCATGAAACCTCTTTAGCAATGGAACACCTGACAGGACTGACATATGAACTAAGGAGAGAATCAGCAAGAACGCTGCTCACTATTCACAGCTCTCTACTTTACTTCCTGACAGAATTTTCCCATCCAAGTATACACTTTATTCACTTTATTCAGCTTCAGTTTTCAAATACATGACTAAAGAAGTACCAGTTCATGGGATGATGATGGTGATCATCATCATCATCATCATCATCACTGTCACCATTCTTTCAACCAGACCAGTATCCAAATTGCTGCTTAGGCTCATATGGTGCTTTCATTAGTGCAAGGATGTGGAATGTCTGGCCTGCAGGCCAAATGTGGAACCCAAGACTGCTCAAACCAGACCTACAGATGTTTCCTCAGAACATGCTCCTCTGCCTGTACCCCTTCATTAGCCATGGTCTAGATAGTTGGTATTATTTATCCCATTCCACTCTGTCATTCAATTACAGAAAGGGATACAGTGAACCTTATCCCTTGGGGAAGCCACATACCTGGATACAAGTGTCATTTTTGTTGTGTATTGAGCAAAGGCTTGAGGTGCATGTATCTGCTCTCCCCATTCTCTGTCCTTGCCCACTTTTGGCTCCAGCCACCCCACTGCTGAAATGCAGACTCTGGCAGGTTTTGACCAGGGTCATGTGGAATTCAAGCAGGGAAGCTCCTAACAATAATTTCATACACTTTTCTTTATGTTGAATCACTAACTACTATCCATGCTTTCTTAAATTGGTTTTTTGAAAGCAGTTCAAAAGCATTTTTCCTTACCACCCAATGTGGTATTCCAGATAAAGCCAGAGTAGTGTTGCCAGGGATGGTCACAGGACTGCTTCACAAATGCAGGAAAAAGCCTGATGGCTTTTTGTGATCGCACCAGGGGCAGCCCTTCCACAGTTGTTGAAACAGCACTATGTAAGGACAATAATTAGTTTCCCAGCCTTTTTATTATTATGTTTAATGTCTCAAATGTGCACAGTTGTCTGTGTTTACTTTATGCTGGTCTTTTGCAAATGTGCTCTTATAGTCATATGAGGTAGGTGTATTCTTTCCCAGTCAATTTTCTTGTTTGTTTCAACAGTTAAAGGGTACAGAGAACTCCAATAGATAGCATACAAGGACATTGACAAGATGCAGCTGCATATGGACTACTCTGTGTGCAATTGTGAAGGACTGGGGACAAATAATGCCAAGAGAAAGAAGGGACCAGGTAGCACAATTCCAAAGTCAGCAGAAGAACCAGGGAACTAAGTGTACCAAAAGGTGAAGTGGGACAATATCTTCCCTTTGAAATTATCCTCTTGGTTTTAAGTGTCGATTTGATGCTTCTTAGGGTCTTCCACCTGTCCCCAAGTCTGCAGGTATTGCAGAAATTTGTTGTTGTTGTAATATGCCATAATTTTCAACTTATAGTGTTCCCATGAATGAAAGTTCTCCAAATTAACTTTATCCATGAAAACCTTGCTCACCTCTTGTAAATTCTCAACTGTGGCTTCCTTTATGTATTTTGTCTTTTGTCTTATTTTTCTTCTTCCTTTACTTTCCCTAGCATGATAGCTTTCTCTAGGGAGTTTTGCCTTCTCATGATGTGCTCAAAGTCTGAGAGCCTCAGTTTTGTTATTTTACCTTCTAGGTAAAGTTCTGGTTCGACTTGATCAAGGAGCTGCTTTTTTCTCTTTCAGGCCATTTAGGACATTTGCAAGGCAACATACTCCAGCAACATACTTCAAACACATCAATTTTCTTCCTGCCAGCTTTCTTCACTACCTAGCTTTCATACCCATATATAGTGATGAGAAATATGATCGTGTGGATGATCTTGGTCTTGGTCTCCAGTGAAACACCTTCACACGTAATGATCTTTTCTAGTTCCTTCATTGCTGCCCTTGCAAATCTATCTTTTTTAAATTTCTTGGCTACAGTCTCCATTTGAATTGATGATTGAGCCAGGGTATGTAAAGACTTTCACAATTTCAGTTTATTCATTGTTAACAGCAAAGTTGTGCCATTCTTCTGTGGTCATAATTTTTTGTTTTCTCAATATTCAGCTTAAGTTCAGCTTTTACACTTTCGTCTTTCACTTTCATCAGAAGTTGTTTCAAGTCATTGCTGCTTTCTACCAGTAATATGGCAATATACCCTTTCTTGGATGCACACCTTATTTGTTTTACCTTTATTTATTTAAATTTGTATATACCACACCATTCAACAATCTGGAAAATTTATGAGATATTAAAGCCAACGATAATTAAAATTTGTCAAAAAGCAAACATATGTAATAAACATGGTGAGGAAGTCCACGAAGTCAGAGCCAATGCTGCCAGGAGGCCAGATTGTTGCACTAGGCTGGTCTCCTAGCAGGTCACCCAAACTGGAATGGTCAAAGTGGAGAGATCAGCCTAAGACATATCCACCTTCTCAACAGTAATGGCCACACCAACAGAAGAAAATTCCTATTTCTAATGGAGGTAGGGGGGAGAAACTTATTAAGATCAGCTAATGGGCTGTAGTGGTAGTTGAGGATAACACTGGCCAAGGATCTTTCACAGACTGTGGCAGTGGCAGTCAAGCTAACTCTGGTCAGACTACACAGAAAACAGCAATGGTAAACCACTACTGAATCTACTTACCTCAAAAACTGTGATGATATAATCCAAAATGAAGTCTAAAAACTCTGCCCATCTTTGCCACTTCCTTTTTAAAGCAATTAGTTCTGTGATCATTGACGTTCCCCAACAGTTCTTAGAAAAACAAAATATAATGCACACACTCAAAAAACCACCCAAAAACAGAGGAAGCTGCTGAATGGGACCAAGTGAATGGTTCCTTATTGGGATAGGAAGTGTAAGTGTGGCATAGTAGTCAGAGTGCTGGACTGGGACACATGAGATCCAGGTTTCAGCCCATATTCTGCCATGAAGCTCACTGGGTGGCTTTGGATCTGTCACAGACTCTTATTCTGTCCTACCCCATATAGCTGCTGTAAGCAGCCTTGAGGCCTTTGCAATTAAAAGAAAGGTATTTAGATGTCATAGAAAGAGGAAGAAGAAGAAGATGACTAGTGCTGGACTAGATGTGAAGTTCACATTCTCATTCAACCATGAAGCTCGTTTGGTAACTTTAGCCCAGTCATTCTCAGCCTATCCTATCTCTCAGGGTTGTTGTGATTTAAATTGAGTGATAGGAGAGAATCATGTGTGCTACCTTGAACTATGAAGACCCACCAGCCAACCTGGATGTTCAAAGAGGAATGGGCAAGAGGTTGTCGAGGCAGAATGGCTGTGACTTCCAGGCAGAGTGAAGCTATTTAAATTGCCTACTAAGATAGATGTGAGAAGGTTGGAGGAAAGACGAGGGAGCATGGGAGAAGCTAGGGGATGGAAGAAATAAGAAACAACTAAGTAAGAAAGGCAGAAAGAGGACAAAAGAGAATTCAAATCTTGATTGACAGTCAGTGAGTATTAGTGAAGAGAATGAGAATGAGGCTGACAGAGACATGGAGAAAGGCAACAGACAGATGGAGAAAGAAATATTCCATTTGTTCTAGGAGTACTGCGATGACCTTAGGGGGAATATGGAGAGAGAAGTTCAAAAGAAAGAAAAGTTGGTGGGGAGAGAGACTGAGGCCAGAAAGAGCTGAAGGCAAGAAAAGTTCAGTTAGCAGATGTTGAGGTACAACCCTTCCATGCTAATACTAATCAAAAGTTTATTGTTTTCTGCATGGGATCAATATTAGGTACCAGCAATGAGGCTGTATTACCTTCAAAGATTCCTTATATAGGCCAACCTGAACTGTAAGCAGTACCAACTAAAACAAGATTTGCCTGAGGTCATACCAAACCATGAACAAGCCAAGCAATGCTTCTCATGGAGCAAAGTCTGTCCTTACTCTGATCTAAAATAACATTCCAAACTATTTACAAGAAGGACTAGGATGGAGTGCCAGTACACAAATAAAACAAAGTATAGATAAGGCATATTTTAGCTGGTTTGAAACATTGAATTTTCCTTTTGTCTTCAATGGCGATAATGGACCAAGGAGCATTTGAAATGTCCCTTCCCCTTGTAGAGATCACAGGTGAATAGGAATGTAATAGATACATACTTAATAAATAAATATATAAACTCCCACTTACTTTTCTGCCCATAGAGAAAAGATAAAGATGCCCGTATATGTTTCCTACAAGAAAAATGCAGTTTGTCAGTGATTTTGAACAGAAAAAAAAATGCCTCAAGACAGGGTTAGGCAGCTCCTCACTTGCCATTCCCCTGCTCAAGAGTTACAACATATTATGGTGCTTTGAGTTTTATTTTTTATGGTTGAAAGTAAAACGCAACTAGCATATATCCTCTAGCCTGGTCTTAATATTAGCATTTTTCCCTATCTGCCATGAAACAATAATGGGCCAATCAACATCAAAAATTTAAGGAACACACATTTTAGGTGTCTTTGATGAATCTGTCCCACAGTCTTTTCCATCTCTCTGTGGTATTAATGAGAGGTTCACCATGCCTATAACAATAGGCATCCTTTCCCTCTCTGGACCCCATCTAATTCCTCATTCTCATTTTCAAATTCTTCAAGCCACTTAAAAGCCCATTAGGCTGTTATCTGCAGTTAGAATCCACAAATGCATGGAAGGCATATGCTCTGCTGAAAGCAGTTTAGCTTTCTAATCAGATGGATCCATAGCCGTGAATATAACTTCCTCCAGGGGATTGGTTCCTCAGCTTCTCCACACTCCATTTTTTTTGAGTGTTGTCTTTCATAACTGCAATTTTCTGCCTCCACCAAATGGCTCCTAGAAGTGGAAACCATCTCTGTTGGGAGTGAATTTATCCAATACAATGCAATGCAATGTAATAAAAATAAAGTGCTCTGATGATATCACTATGAGAGTGCATTTAACATTTCAGCCTGGGAAGTATTAAATAAGAAGGGCTTGCAGCAAAATGCTGCAATAAAGGATGCTTCTGTTTAGGGCTCCAGCCACTCATTTCTACTCTCTCTTTCCCCAGTTTTCCCATTTTCTCCCCAGTTGTCAACTGGCACTCTGTGTCAGCATGCTCAGATTTTGTTGAGTGGCATGTGGTTTGTTTTCAGGGAACAAGAGGGCTAGGCTGTTCTTTTCTCCCAAATGTTTAATTTCTGAAGTTATGAAAACCTGAAGGTTCCCCTGAGCATACTCACACCTTCCTGCTGTGCATTAATGATGCTCTTTTTGGCTACAAAATAGCCAGCATCAGGACTACTGCAACCACCACTAGTATGTAAATGTGGCCTGGAATCCTCCTATTCAGGGTATTCCATTCCATCCCTCCTTTCCTTTTCCCACTCCAAAACTCTATCAGCAACCCATGTCCATTTGGAATATTTAGTCCCCCCTGGGCTTTTTCTGCTCTCTAGTCCACTGGAGGCACCCTAGACATAGAGGAGTGAACCCATCTCCTTATCAATTAATATTTAAACGTCATTTTAATTGTTAACAATATTTGCTTATTTATCTGGCCAGGGTGACTTCTTTTATATTTTATATTTTTTATTTATTTTATGTTGTTAATTTTAATTTTATATTGTTATTTTTGTATTTTATTGTATTTTATTGCGTTGTAAGCCGCCCCGAGGCTTCGGCAAGGGGCGGCATAGAAATGTTCTAATAAATAAATAAAAATATTGCCAGATGATGTGACCTGGCAGAAGAACCGTGGTGTGGCCACCAGAATGAAGTAGGTTCCATTGCAAAGACAGCAGGATCCAGTGAGGTTACTTCTACGCCAATTCTGGCCACCATTTAACTGTGGTGAGAGCAGCTGTCCTTCTCCATATGGAATCCTACGGATACCCAATAGGAACTCCAGGAGCCTGTGAGGTCTGTGCTTAAATATATCATCTCCTGTTGCTCATAGAACAGGGGCAGGCAAAGAGGCAAGGTTTCCTCACAAATCTGGCAGGGGCAGCAAAACAAATCCGGCTTCCCAGGGCTCTATTTCCACTGTGCTGTGAGAAGTATTAGATATTATTACATTTCATAGTGCTGTAATGCTTTTGTTTCCTATCTGAGCCTTCAAAATGCAGTAAGGAAAAATCTAAATGATATTAATCGTAATGCACATTTTCACTTCAGTTATTCTGAAGCTCAAGAATGGATGATCTAATTAAGAAGTCTTTTCTCCCACTACTTTAAGCAAGAGAAAATGCCACAGAAAATAAATGAGTCATGGATATCTTACCAGTAAATAATTTCATCATAATTTCACAATTCCTGAATACAAATCTGATTATCAATGAGGGAATCAGGAAATGCCACTAGTATTTACAGCAAGCATTTGTATATCATATTTTAATGTTATTTTATTTCTGTATTTACCACAAAAAGCATGTGAAAAGTTTGATTACTTCTGCTTGGTAAAGCTCTTTGAGTGCATCCAAACTTAATTTTGTCCAATCTGCAGCACTGGTGAAACCACATTTAGGCTTACAATCTTACAGTCCCTGCAAGGGTGTCCCAGGGGCCAATGGATGTTTTGGTTCCTCACACACACACACACACACACACACACACACACACAGAGAGAGAGAGAGAGAGAGAGAGAGAGAGAGAGAGAGAGAGAGAGAGATTCAATGTACATTCAGAAGGACAGATCTGACCTCAAGTGCCCCCTTCCACATCCTGATACAACACCACAGTCTTTATGATATGGGAGCTCCATTGTTTGTAAACAGGGAAATGGGGAGTGGATTGGGGGGGTGGGGGTTAGGCTTTCTGTGTGTGTGTGTGTGTGTGTGTGTGGAGGGATCCATACCAGATAGGTTCTATTCTAAAGGATGGAAGCAGAGATACTTTGCCCGACTAGTTAAACCTTTGTTATTAATATTTGTTAACTGAACTGCTACCTCCCAAATCCATTTAGGAGCTAACAAACTGTCTTGCTTGGCTCATCAAAATGAGAACTGACTTCCCCACAGACACGAAAGTGCCAGAGCACTGCTGGAAAAAGAAGTGGATTATTTGAGAGAATGCTATATCATTTTTCCTTATCTTTTCCCAGTCCTGAGATAATAATCAGTGGGAGAATTAGCACAAAAGTGCATTTTCCATGCCACAAGATGTGATAAAACATACCAGTTTGGGTGGCTTTTAAAGGGCAAATCATGGAGGATAAATCTTTCTATGGCAGCCCTCCCCAACCTTGTGCCTTCCAGACACATTGGACTGCAACACTCAGAATTCCCAGTCAGTGGTCCTGCTGGATGGGAATACTGGGAGTTGCAGTCTAAATACCTCAGAAGGCCGCCAAACTGGGGAATGTTGACCTATGGCAATTAGTTATAATAGTTCTATTCTGACTTCAGTCTTAGAGGCAGTATACCTATGTACACCTGTTGCTGAGGAACATGACCAGGGAAGCAGCAAACCATTGCATACATGTCCAACTTGTGGGTTTCTCGCAAGCTTCTGGTTGACCACTGTGGGAAAAGGAAGGTAGATTAGATAGATATTGGTTCTGATCTAGTTCAACTCTCTTATATTCTTACCTTTCAGACTTGTCCAGTCAATTTCCAGCAAAGGTCATTTATTCCAAGAAAAAGTCTAAAAACAAAGTCTCCAATAGCATCCAAGTTTAACAAAAGTTTCCATTGTATGTATATATATGTTTTGAATCGTAGGATGTGAATGCCAGCAACTCAGCAATTTACAGCAGCTGTAACCAATGGAATCCCCACCCCTTTCCTAACAATGACACATTTGCATTGACATATTGTCCTCTGGCTCCTCAAAATAGCCTTAAACACAGGGTCGGGGAGATTTTAATTGTTGGTTCAATTTCACTGTGTTCCTTGTTTGTAAAGGAGCCCCCATGAGTAGAAACAGCTGTTTGCTGATATAGTCAGCCCACCTGCTGTGGGTAAAAAAATAAAATTACCCTCTACAGGAGTTGTTCTGAGTTTCATGTGGCTATAACTTGAAGTCACTATATGATCATAGTTGACCCAGTCATCCCTTACCAAATGCCTTCAGTTCTTTCCCCACAGAAAAGGAAAAAAAAAAAACTTACTCTCCATCAGTGCTGCATATTTTAATTTGTAATTCTTCTCTACATTAGGAAAACAATGCCACTCCAAGACTTCAAAGTCACAGATTAATAAAATATATGTGGCCTTTTGTTTATGAAATTCTATTCCCGCTTACTTCAGAGTAAGGCCAACTGAATTCTTTAAGACTAGACAAATATAGGACCACAACTGGATAGCAAACCCTGTTTAATTTCTTTCACTTATCTTTTTTATAATGATGGCTACACTTAGATAAGGTTGATAAAACATCCCTAGAAATTAATAGGACTAACAGTACTTCCTTGATCCTGTTTAATCTTCCTTCCTTGTTTGTTACAGCTGATTTTAAGGAAAAACTGTAAAACAATAATGAAAAGTTAAACCATTAAATGTATGATATCAGAAGAAGGAAGTGAAAATGAGGGATAAAGCATAAACTTTGAAAATGAGATGAATCAGACAATGTGTTTATACTTAAATAGAAATAAAAAAGAATGGCACTATAAACAGTTAGGGATTATTGAATGCAGTACAAATACAGTTGTACTTTAACAGGGTCTGAGCTTTCAGATATGTCTTTGCACACTCTTTGATGCTGTTGACTCTGAAGTTCTGGTAGCTCAGGCGCAGGAGTTGGTAGATATTTACACAATGGCTCTTTTTTAGTGGTTCCTCTTGTTCTTGGTAGTGAGGTCAGGAGAGCTGTTACAGGTAGTTCAAATATCACCTTCTTGTAACATCTGTTAAGGAATTCAATGGAAATAATTTTATCCTTCCTCTTGCACAACTCAGGTGTGAGGTCACTGTGTGAAATCAGAGAAATATAGCATTAGGTATCAAAGCTATAACTTTTACTGAATGGGGTTAAGCAGGTAGATAATTTTAATGCTAATTTGGCCTACAATACTAGACACACAGACTTATTTCAAAGTAAGTTCCATTAAGGAACTTCTGAATAAATATGCACAATACCAAGAGATGGTCAGTCTTCCAATGCTATCGTTGTTCACAGTAAGAAGAAAGCCTTAAACGTATTTTCAGTCATCTTAAAGCTACAGTCTTCATCTATGCTTCTGAAATGTTGCAGTTTCTCTCTTTGGGGCATTGCTATTCTGTCTATTATTTTCAGAAGAGTTGTCTACAAGGAATAAGTACATACACATACATATGCACACAGAGAGACACACATATTCAAAATGTAAAGACTGCTCTTGCACAAATCTCCCTGCACCTGTTCATCTGAGGTTTAATGAGCTTGATCCTCCCATTAAGGGAAACCTGTCCCCGAAAATGTCATTCCTTTTAAAATGCCCAGATATAAAAGTAGGACTATGATCCTACCTGGAATCCAGATGGATTTAGTTTGCAGACTTCCTTTCATGTTCAGGCCTGTTTTAAAAAGTAGGAAGTCCATGAATGGTCACAGAAGCCCAGCTGCTCAACTGGCAACTGTTTTCCATGTCATATGGGACACAAGCAAAGGCTGCAAATCATGTGCATAGAAGGAGGGGTACCACTTGTGCATCAGTCACATGGGGCTCAAGTTCATTGCTCAGCACACTTGCCAGCAAGTTGGACCCATGACCTCAAGAGAGCAGGCAGGAGGCCAGGAAACTAAGCCCAGGGAATCTCATCCCCAAAACAGAATTATCACATGAACCTATATAAAAATGTTCAACACAAATGCCACTGCACCTATTTTTTCTGGCATCTGGCAGGCATAACCCTCTCCCAAGGGGCTAGGATAGAGCCATCTGATATATTGCTATGAAAGCCAATGGGAAGCATGAAGCTTTGGATTTCTGATTGGTAACTTGAATTTAATATCCAAGTCAAATGAAGAGTCCTTGAATTAGTCCTGAAAGAGTTGGGCTCTTTTTCAAATCATCACATTGGGGTATGAGTCAAATCCTTTGGTTTATTTAGAGATTGTACTGAATTTCAATGCTGGGGTTAGCCAGCAAACTAATGAAATGATTAGAGGAATGACTGAGTGAATTTCTCCCCTCCGCCCCTGAAAAAAATCACTATTGGATTGGATTGAATAGAATAGTTCAGGGAGTCTAGTGCATTTAAGCACGAGCAAATTAAAGTAGACACATCTGGGCCACATGGATGGTTTCAATTTAACAGGCTTGTACTATCTTACCTAGGTGGGAGCAGGGAGGGCACAGCTATAACATAGCCCCTGCTATTCTCTTAATTCTTCCTCTTCCTCTTCAATGATGCCATCACCATTGTCAAAACCCATGAAAACACAGACCATACCTAGGAATGGGCTGCTAAGAAGGACCCATTAATTGGTACAATTAAAAACGATTATTAGTACACAGGTCTAGGACCAGCAATTTGTAAGCATGCTTGATAATCCAGCCCAAGTCAAAATGACCTCAGTCTATGCCATTAAGGCAGAAAAAATCCAAATGCAGGGAAGATGCAGACATTCTGAACTGTTCTACCATCTTTTGGCAAACTGTTTGAATGGTTCGCAGAGGTCACTAGTTCTAAACAGACCACAATTTGTGTATCTCTGTTATGGACTGTATAGGCCACACAATGCTTATTTTTCTCCCATGAAAGCACACACTGCAACAATTATTATCAGAGTTAGAGATATTATCAGAGTTAGAGTCGGTTTGGTGTCTGGAAGATCGGTGGCTGCTTGTAGTATCCTAACACTCAACTGTAGTGAGTTATGATTTTTAGAATTCTGGAAAACCGATAGCTCTGACATGTTTCCCATGGAGTTCTTGCAGAGATAAACAAAACACAGAGGACAAAATGCCTCCTGGTCATCTTGCATTAAGATCTGAAAATTGTAGTTTAAAGCTTTCTAAACTGTGGAGAACAAATTGCACCAGTCTCTGTGAAACTAGACACGCAGGCATTGACATACTTTTGAATCAATAAACAAGTGCTTCAGGGTGTTACCTCTGAAAAGGGAAAGGATGTATCCTTTAGGATGAGGTTCTAAAGCACAAGCAATTCAGCCAAACATAGGAGGAGAGTTTCCTGGAGACATTTCACAGTCCTCCTGGAAGAGATTTTTCAAGTGTAGCTTGGCTTCCCTCTGATAAAGACATCCCCAAATGAAAAATGATCCATATAAATATTTAAAGAGCAATAATAGGAAGGGAGGAAAGTGCATCATTATTACCAGGGGAAAAGTAAAAGAGAGTTAGTACTACTTTGCTGGGTAGTCAGGAACACCTCATTGGCTGTATAAATGATCAGATTTTAAACTTGGCATTTGCAGCCTGTTCAATGCAAAGAGTAGTCAGAAGTCTTGCAGACAAACTAGACAGAGGTGTGATGATCTATGCCAAATCATTTCAACATAATTCATAGTTCCAACTGAAGGAAATACCTTCCCAACCTTACGTTGGAACATAGGTAAAATTATGTTCAGGCTCAGCATCTTCACAGGACATACAGTATAAGGTACCACTTTGGGAGAGCCACCTGTCTTGATCTGATATATCAAGGGCAGTGCTAGGCCTGGTATTAGACAGAGTAAAACAGGTGTCTCAGGTGGCAGATGCTGAGAAGTGGCAGCAAGTTTTTGAAGGAAAAGAGACCTGTGTGCCATGTGGCATGTGCCGTACTCCATAAGGTAGTTTGCTCTCTTCAGGTGCAGTGGAAGGTGCTATTCCAGCATCAGTGCTGAAAACAAATTCCCCTCTCATTTCATGTTAAAAAAAATCCAGCTGGCTTTTTTACATGGAATAATAGAAGGAACCATCTTGATTTTTGCTTCAATCAGCAAAATCTCTTGGGCATGAACTGGAAAAGAGCACACTGTCCAGTCCATTTGGAAAAAAATGTATATGTGGAGAACTCTCTGCAGATATCTGGACTCCACCTATGAATGCCAGAAGATGGGTTCATGGTGACATAGCCTCATTCCCAGCTTAGACAGTCATAAGCCAGTTTCTTGAATACCAGAATAGAACTATAGTGAGTGCCTCATGCCAAGACAGTTAAAATCAATATGTATTAACACATAGAATTGTTTGCATCATGTGGAAATTCTCCACATCACTGCTATACATTACCAGTAGCTGTCAGGAAGGGCAGTAGCACCAAGCTTCCATGTTGCAATCACTTTTACATGTTACAACCATGGTATGGATTACCACCAGGAGATCAGTTTGAGCATTATCTTCATGATGAGTATAATGTCTAACAGCCTTCGTAAGCCCTAGACACACATGAACACAGAAGCTCAGTATAGAAGCCATTTCCCCATGAGGACAGAATGTGTTGAAATACCAGAACTGCATGATTGGGACTGTTTGTGTTCACATAAGTATCTTTTACACTGCATCTTCATCCCACTTGGAGCCATGACTCTAAACCACGATTCTGCAACCACATCCCAAGCCAGTGTTTGTTCAGTAACAAAGCTTTCCCTAATGGGTGCCCTCGAAATGTGCTGGATTGCACCTCCTATAATTTCCAGCTAGCACAGGTGTAACAGTTTAGAAGGCACCCAATTAAGAAAGGCTATAGTAACCTCTTCCTTGAAGCCTATACTAACTCTGCTTCTCTTTGTGGCTTGCACTGCCTTTGTTACAGTGGCCCCTTATGCAACACTCACGTGAGAGGTTTCAAAAATCCTGTGTATATCTGGCTATTCCTCCCAGCTTTGGGGCCTAAAATGAAGGGGTGGGGACAGTGTGTCTTTCTGAGACAGAGTAGAATGATATGGAAACATGATATTTGCATAAAAAATAATAAGGACTTCTGTAAAAAAACATATGTAAGACAAGGGAGTTGTATTTAGAAAAAGTAGGAGTTTGCCTTTAGAACATGCCCAGAATCCAATTGTTGTAGACAAAAAAGCCCCCCTTGTTCATTGTCTGAGAGACAAGCAACACCAGCAAGTCATTTTCTATTTAAAAAAAGACTCTTTCCTGTAGGTACTCACCAGCAATATAGAGTAAGCCTGCCTGCAGTTGGGACCAGTTACCCCAGCCATCATGCACGGCAACTTTAAACATTTAGCTTTTTGTAATGATTAGTAACAAAAAACATCATAGTAGAAAACATTACTGAATAAAAGCAGGACTCATCCATCAAAAAGAGAAACATAATAAGAAGGAAACAATCAGTTACTTTTTGTTCATGGTTATTATGACACACATCACCCCTTAGTACATCTGGTGTTAAAACATCTGTTTCCAGGCTTCTCTTTACAACTTTGACCTTCTTGACAGAGGCTTATTTTCAACTCTCTTGTGTCTCTTTGAAAGAACACTAAGAACACTGCTCCTTGTTGTTTGGTCATCAGGAAAAGATATATATTCTTCAGTCCCTCCTTCTGGCCCAAAGAAAATCCTTAGGGGACTCTTGGGCTACATGATCAATAATGTCTTATGAAGCAACCACATAATAGGGCATGTGAGGTTTGGGTTGCTCAAAAACTGTTCTTGATTGGGAACTTAAGAAGCAACAGCTTCTAGAAAGTATATAGAGTATTATTAATTCACATGCTATGCTACTAGGTAGATCTAGGTAGATTAGCCTTTCACCCACATCAGGAAACAACTGAACATTTTGTCCACCATGAGCTCCAACTTTTACCTTTTCTTCCATAGTCTCTGGCTGCAAAGGTATTACATTAATATCTTTGTGATATTGTGACAGCCATGAGCAAACCCATGCCCATAATACAAAACTGCCAGCACATGATGCTGCCACTCTGGATCATCCCCAAGGGATCTATTTTTTCTGGAGTTTGCGCTTCAGCCCGTCTAAAGCGATGGCAGTCCACTTCCCTTGCGTGTGTGAACTGTCTGCTTCTGGGGAACTCCAGTATGATAAATATGGGTAGGAACCTCTTTAATCCAGATGGCAGCAGGGCAGACAAGCTTGGTTTCAAAGTGTTTCTAAACACACAGAAGTGTTGTTTTTGCTTTCTTTTGATTTTACAGCAAGGTGTCAGTTTTTTCTGGTTTTAGCTTCTTGGGCTTGCAAGTCTTACCTAGCTCTTCTTGGAGAGTCGGGTGCAGGTCCTTTTGCACTGCTAATCTTCCTCAAGGTAGAAGAAGATTAGCAGTGCAGGTCTTACAGATTTATTTAAATCACTAACTTCTCTTCTCTGACAGAATGCTCATTCTCTCTTGGGTGCAGGGAAATACTTTCTTCTATAGGCCTTTACATAGACCCATATACATCTAGTCAGGTCCTAAATCAACCATAGGAAAGTATTTTTGGCCCAATACTTTGGATTGGCTCCAGAACGTTCTAGTGCTCTAGAGGACATCAGAGGGTGCAGCTCCAGTGCAGTGCAGTGCCATGCAAAAGGGCACAAGGCCCATGCCTCTCTCATGCATGCCATCTCAACTGAGCTAGAGCACAGCATGCAAACAGAAGGATCTCAATCAGCAATTGGAGAAATATTCTCAAAATGCCTTTGGAGTCATTTTCTCTGCACAGAGAAAGGTAGAAAGGGTAAGGATAACCAGTGTGGCATATTTGTTAGACTGTTGAACCAGGACTCAGTAGATCTGGGCTCTAGTCCCCCTTCATCCATGAAGCTCTGTAGCTCTAACCTATTTCACAGGCTTGTTGTGAAGATTAGGTGGAGAAGCAGAGGATTATTTAAGCCATGTTGAGATCCTTGCAGACAAAGGCGCAGGGCATAAATACAAATAAGCAATGTCAGGGAAAACCCTAGGAGAGGAGTGGGGTCTGTGGAGGTTCTACTGCAGGCTAGACTGGGAACAATCATTGGTTGAACTCAGTTGAAAGGCTGGAAGAATGATGTTGAAAGCTATATCTGCCTTACTTGATTGTCACACCACTGGAAGCTTATTTCATTAACATGCTGTATTAAACCCTATGGTGAGAATTGAGGATATCTCAAAGGAAATGAAGGGTAAAAATTAGCATTTGCTTTACCTGTCATAAAACCAAACGCAAGAAATGATGAGTTTTAAAACTTTCTGATGTACATGAATACACTTAAGTGGGCCATGGATTTATGTATATTAAATGTCATTGGGGCCCATCCCTTCATGTTTAATACTACTATTAATACTATTACTACTACTACTACTACTACTAATAATAATAATAGGCTTTAAGCATCCCTTCAGAATTAAGAATGTATAGCACTTATCAAGTGTTCTCCAAGGGTTCAGAGTTTCAACTGACCATTAAGTCTAAAGAGATGGAACTTGGAATGATAATGAGGGAAAACATGACAGCTTTAGCCAATAAAGCTGGGCACTGACATTTTCCTGACAATGTGACACATTTGACAGAGGCATATTTCAGAAGGTGGCTTAAGGATTTGAGCACCAGAAAGCACAGAAGAGAAGTAAATTCTTGTTGCCTTATCTTTCCTTTTCATGGTGACAAGTTACTTCAAAGTATCTTCAAAGTATGGGTCACCTTCTTCAAGTCCATACCCAAATGTTCAACATAGTACTATATTGCCTACCATTTTCTCCTCGCATTCAGTGACTTTCATGTTAAGTGTGATAATCCTTGTCCCCTTTTGCTATAACTGATGAGGATTTTTTTTTAAGTCCGCTAATTCACTAAGTGGTGTATTACGTCAAATCCAGTTTTAAAATTCCCAGGTGTGATCTGGTCTATTTGACATTGTGCTTTCATTTTTAACTTAAAAGAAAAAGAAAAAAAGTGTGTGTGGTGGGAGGAAATGCTCCCTCGAAGCCAGTTAAAATGAACAATGACTTGTTTCATCTCCTCAGAGGAATGGTGCTTTTGTATATAGATTGGTTTTTAAATAAGTGGCCTCTCTCTAGATAAAAGCCAGGTCTGAATGGTGATTACAAACAATGCATTGCTTAGCACTTGTTGCTAAGCTACAGGAGAGCAAAGGTGCCCTCAGCTAAGGAACAATTGTTCCAGAGATTCAGGTTATAATCATACTATATTAAGAAATTGGATTTTGCCCCTCAAGATTTGTATATTCTTTTGATATATATTTCCTTTCAGCTAAGTATTTATTATTAGCAGTGTCATTTTAGACCACCCAGGACTGGAATAAGAGGAACAGGGAAGATATGAAAAGAAATTTCAAAATAATAATCACTAACCTTGTTTGGATGCTCTTCCTTTTGTTCACCAATAAATCAGGCACTAAAATCTCTGCTTATTGCTTATTTATGGACTTATTTAATATGCAGGACAATTTATGCAGGACAGTTAGTGCCGTAGTCTTTACTGAATAATGGATAAAACCTCTGACACGTATATGGGATATCTGAATGTTTTTCCCTTTTCTTTTCTGATAGATGAGTTAAAAATACTGGAGGTGACTAGGTCAAAGCCATTAAATTCCTAAGAAAGACACATGTGCATGAAACAAACTTCCACTGATTTGAATACCAACTAAGGAAGATATGTCTTCCAACATCTTCATTCTTAGTGATCGAGCACTTTTGTCTTGTACAAAGGGCCTGCCTGAGAGCTTACCTCAAGCTTGTGAAACTGATATGCCAGGTGTTGCATAAAACATGATGAAACAGAGACCTAAATCTTATTCAAGCAATCTGTGCCTGAACAGAGCAAATTCACAGTGAAAGGGAGCGTTCCAACAGTGTCCCTTCTCCAATAGCACACTTATTGTCCTCTAGTCATGGAAGTCAACTGTTGGAGGAAGAAAGTTTCCTGTATCCATGGAGACCCTCCACATATGCCAAAATGATTATTTTATTTACTGACTGCTTTGTTTCCTCAGAGGAACAGCATCTATGGAGAACTGGAAAGTCTCTGTAAAGCAGATATGTCTCATAGATTGTATCAATGTTCCTAAATATGATGTTCTCCAGAAGTTTTGGATTATACCTGCCATCATTCCTGAGTATTGACCATGCTAGTTGGGATGACAAGAGATATAGTTCAAAACATCCAGATGGCACCACATTGAAGAAAGCTGGAATTGAGTGTTTTGGTCCCATTCCTCAGTCCCAAGAACTGCTCCTTTTAGCAAGCTAAATTTCCAATCTTTACATTCAACCAGTGTTCCTAAAACAAAAAGAAATTGATATGCTCCTAAAGTAACATCAAAAGAAGCTGAAATTCCCAGAGGATTGTTTATACTTTCATAAACATGCGGGGGGAGGAACTATAGCTGGGCTGCAATAACCATGACATTTATTTTAGATATTTACAAGCAGGTGCTGACAAAAATGTCATCCTTTATGAATAAGCTATGCAAATAAAATTTTGCCATTGTGTCCTCACCCAAATTGTATAAATCACTTTCGGAAGACAACATGCACCAGTTTTCTGCAATTTATGGTAGCATATAATCATTGACACCTTATAAGTATAGTCAGCTCAGGTTGTAATCTTCCACACACTTACCTGGGAGATGATTACATTGAATTCAGTGAAACACACTTGTGTAATCATACGCTTACACAAATGCTCAAGATTTGACTGTATATTTGTAGGAACAATGTACAGTCATGCAGGCAAAAGTAATCAGTGCCTAGACTCCAACTTTATGTAGGTCTAATTTCCAAAGCTTCCTGCAATTGATGAGTTCCCACCTCTGGCAAGAGTTACTTGTACCTCTCTTGATGTACCTCCACTGTATGTGAATGAAGAGAGGGATGGGGGGGTGGGAGAGGGAGGGAGAAGTAGTCCTGCCCAATTTTAGTTCTGGCTCCTCCTATCAATGGCTCCTCCTATCTGGTTTCTCCCAAAACTATTCTTTCTGGGTGGGGTACACATTCCAGCATTGATAAAGCCCATTCATCACCCTCTTCTTCTTCTGGTCTCCTTCTCTCTCAATTTCTCCTACTTCCCATGAAGCAAGCTAAAGAACTTGCCAGAAGTTTGAAAGCAGAAGACATTGGAAATCGGACTGTGGTCTTCCTGCCCTGTTCTAAAGTATTGCAAATTTGGAATAGCAAATTCATTATATTGACTTGTTCTTGGGATGCCGCAAAAATGGCTTCCCTCCCACATCCCAGCTGTCAGGTATCTAAAGAGGGAGAATAAAAATCCTTTCAATGGAGTTAGCAGGAAAAGCATTGTAAACAGAATGTCCCTGTCTCTTCCCCCAAGGGAGCCCAGAATCAGTGCTGTTTTCAAATCAATAATGCAGGCAAGAATTACCTTGAGAGGAAAAAACAGCAACACTCAAAATAAATAAACTAAACATCAGTTGTGAGCTACAGCTATCTTCACCTCAGCCAAGCAATGGTACAGGCATTTGTTTATTTTAGCATGATTTATCATGTCCGGAGTATTTCTGAATATACATTTTTGCCTTTGTGAGTGAAAGTGAATTGTGAGAGAAACTCTAGGAGCCCCACAATAGAGCAGAGATCTTGTGTGTGTGTGAATGTTTTATAATACTTAAAACATAACAAACCTTTATACCAAAAATCCATACATTATGACCGCAATCCTATACAAACATTGCAATAGGAGTAGGTTCCATTGAAAGGAATAGGGCTAGACATCTCAGTAAACTTGCATAGTTTTTCACTGCTGAGCTACTGTCAAGAAAGAGAGGACACAGGTTTGCTGGGGGTGTACAATCAAAAGAACATCTACAGTTTATTCAGATTTACAGGAAATATTTGCCGGATGTAGGTAACCCCTGCAGAGACTACAAAAATGAAGTCTGTACAGGATGTTTTTATAACCTATTAGTTTGGAGGAGGGTGGGGCTCATATAGGCAGTTTGCAAGGCTCATGACAATAAAACAATAGTGTGGAATGTGACTAAGACAAACAACACGAACAGAGGAACTTTCAGGACAGGCAATCATTAGCATATCCAAGGTGTACCAAAAGGAAGAAGTTTCAGGACAGGCATATATTAGCATATTTAGGATGTACATGGTAGACAAGACTTTTGACATGGTTTCTGGATCAGAGCAGCATCTCACCTTAAGTCTGTTCTTACAATGTCAGGTTTTCAGCAGCCATATTATGGCAGGCTTTCACTTATGTTGCCATGACACTAGTAATCAGAGGGCACAGGCCAATGTTTCCTGCTCTTGATTCACATAAACCTCTGAAATCAGGGGAGTGAAGGAAACTGGGGTGCCATCTGGATACTTTGTAAAGCATTGGCCTTATCTTCCTCCTCCCCTCAACCTCCTGGCATCCTTTCTCTGCTCTCCAAAGATGATGTCTAGCTGTGATGGGGAAAGAATAGGCTTCCACATTTCGGGTCCCAGATTTGAGGCTGCAGGAACTCAGATTTGGGATCTTGAATCATCTTAGAGACCCCTTGTCAATAGGCCATAGGATTGTGACCTAAATATATTCTATCTATAATGTATTATTTTGTAATATTTTTCAGAATATTCTGTGTATTTCCCAGAGATTTCATATATACATTCAGACTTTAACCTTCCATTCCTGAATATATATCACAGGCTAAATGACAATGACTCATTGTTTTCTAGAATTCCTTTATATGTTGAAGGTCACTTCTTTGATCAGCAATATTTTGCTATTAGAATTATTGTTGCAATAAGTACATTTGAAATTGCTTCAACCTCTTTTATCTATCCTAGTACCAGTACCAGTACCAGGCTTTTTTTGTCATAGAGCGCACTGGAACAGCATTCGGGCACCTTTTTTTCCAATGGATTTTACAAAGTGATTTTGAACAGCGTAGCAGATCAGCAGCAAACATCATTAACATAGTGTCTGCGGGCTGCTTTTGTGTCTGCCATCTGCTATCTGATAGTGAGATAGTGAGGGCTTGGGACACTGTTCTGCTGCTCAGCTTGGGATTGGTGTGTGTGGTTGCGCGCTGAGTGCTTACTGCCGGCGGCGACGTGAGTTCAGGGACCTTTTTTTTTTTTTACAAAAAAAAACCACTGCCTAGTACTATCCCTAATAGATACAAACATATCTATTTTGTATCCATATTTCTGTAAGGGTGAGGACCCGATTGTGCAGGTCCGCCCCCGGAGCTGGATGGATCCGGATGGATTCCTGAAGGCCCTGGGGGACTTTCCAGCTGACAAGACTGGTGCTCCTGTCGAAGCTCTGGTTGAACTGTGGAACGGGGAGATGACCAGGGCTGTTGACACGATCGCTCCTAAGCGTCCTCTCCCGCCGGGCAGAGCCCACTCTTCCCCCTGGTATACACCTGAATTGCGGGCAATGAAGCAGGCTGGGAGATGGCTAGAGCGTAGGTGGAGGAGATCATGGGATGAATCTGACCAAACACACTTGAGAGCCCATTATCCGGCCTTTGCTATGGCAGTGAGGGCAGCGAAAAAGAATTTCTTTTCCGTTTCAATTGCCTCCTCAAAATGCCGTCCGGCGGAGCTTTTTCGAGTGGTGCAAGGGCTGGTTCGTCCAGGTCCTAAGAAAGATCTGGTTCCACCCTTGAAGGCCCACTGTGACGACTTTGCCAAGCATTTCAGGGAGAAAATTGCTCAGATTCGTCACGAGCTAGACTCTACTAGTGACTCAGAAGTTTCTGGGGAGACACCAATGCTGCCGTCTGGTCCAAAATTAATGGATGAATTTCAATTATTGTGGCCTGATGATGTGGACAAGGTGCTTGGACGAGTACGTCCCACCACTGGCCTATTGGACCCTTGCCCATCTTGGTTAATAAATAATTCCAAGCACGGGATTGGGATCTGGATCTTGAAAGTGGTTAACGCTTCTCTGAGGGAGGGTCGGGTACCTGCCCCTTTAAAGGAGGTGGTAGTCCGACCGGTCCTGAACAAAGCGTCACTGGATCCAGAGATGGCCACTAATTATAGACCAGTGGCCAACATCCCATTTCTGGGCAAGGTGTTGGAGCGGGTGGTGGCGGGACAACTCCAAGCTCTCTTGGATGAAACTGATTATCTGGACCCATTTCAGTCCGGCTTCAGACCCGGGTATGGTACTGAATCTGCCTTGGTCGCCCTGTATGATGACCTGTGCAGGGAGAAGGACAGGGGGAGTGCGTCCCTGTTGGTTCTTCTGGACCTCTCAGCGGCTTTCAATACCATCGACCATGGTATCCTTCTGGATAGGCTAGTGGGATTGGGGGTCGGGGAAATTGCTTTGCAGTAGTTCCGCTCCTATCTCCATGACCGATTCCAGAAGGTGGTGCTGGGGGACTATGGCTCTGCGCCATGGCAGCTATGCCATGGAGTACCTTAGGGGTCCATTTTGTCCCCTTTGCTGTTTAACATCTACATGAAACCGCTGGGAGAGGTCATCAGGAGGTATGGACTGCGGAATCATCAGTACGCTGATGATACCCAGCTCTACCTCTCGTTTTCCACCAATCCAGGTGAGGCAGTGGCTGTGCTGAACTGGTGCCTGGCCGAGGTAATGGGCTGGATGAGGGCCAATAAACTGAAGCTCAATCCAGACAAGACGGAGGTCCTGTTGGTTGGCGAATCGGGCTTCGGAGGGTGAATTTAACCTAGTCCTGAATGGGGTTGCACTCCCTCTTAGGGACAAGGTCCGCAGCTTGGGAGTGCTCCTCGACCCAGAGCTTTCATTGGAAGCTCAGGTGGTAACAGCAGTGGCAAGGAGCACTTTCCTTCAGCTTCGGCTGATCCATCAGCTGCGCCCCTACCTGGAGTACGACTGCCTGGCAACAGCGACACATGCGTTGGTGACTTCCCATCTTGACTTCTGTAACACGCTCTACGTGGGGCTACCCTTGAAGATGGTTGGGATACTTCAATTGGTTCAAAATACAGCTGCCTGGCTGCTGACGGGGACTGGGCATTACATTCACATGACTCCAGTCCTCCATCAGCTTCACTGGCTTCCCATTGAAGTCCGGGCCCAATTCAAGGTGTTGGTGATGACCTATAAAGCCCTAAACGGCTTGGGTCCTGGCTACCTGAAGGAGCACTTACATCCATATACTCCTGCCCACCCCCTGAGATCTGCGGGAGAGGCCCTTCTCCGGGAACCCTCCGTGAAGGAAATTAGGAGGGTAGGTACTCGCAGGAGGGCTTTCTCTGCGGTGGCGCCCAATCTATGGAATGTGCTCCCCAGAGAGGTCCACCTGGCACCGTCGTTATTTGTTTTTCGGCGCCAGGCGAAGACCTTTTTATTCAAACATCATTTTAATTGCTAATATTATTTCCTTATTTTATTCTTTGGCCAGGGTGACTTATTTTATATTGTTAATTCATTTTATATTTTTAATGTATTATATTTTAATGTTTTGTGAGCTGCCCTGAGGCTTCAGCGAATGGGGCGGCATAGAAATTTTCTAAATAAATAAATAAATAAATAAAATATTTTGTCATCATATGAAATATTATATTTATTACATTTATATTTCCTAGCTAGAACTTAAATATCTTTGTTTTCCCTGTCCCACATCACTGGTATTGTCAGTTTCTATAGTTTCATTTACTATATTATCCTTGAATCCATACCATCTTGCATATATTTTAAGATTGATTTCTCTCAGATTAACACACATTCCTTCTTCTAAGCATCTGTCTATATTTCTTTAGATATAACCACCCAAATCTTGCTCTAGCCCTCAGCGTTAATAATATGGACTTAAATATTTCAACAAGCATTCATGAATCACCAGTAACACCTCTTTATCTAGAAAGTTAATTGACTTTTCAAATTCTGTTTCTGGCCTTAACATATTATTTTCCTTTCACCGACTTTCTTAATTGGAAAAAACAAACATGAAAAGTCCTTTATCATTACATATAGTGGGATGTTTTTTCTTAAGCCATTAGCTGTACCTGTCTTTACAAGGCCTCTTTTTATGGTGTAGAATTATCCATCTACTATCAATATTTCCCATGACTCTTCCATGTAGAATGACTTGGTGGCTGCTCTCCTAAGTACTCTTTGGTAGGAGTTAACACCACTTAAGTGAAGGGACTAACTTCTGAGGGAATACGCATAGGACTTTGTTGTTAATAGATCTTTAAGTTTATTCCAGAACTGTTGATGTTGACACTGATGATGCATGGGTAGCAGAACTGCTTAAGGGTTTATCCTACCCTGCGTTCATAATGAATTCCTCTAAAGTCTGAGCCTGACTCAAAATGAGTCTATCTTGCCATTCTCTGCCCCTGCAGCCACCCCACTGCCCATTCCCTAAATTTACTTGGCAGCAACAAAAATGAGGCCTCAGGAAAGGTCTCTCTCAGAGAATTCAATTACTTTCTGGAACCTGGAATGCTGAACTAGCAAAATACCAGGAATAAGGTGGCATGAGTACAACACTAGTTGTATTTTTCCCCATTACTATAATGTTGAATATGAGCCTTTATTTGTTCATGTGATGCTTTTTCATACAAGATTGTCCAAAAGGCATATCAAAACTGAAATCAGCTTTTGAAGAACAAATATTATTATTAAATTATTTTTAAATGGCTGTTCATTCTTGCAGCTATATGATCAAAAGTGTCATACAAGTACAATGAAAACCATTTTCTCAGATGCTATCAACAGTTATAAGTAATGGTAATATGAGGCTTCTGTTATTGCAAAGTTGAAAAGTAAGAGCAGCAAATTACTGGGTGGTAGATGATTTTGTAGCCTGCTTCCCAGTCTATCAGATGTTTCATCTACCATTGCTGCTGCTGCTGCTGCTGTTATTCTGGGCAGATGTTGAAAGCAAGGACATCAGGTGTTCCAGAAACTACCAGAAAGGTTGAAATCTTTAAAAGATAATGCTGATGTTCATACTGAGTTAATTAATCAGCTACCTGGTGCACTCATATTAAAACAAAATATTCAGGCACAAAGAATGTGTGAGTCATGGTTTTATAAGAAAGATGAGTGTACTGAGGAGTATTACTCCAGGAAATATTCTTACAAAATTTATATGCATCAATAAATCCTTATTTTGAGCACCAGCTTGAGGCTCCTTTCCTGTTTTTACCCTTATATGGAAAAAGAACATCACATCTTACCTTAGACCTGTCGGAACAAACTTCCTCTTGGACAACTCAGTTCATCATCAGACTGTCATGACTAAAGCTTCTGGGCCAATTCTTGCATTACATTCCTGTCCTCGTGCCTTAAAGAGACAAATCGCATCATAAACCTTTGAAGACAACTTTAACATTGCAATTATGATTGGAAATTAGTCTGACATGAGAATTGTGTAGACCTCTTGTGGGAGCTTGTGAAAGATGTCTGTGCTAGATTTGTGCCTAACCTTCATGATAATTCCGTCTGTATCCTCTGATATCCTCCTACATTTACATAGTCACTGTCCCTTAGTGAAAAATATGCCCTTTTATGCAATAACAACACCTGACCTTTCCAAAACCCCAAAACAGGGGAATAATTCCTGTATTGTGTTTTTTACATCACAGATAGGAGAAATTTCTGCAAAGTCAGGTGGGAACAATCATCCTGAGTATTCCAAAGCAAATTTCCTTTAAAATCCTAATGAGAACTCATTTTCATTATTATTTCACTCCTCAAGCTTTTTCCATGTTTACTTTTTTCAAGTGTAATGATGGCCACATTAGGAAACAGAGATTTAATTGCAAGAACTTTAGCAAAGCAGGGAGCCTGATTTTCTTGAAGTGTGAGCATTAGAATTCCCTACATGTATATGTTCATCTTAAAAATCAATAAAGCACAAACATGTCTAATTACCGTAAGATATTCTGCAAAATCTAAAGTCAGATTAGATTTTGCTTAAGCATCAAATGGGAACTTTAATGTCTGCCAAAATCAATATGTTGCCCATGGGGTCCAGAGAAATTTCACTTACATGCTTCATCATACATTATAATGGAGGTGTCTAATAACATTAACATCGTCTTGAATACATTTTCTGTATAATTTGCTTCCTGCCATCCCCACTCCCTGTACCACAGAGATCCAAATATAATTAGATAGAGAAAAATAATGCATAGCTATTTTTCTTGTTTCCTGTTTTGAATGTACTGAATGATAAACGTAAGCCAAAAATATTTTAATACTTTACATACAAATTCACACAAAGTAATTTTAGAATACACTACTTTTCTAAAGAAATTTTGAAAGATCACTGTTAAGAATAAAACAAATGTACCTCTGCCAGAGTGATGTAATATTTAACAGATACAATGTGATTTTTATTTTGTAAAAACTCTCCACACTTTTGCTGAATGTGTGCACCCAGATGGCACAGAAAAACAGATAAAAGGGAAACACTGTGCATATCTTCAAGTGGGATCACTATGAATGTGTATATAGTGTGATGTAATAAAATGCATTTGAAGTAAGCATTTGAACATTTGCTCCTTTTCTCTCAGACTGACTTCTTTCCTTTTCAGTTATGCAGGTTATAAAGGACTTGGGTTCTTTTCCAAATAGGTTTGCTTCTCAAGGGGAAAAATGTATGCTACAACAAACTCTGAACCTTTTAGTAGTCTTGTCATCTTCTTCCCAGCAAATCACAAAGTTGATACCAGAGTGGTCGCCTCAATAATTTTCTAACATTAGTGACACTAAGTATATTTGAGCTCCCATAGCAGCCTGCTCCAGCCGGGTGACCTTGAGGGTGCAGGCTCAGGAAATATTATTTCACAGAAGAAACATCGAAAACTGAACCAGTATTTCATGGTTTAGAAGCTCCAAACAAGTAATGATGTTACTGCTTTACATCATGGTTCCTAATTTTCAAACACGGTTTTGGATATCATGAATCTTATTTTTTTGCAAACCTGATAAAATATTTCATCCCATTTCACACTCATTTCCAGTTTGAACCAAAAAGTCAAAAATTCAAATCTTACTGCCAATAAGTGGTGGCAAAGTGAGAGGGATGGAAAGTGTACAGATGGCCAGAATGATCAGGAATTGCTGATGGGTTATAGTTTACATTGTGGTGCCAAAGGAACTGTGGTTTTCCAGAGGGTCATTCTGGTTCTGTACAAATAGGTGCAGAAAGTTCAGCAGAAGATTTTTTTTTTTTTTTTGAGGTCTCCTGATTGGTCAGAGTTACAAAAGCACAGGCTAGCATTAAAGTTTAAAAATGTGAGGCCAAAGAGTAAGTTAAAAAGGAAGGTTGAAAAGGATGGATGGGAGGATCAGAGAATGGAAGTAATAAAATCAAGAATTCTTAATGCCAAGAACTGATAGTAAGATATTCTGGGAAGAACTTAGGCACTCTCTAGTTCGATTCACATACAATTAGTGCTGGTTATTTTGTTACCATGTTGAAGGGATGTGTGTGTGTGTGTGTGAGAGAGAGAGAGAGATTTTCCTCTGTTAAAAGTATTTTCCTAATAATATTATTTTCTAATAATAGGTTTGGCTGTTTACATTTTTTATCTCTTTTCTATTGGGTTACTCACCCAATACTTGAAAGCCAAACCATACACTATCTAAATGCATTTGCAAGAAACCCAGAGGATTTTAAAGCTGCTTGGTGGAAGCAGCCAGGGGAAATAAAGAATTTAATCTTGGGTCAGTGGAAAGGTACTGGCAATGGAAGAGACACAGGAGTGGGCCAATTTGTTTGGCTGTGCCCTCATATGTCAGGGCACAGCTGGCCACATAGCAAGGATGACTGGAATTTACTGGGATTTCATTTGCAGCATAGCAGTCTCTTTTGAAGCATGGGGTGGCCATTGCAAGAACAAAGGCTGCACACGGCAAATCAGGAGAGACTAATCTGGCATCATGATATAGAAATCGACCTTTGGAAAACTTTTACGTGAGTCTAAACTTATTGCTATTACCTCTTTTATTGTTTATTTGTTCAAAATCTATTAAGATGAGTGAAACAGCAAAATCTGGGCTCACTATCTCCAAAGTCCATCTTAACCTTGATTCATACATATTTTCATGCAAAATTTGCCAAATATATGCATTAGTTATGCACATCTTTGAAATATATGGATTCTTCTATTGAGTCAAGCATATTTATATGCCTTTTCATATTGATACATGCTCTTGCCCAACTTCTGCATATTAAAAAGTAGCAAACAGGATGGATATTTTGCTTTATTTCAAAACACCTCTGAAAATTGTTGAAATAAGCACTGTGGGGGAATGTTTTTGCATGTAAATGATGCCCCGCACACAAATTTGAGTATTATTCATATATACAAATTATTTGCTGAAATACTCCTCAGTATCTGGCTATCAGTAATATCGATACTGCACAAGGCTCTTCCATTCATTATTATTGGAAGCTACTGCTGTAGATTACTTATTAATTGCCAAAAGGCTGTGATGTGTGGGCTCAGCAATTTTACAAAGAAAGAGCAGGAACTCGATTTCCCAGAGTTACATTCTTATCTGTCTCCCTTTATCAACTGAATAATTAACCTCAGGGATGAGCAATAATTGACTGGGAAAAAAAGAAGTAATGCAAGTTTCAAACTTTAACCAAAAGAAAAGTCTTCAGAAACTAGCATTTGTGCACACGTTGTGACTTTACTGAAGGCACATGCTATTTCCAGATGTTATAAAATAGAGGGAACTGTACTGGGAAATCAGACACCTTTCTCCATGGAAGATCTCTAATTCACAATCAAAAACACAGGAACAGCCTCATGAACCATATGTATTAGCAGGGGGGTATTGCAGGATCTGTAGGGAGGAGTGAGTATCGTCCATACTTCGGATTGGTCTAGAGTGAGCCAAAATTTTCACTTTCCTCTTGAATGTCTCTAACGTGGAAAAGCACACAATCTCTCTTGGCAACTGGTCCCGCCTAACTGGTTGCTTACAGTTAGGAAATTCTCCCTTGTGTCTAACCTGCACCTGGTGTACTGTAGTTTACACTCATTGTTCCGTGTCCTGCCATCTGGGATGAGTGAGAAGAGATCTGTTCCTTCTTTGTAGGTACTTGTAGAGTGTTACCATGTCACCTTGTAGTTGTACATGATAACTAGTGACAGGACAAAATGAACAA
Source organism: Varanus komodoensis (assembly GCF_004798865.1). Lineage (NCBI taxonomy): Eukaryota > Metazoa > Chordata > Lepidosauria > Squamata > Varanidae > Varanus > Varanus komodoensis. The sequence continues at coordinate 134,804,223 of NW_025335268.1, forward strand.
AAGTTTTGCTATAACATGGCTGCTAAAAGCCTGACAACATAAAGTTTTACACTTAACATGGGATTCCTGATCTGATCTGAAATCCATCTTACAAGTCTTGCTCCCCATCTACATCTTAGACAAGCAAATGTTTGCCTGTCCAGAAGGTTCTTCTTTTTGTATTGTGTTCAACCCTATTGCTTACCCAAATGCGCCTACAGCAAACTATCTACTTGATCCCCCACTTAAACCTTCTTCTTCAAACTGTGAATGTAACTGATAGATTATTAAGGCATCTTGCATAGACTCCATCTTTGTAGTCCCTTCGGGAGCTGCCTGCATGCCGCGTGTATTTCCTTTATGTCTGAATAAACTGTAAATATTCTTTTGATGTACACCCCCAACATACCTACTCCTTCTGGTTTTTCTTCTCATTGGTTTACTCTAATGTTTACTTCCTGTAATGGATTTTTTTCTGTTCCTGTATTTTGGTGAATTTCCACATCTCTTCTTCATATCCACATCTCATCCATGCAAGACAATTGCAGGTGAATAGGGCTTATGTGGCATGTTTGTCAACTGTTTCAGGAAAGAACTAAGCACTGCATTAACCATTAGGCAAGAAATATTACAGAGCAAGGCCTTAGCCAGATTGAGAACACTGCTGTAATGTAACTATACGAGAGCAGCGACATCTGTAGGGTGAGTCTATTCCCCTTTCTTGTTCCATGGCTCAGAGTACTTTGATTAGTCTTCTATTGCTTTGCAACAGAAAAGCAGTCTTGGTTTGGAGTTTTGGATAATGCAATGTTTTGATAGTCTGTACAACAGTAATAGTCAAAGTACTGCTGCAATCGATACCATATCAGATTTCAGTGCGTGGATGAGCATGATGGATGCCTGAAACCTGTTTTGTCCCTGTGTGAATTGAGGTAAGTGACTTCTTGGTTAAAATGGTCAAGTGGAATCTCCAAGAATGCAATTTATTACAGAAGTTACTGAAGCTTTTAAACCTGGCAATAGAGGAAATACTTCTTAAATTTATACTTTCAACTAAGCAGAGTACTTTTCTCTCAGTTATTCTGTTTTCAGACTGTCATGGTCACTTCTGAAGTTTTAAGGGCATATGACAGATGAGTTACACAAGGAAGAACATTGAAAACATCCACAAGACGCCAAGGCAATTGATTGAAAACAGCCTAACAGAAATCTTCCAACAACACATTTGATCAACCATTATTCTAATTAGTCTGAGTGCTTTGGACTCAGAGACTAGAGTGTGTTGTGGCTGACTTTCTCCCCCATTTCCCTCTTTCTCCTCTCGTGCCAGTGAACAGGATTATATCTGAGTTGGATTGTTGAAAACCTCTATATTGTCCTGGCTTTAGCCCAGTTAGGATGTCATTCAAATCAATGGACTGAACTCAAGAGAATAACCACCACGTTTTCTTCCTGACAGTCCATGATGGTGCCAAGAGAACTGGATTCTGAAGAAGACTCAGTGATTGCATTCTTGCCCTTTTGCTCACTAAAACACCTTTCTAATTTGCACATAATAAATTTGCTTCAGCAGGTGAAAGCAAAGAGAAAAACCCAGTGAAGACATACGTGGAGTTGTAGGAGCACAAATCTCAGGCCGGATTGATTTTCAATGATTGAATGTTTTTCACTTGCTATAGCAGTGCTGTAGCTTAAGTCTAATAATCCTGTAAAGAAGTATACTGAACTATATTTTTGCAAAATGATGATCCTGCATCATGCCAGAGGTTAAACTGGCTACACACACACATGAATGGCAAGAAACTCAGGTATTTAGAAAGAAAACACACACACACACACACACACACACACACAACAGATCCAGAATGAACAGTCTAGAACAGGGTTCAGGAATACATTTAGCTCTCCAGATGTTCTTGGATTGCAACTGCCATCATACTTCTTAATTGGCTGTGCTAGTTATGGGAATGCAGTCCTACACCCTTTGATAACTGCACATTCCCCATCCCTGACCTACAAGTAATAATGACTACTAACCGAATATGTTTTGCAAAGTAATATTCCAAACTCTTTTCTCTGAGGCAGGTTTGCTAGAGATTTGCATAGCCCATAATAATTGTATATATATTGTCTGTGTATTCTTTGAAAGGAGATGGATAGATTATCATCTGCTACTTGGGCAGCCCTACATGGAAGCATTGCCAATAAATTCAGTTAAATTGTCTGGTCAGTGTCACATCAAACAATTCATACTCCCCCAGCACCCCAAATCCAAGCAGATTTGTGATCCTTAAATCTTCTCCTTACATGGCCATTTGCTACCAACAGTGTTTCTGTCACTTTGTTACTTATCCCCATTAGTTTTTTCCCAAGAGCCCAATCCACTCTCTACTATATTAATAATAGCAGTGTGCACTTTTGAGAACAAGATTCTAATTTTGCGTTCTTTCTAATCAAGTGGCAACTAACAGTGTACAAATCAGTAACTCATCAAGGCACTCCCAATTCCATTTCCAAGCTAGTTCAGATCAGATTCTGAGTTTTCCTTCACGTTTTCTTTCAGACAAGATTTCATGCATATTTTCACATATATTTTCCCAATGTAGACTTCAGTGATGTGGACTTTTGAAATGTAGACAGTTCTCTTCTGTTGATTAAAATATTTGTGTGCATTTTTCAAAAGTATACTTTTTCATGGATTTTTTTTCAAATGTATCCATTTTTCTTGGTCAGTGAATCCTATTGCAAGACTGGAAAAATACAGAATCTGATTGCTGTTTGTATTTGGGTCCACACTGAATTTTGAGAAGTGTGCATGGAGTGAATTCCACAGCCCTGACACACTGTAAAGGGCGGGATACAAAAACCTAAAATAAATAAATGAATAAATGAATTCTGCTCAGAAATTAACTGAAACTAGTTTACTACACACCCTAGTCATACCACACTCAAAGCTACAGAAAAGATGTGGTGTCCCTTCCACCAAACCCCTCACATGCTGTTTCTTCAATGCCTACTTTAATTGCATGCATGAGAGCCGTGCACTGTTACAGACTTCTTTGCTGTCTTCAGTATTAACACAGACACTGTGAAATGCCTTTTTAAAAATGGCCATTTCCCACCACAAGAAATTCCAAAGAGTGGGGATGGAATTACAGGGTCAAGGAAGATGTAGAACATGATAGGTGATGAATAATTTTGTTGCATAGTCATGAATGTGAGGTTGAAGTAGGGCTTATAAAACCTTCTTCCCACTTTTGCAGCTAGAAGAATGAAACTAAGGATTGATGAATCAGTCAGTTTCACTTTGCCCTGAAGCAATTTTTTAAAATCCCAAATTCTTTCTATCCCATACATGAAGAATTCTGTGAATTCTGGTAAATTATAAAAATTCCCATCCATTTCTGATGGCCAATTTAAATAAGTGCAGCTATTCTCAGCATGGAATAGACTATGCTGTAGCTACTTACCATATGGCTATTAATGATAAGGAATCTGTCAGTAAAAAGAGGCAGCAATCCTAACAAGCACAAATGTGATTGAATACACAGGGCTTCAGACCCAGACTTTTAAGGACTAAGCACTCAAAGCCGAGCATGAATGGACAGATCTGTCAGTTTTAGTTTCTCACTCCTTCCTTCCTTCCTTCTTTCTAAATTGTTCTTCCCACCCCAAAGCAGTGTGTTAGAAGTGGTACATTTTTATTTTTTAAAAAATGAACTGAAACAAAATGCTCTCCCATCCCCAACTGGGGCATCAGAAAATGACACCTATAGAGCAAGAGAGAAAAGGTCCATGCTGAACAGTCACTCACTAGGCTGGATCAGCTGTTTGAGTGAAAGTAAGGTACATGAAACAATGCTGCAGGATGCCAGAATAAGTAGTTCCTGCATGCAATTCTCCCTGCAAGAAGAAGAGGCTTGCTACCCATCACATATAGCTCAAGCTTGTATAGCTCCAGGGAAACACCGCAACTGTTTCTCCATGCATTGTATAAGAAGACATAAGAACCACCTCTTCCACACTTGCATTAGCTGCTGCATATATGCCATGTTCCTTCAGCAAAGTCGTGGCCCATTTAATCACTGTTATAGGTGCCTCATTCATTCATTCCACTATCAGAAATGTGCCTCTCTTCACTACAACAGCTGTTCACCCAGGTTCTCCTTATTATTAATCTGCTCTACACATCAACCCAAAAAAAAAAAAAAGAAAAAAAAGGATTGGTATCTCTAGTTAAACATGACAAACCATATAATTTTGGCCTATACCGTCACTAAAAACTAATCTCAGGTTGTAGGTTGCTAGCCTTTAGTTTTGTGATGAAGGGAACGAAAATACAGAACTGTAACATAGTTTCATTTATTATATTTTAATGTCCTGGTGGTATTGTTTTTAACATTCTCTCACTTATTGTTTATATCTGGGAAAGTAATGAAGACAGGGTCTGAAATCTAGAATATTTGGTAACTTAGAAGCCAAAACTTCATGTTTGTTTCATCCAACAATGGGGCTGATACATAAAAGAATAATTTGTCATTTAGAACCCACAAATTCAGGTTTATTCCTCCAGTGGTAAGGCTGATATATCACTTTCTGCTTTCCCATCAGCTTTCTCCATTGATACTTTTCTCTGAGTTTTCTGAACCAGCATTCTATGAATGGGGATAAGAACAGCAAGGATAATACAAAGCCTCTCTAAAGTTGCCATCTAGTGGCCTGTCACTTCATTCACAATGTTGGGTTTTCATTCAGCAGGCCTGCAGTTTTCTCACACTATCAGCAATAGCTGTATATCTCTCATTGAGAATAATGCAGCAGTATCTGGCAATAGCTTGCTTCTGCACAATGCTCTAAGAGACACGATATGGTGCATTTGGTCAGTCAAGAGGGAAGTGTATGCTAACCCGTTGTCAAGAGGAAAGAGGTTCTGAAATTTTTGATTTATAAAAACAGTAGCTAAATGATGGGCAGATGGTAGGCCTCTGGATGTTTTGGACTTGAGCTCCCAAAGCCCCTGTTGAGATGGACATTGGTCAAGAATGCTGGTCAAGTCCAAAACATCTGGAGATCTCTTTCTGTCCCTCATGCAGTAGAGGAGCTGTTCTTACCCAAGATCCAATATGTTACTGCAAGAAATAACATAATGAAGTTACATCATGGTCAGAAGATTTTAGTTAGTTTAGGAGAGAGTTGCCACACTGCGCAAAGGTGGGGATATTCAATAACTATACTTCAGAGTACTTCTGATGGATTATCCACCACTAATTAAACAAGATTGACTACTAGTAGATAAGCTATTAGAGATACTATTGAAATATAGCTTTTGAACATCCTTGTACTTTTCCTGGGACAACCATTAATCTCAGATTTATTTTTAAAATCAAGGCATGAAGAAGAAGCTGGAAGGAATAGAAAATAAGGATAAGAATCTCATATAATAAAACCAGTATTTTTGTTTGCCTTTTCAATCCGTTCATGGCAAAGCAGTCCCACATCATGCCTTGAATGATGAACACATGAATTATCAACCTTGTTGATCTCTTTTGGGTCAAGTCCTGCTCAGGCACCTGGTGTTTGTCATCTTGAGTTCCATGGTTGCAAATAGCAGATTATAGACATGATAAATGCAGGCAGACATTGTAAGGAAAAAGACATTCCCTAAACCACTCCCTGCTTGCTTTACTAATAGGAATTAGAAAGTTCTAAGGACTTTCTCAAAACTCGTGCTTCACAAATGCTTTCATGGAAGTGTGACCCAGCCAGCTCTAGTCTGTAGCATACACCAGAGTATGCAGTTTTATTGTTGATGAACATGTCAATATTTGTGTTGCTTCATACGTATAGTGTATTGCTATTTTGATTATATATTTCATTTCCTCTTTGATGCCTCTCTAACAGAGCAAGTCAGAAGGGGCCTCCCGGGCCATCTAGTCTGACCCCTGGCTCCAGCCGGCTCCACTCATGACATGCCCACCATGTGCATGTCCAGCCTATCTTTGAACACCCTCACTGATGGGGCCTCAACAACCTCTCGTAGCAGCCCATTCCACACCCTCAGGGTCCTAACTGTCAGGAAGTGCTTCCTGGCATCTAAATGGAACCTTGATTCCCTAAGCTTTATAGAAAGTTGGGTAACAAAATAAAATGAAGAAATCATAAGAATCAATGGCATCACAGATTAATCGTTAATTCACCTACCAATTCTCCATTATGCATGCTCACCCAACTTGATTTTCTCCTGATCTCCAGATGCAGAAATGACCAGGTCCTGAACTCCTCCTCCTCCATTTGTGGCAGAGCATCAATGGGGCAGAAAGAGTTCTCTGATCATCACCTGTAAAGGCCCCCACCTTTTATCTTAGCATATTTAGGGTTTCAAACAGGTATTTGCTTAGATGATATCCTTTTTCTATCTTCAGTGTCACTTTTATAGTGTAGACACTATCAGATACAGTGTGGTCAGGCATAGTTCATAATTCATTGGTGACAGTTTATCTAATATCAACCTAAAACATAGCGGAAAGTTATAACTACAAAAACTGACACTTCCCAACCAAATAAGCAAAGGTTGATGTTTGAAAATAAAATGCCTGAACTGATAACATATGCACAGTCTAGAACAGGGCTGATTAACTTGGGACCCTTCAGATGTTCTGACCAACAACTCTTGTCAGCCCAAGCCAATATAGCCAATGCTATGGATGATGCAAGATGCAGGCCAAAATATTTGGAGAGCTCAAGTTAACTTCCCCTGGCCCAGGGAACTGCTGACAATTACTGACCTAGAGAGTCTCCTAAGCCATTAAAACGTAGATTTGTTCTGTGGTAGCAAAGGTAACATGCATGCATATCCACATCCATTATCTCTTCCCTGTCAATCATTCCAGTTTATAGGATTTCTGAAAAAGGCAACAGCCTACTAAGTCCATTGTTCAGGAATGGACAATGCAGGTATCTCAGACATGCACAATCACCAAAGGAAAGACAGAGCTTGGTCATGATTTTGTTATTGCTGATATCTTCCAAATGGCATAAGAAATTCATCTGTTTTCTATATAGCAGTCGCCCAAATAAATCTTAAAACGTTGGATCTGTTCACCTAGACTCTCTGCAGAGAAACCTATGACCTAAGGGTAATTTTACTTTTTTCAGAAGCATTTCTCTTATAAAGAAATTGGGAAACAGTGTCTTGATGCTTCCAGAAATACATTTCAAAGCTGAAACAATAATACTTTGTGCTTCTCTTGAATTTTCATTTGTTCATAGAGTCAGCCTTTCCCAAAACAAGGATCCCCATAGGGCTGCTGTTCTCAGCTGCTCTCTTCATTCTTCCAATGTGCATAATAACAATTTCTATTTCTTTGCCTTTCAAAGGTTTTTATCCAGACTTATCATGACTTGAAGATATTTCCCATCTTCTCTCCCGTTTTAATAACCTGATTGCAGGTTGGTGTTGATAGACAAATTAGGGCAGGGCAAAAGATAGCCAAAAATATCTATGAAGAATTAGCAACTTACACGTGAAGCAACTGGCTTTGGAGAGATTAATCAAATGATATTGGCTGGCTACATGCCTGAGGCAAGCTTGGTACACTGTACAACATTATCCACAGTCTTGCTTTCAGTGGCGAGAAAGGTCTTTTTTTTTTTTTTAACGTGCAAAAGAAGCAGACCTGTTTGCCTTGGTCCACAAGTTTCTTCATCAGAGGCTGAAGAAGTATGCAGATTTTCTGTAGCATAATATTACATGTAAAGGTATCTTTAAATAGATCAGCACCAGAATCTGGCAATGCCTGGTGCTTATGATGCCCCCAATACCACCCTATTCCTTTTATCTTGGAGCAGGCAGGTACGAGTAAAGGAGAAGAGGAAAAATGGTCTAGCATTGCTGCTGGTGCCTGCCACTGACCTCTAACACACACACACCATGGACACCCCCTCCCCAAGCATTTTACAGCAAAAGAGTGTTCGGGCCCCAGGGCACTGTGGGGAAAATACAATGGTGGGCATGAGCCCTTCTTCCCTAGTGCTGTTGCCCATCTGCCCCAATGTTAGGATACTGCACTGAGTGAAGCTGCTGCTGCCCAGAGGGCCAACAAGGACAGGATTCCCTGGTTTCAGAGTACAACTTGGCAGAACTTCTCTCTCCATCAGCAGAAGCACAGTGTCACTGGCTTCAGTGGTTCTGGAGCAGGGTATTGCCCAGAGGAGCTGCTGCAACCAACCTCCTGGAAAGGACAAAATTCCTACTTCTGTTGCTGGCTTCATGGGAGCTGTCAAAGATCCCAGCAAACCTGGTGCTGATCTTAGGATTTTAGACCAGAATCCATATGATATATTGTTCTCATTGTTGGGGCAGGTCTTTAGAAATAGGCTTGCTAGAGATGTGGGGATAAAATTCTTGGTATACCGAGATCTCTCAGGCACTCTTATTTTTCATGATCCCTTCTAGTTAGTTTATGGCTAATGTCGTTCAGTAGGTATTACCAAATAACATTAGTGGTCTGCCTCAAGTGCTGGGCAAAAGGAACATACGCAAACTTCTTATTTATTGTGCATTTTAAATTTGTGCATTTGCTGATGTTTTTTATGTTATGAACTAGCCAGTACCTGGTTTAAAAATAAACCAATGTACCAAATTGTTCTATGCTATGTTACTAGAAAGATGGCTCTTTGCTTAGAATGTTTCGTATGTAGATGAGCTGCCTTGCTAGTACTATGTCCCAAGGGGCTGTCTAAAAATCCCCGAATGTATTAGTGAATTAAAAACTTAGTAAGCATTTGGAAAAGTATATACTTAATAAATATTCCTAGTATTACCCACCCTGGGCTTACCTCGGTGCCAAACTATGAGCACAAGGATCCAAGGAAACAAACTTATTCATTCTTATGTTGTTCTCAAAAATATTTGTTTTTGCAGCAACTAATGACATTTTATTGCTTTTTATAAATAAAACAGCACAGATAGGTTACTTTTAATTGGAGAAGATCGCTGAATTTTGTAATCGGTTTTCCAAATATCAGTGTTTGGAACCCATCATTCATAATCTTTGTAGGAGCAAGCATGGAACGTCTATCAGTGTTTTAGATTTGTAATTAATTCATTACTAATTTTGGAATAAATTGTGAGCTTTGGAACCTGTGCAAACTGCGTGTCACCTAGTGGAGCCATAAGCTCAGCTCCATGTACCAGTTGGTAGCATCATGTCAACAGTGACCTGTTTTGCTGGGCCACTGCAGCCCATTCTGCTCTATTTACACCACAGGCAGTTTCAGCGTCTTTGGATATTAGAGTGCTGCTTCAAGTGCCCACCATGGCTTTGCATATTATTCAGACCGGGTGAGAGTGGATTCTTGGGGTGACAAACAAGTCATACCTCACCCCTACATCAGGCCATGTTTAGTGGCGATGATTATGGCAATTGGCTGGCATGTAGCAAGCATACACAGGCTAATTAACAAGCCACTTATATTAAACACCTCTATATCATGCAAACCGTCCAATTAAGCAGGAAGGTCATGGGGAAACCACCACTCAAGAAGAAGTACATAGTGTAGTAGTACAGGATATCATGATGCATATGCAATTACAAACTCCCAGGATGCAGTTTAATGTCATACATATGCAGGATGAGATCCCAAATTAAAGTAGAACTCACAGAGGAGTTCATTATTGTCAAGGAAATAACAGATTAACTGTTAAAGTTCTTTTTAATCACCTATTTGGGAGTCCCCTAGTCTCACAGTTTTCTCCTTAGTTTCTCCTCAGCTTTGAAAGAGCAAATGTTACCCAAATAGAATGAAAATTAAATTAGAGCAACAAACTGACTGGTCATGGTCAAAGTTGTAGTCCAACACATTTGAAAGCACCCAGTTGAGGAATGCCAAATTAGGGAGAACTAGAGTTGACACCCATATCACATTCTCTCTTTCACCTTAACAGCCAAGGAGCATTGGTTAATTTATCATAATGTATCTGGCTTTGAATAATATTTTTAGAGAACAATTCCCAAGTGTGTATATTTTATCAAGGCCACTGCTACTACTGCTCACATTGTACTTTGTAATATGATTAGCTTTTATGAGTAAGACCTGGCTACTTGCATCTTTTCTATCATTAGACAGAATTGCAAGCTTTCTAATAACTTTAACACAGATTTGCAAGCATCCAGGTTATTTCATGAGATGGAAACAAAATTCATTAGCTTCTAATGTTATGCTGGAAGTCAAGACACCAATCTTAATGCTTTGAGTTGCCAGCTCCTGTGTTTTTTCTTTTGTATTTCTATTTTATTTTTTATTTTTTTGTGTGTCTGCTATTCTAATTTTTAATGATTAGATAAACAAACAAGCATTGCTTGCTCAAACTATTTCTGATAATTTGCCTGGAGATTCCAGATACTTTCTATGCCTGTTATGCCTTTCTATGCCTATACAGGTATTAACATGCTATTGATCTTCATGATCATAAAATCATAGAAACATAGAATAATAGAGTTGGAAGGGGCCATGAAGGCCATCAAGTCCAATCCCTTGTTGTTGCAGGACACCACATTACACCATCCCACTCAGATGGCTGTCCAGTTTCTTTTTGAATGTCTCTAGTGTGAGAGAGTCCACTATCTCTCTAGGTAGCTGGTTCCACTGTTGCATTGCTCTGACAGTGAGGAAGCTCTTCCTGATGTCCAGCCTGAATCTGGTTGTCGCAACTTGAGCTGAACTTGAGTCTGTGTCCTAGACTCTGGCATGTGTTGCAGCTAGTCACCCGAGGAGGTTCTAACCTCGGAACTCACTCTGCCCTCCCTTTGACTTTGTGAGCTTATGGGTACCCTTACAGTTCATCCATCCTTGTGCATTCAAACTTGACTGGCATGTTGTTAGCCACCAGATGATGATAGCAGGTATCCTGGGATTGAAGACAGCTCAAGTTCCAGTTTCTGTTAACATGTCCTCTCTTAATTAATCCATACCTTCAGAGAGAAAGCAAGCAAACAAACAAATAAATGCACTAGACCAACATGGTATGCTGTCACAAATATTTTTGTTTATGTTTTCACATTGCCATGCATAATAATAGCTAATTCTCATGCCCATGACTAGTCTGGCTCACATCATAACAACTTGTAAGTTCACATGAAGCTATAAAACAAAGCATCCAAACTGTCTGTGGCAAATCACTTTCCATCATCATATTCTATGGAGGCAGAAGAAACCAAAATGTGTGAATCAACCATTATTCCAGCCTTCCTCAGCCTGGTGCTCTCCAGCTGTGTTGAGTTGCAACTCTCATAAATGCCAGTCAGCATGGATATCAGGAACAATGGGACTTGAAGTCCACATATCTGGAAGCCACCAGGTTGGGGAAGGCGATCTTAAACAACCATTATTCCCCCTCTGAAGTGTATCATGCTGAGATCTTTTTGGAAACCAAGCAACAGTTCTATTTTTTTTCCTTTGTGATTTCAGAAAACTCATGTATGGTCAGGTGACTGCCAAGAGGCTTTACCTCCTCCTCCTCCAAACCACAAAGGTATGAAAAATTAGTCTTTGGTTTTAAGGGCTGTGTTCACAGTTGATGACCACAGTCACTGGCTTTATAATATTCTTGGCAAGACCTAGCTTTTATGTGGACCTTTGCGTAACTGTCCTTTACATAGAGTGTGGAAATTGCTTTTCTTTCATTCGTTTACCTTTATAGGAAATGTGAGATTATTGCTAAGGTGCTGGCCAACTCTATAAAAAATATACTTTGTAAATTCTATACACTCCATCAGAAGAAGCAGTGCACTCTGCAGATTGATTAAGCTATAAATATATAGAGGCAGGATGATATTTTACCAAAATAAAGCTATGGAGAAGGTCCTGATTCTTTTCTCTTTTTTCCCGTTTCCTCCTTTCTATTTTAAACAAAGGTGCTGAAGTAATGAAGTCCAGACATTTTGTTTATTTGGGTGCAGACAAAGAACACAAGTTAGGGAGCCATACTGAAGTTTGTGGCACAACAGGAATAAGAAACTTTTGTATCAGTTCCAAATAAACGGGAATGCAAGCTCTTCCATAAAACAAGGAATACGCTTTTATGAATTGATAAAGAATCTGTAGTGATTGTGTTGGACCTTGGCGGCTGCTGTTGGATCAGTTAGCTTAACATAAATTGGAGATATGTGATGATCATTCAACTGGTTGGGACTATGGTCTAAAGTTGGAGCCACCTTAAAATCTGCCCAAAAGGTGAGCCTGACTTGGCTATGAGATAGAAGTACTGCATAGACTGCTTCTGACACATCATTTAATGCCACTTTGAGTGTTGTGAAGGCTTCACCTAACTCTGACTCAACACACCGGCCCTGCAGATGGGAGCATGTGCAGCAGGCAAGATCCAACCCTTGAATCCCCAAATTCTGACTGGAAGGTTTAGGACATCCCTAGCCATCAATTCACTGACTTTGAAGGCTTGAAGGGCTTGTTGTATTTAAGTGATACATACAGTCGTTGGTGAGGACTCAAATACAACAAAATACTGCGTAAAGCTTACCTAGGCCTTTGCTGCACAGACTTCCTTGTTGTAACTGTTTTCCCTCTTCTATTTCAGTGATTACACAACAGTAATTGTCACTCCTTCACCAAGGGATTGGCAATTCCCTCACCTACACAGTGCACAGTAGGTAAATAGACCCATGTTCCTTTGCCAATTTAACTGATGAACAAAACAAAATTCTACTTCATCTTTACAGAACCAGCTGATATAGATAATAACATGGTGAAAGTAACATCCAGTAAAGAGGCTTATGCTGAGAGAAGCACTGTGGGATAGGGGGCCCAAGAGAATTTTCATGAAAATTACTTCCCCTAGAGTTTGAAAATTAAAGTTTTTATTTTCCAAACCCAAGCTTTGACCTAAACACTTTGATTCTAAAAGGTTTAGCCAGAATCCATAAATATATTCCAATAATATTTCAAGAGTCAAACACACAAAAGTATTGACATACATTGCACTCAATCAATTAAAAAATGCATATACAGTATGGCAAAGACCCCACTCTATGGCATAGTTATGGCAAGAGATTAATCCAGAATAGAATTGTCTGTTTTTCAAGTGTTTGCACTGAATGAACAGCTTTCAACAGGAGGAGATGGTTCTCTTTCTATCCTGCATCACCCTACACAATGGCTGGGTTGCTGATCTATCATGTTGTGTTATTTCAGAATGCTATAAGTTTGGTCTTTAGAAATCATGGTAAGAAAAAAAAAGTTCTGTGGTTTCTCCATTCCACCATGGTTGTCTTAACCCAGGATCATGGTTTCCACAGTTCTGATATGCAACTACTACAAAGTTCCCTTGAAAGAGTAGCAACTACGGAGCCACTCCAGGCATCCAGCCTGTATATGCAGTTCAGTAATGAAAAGGGAAGCAATGCAGGGAGACAGAAATGCACCTTGGGATTGAATTCCAGGTACAATGGCAGAGTACTTCATTGAGTATGAAACAAAGTAGAGAGGATGAAACCATAATACAGCCAGTGTGGTGTAGTGGTTAAGAGCATGGGACTGGGACTCAGAGGATCTGGGTTCTAGTCCCCACTCAGCCATGGAGCCAACTGGGTGACTTTGGGCCAGTCACAGACTCTCAGCCCAACCTACCTCACAGGGTTGTTGTTGTGGGGATAAGATGGAGGAGGAGATGTAAGCTGCCTTGAGCCCTTTTAGGAAAAAGACAGGATATAAATCAATCAATCAATAAATAATAACACAGAAGCCATTTGACTGTCTGTTGAGTAGATCATAATAAAAAAACATGAACCATGGTAACCACACAGGCTGTTTGCCACATCGAACCCAGCCAATCATTAAATCAGCTTTAGAAGTTGATGGGACCCTCCGGAACAAATATAGAGAGGATTGGGATATGAAGTGAAAAGAAGGAAGGGGAAAATGCCATTGGGCAAACCCATTCACACATTGAGTAGAATTCCATTCCTAACTCTTGAAATTTTAAAACCTTCTCAATCAACATAAAAGGCCATTGCAGTAGCAAACAAGACAGGAAACCTGTTGAAGATGGCTAGGATATACTGCTACCTTCATCATTAATAATCCTAGTAATAGCCCCTTATTATCATGCAGAGACATTTTAGTTATTAGAATGGCTGCTACACACACGTTAATGACATTATGGACTGGTTCACATTATCACCATGGCCCACCATGGGTTATTTATGCCTGGGAGCAGAGGCGCAGCATTTTGAATATCCAATCCCGGCTGTGGGGCGGAATTTGACATGTTCCCTCAACCTGGGCAGGCAAGAGTTCTTTGAGGGTTAAACAACTCTCAATCAACCCATGGTCTGCTATAAGGTTATTTAGGAATTGCTTAACCCTGAGACAAGCCCAGCCACCAGGTTCAGATGACAAAACAAATTATCCAACCCCCTCTCTGATGTTAAATATCCAAAGTGGATACACATGCACACACGCACTGGGAGGATCATGCAAATCAGGTCTGTGAATTAAATTTCAGAAATCAAGTTACCTTTGGCAGGTTTTTTTCCTGTGTGAAAGCGTATTTGCTCTTGGTCTTTGCTGCTTCCAGATGCCCTCTTTCTCCTCAAAAACAAATTTGTGACTCAGAAGACAAGATTGACAGAAGTTTGTTCTGACAAACAAACTTAATTAAAAAGTTGTGGAGGGATAAACCATGTCCAGAAGAGGTTTTATATTTATGGGGGACAGAATGCCTCCGGTATGTATAAGCCATAACAATAATTAATAGATGACAACCTTAATCTGAAAATGCTGCTGGTGGCCATGACCTCCTTCAAAGTTTATTATTGTTTCTAGTCATATTGCTCCGCTCAGGCATCTAATATTTTAGGAGTTGGAGGAACTTCTAGATCTTGCACCCACAATTCACATAGCTGGCAACAGATACATATATATTAAAGTTGTTCCCACCCCCCTACATTCCAGATGGAAATGGGTTTCGTTGCATACATTCCATATCAGGAATAGAAAAGAATAGCTGAGGGATGAGGGCGATTCAAAGGAGAAGATTCTAGACATATATTTAGAATCAGTTCTGAATACCATTTATTTATTTTTAAATTGCTTAGCAGAATAGAGATAATATAGGCCAGGATAATTGTTGTTAATATACTGCAGAATCAGAACTGCTGAGGTCAAAACTAATTTATAGTCTAATTTGTGTGGCATTTTGCAGTACTGCAGCATCTTAAAGCTTTTAACACTATCACTGAAAGTTCATTGCAACCTTGAGAATGTGCTATTAACCCAATTTTTATGGTTCATTGGAAAAAAAGAATCAGTTTGGAAATTTTTCCAGGGTTACACATGAGCAGAACATAGAACTGAACTCTGTTCTAACAAACGTGAGTCAGCACCCAAGTGATTTACTACCCAGTTTCTCTGATGGCCACTTTTTCTCTCAGTTGTGCAAAACTAGTGCAGGGTACTATATGGTGTGCCACCTAGCACCAGTACAGCAGGCATGGGAAGCCAGGTTCTACCCTTAAAAGCACCTTCAATATCATTTTAAGTAAATAACATCCCCAGTAGTGAGCTAAATCTGGCCACAGCCCTTTCCTCCCACAGTATTTTTGGGGTGATTTTCTGGTTTTTGCACAAATTCCCCTCTATTCCCATTTCTGACCATTTTCTTCTAAGGCTAAATTGTTGATGGTAAGGGATTTAAGTTAAAGACTGCTGGTGGTTTTGGCCTTTCCACGTTTTCTTCTAAGTCCACCCAACCTGAAGGGCTTCTCTGGAATTGAATTTGGTCCTTGGACTGAAAGAGGTTCCATGCCTCTGCTCTGTGTAATTTCCATGCAGAGGAGGCTATCAATAAAACCACTGGCCTTGCTTGGGAATTTCAGTTCCTCATTCCAAATCCGCATGAAGCCACCAATAATCAGAAATAAGGAAAGAGCAAAGACTTCTCAGTAAATAGCTTGGTTCTGTAAGCCCAGAAGAGCACAAGACTTGCCATAAGACCCGAGATCTGAAGCAAAGAAATTAAATTAATTCCAGCATTTCGGAACTGGGAGTGAGAAGAGCATCACTTGAAGACAGGACTTGCTTGAGCTCACATTTTAAGCTGATGTCTAAAATTTCCAGATAGCAATAAAATTATGTGTAATGTCAAGTCACTGGAAGAGCAGGTGAAAATCACGTTCGTCAAGCCTTGGATAGTCATATTTTTAGTTCAATGAGGGAGAAATCCTGTTGCCTTCAAGCACTGTCTGGGGGGAAGCCATACGATACTATGGATTCTCAGAGACAAGGTCAGAAAGGCAGCTTTGCCTTGGAGCTGGGAATCCATGTTCTGACCTCACTCACTCCCCCAACCCTCATGGAAACACATAAAGAATTGCTCTAGCTGCCTCTCCTGGGGGTACAGGGTGTCCTCTGTTGCACTGAGAGGGAAGGTGAGAAAAGGAGACAGCAGAGGCTGGAAGACAATACTTTCTGTGTGCTCTACAGTCCCTTTCCCTGTCCAGTAAAAATTGCCACCTAAGTAAGAATACAGAGTGGGAGGAACAGGAAGATAGAGATGGTGGTAATGATGACCATGGCATTGCATTTATATCCCTACCATTTTTCCCTTTGTAGGGAACCCAAGGCAGCTTGTGTAATTCCATTTTATCCTCAAAACTACAATGCAGTGAGGTAGTTTAGGCTGACACTGAGTGAGTGACCCAAAGTCATACAGTGAGATTCATGGCAAAGTGGGGACTAGAACCTGGATCTTCCAGGCCCCAGACTGACATTCTGGATTGCTCTGCTGTTCCACCCACACTGTACTGGCTTATGGAAATCTCAACTGATAAAGGTACAGAAAAATTCTCTGGAGAAGCAAGACTCCATGAATAGGCATTGGTGAGCAAGGCATAAGAAACTATGCATTGCATTGTAAATAATTATGGGTGTGTCTAAACCTCTCTGCTAAAACTACAGGATTATATGGATGCAGAGCAGAAGATTATATCAGCTTCATCAGTAGCAGCATTTATATTTCTATATCACCCAATAGCCAAAGCTCATATGGATATGCATGGGGGGGGGGGGAAACTGCCTTTGGACCTGGTTCAGGTAAATGACGATTTCTTTTCAGTCCACTTTGCGGGGTGGGGGGGGGGACTTGCTGTGAGATATCTCTCAGTGATGGAACTTACTGGGGTGAAGGCTGAGTTTTCTCATTGACTCATAGAATAGTAGAGTTGGAAGGGACCATGAAGGCTGTTGGGTCCTGCTGTTGCAGGACACCAATTTACACCATCCCACTGAGATGGCTGTCCAGTTTCTTTTTGAATGTCTCTAGTGTGGGAGAGCCCACCACCTCTCTAGGCAGCTGGTTCCACTGTTGTATTGCTCTGACCATGAGGAAGCTTTATATGTAGCCTGAATCTGGATTGTTGCAGCTTGACTTGATTATTCCATGTCATGCACTCTGATATCATCAAGAAGAGATCTTGACCTTCCTCTTTGTAACAGCCTTTCCAGTACTTATAGAGGAATACCATGTCTCCCCTCAGTCTTCTCCTCTCAAGGCTGAACATGCCCAGTTCTCTCAGTCTCTCCTCATGAGGCAGTGTTTCCAAACCCTGAATCATTTTTGTTGCCCTCCTCTGGACCCTTTCTAATTTTTCTGCATCCTTCTTAAATCTTGGTGCCCAGAACTGGACACAATATTCCAGATGAGGTCTGACTAGTGAGGAGTATAGGGGAATTACTACTTCTCGTGATTTGGAAGTAATACTTCTGTTAATGCATCCCAAAATAGCATTTGCCCTTTTGGCAGATGCATTGCATTGTTGACTCATGTTTAGCCTATTGTCCACAATTACTCAGACATCTTTTTCTTTTTCAGTTCTGTTCAGCCACATATTCCCCATCTTGTATCGATGCATTTGGTTTCTTTTTCCTAGGTGGAGGACTTGGCACTTGTCTTTATTGAATCCCATTCTGTCACTTTCAGCCCAGTGTTCAAGTTTATCAAGATAGAAACAAAGAAACAGAGTGAGTCAGAAGGGGTCTCCCGGGCCATCTAGTCTGACCTCTGGCTCCTGCTGACTCTGCTCACAACATGCCCACCATGTGCATGTCCAGCCTATCCTTGAACACCCTCACTGTTGGGGCCTCAACGCCCTCCCATGGAAGCCCATTCCACACCCTCGGGGTCCTAACTGTCAGGAAGTTCTTCCTGGTATCTAAATGGAACCTTGGTTCCCTGAGCTTTGCTCTGTTGGAGTGCATCCTGCCTTCCTCTGCAGGGGAGAACAGGTCTCTACCCATCTCCGTGTGACATCCGCTCACATACCTGTATGTGGCCAACATATCCCCTCTGAGTCTCCTCTTCTCCAGGCTGAAGAGACCCAGTTCCCTCAGTCTCGCCTCATACGGCATCCCCTGCATCTTCATTCTGTCTTCTAGGGTATTTGCTATTCCACCCAGTTTTGTATCTTCCCTCTCCAACTGCCATTTTAGGGATGCAGAATCTATAGCTGCATATTAAGCTTCTTGCAAGAGGGAGAAATAAAGTCCTTGTGGGAGAAGATCTAGCCTTGATCAAGGGCCCTGGAGGAATTGGTGGGATAGGCTTTCCCATCTTTCATCAGAGGCAAGCTGTATCATTCGGCCAGTTGATTGTATTATATAGAACCAAAAGATCTTATAATTTCACTACAACAATAAGAGACACACACAGAGAGAGTGTCATGGCAAGAACAAGGTTGCACAGACCACTCATATCACTTCATCATTTTCACAATCTGCAGCAACAGTTTTTAGGACCTTTGCTCTAATCTTTTCCACCGCCACTGTGAATAAGCTACTCAATTAATCTGCACCTACAAGTAATTCATACATCTGCTCAGGGGAGATTCTGTCAGACATACCTCCCAGCAAAGGGGCAAGAAATCTTTTGCTGAAACTGGCATACACTCTACAAGTATAATGAATACTTGTCTCTATTTCTGGATTCCCTCGTTTCCACAAAGGTATTGTTGAGACATTTATATACCTCCCATATGGAAATGTAGTTATGTAAATAACTCCAATTGACTTAAAGAATTAAGGGTATAATCCTATGGCTGGAAGACACCAGCAGACCAGACACAGAAGAGGACAGGAGAAATGTGCTCTAAGATTAGGGATGGTACTTTGACCTCAGAGGACTCTCTATCTTTGCTTTAAGCTTGTGTGGATCTTTCCATGCCAGCTTCAGTTACATGGTCAGAAGAGCAACAGACATTTTGAAGGTGGGTGGGAAGGAAGGAGGTTAGGTCCCCTGGGGAAATAGTGTAACCTGGGAAGGCTTCAGCCTGACCTCTTTACAAATGAGGACAACAAACTTGCCCAAAACTCACTAAGTGGCTGCTAACCCAGGCATCTTTGCTGCTCCTACCCTGTGTATGATGCCTCAGCTCCGAAGGTTACAGGCACAGTGGTAAAGGGCGTACCACCGGCTAATCCTATTTGTTGCATGACTGGCATTTCTTAATTAGTATCCTGCAAGAATAAACCATCTCTAATTTTAGGCTTAGGCTAACTTAGTTGAATGGCAAAAATAAAAACAAAAATTGGCCAGCTTTTCTAACTAGTTAAATCACCCCTTTGCTTATTTTCTAAATAGCAAAGTTTGGCTAATTGGTGTTCAAGCATATTAATTAAACTTTTCAGTTCAAAGAAAATGGTTTTGTTTGTTCCTGCAGACATTTATGATTACCCCATTTCAGCATGAAAAAGAACAGCTGGAGTACTAGTATGAAAGGCTAGAATGTCTCCTCAAAATATTGTATCTTCTGTCTGTATAACCTCCAGATACTCTGCTTTAGCCAGTACCCAAGTTTCTGAGTTGTACAGAACAGTTCCTAAGGTCTTTCACACCAAAATTTTCAGTGCTGGCTTTTATCAATGGGACTCCCCTAGTTTCAAAGAAGTTAATAGAAGCTTTTGCTATCCTAGAACCAGTCAATATAAAAGTGCCTTCTGAGACAGATCCTCTAAGACAGGTATATCCAAATACTTTTATGATTATCAAAGAACCATTTATATATTTGCTATCTTCCAGCAAATACCATAATTATAGTTTTAGCATCATTAATAATATGAGATTCCATTCCATAATAAGTTCCCAGGTTTTTCAATAATCTACTATCCTTATCTGCACAAGGGCTAACAAGAACTTATCAATTGCATGCAAACAGAAAGAGAACTTATGGATGGGAATGGAATGAAATAGCCACTCCAGTTTCTCTGTCCACAATTAGGGTAGCAAATTTTGAGAGTCCATTGCACAGAGCTCTAGTGTGAGTTCCATGACTATTTAGATTTTAAGAATGTAGCAAACATTTCTTACAAACAGGTGTTTCCAAGGTGGGTCAGCATCTTTCAGCTTAGCTTGTTGCTAACATTAAAGACCAGGTACTTTTCTGAAAGCAGGCGGGGATCCTGAGCTGTGACTACTAGAAAAGAGCAGAGTTTTCCCTTATTGGAGAATATGTGGCCAGGGTTTTCCATTCCTCATTGCAATCAATCATCTCTGAAGAGGATAATCGGATTGAGAGACGTTAACAAAGGATCTCATCAGTGATGAGGGCAAGACTGACTAAGTGCCAGATGAAAGAGGACAAAGGATGTACTGATGACAACAATGACAGAACCTAATAAATAGTCTGAATCATGTAAAGTGTGTGCAACCTTTTTTAACCCAGGAAAGTGCTGAGCTGTGACACACTCATACTCTCACCTTGAACACAGTACTCCTGGAAAGTTTGTGAATCCTAGCCCTGGCAGAATTAACTGTAATAAAACATTTGTAATGTGAGGCACACACTAAATAATCCCCCAGATTTTCCAGTTTTCACCAGTTCTACTGATGCAGTAGTTTCATCAGCCCTTTCTGGAAACATATTCATATTTAATATACTTTGCACTGTTTTATGCTGTAAGCCATGCAGGGAAAATAATGGCCAGGAAATGGCTAAAAGAATTGGTTAAATAAGTAAGTAAAATAATCAAGTAAACTTCCAAACATTACATTTTGAGTCATAGTGAATCCATTAAATAAAGGCTTGCTTTATAGACTGTCCAGTACTCATTCCCATTAAGTCTGAATTTGAATCATTCAACTTATAATGAGACATGTCCCAAAAGTAACATAATAGCCTTGAGTGAGGCCCCCATCACTGACACATAAAGTTTAAGTATTATTATTTTTCCTTAAATATCACCTATTTTATCCTAGTATTACTCTGAATTGCTATAGCCAGCAATTCTTTGGAGAGATTAAATATCAGTGGAGAAGAGGGCAGCCTTGGGGAAAAAACTCTTTTTAAGTAGAACCAGCTTTAAAGTAGTTAATTTATCAAAGTCTTGCCTTAGGCCTCCTAAGTTGCAGCTATGAGAAAAGCTTCATCAGTTGAATTTCTGCATGCTTTCCCATTGTTACAGTGCATTAGGTCCCTGCTAGAATTTAACAAAATGTGAGAATAGATTAATTTAGAAGAAAGCTGCATTTGTATTCCCACTTGATAAGAAATTGCCCATTACACTGATTGTGTAGCATGTAGCCAGTCCTTCCTTTTTCTTTTTCTTTTCTTTCCCTTTACTTAAGTATCACTGACCCAATTTGGATTGGGATCAGCAGGTTCTGCAAGGGAAAAAAAAATAAACGTCCCTTGTTTGCTATCCAAAATTCTGCCCCCTGCCATGCAGAAGTAACTGAACTTTGGAGGGAAACAAGTGAGCGAAAGGTTTAATCTACCCTTCTCAGTGTGCACTGGTCCATTTCAAACTAAGGTTACACATGCTTGCACTGAAGTAAAGAAAAAGATATGGTTCAGCTACAGGCCATGGGATCAATGCAATACCCAGCTTAAGCCTTACCTATAAACAAGTCTCATTGAATTCATGGGGCTTACTTTTGTATAAGATTGCACTATCCTTCTTTCAACCTCCTGCTTTTCCAATATGCTTGGGGTTCTTAGATCAGATTTCAATGTCCAAATTAGGAAAACTAGTGGGGAGGGAGAGATTAGCATCTGTACGTAATGGCTGTGTGCTATATTTATACTCACCCATTAATATATTCAGGGGAAGCACAGCTGTGTGTCCCATTTCAGATGAAACAGTGTATCAAATATATTGTTTATTTCTTTCAATGTTTTTAAACTGCCCTTTGTCCTTATAACAGGGTGGTATACAAAGAGTATGACCGAAATTAATCACACAAAATAAGAAGCATGACAGAATATTAAAATAAGAACATAATTGTACAGTTAAAATGCTGGGCAATTTTTCTTTAATGACTTGACACCAAAAAAGATTTCAGTGTTGGCAACAATCATACCCCTATGGCAAGAGTTAAAGCTCTCTCCTGTGTCATCTCATGGTGCATGAAGGGGCAGACAGAGGAGCCTCTCTTGAATTTCTACAGGTATAAGAAGGCACAGGGAGAAATCATCCTTCCTGTCCCTGTGCCCTAGCCAAAGGTCACATGAACAGAGTTCAAAAGCGAGTAGGAAATCAGTGTTGTTCCTTCAGAATCCATGAAATATGGTTCCAGCTTGTCATACCAGTTAAACTTGTGGCAGCCACATGATGTGCCAGCTGAAGTTCCCAGCTATTCTGCAAGGGCAGCCTATAATGCATGACAGTAATTCTTCAGGTGGTAACCAAAGTATGAATCACAGTGACCAAGCATGCATGTAATCTGCATAAATTTACAAAAATCAAAAAACGTACAGTGTTGCAAAAATTGTAAAATAGGGTAAAGCTGATTATTTCTAAATATCAATGGCCAGCAAAAGGGGAAACTTCCATCCTTTGGTATTTTAGCACATCATGGTTTCCAACCTGGAATCCACATGAAACTAGCCATCATAAAAACTTCCCTAGAAGATGTTGAGAGCATCCAGGCTGGAAGCTTTTGTGCTTCTCTCAAACCCTTCCATTTGCCATCCTGCAAAACAAGCTGCCTTCTCAATATCCCTAGCAAATGTCACCAGCAGGATACAACAGTTTATTTATAGCCAATTCACTTTCATTTTCTTCATTGCAGGAATGAGACCCTACATAGAGACTTCATTCCTGGGGGAACCTTGTCTCATTTTCACTGCAGGAATGCCTGACACCCTCTTGCAAATGAACAGAAACTCACTCTCCACTGAGAATTCATATGGCTTCAGATTCCCCTCCCCGCAACACGCACGCGTGCCCCTTCTACTTAACATTCTGTGCACAGACAGCTCCAGATGTGCTGCAACCTGACAAATAAGAAACCTTGTTTTAACCGCTGATGGACTTCCACATGTTCTTTTGCATGACAGCTCCCAGATCAGACTTGAATCGGCCGAACTAGGCAGCTTTGGGGACTAGGATCCTCATTGTGCATTCCACCCTGTGACCTCCTGCCAAGCCAGACTGCACATAGCTCTCTGCTTTATTGGTTTGTCATGAGCTGTATAATGCCAGCAGTGCCTTGGGCTACAATCTTGTTAAAACCTAACGGTGTTTTGTGCCAATGGTATTCAACAGTGGATCCTCACACTTGACTGCATTAGAAACAGTCTTTGCCTGGTTGCAAGAAAACACTATTTTAAACATAGCTGAAGACAGCCGAAAAGATGGCTGGGGCAGCAGTGAATATAGACCCCCTAAATGTGCACCTTTATTTCATTCAATGTATAGCCCACCCCATCACATAGACAGACAGCATGGTGCACCAGACTCTTTCAAAGGTGGGGCTGTATATAGCAATCATCCTGCAATCCTTTCATTATTTACTATGAAATTGGTTTTTTGCTACCGGGGCTTGAACTATGTGCAGCTGCCTCATGTGATGTGTCACAGAACTGCAAGTTGTAACATTTTCCTAAACATAGCTTCATGCCCTAAACTGGCTCCAAGCCGCCCACACCCCCAGACTGGTCACTGGACCCTCCTAGGCAGGAAAGTCCAAGCCAACTTCCTGTTTTGTCTAAGCCCTGCCTGAGTATCCTCTATTCGCTCTTCCTTCCTTTTCATGGGTTGTCCTTCAATTCTGACTTAGTCTCCAGGCACAGCTCTATCCACACTGACTGCTCCTCAGTTCTGAGTCCCTGGGCACCTGTTTTCAACTCATCTTGGAAGGATGTCTAGAGCTCAGCTTTTACATTAGTTCAGATGCTCGGGAAACAGGCAGAGTGTTACTTCCTAAGTCGCCTATATGCATTCAGTGGAGAAAGAGAACGATATCTACAACTGACAATTGATTCTTATTCAACACTAGTGATAGTATTGCATCTTCCTCTGCATCCAAAACCAGCTTAGATGGTGCACGACAGGCTATGTGACACAGAGAGTATGGCTCTCCCAAAGGGAACGGCCAAGGGAGACCAGGAGGATCCACTGGGAGCACTGCCAGCACTGCGTGCACACATGCCCAGTAACCACTACACGAGGCAATTCCCTTGCTCTACCTAAGTATTCCAAGCAACACTGATTTCTTTTGCATCGCTACCCTGCCTGGCACTTCCAGATCCACTGCATCTTTTTCAGAACACTTGCCAAAGTGGAGCTCTTCCCACATTCTTTTCCATTTGTTGGAAGCTGGGGTTTCACTGTGGTGCAGTTCTTCTGAAAATCTAGTCTCTCATAGGATTGCTAACTCTTACACCTGAGTCATTAACTGCAGCCTGGTGTGAACAGATTTAGCAGATGAAGCATGTCCTGCCGTAAACTGATGGGAAAGGTTTACCTGCTTTCTGCATGGAAGGCTGCAGAGTTAAAGAGACAGGCAAGGGGAGAGAGATTTGGTAACCTAGCTACAGATGACACAGTGCAGGCTTTTGACACTTCTTGCTCAGTGTTGTTGAAATTTGGATAGAATGCTCTTGGCTGTATTATTCAAAAAGATATGTATATTTATACTGGATGGAAAGGAAACAACACAAGGCTAGTGTGTAACTTTGCTGGCATCTTCTCTCTGGATTTTTTTTTTAGGCAGGCATTTTTTCCAGAGTAGGCTGGTCAAACACAAAAGTGGACAAGGACCTGTAAGCTTTAATATTTGCACAGAATGTAAGTTATACCTGCTGAAATCCCTTCTTTACAACTACTAGAGGTGTCGGAATACTGTCCTCTATTTCTGCTGTCTGCCATATTCCAGAGCAAACACACTGTCCTATTAATCAGGGAAAAGAAACTGAAACAGCACTAAGGGCAGGAAGGCATGGCAGATCCAGCAAGGAGTTGGCAGCATGATGATCAGGTACATGCTCAGAAAAGTGCGCCAGTGAGTAGTATTTCTAAGGTCAGTCAAAATGGGGTTTAGTAGCTCAGAGTGCAGTTATACTAGCAACAACAACAATGAAGAGACAGTAGCTGCCAGGGTTGCTGCAGAGTTGGAAGGCAACCCAAGATATTTTGCTCAAAGTATATGAGTATTTAAAGATAATTCACTTTAAACCATCAAGATCTTCTGCCTGCCTGCGTGCATGTCTTTCTTAAGTGAAATTGGTTTGGTTAAGCATGCTGGGAGAGTCATTTCAATGCATTTACTGCCAGGTACTAGCTTGAAATCCTGATGAATCTCATGTTGTGTCCTTCACAGGAGTTCTTTCCTGTGTTATGGGAGATTGCCCTGGAATTTGGATCTACAGACTGTGATTACTTGTGTACATAAAAGATCAAGAGACAATTATTAGATGCCACCCACAATAAAAAAAAAGAAGCAGCTCAAACTTCTCACAGACCTAGTTATAATAAGGTTGTCAAGTTCAGATCCTTACTTATTCAAGCAATGTTCCTATTTTTTTAAATTATCAGTGAGGGGCAATTCAACTATAAAGTAGATACATTTCATGAAAGTATATACTATGTTTAACTTGCTCCAAAGCAAGGGAATCTGATTTTCTACCAACATAACCTTTTAAAGAAAGCTCCCCAGATTGTCAAGTGGAAACAAAACCAGCAGGTTGGACTTAGAAATAATAAATCCCATGATTGTTTCCTAATTTAAGACAATATTTTTACAAGAAAGTTGACTTTTCAATCCCGAAGATTTTTTATTATGAGGTTATTTCTATTATCCTTCATGCTTTAAACCATTAGTGGGGCAGGAATGAGATGATCACACCTTTGAGGGTCTCTAGCAAACAGAAAGAAGGGGTAGCTTATTTGGGCATTTATCTTGGCTATGTTGGGCAAAATAGTTTATGAAGTGGAGGTTAGGAATGTGCATGGAGGCCCCCAGTGCCCACAGTGCCCACAACTCTTCCACTCGTCTGTTTGGCATCTTAGAGGCTTACAGTGCAAGTATGTCTATGTTTTAATTAGAGGCAAATGTTCTTTTTAACAGGAATACTCTAACAGTGCAATCCTATGCAAGTTAACACAAAGATATGCCCCGATATATTCAATGGACCATCCACCTTTTACACATTTGCCTGAAAATAAACCTCATTGGATATTGTAGGACATACTGCGTCAACATGCATGGGATTGTGCAGTTAGTGAGATTTTGCCAAAAAGAACATCCATCTCAACATAACCCTACAATAAGATCACTGTCTTTGCTAGAAGACCCAGAGTTTGTAAGTGGAAGATTAATGATACTAATATTGAAAAGACTAAGAACTTTAAATATTTAGTCAGTCAGTTCCATGAGAAATGTACCGGGGAAGACCATTTGGAAATGTCAAGGCTTCAAAAAATGAATGTCATTTTAAACTTTGCATAGTTGAAAAGAGGAAGACTGTTTCCTTCCAAGTTTACACAGTGTCAAAGGTAAAATTGTTCCCCAATTATTTTTATAAAGCTTAAATATGAAGTGCAGTGGAGGCCCAGAAATGGAAAGTCATGATAAAATCTTTTTGTGGGTACTTGAACAACTTCCATACTGCACCCTGCCTCTGTGCTAACAGCTGAGACTAGAACCAACATTGCTATATTACCAGTGCACAAGGCTTTGACCTCATATTGGCTGAAATTGTAGCAAATTAGTAGTACAAGATTGTCAAAGAAATATTATTCTGGAACAGATTAAGAACACTTGAGTCAAGAACCTGATGCGGCTGTAGCAAAATAGAGCCTGAATTCTGATAAGCTGTTTTACAGATCTAGAAAGGAAGAAAACAAAAACAGGATTGAAGGGATGAATGTGTTGACCAATATTGAATATCTGTGTATCATAGAATCATAGAATAGGAGGGTTGGGAGGAGCCTAGAAGACCATAGGGCCCAACTCCCTGCAAGTGCGGGACACCGAGTTGCACCATACCACTCAGTTGCATCTTGAATGCCTCTAGTGCGGGTGAATCTACAACCTTCCTAAGTAATCGGTTCCATTATCACACTACTCTGACAGTTAGGAAATTTTTCCTGATATCTACCCTGAACCTGTTTTCCTGTAACTTCAAACCTTTATTCCATGTCCTGCACTCTGGGATGATCAAGAAAACATAATGTCCTTTTTTTGTGTGACAGCCTTTGAAGCACTTGTAGAGTGCTACTTTATCCTGCCTCAGTCTTCTTTTCTTGAGGCTGAACAAACCAGTTTTCCCAATCTCTCCTCCAGACCCTGGATCATCTTTGTTGCCCTCCTCTGAACCCTTTCCAGCTTGTCTGCATCTTTCTTAAAACTTGGTGTCCAGAAATGGACAAAGTACTCTAGGTGAGGTCTGACTACTCCTGAGTATGCATTTCCTTTCATGGTACAGTTATAAAGCTAACCATGTTTTGAGCCATGCTTGTGTGGGAATACACTGGGTTGAAGCTCTCCAGTTTCAGACAATGCAATCTACAAATACAATTGCCCAAGATGCACTATTGCACTATCTGTATGTGTGAGGTGCTGCTGGCATTAGTGCAGCATTTGTCTTTCACACTGTTGCAAGCAATATTTCTTCCCTCCAACAATCACACACCTCAAGCCATTCTCAGCAAAACATTCTTTATTGTCTCTGCACATAAGTCCCTGTTCTTTCTGTTTCCTGGAACAGGCATATGGAGTCTATGAAACTGCTCAAAATGTTAGCCCAAAAGTGTGGGGGACTGCTAACTGAATTATATATACAGTTAATAAACTGTTTTGTATGTACCAACCAAAAATGGAAATGTCCACAACACCAGATACCATATTTTGACCTGACCTAGAGACTGTGGTATAATCTCAGGCATGTTTAGACAGAAGAAGTCCTACAAGTCCAGCATTCCCAGCCAACCAACAGGGGGAATTGCATCCTTCACGGCATTCTAAATGTTTAAGTCTGTAGAATATCAGCTTTGAGCAGCTGACTCTGACTACCTGGAGCTCTTAACATGTGATCACCCACTGTTTTGAACAAACAGTAATAATTACTGATATGGCAGTGGAAGGCAGCCCCCAAGTATTCTGGCAACAGTTTTATACACACACTTCTCCCACGTTCGTTTCTGGACAACATAAAACAGATCTTTAGGTGACCCACATGTTCTTTTACTTTTATTTTCATTAACATTGCAACATTTTTCAGTGTCATTGTACTGCAAGTTGCTTTAAGCTGTTTTATTGTAAGCCCCATTAAGCCCTTACACCTTATACACACTTTATGTGTATATGGAATAATATACAATATGGAAATGTATATGGGTGTTCTATTACAGCTTGTCTTGCTCATGAACTCTTCTGACCCACACATTCTTGAATTGTCATGAGCTGGGCTGACTACAAGGGATCATTCTAGAACATAGTTATTTAAAATATATTATTATTATTTTACCCTTTAAATAAATTGCACTACTACAACCAATGGTTACAAAATGACAAAACAAATGTAATAAAACTACAGCATATTAGAAAAAATAAAGACACTTCCATAAACACATTTCCAATTAAACAAACCATTGGGTGAAAGCCTAAACAAGAAAACTATTTTCTTCAAATCAGACTAAGCCTGATGCAACTTCTAACCTGAGCAGCCTAGCCTGAGCATGACAAGAGGGGCCAAGAAAGCCCAGTGCAGCTGAGCCATCAAGCACAAAATGTTCCAGGGAAAGATAAGGCAGCAGGAGGGGGGGACAGGAACCTTCCCCTCCTTGACGGTCAGATAGTCCAGAGCTGATGGATTTGGCAGTGACATGGAGGTGGGGCCAAGGAGCTGGTACTGTAGCAGCCCCACAAGTCGGCTTGGCAGTTTTCAAACTCCACCTGTGGGGTGCATAAGCACATGCATGTCCATGGGGCAGGCTTGGGCATAAAGCATGCCGGGTCTGCAACTGAGAGTGGAGAGAAAATAAGGATGGAGCCAAGTGCCCACGGGGATTTTTGAAGGGTCTGAGTGCTGCTGCCGTGCCGTTTTGGTGGAAATCAGGGCCAAGCTGGTGTGCAAAGAGGTGGGGTCAGTGCCAGTGATACCTTGTCTGAATTTGCAGATGAGGAGGAACTGTAAAAGCTCGTGCAGGTAATTACTGTATGTGTGCATGGCCGTGGACTAGTGAAGGAGCCTTTTTCTCCTCATCCTTATGGAATGCTGGAAGAGCCCGATCCTTCAGTCATAATAAATAAATGAATATTTGTTCATGACTTGCAGCTTTCAAACATCTGACATTTACTGCATGTGGTTCTTCCATTGAGCAAGTCTGGACACCCCTTGTCTAGAATCACATGGAATTTTGTTAAAATGCTCTTCTAAAATCACCATTAACATTTGCTGTATCTGGAGTCTGCTTAGGGCAGTTCTAAGCAGAGGCTTTGGCATATGGTTTTAAGTGGCTACTTTTCTTGAAAATGTGTTGAATCTTGCAGCTCTACTGAAAACAATGTACTAATTTTGGAAGAAAACTGATTGAAAGTAGAAAGAGATTTGAGCTGGTATCCTAGGCACACATACAGGCAGGTGCAAGCATGGACTTGGACTTGAATTCATGCCTAGGACCTGAATTTGCTCGTAGGTGCTGAAACCAAGCAAGGAGCAGTGCATGTCAACAGACCTGAGAGAATTTCACTAGCCCCACAATCTTCTCCCTCCCTCCATGGCAGACCACAAGAACATAAGAAGATCAGGCGGGATCCATGCTATCCAGGTCCATGTAATCCAGCATTCTGTTCACACAGTAGACAATCAATTACCCATCAGAAACCCACAAGAAAACATGAATGCAACAGTGCTTTCCTACCCATGTTTTTTTCATACAGACAGCCTTTTGAAAACCAGGGAGGGCCAGATTTGGGGGATTTCTCTAGGCAACACTGCCTTTTCTCCAGAAATAGCTCTAAGGCTGGTGTTTTTCTTGTAGTACTTGGTTCTCTCCTTGTTTTACCATTTCATAGGTATCAATGTAGAATCCATTGCAATCTCTCTCCCCTTCTGTTGCTTTCTCTCACTCTCATTCTCTCCTGCCCTTTGGCTCTTGCTGGAGAGCATAACTGAATGAATGATGTGATCATCTGCCTCCCTCTTCTGATTCCCTGTAAGTCTCATCCTCAGCACAAAGGCCAAGAGGAGCAGTGGGAGAAAAGGATGTATATATGTCTGCATGCAGGTGCAATCAGTTATCCTAAAGGCAGAAACATTCTTTCCCTTTGCTCAGGCTTGAGAAAGGAAGCAATAAAAATAATGCAGTTCAGAGAAGCAGCAGTTTCTGTAGCCGAATCACCTGCCTGTTTGCTCTCAAGTAAGCTGCCCTGAGCAAGACGGAGCTCAATCTGAGCAAGAGCAGCAGCAAGCAGAGGCAGGAAGATGGGCTCAGGGGGCAGATGCTGGTGGCAGCCTATCGTTGGTACCTGGGACAACCACCTCCCTTGCCTTCTCCTAGCAGCATCCCTGAATAATGCTTCTGTAAAATAAAAATAGTGGTTAATTGTGTATACTGTGGAGAACAGATAAATAATATATGCAGAAATGATTTGGCAGAAATGAATGAAGGAATATGAGAAATGCTATCTGCTGGATGAAAATGTGTGACCAGAAAAATGGATGATTTGGTTTCTTTATAGTTAGTTAAAGCTGAGCAGATAACTTGTACCTGCCCACTCCTGCAAATACTGGTGTTCTAGTCCAAGAATCATGTTGAGTTATAACCCCTTGTTCCTTCTACCCTACAATTAAGCCAACTGGAACAAAGAGAGAGGTGACGCGGATTGATGCAAAGCTGAACTGGTTTTTCCAATCTGATATGCACAAGCCAAGCCTCCACTCTTAGAAGCTGACTTTCTGAATGACGTCAAACCTGGTATGAAGCCAATGTCCTAAAATACATGACTAGCCAAAGTGTGATTGTAGTGCAGTACTAGTAATCAAGTTATGGTGCACTACAGTGCAAATTATTATACAGAATAGATCCTGCAATTGAAGTCCTTGTGGTAGAATGTCAGTGTTTCCAGTGTACCAGTTCCTATTCAATATTTGGGCTCTTATAAAATTCCTTGCAGCTCAGTCATACTGACTGTTCTCCTTTTGTATGGCAAGGGCATCACAGCAATATTTCTTTCTACTAAAGGAGCAATTTTCAAAAAGGCAAGCAACACAGCATGACAAAGAACATAATGAACATGGATTATGAATGGCCACATGTTTGTGAAATGAGAAGGAGGGAAGAGCCTCTGGTATTACTGAGAACTGTGCACTTATTTTAATAACATGAGGAAGGCTATGCTGGATTAAGCCGAAGGCTGACCAGCCCAGCATTCTTTTTTTCTACTGTGGCCAACCAGATTAAGAATGAAATAGAAAATAGGACTGTCAAAATCTTACTTAGATACACAGAAACAGAGCAAGTCAGAAGGGGTCTCCCAGGCCATCTAGTCTGACACCCGGCTCCAGCCGGATCTGCTCACGCCATGCCCACCATGTGCATGTCCAGCCTGTCTTTGAACATCCTCACCAATGGGGCCTCAACCACCACCAATGGAAGCTCATTCCACACCCTCGGGGTCCTAACTGTCAGGAAGTGCTTCCTGATATCTAAGTGGAACCTTGGCTCCCTGAGCTTTGCTCCACTGGAGCACGTCCTGCCTTCCTCTGCAGGGGAGAACAGGTCTCTACCCACCTCTGTGTGACATCCCCTCACATAACTGTATGTCACCAACAGATCCCCCTGAGTCTCCTCTTCTCCATTGTTTCTCCATGATCATACCTTGGAATGCCCTCTGTCCAATATCTTTTTAACAGCAAAGCCTCTCCAGAAACTCCTTCAGTTCCTTGTATATTTTCATTCTCATTCTATCTACCAGGGATGGAAGGAAACAGATCAGGTATTTTATCAACTTATGTGTAAGAGCACTGACCTTTAATGGATGGATAATCTTCTCTGGAGAAATGAACACAAGACTATTAACTTCCCTGCAGGAGTATTTCACTCCTCAAGAAATTTCTGACCAGGGCTGGACCATATCACTTAGAACTCTTCTAAGGATGATGTGGGGGATTTGTGATCAGATCCCTCAATACCCTTTTCTTTGCTTAAAAGCTGTCTTAGGAAGTATGCTGGGGAGGAAAATTATAAATTGCTTCCCACCCAAGGGACTCCTCAGGATGTATCTTTGTGTGCCTCCTCAGAAATGATGCTGGCTCCCTGCCCCAGAAGCTTCCGTAGTTCTGGGAATCTTCCATTAACTTCTCCCTGTCCACCCACCCACAATACACACACACTGTCAAGAGCCAGGGTTCCTCCTTCATGCATTCAAGAGCCACAGACCATTTTCCTTTCAAAAATGTTCTTTCTTGACCAAAGAGCACAAAGCACCCAAAATGAATTTCTGAACATGCCCAAAGGAGTTTGTTGAACCTAAGCTAGTAATTGCCTCCAGAAACTCTCCCTATGAGCATGCCTGGGCCCCATCCATCTGGGAGGGGTTTTCTAAAAGTGAGCACACCTCCTTTCCATGTGCTGATTCTCTAATTGGGCCACCCTCCTCTTGGGGTCAAAAGCCATGCTCCCATCACCTGAGTTTGAGAAATTCTCCTGTTCCAAGTCCCCTCCCACCTCCTGTACTTCTTGGTTATTTCCAGAGACTGCTTGCCTACCGGGGGAGTCTGACCTCGAGATAAGCATCTCCACTTCTCTCATCTCAGTTTCTCGGGTTGCCCCACATTTCCAGGCTCCCCTCATTTCTGCTTCACATTCTAATTCTGATTTCTCTGAAGTCCAGCCAGCAGTCCTGGAAAACAAGTGCCTAAAGCAGCCATCTTGCTCCCCGCTCCCCCCCACCCGCAACCAAACAGGCATCAAGAGACATTGTAGCATTCTAGAACTACCTGAAGGAGCCATAAAAGATTCATTTAACTGAAGAAGGATCTCCCCCAGAGAGTCAGAGTCTAAAAACCCATACTTGTCTGCAAGAGTCTGGTACATCCTGTCTCTCCATCTCTTCACCAAGGGAAGTTAATGTGCACACAACGAACCCCAACCATAGAAACATAGCAAGATAGTAACAGAGCAAGTCAGAAAGGGCCTCCTGAGCCATGTAGTCTGATCCCCTGCTCTAGCCAATTCCACTCACGACATGCCCGCCATGTGCATGTCCAGCCTATCCTTGAACCCCCTCACCAATGGGACTTCAACCACCTCCCGTGGAAGCCCATTCCATACCCTTGGGGTCCTAACTGTCAGGAAGTGCTTCTATCCAGTTCTTCCATAAATACTATCTACCTCAGCCTGGAATACAACAACTGGCACTGGCTAAAAAAAAAATCTTCTCTCACTTTAAACAGGGGTGGGATGACTTAGGGTACAAATGTATTATCCAGGATGAAACCAAGAAAATGTGATCCCCAGTAAACTTTCATTATGTGTGGTAAACAGAACTGATAATCATAGCCACCTTTATTAGCAGTTAATAAGCACTTCACTCCAGCTTTGGCAGTTGTTGGCCAAATACCATGACTTGCTTTTCCTTGCAGAAGCACAGCCAGAGATGATGGAGCAGAACAAATACAGCCCAGTTCCAGTGACACTTCCAATTTGTTTGGCTCCATACATTCCAGCTCTCCTGTGGCAAGGAAAAGCAAGTCATGACTATTTGACCAGCAATGACAAATGTTGGAGAAATGTTGTTCTTGTTAGTTGCTAACAAAGGTGACTTTGATCACTCCCAGTGACTACAGAATTTTCCCCAGCAGGGTCTCTGACAGGGAAAGTCCTCTGAGTAGATCGCTTCTCCGTTGTGTGTGAGAGGCACAGTGGACTGGGTGAGATGATGCCACACAGTTCATGCAGGTGTTGTGTTGTGGTGGCAGTGATGATTTGGGGTTGTCATCTATAGACAATATTGTGATTGATGGCATAGTTGGCAGGAATGCTAAGGTAGTGTCTGGTATCTTGCTACGTTGCCTCTTGTTCCTATATCTCTTAGTGCATTTTCCACCTGGCTACAAAGAGTTCATAAAACAGCTTCTTTCCTATGTCAGCATTGGCTTTTACATAGCACCTACCAGTGCATTGTAACCATAGTAATGGTCCTTGCCTTTAAAAATTGTCAGTCGCTTGGAGGTTTAAGGGAAATTCATCTTTTATAATCCTGTGTTCACAGAAAAACCCTCTCTTGTTTCCAAGGCAGTGCTGACCATCAGTGGGGACAGGAGACAAAGTGAGAGGAATCATTTCCTGATGAAGGCAAGCTGTTTTAAAGAATCTTTGTGCTAACCAGGAAGCTGCATGCAAACACTATTTGATATGCATAACAAAACATGAAGCTATACTCTCTAAGCGACTCTTACTGCTGCACTGTAAGAAGATGAAAGCATTGGAAAGATGAGGATGTGTGCAAATACTGTTTCTCAAGGAATTTGTCAGAAATATTAAATATATTAATCATCTGTGAGAGTAATTGAAGACTGGATGGCTGGCTTGTGGGACTGCAGCAGGTTTATAGGTTATCAAGTTTGTTTCTTTAGTTGTTGGTTTTCAATTGGTCTCATTCTGCTCCTGCCCAAAGAAATCCTTGAAACTGCAAACAATCCCATCTCTAAATGGACAAATCAGTAATTGAAATATAATGTATTTCTAGAGCTTGCCATGAACTTAAAATATTTGACTTTCAAAAGGACAACTGCAAAGCAATAGTAAATATTTATAAGTGTTGGTTGTCTCAAAGCATGGCTCTGTTCTTACTTTTTCTGAAATCAAAATGAAATAAAATAAGAAATGGGTGGAATAAGTTATACAGTAAAGTTGCAAAGTGTAGTTTGGCCCTTAATCTTACAGTGATTCTGTGACCTGGAGAGGAGCAAAGAGAAGAGCAGGAGAGCTGTTTGTGGAGGAAGCATAGATAAGGCTGTGGAGAATAAGATATCCAGTAAAAGAGGCAGACAGCAGTGAAAATGCTGAATTCTGAGGCTGTTGATGGCATTGTTAAAAGTATTGCACATATCCCAGCAGAAGTGGCTAAAGATGGAATGGTTTTCATACTTTTAGTCCATGCATTAATGAAAGTGCTAGAAGCCAACCTAGGGGAAAATATTTTTTCAATAGTATCAAGTCTTCCTGTAGCTTGGCTGCTGCATTCATACATGATCCAGTATTCCAAATTTCTACTGTGGCATTAGGAAGGGAACTGATTCTGTCTGTGAGCTGATACCATGTCCCTTGGGGAACTTAGTTCTCTGTGTTGAATGCAAGAGATGAAAATAAAACTCTGTAGAATCCTTTTCAGAAATTGACAGATATCTTTTGGGTCTCTTGCAGCCCAACCTGAAGTAAAATTGAATTAATTTTATTTATTCATGTAAAATATTTATATATTTATGTATTACTCTTGATCATCAAATTCTAGGGTGGCAAAGGACATTCATGAAAACAAATAAAATTGAGAAAAAAACCACAATGAAATAGAAAAGTCTAGCATAGCTAGGTATTAAAATCAGCATATGCTTGGATAAACAGTATGTTTTTAAGAAGGATTGGTGCAGAGCAGGGGTATAATTTCCAAATAAGAATTATATAGGACCCACCACATGGTACCTATCAGATAAAGGTGACAGTAGGAGGTCCTACTATGCATGTCTCAATGAATGGACAGGTTGATATCAAGAAGTAGTTGCGAGTTTTCCTCAAAATGTACTGTAGTCATAGCCTTACTTTAAGGAAGAAAGAGGCTGGAAATTATGGCCAGGCATCAGCTGAGGTCCTTGCAAGTGACAGTGCCCATTTGAAAATCTCTGGAAAAGATTAGTGGAGATTTCCCCCTCAAAGTTGTACTGGTGAATTGAGCTATACTAGGAGAAAGCAAATAATTTAATCTGTGAGGGATCTAGAAATTGTTGAAGGTCATTGACTCATATTCAACCCACAATGTGATGTGACTACAAAGAGGGCCGATGCTATATCAGGCCACATTAATGGATGTATAGTTTCCAAATCACATGAGGCACTGGTTGTCTTCTATCTGGCATTAGTTAGGCTCCATCTGGAATATTGTGTCCCATTCTGGGCTCCACAGTTTTAAAAAGATGCAGACAAATTGGAAAGGGTCCAGAGGAAGGCAACAAGAATATTCCAAGGAACTGAAAGTAAAGCCCTGTGATGAGAAATGGAAAGAACTGGGCATGTTTAGCCTGGAGTAGAAAAAAATGAGGGAACATATAGCTACACTTTCAAATATTTGAGAAGTTGTCACACTGAGAAGGGCAAGGATCTCTTTTCAGTCATCCTAGAGGTAGGACATGGAATAATGGACTAAAGTTACAGGAAGCCAGATTCTAGCTGGACAGCAGGAAAAACCTCCTGACTGTCAGAGCGAGTACAGCAATGGAGCCAATTACCTAGGGAGGTTGTGAGCTCTCCCACACCAGAGGCATTTAAGAGGCCTTTAGACAACCATCTGTCAGGAATGCTTTAATTGGAGTCCTGCATTGAGCAGGGGGTTGAACTTGATGGCCTTATAGCCACTTTCAACTCTATAAACTGCTCAAATTCTGAACTAGTGCTGCTTGAAGATGCTTTACCCCATGGTGTGCTACTTAAATCACAAATAAGACTCTGTCCAGAGTGTATTATTTATTTGGAAATACTTATCCTAAGAGACATACCTCAAACAATTAAGTTAAATTTAAGTAAACTGGTAAATGAGATCTCATGGGAAATTGACAGTTGAACATCTTTAAAATTAAGTCTACAAAGTAGTGTATATACACTTAAAATGAATGTAATATCTCAAATTATCCTTTTTCTTTTCTTCTTTTTTCTTTTTTTGGGTGGTGGTGGTCCTTTAGTTATACCTAGCAGTCTTTTGTACAACCTAATGCTTTGTTTATATATTTATATGGGGTCCCATTCTACAATGAATGCCCTTGAAAAAGATACAGCTTTTGATTAAAGAGTGAATTTGGCTTCTTTTATTTATGTACTGGAGGTGCTTTCATCTTTTCCACTCATATTGCACTCTTCTTTCCCATCAGTTTGGGAATCTTCATCCTTGGATTCTCTCCCTAAATGGATAGCTTTGGGTCCTCAGCATACAGGTTATCTTGTACAAGTATGACAGTTAAGAGAGTTTTAGCATGTAGTTTCACATCAATCACAGTCTGATCTATTTTTGTATGCAACATTAACTCTATGGGAAATTGGGACTTAATGATTGTCAAGAAAACATCTGTTTGCTGGACCAGGTAGACAAGCTGCTTCCTGCCGCTCTGTGTTTTGCCTGCTAGATATGATTTGCAAAGTATGGCAAAATGGCAATATTCAACTGTTCGAATCTAGGTTTGGTCCTGCTGTTTTTTCATTATCAGAAATATTAATTGAGACTGAACAGTTCCACTATCCCATGTATATAAATCTTTCTTATTTCCCAATCAATGAAGTGCTTTGTTGGCATTTATTTTAGAAAGGGTAAATAATCTTGGGCTATGTTTAATTCAGCAGAATTTGATGTTTTGCGTCTATTGGATGCCACAATGTCTTTCCAGTAAGCACTGCATTAAATTGCCACATTGCAGAAGGTGCAATACAGCTAATGCTTCTCTTACTCATATGCTTTGGCAATGCTTACTGGCAGCTTCCTTTTGGAAAAAGCTAATTCAGATAAATTTCATGATGTAAAATTCTGTATTTATTTACAGATACATATTTTCTTCTTAACTATCAGCCTACCTCATGTAACTTAAACCAATTCAACATAAATAGGTTTTCCATGCCCTTTTGGCAATTAAATAATGTGCAACAACAAGCAGGTAGACAACTTGATGAAACATTTGATTTTTGAATGCATAATTTACAAATTGACAAATGCATGGATATGTGGGCTTCCTTTGTTGAAGTTTATGCAAAACTATCCTCAATAGTAACAAGTATATCTTGCTATTTATAGAAAATATAGAGATATGCAGTATGTATGTTATAGATTAACTTAAATCTCATGTAAGACAATCACAATTGTATTTTAATTCTATTTGCCATCTTATCTTTTGTTCAATACAATTTTGGACTTGATTTTGAATTTCACAGTTTAAAAGATTTTTTAAAGGACTGACTCCCACTTGCTCCTGATTCTGCCTTAACTTCCATCCTAATAAACTTAAGGGTAAAGGTTTCCCCTTGACATTAAAGTCCAGTCATGCCTGACTCTAGGGGGCAGTGCTCATCTATGTTTCCTAGCCAAGGGAGCCAGCGTTTGTCCGCAGACAGTCTCCCTGGTCATGTGGCCGGCATGTGGCTGGTCATGTGGCCGGCATGACTAAACACCGAAGTGCACGGGACGCTGTTACCTGCCCACCCAAGTGGTACCTTTTTATCTACTTGCATTTGCATGCTTTCGAACTGCAAGGTTGGCAGGAGCTGGGATGGAGCAACTGGAACTCATTCCATTGTGCAGATTCAAACTGGCAACCTTTCAATTAACCAGCACAGCAGCACAGCAGTTTGCCAAATGTCTGAGTTTTACTTGAGTCAGCCTCCGTTCTTCTTCCACCTCAGTCATCCCTTGCTCTGGTGTTCCAGTGAGCAACTCCTGCTGCTTACCTCGCAGAGCTGACAGTTGCAAATTATGAGCATGTGGTTTTATACCTGCCAATGCATGTCGTCTATACAACTGATCACATATTAAATTCCATGTGAAGGAGAGAGCATTGCTGGAATGAAGCATCTATAAACATTCCCTGACATCCAAGGAAACAAGACTGAGGTGCCACAAGTAAAAATGTTAGTGTTAATATTTGGGATATAGGGTATATCCATTGCGGAGAATGAATTCAAATGATCCATACTTAAATGAAATTTCCTTTGCATACCTGTAATTATCAGAAAAAATTCTCCAGGAGACTTTGCAAAACAAAACAAAACAAAACAAAAAAGCTAAACTAAACTAAACACCAAAGCACTGAGGGAACTAGCCACCTCTCTGATGCTTTGCAGCAAGTGGTAAAAACCTTGCTGCCTCACTCAGAATCAAAACCTTCCAGTACAGCTATTGTTTTATTTCAAGTGTTCTTCCCTTCTCTTTGCTATATCAAGGGGTTTCAAAAGTATCAGGATGGACTCAGTCATGCTAAGCTACTATGCACATGCTGAAGTGAATTACAGGAGTAATTCCCATTTCTACAATCTACTCTAGAGTTCTAGCAGAATAGAATGATTTCTTTCCTCTCTCTCAAAATACCTTGGAGCAGAAGTGGAAAGCTCTTTCCATCCCAAGTTAGCCCTAAAGGAGGTGTATTTTGGACTGTAATGCATTCATACCTCCCTGGAGTCTAGCAGTGAACCTTTTAACACCCATTCACTGGAAAGATTTTCTGCTTGCTTGTTTAATCAGCTCATCCATTAAGTGAGTACACATGAAGCAATCCTGGAGAGAATCAAAATTAGAAAGGCCACCATGAAGCTATTCTCCAGTCTTGACATGTGTCTTCTGCTTTCTACTTTTTCTCTGCAGTGTTACAGAGCTGGGAAGACAGGGGTGGTGCTCAAGGGAATAAAGAAATTTGTTATCTGCATCCCAACAATGGTAGAAAGCAAAGGAAGGACCATCATGGTGGCATTCCGCACCACTGCCTTAAAGTGCCCGGCGGGCCTGAGGATAAGAGTGTTTCCCTAACAGGAAAACAGAGCTTGATGTTGACAAAGTCCCCAGTGAAATAACAAACAGGTCCATCCCTTTATAATTACTAGGATTGTGTGAACAGAACATTGTCCCAGCCAATTCAATTTAGCACTCTGTGTTTATGACAGGGCATATTGAAAACAATCTGGTATTGTAAGACCTTCTTGGCTTCCATGTCTGGATTTATTTGGATCAGAGCCATTCTGATGGAGACATTGGCAATGCCATGCAGGGAGGTGTTAATTAGCAGTGGAAGTTAGCTGCCCTTAAGGGAATTGTTCCCTATTTTCTTATGCTATGAGTGTTCCCTCCTGCTAGAAACACACAAAGTGTGATTTCATCTTCCATTCTGAATAAGATGCACATGCTGACACACCCAAATTGTTGGTTATCTAAGTCATATTATCTCACTTACCCTCCTGTAGTCATATCATTTTCCAGGCTGGATTGGATCTTCTTAATAACCCAAAGAATGGTTCAGGGACACAGAAATACTACTCATTGCTAAAGTTAAACAAGTGTCAGTTTGCAGAATGCTTGCACAGAGAAACCACAAAGAGAACACCATGCAAGTACAATAACAAATAAATAAGATATCCTAATATGTAGCATGTTATATTCTGGATCTTTTGGGCTTATTTTTAATTGAGCCAGAACTCAAACATAGCACATCTAGGAATAGCCAAGGTTAATAAGGTTCCATAAAGGTAAAGGTTTCTCCTTGACATTAAAGTCCAGTCACTTCTGACTCTAGGGGGTGGTGCTCATCTTCATTTCCTAGCCAAGAGAGCCAGCATTTCTCCACAGACAGTCTCCATGGTCAAGTGGCTGGCATGACTAAACACTGAAGTGCACTGAAGTGGTACCTTTTTATCTACTTGCATTTGTATGCTTTCAAACTGCAAGGTTGGCAGGATAAGGTTCCATGCCTTTATCTTAAAGCAGTCTTTCCCAACCTCAGGGTATCCACTAGATGCTTTGATTTACAATTCCAGGCAACATGGCCAGTGAATTGGAATCAAATACATCTGGAGATTACCAAGTTGGACAAAGCTACCATAAAGCTGAAGAACAACAAGAAGAAGAGCCCTGTATGATTAGACAAGACTTCCAAGTCAGACAAGGGAGCTGTCCAGCAATCTCAGCAGTCAGAGAACTTGAGGAACTGTCCAGAAATCACTAGGTTGGGAATAGACTGGGGGAGGCTATTGTTTTGGCAGCACCCAAATGGAAATTGTATGTTGTAGTTCATCCTTTCCAGAATTCCAGTGGGGCCCTGATCCTGATCTTGTTTATAGTTCTGGTTCATTCTCCGAGTGATTGATTTTGGTCCACATGGTGGTATCCTCCTCTGAGGTCTCTGCTTTACTTCAAAATAAAATGAATATAACCAGTCCAAAATGACACTTGAAATTCCTAAACAGTTTCTGCTGGAAATGGTGGAGTGTTCAGGGCAATTCCAATATGGTATCACAAAATGGACCCAGTGGTGCTCTCTACCTCTGTTTCCTTTGCTATTATTAGCAGTCTAGAAGCTGTTCTTCTTGCAAGGTAGTATATTGTATTTGTTTGTTTCCTCCTTTGATTCACTCCATTCTCCCCAACATAAATCTATTCCATTATGGACAGCGATATTTAGTGGTCTGCTATTAGCACATATCCTGGACATGATGCAATACCATTGGAGCCCTTTGACCCTAAATTGGTGCTTCCTTTCTTGTTTTTCACTAGACGTTTTGATATAACTGGTGGAGCTTTTTAACTTATAGTAATTTGTTTATTTTAGGTGGAAATACACGGAAACCAATTTGCAGTGCCTACCTCTGTCTTAGACCATGTAAAGGAGAAAATATAGTACGGATAAGATGACTCCTAGTGGCCAGTAAATAGTACCATCCCATTATTTGCTTAGAGTTCAGGTAATGACCCCCACCCAGTCCCTCCAAACCTGAAGTTATATGCTGTAATTTTATACATACTTACCTGGGAGAAAGTCCTGTTGTATTCAATGGGATTGTGGTGTAAAGTTGCCCATAAATACTCTGTTTACAATGCTGGTGAGTGCTGGTTCTTTTATTGCCAGGATTATAAGACCTTTTCTGCCACATGTGATTTCAGGTGAAGTTGATGGCTCCCTTGCTCACAGGGCAAAGTATTTTAGGACTACTAATTCTCTATTTATCTCTGCTTCCTGAGATGCTGACAGATCCCATATAAGTGGCAAATATCTGGGACATAAGCTTTGCCTCAAAGCCATATCCCCTGAGGCTGGCATCTGAACTAAACAGGGCTTATTATTCATTTATTTAAACATGTTTAATCTGACCTTCATCCTTGCTGATACCACAGAGATGTACCAGTGTGATTAGAATAATACACAATGCATCGAAAAAATAAACAGAAAAGCCAGCGAATGAGCAAAAGACAACCAATTAAAAATGCCTGGTTGAACAACAAGGTACTGAGCTGGATTTGAAGCAACTGAAATGTTGGCACAAATGAGTCATACTTCCATTGCATTGGTATGTATTCAGGTTCTAGAGTGGCACAGGGATGGATAGCATCAGTCCCTGTGACTGGAAAACAACATAACAAGTCTGAGTAGAGGGGCTTTGGTACCAGAAGACTAGCTTTCTTGTCTTCAAGAGATCCTGGGATACAGAACACAGAGTCCAGAATGGGTTCTTCTTAGCATGGCTGCCCACAGACCTCATCCAGTACTGACTCCTAAAAGAACCTTATCGGGTCTGAATTCATATTCTGCCTTTCTATGTCTGAGTAGCAAAATAAAGCCAATTATATGTTTCATCTTTTAATTTCTAGTTTGAGCAAATGGTTGCCGGTAACCCCCCTTTTCTAGATTGCTCCAGAGGACCAAAGGGATAGGATAGATAGTTCATAAACCAGAGGCAGTGAGATGGACCTTCCCACTTCCCATTCTCTTTTTGCCCTCTCAGCCCAGCAGAGGAAAGTTAAATCTTTAGGCATCAACTTTCTCTCTTTTTAAGTTTCAGCCACTTAGCAAGGAAATAAAAAGATGCCCAGATACACTTCAGCTCAAACTGGCAAAATCAAACCATGAAACAAGTTTTGATTGAAGTTTCTAAATCTATCTTTAAAATTAAAACTAAAGGAATGGAAGGAATAAGCTATGTCTCTCTTTTGATCTCAGCCAGAAATCCTCTATGTGTTAGCACATTGCCCTCCTGGCCTGGCCTCTGTCAGAATTCTGCCTTGTGTAGAACAGTATCGATTTTTCATAGTGTACAATGTTAAAAAGAGAGGAGAAAAAAAAGAAAGAGTCAATATTTGGCTAGACAGTGTGATCCAGAGCCTGCAGAAGTTAACACAAAGAGTCTGAATTGACAGAATTTGGGCCTCACTGAAAACCCTTGGAAAGAGCAGGTTAAAAGAATCCAAGTGGGGTGGGGAAAGTTGAGGGTGCTCATGTTGGATATTTCTGTAGGAAAACACAAGTTTGAACCATATGGGTTGTTTGTTGCAAGATGGTATGATACGATCTAATGATTTGAGCAGAGAAATAAAGGCTTCTTCATGCTAAGTTTTCGCTGAGCCAATAAATACTGTATCCCTAGTTGACATCTAGTTTACTTTGAAGGCCACTTTGAAAAGAAAATGAGGAGATGGTGTTAAATCACATCACAACCACCCATCTTAAACTGTGC
The DNA here is from genome assembly GCF_004798865.1 of Varanus komodoensis. Taxonomy (NCBI): domain Eukaryota; kingdom Metazoa; phylum Chordata; class Lepidosauria; order Squamata; family Varanidae; genus Varanus; species Varanus komodoensis. Next base: position 134,847,903 of record NW_025335268.1, read on the forward strand.
TTGCCAGTGGTACAGGGACATGAACGCACATACACACAGTTGTAGGTGTGTGCCATGTTTCCATCACACCTTTTTAATACATAAATGATAAATTAATACCTTGCTAGAAATCAATGCTATTCTGCTTTGAACACATACATGTACAATTTCTATGCATCTCAAACAGCTTCATTACTGACTGTAAATGCTTGTAATCTTAAACTTTCTCAGTGTTAATGCATAGTTCTAATTATCCTGAGATATATGGTTTCAATTCCCTGGATGTGTGACTTTAACCCATTTTAAAGTCTTTAATAAAACAGAGAACTGATTTCAAGGATGCTGGTTTCTCAGGATTTGGGGGAGTATCAGGTTTTCCTCAATGCTCAGAATTCAGTGCTAAAAAAAAAATCCCTCATGTATGTGTTTGCAAAGTGCATGTCCACGTACATTAAACCATTATGTTATCCTATCAGTTCTGGTACCTCAAAGCCTTGCTTCTTGCAGATCTTAGATTCCTGCTAAACGTTGCTTTTTCGACAGTGTTTGAATGTGATTGGTAGTCCTGCACTCTAGTCCTTTATTTGCTTACCTTCTCCTTCTTTGAACTGCCCTCTTGCTAGACTACCAATACTGTGTCTGAGCCTTTTGGCCACTCTCTGACTTGCAATAAACAAGGGTTGGCCCCAAAGTTGGCCTGAACCAATCATAGTAAGATACCCAGAGGCCTTCAGCTGCTAACTTACATGTCACAGCATAACATGTAATGGAACATAACATAACATTCTGTTGAAAAGTCTCATCCATTCCAATAAATGATTGTATGATTATCATTGTATCCTACCCATTGAATTGGAGGGGGTCTTGTAGGCTATCCAGTCCAGTCCTGTTTTCAGTGCAGGTACTCCAGAGCTAGAGCCTTCACCCAAGAAGACGAACAGTCCTCTTCCTGTGGACTTCCAATCAGGGAAGTGTAACTGGCTCCATGTTCAATTGCTACTGTTATCAAGAGGTTTCTCCTAATACTCAACCACAGTTTAACCTCCTGTACACTAAGGGGAGTTGTGAAATGTTCTTTTTAAAAGTTGAAATGTATAAAGTAGTCTCTTAGTCTGACCCATCTCCACTTGCACTACTGCCAGTCGAGAATGAGTGTTTCAAAACATTGAGGGAACCCATGGGCTTTCACAATGAATGATTGGGGCATACAAGTGTCCTCATGACCAGAGTCTAAATAAGTTAAAAAACCTCTGATTCAGGGGAGATGGGCCCTGTGATATTTCTGGAGCTGTACCATGGGTGAAAGACTTATGTAGCTTTCCCATGACCGAATCTACTCTCTGAAGGGTTAACTCTGGAGCCTTCTCTGAGAATGAGGGTTCAGGGATCCAACCCATGCTATTATGAGAACATCCAGAAAAGCAGCTTCTATGCCCACAGCCATGCCATGTTGAAGTGGTGTCACTCCATGTAGATACTAGTTGTCTAAACAAAGCCCTTAATTCAAGCCTTCAGAGCTGAATGGTTTGCATCCTCAGATACTACAGGTGCAATCCTGTGCATATTTCAATGCTGAAGAAAAAAGCCCTGCAATTCCCAGCTTTCTCCACCCAACATGGACTTGTAGGACTTTTTTCTATCTTAACAGGCATAGGACTGTGCTCTAAAGGAACTTGCACTCAGAACATCTGCATGTGTCATGCAAGGGAAGGTTGCGGAAACCATGTATGTCTTGCCTGAGAAGAGACACCTGAGAAGTATAATCACATGATAGTGTTCTTCAAATACTTGAAGGAAAGTCACATCCAAAAGGATAAAGACTGTCTTTTTGCTATCCCAGAGCCTAGGACTAGACTGCACTTCTTCATGACTGGTTTGCACAGGAACCATTTCTGCCAGGGATTTCTTGTCTTGAATTCCAGTTCAGGATCTGGACATAGACCTATCCACAGGAAAACTAAACCTTTCACTGAATGTCCCGTATGTTACTTACTGTTCAATGATACATTTGTCCATTAGAGGATAGAAGGATTTCATGCAGACCTTGTCTCTGGCATTTAAAGCTGGATCAGTATTACCCAGGCCAAATAAAAACAAGGATCTATTCATTTGCACTGTGTGGTCTCCTTGTAGTTGAACAGTGTGAATTCTCTGTAGCAGCACTGCCATTTGCTCGTAGCTAGACAAGTCTTTCAGAGTGTATCCTTTCCAGATTTGTTAATTATGGGTGCAGCAATCCACCCTTCCCTAATTGGTCAATGTTCTGAATTTTTGAAAATGTACCATTTTCCTCCCCACTCCCTTTTGCTATCAGGCAAATAATTTCCTTTCCTGGAGACAATGGATATGACCTCTTTGCGCCACTGCAGCAAAATTTCTGGTAGTTCTGCTGTATAAGAGCAACTGGCAACAACAGTAGAGGTCAAGAGAAGGAAAGAAAAATATGCTTAAATGAAAATATGTAAGTATTGGGCAGTATCTGAGGTCTCTGAACTATTCCTGTGGCTTATTGAAAGCTACAATGATCCCAGGGATGAGTGCCACCATCCCAAGGTAGCATATACATAATCCCTGTTTAGAAGGATTAGAAGAACTATACAATATAATCCACAGATCTCACATACAGACCTACTATTATGGGAGTATTGAGGAGTCACAAAAACGTTAATCTAGCCCTGTAGGGCAGAGCATCCAAATGAAAAATTAAAACAAAAATTCCCAAACCATCCATACTATTTATATATTAATAGACTGACTACAAAATAAGAAGTAGTTTGACCAATTTAAAATGCACTAAATCAGCCATGTGAAAATACCTTGGCAACAACATATAATCAACAAGGGATGTCATTACACATAATAATGATGCTAACCACTGAATATCACCATTAGAATCTTCAGCTTTCTGCATGAAAGTCTGGTAGGATGGGTGAAAAAGAGGAGGGGAAGACAGCCAGGTAAACATATTGCCAGGTTCTGGCCCAGATTTGCAGCAATCCTTCACAAGTTTCTTTGCTGCTTCAGATCTTGCATAACTAAAGATTTGTTTCCCTGTTAGCTTAAAATAATCTGATATGAGCAGTGGATATCAATGTATACAGAGACGACTACATGGAGTGAAGCTGAAAATCCTCAGTAACTGCAATGCTAACTGCAGGATCTGTATCTTCTTAAATCTAAAGATACCTATTTGAGTAGTGAGAAAACCAGTTTGTGGTACTCCTAGTCAAATTAGTAAATGCATACCCATTGTATCTTCCTGGCATCTGGGAACACTATGCAATAGTGAGGCCCTTTACATCCAATATAATGTTCTGCATTATGCTGCTATGGGACACTGCTGAAGACCTGCTTATTACAGTAGGTGGGAGAGCAAGGCAAGTGAAGAGATTACTCAAGCACTGAGGAGATGGTGCTGACATTTACCTTCTCACCATCTTACAGCAGTGATACTGGGTTGCTGGGTTTCTCTCAGTTTGCAGGCCAGATTCCATGCCAGGGAAGTTCTCAAGGGCTGCATTCCAATGGTTGGCAGAACTGAAGGTTAAAGGAGGATGGAAATATCCCATTGTTTTGGCTTAAAGCTCTTGCTGACAATGGTTAAGTCTTAGAAGAGGCATTTTAACATCTAAGAATGGAGAGGGGGGTTGTGCAGACCCTAGAAAAGAGCAAAAGTATGGAGGTGCATCAATGGAAAGGGCTTGTGGTCATCTGGGAAACCCAGAGTGGACCAACTTTGGTCCACAGGCTTGAGGATCAACAACTTTGAGTTATAGGCCGGCCTAGTCAACTGACTGCGTCTTGTTTTTTCATTCACTCTACAATCTTCACTATTCTGATTCTTAGGAGGACAAGTTTCTGAAATGTTGAGTTCTGTGACATATTGGAAGACGTGGGCTTTTATTACAATGCCTTTCATTGCCCTTTTCTAGCCATTTCATTTTGCTTTCTACTAAGTGAGTTCCTGTACATTGTGTATGGAGAGACTGCTTGCTGCTTCCCCATCCAGATGAAATCATGCAGAACTAAAAGTTCAAAACTAAAACACAGAATTCCCTAGGGAATTATTCAGCATCAAAGATACATTGTAAAGAGGACATGTGAGCCAAGAAGCAGTCAGGTAGCAAATGGAAGTTTGACTTCAATGTGGTTTGTCTCTGCATAAGAAAACCTGTAATTAAACTGCAAATGTGGCAACAGCAATTCATTTAAGCACTATCAGTATTGCATCTCATGCAGTTCATTTAGAAATGAATTCTCCGGTTTCCTGAAACCTGTCAATCAATGATCACTAATTAATAAGGAGATTGCTATTTCCCTCTCCTTAGACATGGAATGCTTACCAAAACAGTCCAATAGCACTATTTCTTAAAATCTTTAAAGATAATCAGTGTACTTTAATCATTTAACAAGTTCTCAATAATTAATTAAGATCCGTCAGGTGAGGGCTACAAGGATAAGACTGAAGGACCACTAGAGGCTTCTTATTGGTGCTATTATCCCCTTTCCCCATGGAATTTCTTCATGTAAAAGTAACTATGTATATTGAGTTTCTAACTGCTGGAAAATTCAACCATGGTAGAAGCTGAAATTAAATTTAGCTTTTGGTGATACACCTCATGATACATGTCATGATATATCTAATATTCACTGTGGTGTTTTGTGCTGGAATGTTTTCAATGGCTTCTGAATAAATAAAAGTCCTTTTTTATCTTTAAAGGATGTTTATTAGTATTCCTCATGCACATAATATAAACTCAAAGACCATGGATGGATCTTTCCAAGGAAAAGATTTAAGAAAATATGTTTTAACAGGAAAAAAAGTTTGTTATTTTGAACATAAAAACGCTTTGCTCCTTATATGGGTGCAATGGTTACAAAGGATTCATTAAGGACCAGTAATTGAAACCGGTCTTGGACTGTCAATTGAAACAAGCCATACCATTTGCTTAGCCTCACAGTGCAAAAGATTGGCTTGTCAATAGGTGTGAAGGAAATACATTTAATTGAGATCACCAAAAATAACAGTCATGGGAGATCACTTCAACAACACCCCCTTGACAAATCAAAGAAGAGAAGACTCACTAAGAATGAATGGAATCTGACAAGAGAAATAGGATTACCAATGTTTGAACTGCCTCCTCTACTGTTCCTTTGAGAGCAGTTTGATTAGTGGATGATCATCTTCAGTTCCTTTCTATTAAAATATTCATCTGCTGATTTTTGCATATCTTGTTAAAGGAGAAAGTAATGACATTTGGGGTATGGGCACAATTAGCAAATCTAATGAGAAATTAAACTTGATGCAGTTTTAGAAAAACTATAATCAAAAAAATATCAGCTGCATAAAGCTAAATAAAGTGCTGGATTAACCAAAACATAGTTCATTCTGTGTTGCATGTTCTAGCAGTAGCAGCAAATCTATCTAACATATTATTAATATAAAGACTGACCTTATTTCATCCATATCCTGTATGAGATTGTAATTCACTGGTGGTGACTTTATAACTACAGTGAATGTCCAGGAACTATCCACCCTGACCAAATCTGTGGCAGGATCACAAAAAGTCTACTAAACTACTTACAGAAATGTTGTTATGATTTTCACATCCCATCGTTGCATTTGGAAAAATGCATTTATTACAAAAAATCTATTACAATCTATTACACATTTTTTGCCCTAACAGATCCCCCTCTTAGATACATATCTTAACATGGTTTAAGAGTTTCAGAGAAGCTAAGAGTCAATGTAGTCATGAGGCCAAGCTGTGTCACTATGCTTGTCTCCTAGCTGGATCATCAGAAGGAGAATCGTTAAAGTGGAGACATCCAACTAAGATGCACTGACCCTCTGCAGAGGTAAAGGTCACATCAGCAGAAGCAAATGGCCGCTTAATAATTGCTAAGAACAGGTGAGAAGCAAAAGCAAAAGGCGACAGAAATATCAGAGACAGCTATTAAAATGACCAGTGCAAAGAAATGGAAGAGAAAAACAGAAGAGATAAAGCCGGAGACCTCTTCCAGAATATATTTTATTCTAATGTTTATATTTTTAATTTATGATTATGATTATTTTACTTATTGTTGTAAGCCACCCCGAGGCTTCGGTGAATGGGGCGGCATAAAAATGTTTTAATAAATAAATAAATAAATAAATAAATAATAAGATCCAGGAAATCAAAGGGAAATTCAAACCTAGATTAAGAATTCTGAAAACAAACATGGGGGCATACTATCTGACCAAAAGAAAATAAAGAAAATCTGGAAACAATGTATAGATGAGATAGAAGAGAACAGATAAATGATAACAGATTCCTTTGAAGAGGAAGGCTATGTGGAAGGGCCTACAGTATGGGAAAGTGAAGTGAACACTGCTCTGAAAGCACTTGGGAGGAATGAAACCCTTGAAGTAGATAGGATACCCATCCCTCCCCCCAAAAAAAGCTGCAGAGACTGTATTCAACCCAATTCTACCAAGAGCTTACCAACAAATATGGAAAACAAAACAATGCCCCACGGAAAGCAAATATTTGATATACATTTCAATCCCCACAAAAGGAAATGCAAGAGAGCAATATGTGGATAGAGAAATGCCTGATGTTCAAGCTGAGTTCTGAAAAGAAAGAGGTAATCAAGAGTATATCACAAATATACATTGGCTACTGGAATGCACTAAAGAATTACAAAAGAATCAGGGTATGCTTTAGACTAGAGCAAAGTTTTTGACTCTGTGAATCCTGAGAAGTTGTGGGTGGTTCTCAAAGAAATGCAAGTGCCTCAGCACTTGATTGTCCTGATGCATATCCTGTACTATGGAAAAGATGCTACTGTTAAAGAGGAAAATGGAAAAATGGAATGGCTACTTATGGGTAAAGCATCAGACAAGGGTGTACTTTATCTCCCTATTTGTTCCATCTCTATGCAGAACATATCACGAGGAAAGCTGGACTAGGATGAGAAGAAGGAATAGAAATGGGTAGAAAAACACATCAATAAGATGAACTATTACTGGCAGAAAACAGCAATTAAGTGAAATTACTCCTGATAAAAGTGAAAGAATGAAGTGCAAAATGAGGATTGCAGCTAAATATTAAGAAAACAAAAATCATGGCTACATAAGAATTACATAACTTTACTGCCAACAATGAAGAAACTGAAATTGTGAAAGATTTCGCAAACCTAGGCACATTCATCAATTCAGAGACTGCAGCCAAGAAATTCAAAGAGGGCTGACATTTGTAAAGGCAGTTATGAAGGAACTAAGGAAGATCAGCAAATGTAAGGACATTACTCTTTGAAGGAGACAAAAGTCAAGAACATTCACCCTATTGCGTTCCCCATCACTATGTAAGGGTATGAAAGCTAGGTAGTGAAGAAAGCCGACAGAAAGAAAAATGGTAAGTTTGAAACATGGGGCTAAAGGAGCGCTTTGCAGATACCCTGGGCTGACAGGTGAACAAGTGGGTCCTGGATCAAATCAAGCCAGAAATTTCCCTAGAAGCAGAAATGACAAGCTGACATTGCCATACTTCAGGCACATCATGAGAAAAACTCACTGGAAAAGTCAATCATGCTATGGAAAGTTGAAGGCGGAAGAAGAAAAGGAAGCGCAAACTTAAGATAGACCCTTGAGGTTACAAGAACAGAGCAGGGCTATGAAAAACAAGACTTTCTGGAGAGCATTCATCCACAAGGTCACCATAAGTTGGGGCTGATTTGATGGCCCCTAGCAATGTACAATATGTTGCTCCTATCACTTGAATCCACTTGTCAGTTTTTGCTCCATTCCATTTATTTGTTTCATAGTTCTCTCCTCCTCATGTTTATGCCTGTTTGGTGCATAGCTTGAAAACTTTTCTGTAGATCACCTAATACAATGAGCCCTGTTATTTTGAGAGTTCCCAGGAGTCACAGGGATAATCAATAATAACCAAGTTTTTTCTGTGCACCATCTGTTTGCTTTAAAAAAGCAATGCACAATTCCACTTTGAATTCTGGTTGATAATTCTCCTTTTCCCCAAACCTGAACCTCTATGGCAAGATTCTGTATACTTCTAAATAGACTCTGGGCATTGTTCTTGCTTGAGACTTATTTTGAACTCACTACTATTACCTGTGTGCCTCATTAGCAGCTATTCTGCAAAGCAGGGCTCAGGATTCTTCTGCAGCTGCCAAATGTTATATAAATATTGAATTTTCTATTTCTCCCACACACACATACACACATCACAAGAGGCTTTGCCTTAGAAAAGCAACATGTTATTTGCAAGAATGGAAGGTTGTGGGGAGGAGAGAGAGAGAGACTGAGAATGTGAAGCCAATGATTTATTCCTCCTGCAGGTAGGTATGTGAACAAAAATTCAAATTGATCAGAAAGTTAAATATTCATGGGACATTCTTCATTAAGATTCATCTTGCCAAGTGGGTGAAATGAGGCAAGGGAAGAAATTAGCTTGCTTGAGAGTGTCAAAGTGATTATGTGATTAAACTGCAATTTATAATTTCTCCTTCAAAAAACATTACTTCTTGATTTGTGTTTCTTCTCTCCTCGCTGTAATGAGAAACGTGAAGAAAAATGCTGTGTGTGAAAAAGAAAGGAACATGAGGCTTAGTTTATGTCAAATAGCAGACATTTTATATACCACTAACACATATTTGAGTTATGTTTCCAAGCCATAGCACTCATTTCTTATGCAACATATTTTAATTCAGATGAAAAGCACTTGTACTTTTAACTATTTGGAAATACACTTATTGATCCTATGCAGGAAAATATAACAGCCTACAGCAGTTATTTTACAGCAGTTGAAGAGAAGCAAACCTTGAGCCTTTTGAGATTGTAATTCAAAAAGAACAAACATTAATATGGAAGATTTGATGCAAACCAGAATGACACTTCGTTGTGCTATCCTCTAATCCGGCTAGGATATGTGAACAGATACTGCGTGGCTGGTATTCACAAATCCCACCTGCTTCAGTCTATTTATTTCAGCCAAAGGACCCCGCACACAACCTGCTACAGCACAGGACCATGTGAATAGGGTAATATTTCTCTAAAATTGAAATGAGATTATCTCCCATTTTCTTCTTTAACTCTATCCAAAAATATTTAGTGGTGTCAGCTGGCAACCAGAAAACGCAATATTAATTTGTGACTTGTTTATGAACAGCATACGGCTTGCTCATGCTAATTAGATGTGGCAGAAGAGCTGGTCTGATCTCTTATATATGTATAGAGAACTCTCTCACCCTGTTTGTTTGTACATCCTCTGCTTTATTTGAAAATATATTTATACAACAATGCAGAAAATCAGCCCTGACACAGCTTATGTCAGCAGTGCAACATTTAATCCCTGCCAAGGTAGTAATCCATGGAATACGCAGTTATAAAACTTGGCAGGATGGGATATCTTTTTTAAATCCTGGGACAGGTGGTGAGGTGAGATAGTGGACTTTGTACAAACCTTCAGTGGATGTGCAGGAGGAAGGTTGGGAGGAAGGGTGCAAGGATGTAAGTGGTTGTAATATCATCCAACAAATCACTGACCACTGCATGGTACAAAGATGGAGCTTGTTGGAAAACCAAAGAAATCAGTTTCTTCCAGGGAAAACAGCTGGCTTCTATACCACAGTTCTGAAAACCACGAGGCATGACTCCCCCAAAAATGTCATGATGTTTACAGAGCTAGGATGATAAGCATCTTTTGGCTCAAGGGCTGAATTCCATTCTGGCGTTCTTGGGCAGCACATTTTAGTGGTGGCCAAGGACACAAGAAAAAAGCTCAGGGACAGAAATCCACACCCACCACCCCAAATAGCAGTATTTTTCACTTAAGACTCCTGTGGCCTAAGACTGAGTCTTCAGAGAGGCATTTCAGCACTTCAAAGTAGGGGAAAACTGCACAAAAGCAGCAAAGCTGCCAACTAGTTGGTGACTGGAGAAATGGGAATGAAACCCGGGAAAGGGATGCCTCCATCTGGGACATCCCAGAGAGCTGGATTTGTCCCCCAGGAGGGCTGGATATGTTCTCCAGCCTTGTAGCCCCCCCCCCCCCCGCCCCGCCATTATAAGGAAGTTCAGGTTCAAGGGAGGCCACAGCACAATGCAGAGTACATACTTTATATCATTTTTATACTTTGAAATATAGTTGGACCCATCCCAAGGACTCATGAGAGAAAGAGAAAATTAATCAATTTGAACTTTCAAACTTCATTGACACTTGCCTGCTCTTCACTACCTTCACCAAATGACCTCAAAAGCTAACCCAGGTAAGTGCAACATTTCTAGAAATGTTTCCAGACTTGACTTTGTGTCTTATACTACCTTTCAGACCATTGTTCCATCTAAGCTCAATTTTGTCAGTACTGGCAATAATTCACATTGTTCTTTTTTACAATAACCCTGGATCTTTCTAGAAATTAATATTACACCATGGGCTAAGAGTGAGTGCCACAGGCTGGATCTTCACATACACATGCATAGCAAGATAATTCCACAATCAGTGATTTGGCTGGATGTGTGCAGTGCTTTGAGTGTCTTTTTGCTTGGTAGAAAGGCTGGGTATAAGTCAAATGAATAAATAAATGAGTGCTGTATCTAAAAATACTGTGCTTTAGGTGATATGAGGTGATCAGCTCTCACTCTTCTCCTTTTGCACATTATATTGTTAGTGAGACCATCATACATACATGGTACCTCCATGTCAATGCCTCATATGTCCATAAAGGTGCAGCAAAGAGCAGAGAGGAACCTGCCTCACAAAGCCAAGCATCTCCATAGATTTTTTTTTTTAAAAAGATCTTACTTGGTCCTAAAGCAAATCATCTTACTAAGGCTGACATTGATAGGAATGGAGAAATGGGCATCTAGCAAAGGGGAGGATCTATGCCTGCTGGCTTAAGGCCAAAGCAGCATGTATCTGCATGGTTTCTCCTGCCCTGCCTCCTCAAGAAATCCACTTGAGGTTTCTGCCCATCAAGTTGCCCATCAACAGAACCTGGACAGCAAGCTGAGCAATGCACATAGCTGCCCATACTGTGGTGAAATATAATATACTATGCCCAGGTTCTTATGTCATGTTCTCATGCACACAGTGTTTTCTTACCCTTGTTGGTCTGCCATGTCATCTGGGTTCAGGCATGGTATTTGTGTGTGGTGGTTCTAGCTTCCTGAAATGATGAAGAGACTCAACAACATGTTCTAAGATTTCCATACTTCATTGCCTCTACTGTAGTTTTCCAGACCTGGGATTTCCATTTTACCTTTGCTGGTATGGAAACAACATAGATTCCCTTTGAAAGAATATCATCACAGTTTCCCCTCCAAGATTCCTGCCTTTCCAGCTCTGACTTCTTCACATTTCTAGGCTACAATATTAGTTTGAAATGATGATTGAGCCAAGGTATGCCAAATATTTCACAATTTCAATTGTTTCCTTGTTGACATTCATAGAATCATAGAATAGTAGATTTGGAAGGGGCCAGAAAGGCCATTGGGTCCAACCCCCACTGCTGCAGGTCACCAATTTACACCAGTCCACTCACTGAAGTTCTGTAATTCTATCATAATGATTTTTGTTTGTTTTCTGAATGCTCAGTAGTTGTTCCAGTTTGCACTTTTCCCCTTTCATCAGGAGTCATTTCAGTTTGTTGATGTTTTCTGCCAGTAGTATGAGATCATCTGCATTTGTTAAATTGCTAGTGTATTTTCTGCCAATTTACACTCCTTCCTTCCTCCTATTCCAGCTTTCCTCACAATATGTTCTGCATATGGATTGAACAGATAGGGAGAAAAAATACAGTCTTGTCTGGCACCTTTGCTTATAAGAAATCATTCTGTTTCTCCATATTCTGCCCTAACAGTAGCATCTTGTCCACAATACAGGTTATGCATCAGCCCAATTAAATGCTAATCCCATTTCTTTTGGAACCATCCTATGAAGCACATATGCCAAAGGCTTTGCTCTAGTCTATAAAGAGTACACTGATTTTCTTCAGAAATTCTTTGGTGTACTCCAGTTGTGGTTGTTGCGGTTGTTAGTCGCGAAGTCATGTCTGACCCATCGCAACCCCATGGGCAACATTCCTCCAGGCCTTCCTGTCTTCCACCATCCCCCAGAGTCCACTTAAGCCCACGCCGACTGCTTCAGTGACTCCATCTAGCCACCTCATTCTCTGCCATCCCCTTCTTCTTTTGTCATCTATTGTTCCCAGCATTAGGCTCTTCTCCAGAGAGTCCTTCCTTCTTATTAGGTAGCCAAAGTATTTGAGTTTCATCTTCAGTATCTGGTCTTCTAAAGAGCAGACAGGGTTGATCTCCTCTAGGACTGACTGGTTTGATCACCTTGTGGTCCAAGGGACTTGCAGGAGTCTTCTCCAGCACCACAATTCAAAGGCCTCAATTCTTCAGTGCTCAGCCTTCCTTATGGTCCAACTTTCACAGCCATACATTGCAACTGGGAAAACCATAGCCCTGACTATACGCACTTTTGTTGGCCGGGTGATGTCTCTGCTTTTTAGTATGCTGTCTAGTTTTGCCATAGCGTTCCTCCCAAGGAGCAAGCATCTTTTAATTTCTTGGCTGCAGTCACTGTCTGCAGTGATCTTGGAGCCCAGGAAAATAAAATCTGTCACTACCTCCATTTCTTCCCCATCTATTTGCCAGGAAGTGAGAAGACCAGATGCCATGATCTTAGTTTTATTAATGTTGAGTTTCAAGCCAACTTTTGCATTCTCTTCCTTCACGAGGCTCTTTGGTTCCTCTTCACTTTCTGCCATGAGAGTGGTATCATCTGCATATCTGAGGTTGTTGATATTTCTCCCAGCAATCTTAATTCCAACTGGTGATTCATCTAGGCCCACCATTCTCATGATGTGCTCTGCATATAAGTTAAATAGGCAGGGCGACAGTATACAGCCTTGCTGAACTCCTTTCTCAATTTTGAACCAATCAGTGGTTCCATGTCCAGTTCTCACTGTTGCTTCTTGACCCACATATAGACTTCTCAAATAAGATGGTCTGGTATTTCTCTCTCTTTAATAACTTGCCACAGTTTGTTGTGATCCACACATCAAAGGCTTTAGCATAGTCAATGAAGCAGAAACAGATGTTTTTCTGGAACTTCCTAGCTTTCTCCATGATCCAGCGTATGTTGGCAATTTGATCTCTAGTTCCTCTCCCTCTTTGAAATCCTGCCTGTACTTGTGGTAGTTCTCGGTCCACATACTGCTGGAGCCTAGTTTGTAGGATTTTGAGCATAACTTTGCTAGCATGTGAAATGACTGCAATGGTGTGGTAGTTTGAACATTCTTTGGCATTGCCCTTCTTTGGGATCAGAATATAAACTGACCATTTCCAATCCTGTGGCCACTGTTGAGTTTTCCAAGTTTGCTGGCATATTGAGTGTAGCACTTTTTCTGCATCATCTTTTAAGATTTTGAATAGCTCAGCTGGAATACTGTCACCTCCATTAGCTTTGTTGTTGTTCAGACTTCCTAAAGCCCATTTGACTTCACATTGCAGGATGTCTGGCTCAAGGTCAGTGACCACCCCATCCTGGTTATCAGGGACCTTAAGCTCTTTCTTGTATAGTTCCTCTGTGTAATCTTGCCACTTCTTCTTAATCTCTTTTGCCTCTGTTAGGTCCCTGCCATTTTGGTCCTTTATCATGCCCATCTTTGCATGAAGTGTTCCCTTCATATCTCCAATTTTCCTGAAGAGATCTCTGGTCCTCCCTATTCTATTGTTTTCTTCTATTTCTTTGCATTGTTCATTTAGGAAGGCATTCTTATCTCTTCTAGCTATTCTCTGGAATTCTGCATTCAACTGGGTGTATCTTTTCTTTTCTCCCTTGCCTTTCACGTCCCTTCTTTCCTCAGCTATTTGTAAAGCTTCCTCAGACAGCCATTTTGCTTTCTTGCATTTCTCTTTCTTTGGGATGGTTTTAGTTGCTACCTCTTGTACAATGTTGTGAACCTCCATCCATAGTTCTTCAGGCACTCTGTCTATCAGACCTAATTCCTGAAATCTATTTGTCACCTCTACTGTATATTCATCAGGGATATGATTTAGGTCATACCTGAGTGGCCTAGTGCTTTTCCCTACTTTCTTCAATTTAAGCCGAAATTTTGCAACCAGAAGCTCATGATCTGAGCAAATTGAGTCCATCTTTGGCTGTAGAGCACATAGTCAATCTGATTTCTGTGTTTACCATCTGGTGATGTCCATGTGTAGAGTCATCTCTTGGGTTGTTGGAAAAGAGTGTTTGCTATGACCATTGTATTCTCTTGACAAAATTCTACCAGCCTGCTTCATTTTGTACTCCAAGGCCAAACTTGCCTGTTATTCCAGTTATCTTTTGGCTTCCTACTTTAGCATTCCAATCCCCCATGATGATAAGGACATCATTTTTTGGTGTTAATTCTAGAAGGTGTTGTAGGCCTTCATAGAACCGGTCAACTTCAGCCTCTTCATCACCAGTGGTTGGGGCATAGACTTGGACTAATGTGATGTTGAATGGTTTGCCTTGGATTCAAACTGAGATCATTCTGTCATTTTGGAAATTGTATACCAGTACTGCTTTTCCTACTCTTTTATTGATTATGAAGGCTACTCCATTTCTTCTGAGGGATTCTTGCCTAGTATACCCGATGGTCATCTGAATTAAATTCACCCATTCCTGTCCATTTTAGTTCACTGATATCTAAGATGTCGATGTTCAGTCTTGTCATCTCTTGTTTGACCACATCCAGCTTGCCTTGATTCATGGATCTTACGTTCCAGGTTCCTATGGAGTGTAGATCTTTACAGCATCGGACTTTCCTTTCACCACCAGATACATCAGCAACTGAGTGTCCTTTCGGCTTTGACCCAGCCGCTTCATTCTTTCTGGGGCTACTAGTACTAGCCCTCCGCTCTTCCCCAGTAGCATATTGGACACCTTCTGATCTGAGGGGCTCATCTTCCGACGTCATATCTTCTTGCCTTTTCGTACTGTCCATGGGGTTTTCATGGCAAAGATACTGGAGCAGGTTGCTATTTCCTTCTCCAGTGGATCACATTTCGTCAGAGCTCTCTGCTATGACCTGTCCATCTTGGATGGCCCTGCACGGCATAGCTCATAACTTCATTGAGCTACACAAGGCCCTTCGCCACGACAAGGCAGTGATCCATGAAGGTGGTACTCCAGTAGCCAACATATATTTATGATGTGATCTCAGGTGCTTCTTCCTTTTGGAATCCAGCTTAAGACACTTCTCTCTCCATATAGGGTAAAAAATTGTTGCAACACTTTGAGCATGGGAAGTTAGTGTAAGGGTCCTATAGTTACTGCACTCTTTTGCATCTCCGTTCATGGGAACTGGAATATATATTGAACATTTCCAGTCTCTGGAACATCATTGTTTTCCATATTTGGTGGCATATTCTTGCTAAGATTTTCATTGATTCAGTCTCTACATCTTGGAATAGTTCTACTGGTACCCCATTTACTCTGGATGCTCTATTCCTTCCTTTCAGAGCAGTTTTCCTTCATGTTCTAATATTGCACGTTCTTCCTATTATCTTGTCTCTTCTATATAGTTCTTACATATATCATTTCCACCTTCTCTGTATTTTCTCCTGGTCATATAATATATCCCCCTTTTGTGTTCTAGCATTCCTAATCTAGGTTTGAATTTTCTTCGATTTCTTCTGGAAGAGGGCTCTTATTTTTCCTCTTTTGTGGTTTTCTTCTGCATTTTTGCACTGGTCATTTTAATATTTATTTCCGTCTTTTTGTGATATTCACTGAAAAGTGGCATTCTGGATTGTGACTCTATTTGTTTCACCTTTCACTTTTGTTTCTTGCCTACCTTTAGCAATTGTGAGTGTTTCTTCTGTCAATGATCTAGGCTTTTTCTTTCTTGGTACTACAGGAATTGCCTTTTGGCATTCTTGCCTAAAATTGTCCTTGGTTTTAGTCTACAGTCCATCTGGTTCACAGTCAGTCAAGTTCAGTAATGCATATCTTCTCTTGATGTGGTCATCAAGATCCTCAGGAATCTCATATATGTTGTATCTTGACCCTGTGCTTCTGGTAGTGAACTTTTCAGCTTTACTTTTCAGCTTTTTTGTTTTTAATAGTTCATGGTAACTGACACAGTCTGTTCCTGGTCTTGTTTGTGCAATGGAAATACATACTCTTCGTTGCCTATCCTCAGTTTTATCTGTACTAACCTTCTGGTGATGATCCTGTGTACAGTTGTCCAATCTGTTGCCTGAAGTATGCATTTGCAATTAGCATATTGTTGGCTTCATGGAAATTTATGAGCCATTCTTCTTTCTGACCCCTAGGCCAAATTCTCCAACATTTGATTTTGTTTTTTTCCATGCTTTTGCATTCCTGTCACCTAGGATTATCAACATGTGTTATCAATTTCCTCTGGGATGCTTACATAAAAGTTTTTTAATTTTTTCTTCAGCATCTGTTGCTGGAACATAAACTTGAATGATGGTTCTGTTAGATTTTTTTCAGAAATCTGACTGATATGACTCAGTAAGACTGCATTCTAACCCATTACTTCCTGTGCTACATCTTGCTTCGGTATTAGAGCCACTTCATTTCTTCTGGTTTTGTCATTTCCAGAATAAAACATTTTGTGCTTGTCTGACTTTCCCAGTAACTGCTTCAGTGCCTTCCTACCTGGGTGTCTCATCTTCTGGCACTATCTCTTGTTTTATTTTGGATTGCTTCATTATAGATTTGCAAGGCAGAAATATTCAGAAGTCATCAAGCATTGTCTATTTCTGTGCAGTGCTAACATGAGTTATCTTGAGAGTCACTGCCCTTCTCTGCAAAAGACCCTCCACCAATGTCACCTTCAACTACTGCTACTGTCCAGTAGCTGCCTTTCAGGAGTCTCTCTACCCCTATCACTAGTAGGGAGAGCTAATCTCTTCTGTTAATGTGACCACTGTTCCTGCAGAGGATGGGTGCATCTTAGTCTGGTGTCTTCATTTGGACGATTCCACCTTGGATGGCCCTGTCAGGAGACCAGCCTAGTGAGAGAATGGCCTCAGGACAGCATTGTTCTTGGTTTCTATGGCACTCTCAGATCCCTTCACTATGTTGAGGTATGCATCTAACAGGATGACCTCTTCCTATAGCATTTAAAGAAATCATAATGACTGTGGATAAGTTGTTATTAAGTAATAAATTTGAGGGGAAAGTCCTGAGAAGTAAACAGGGCTATTTTTATTGCAAAGGAATAAAAGAAGTGTTCTGCTCCAAGTCATTTTCTCAGAACGTAGCAGATGTTCTTATTATATTAACTAATTACTTAATATTTTCTTTCATGGATGGTCAACAATGAATATTCAATTTACATTGTGTTTTCCCTCACCAATGCATTTATATAAACCATCAGACCTTTGCTGTGCAGCTGGAACAGTTGGATTGCAAAAATTTCCCTGCAAGCTGATCAAACATTATTAGAGAGCTGATGGGCCACATTACTCTAAAATGTAAAAATGCTCAATCTTCCTGTTGCATGAGAAGTTTGCTTAATTTTTAATTCAATGTCTTTTTAGTTCCCAAAGCAAATGCATGATTCTGCAATTCGTCTTTCACTGTAAACTGCCTTAAGAACTTATTGTGATTCATCAATATGTTGTTTGATTTCTTAGTTTCCTTTTCTCTTAAAAAGGAAAAAAAATAGAAGGCAGAACAAAATTGAGAGCAACTTATACAAAAGGACAAAAAATATCCTGATTCTGCTGCCATACCACTGACATTTGGCTGCAGATTAGGCAGGGAGGAAGTAAGAGGCAGTGATCCAACACTTTGTGGGTACCGGGATCAAAACTGCCCCCCACATGATGCCTATCCTTCATTAAGGGCTGTGGGCCTACAGCTGAGGAAAGGAAAGCCTTTATTTAGGGTGCTGCTGTCCTTCAGGAAAAAGGTCAGGCATAAGTGAGCAAGTGTTGGTTTGCCCATAGCCTGGAGGAGAGGGTGGTCCAAGTCTACCCGCCCCCAGTTGCAGCAATTATTTGCCTCACTGCAGTTCCTGATGCAACAACCTAACCAAGTTATGGCTCTCCTTCACCCAAGGCCTGTACCTTGTCTACTGTCTTCCAGGTGAGAGCACTATGAACTTGAGTCACTGGTTATGGCAGACACAAAGTCTATTGCCCTTTCCACAGCTGGTGTGCTTGCATAAGTGAGGCAGCCTCACTGAACAACTAAATGACTCCTATGGGATGAGATGTTTAGGAAATAGAGGTTGTTCTAGATTCATCAGATGGATGTAAAGCCAGGTCCACTGTTTGCGAACCAATCCTTTTGGTTAGCACTTGGATCGAAGCAGCACTATGGAGATGGATTCATATATGAAACTTTAACAGAATATATTACTTTTAGTCAGAATGTATTTGCTTGCTCCCAGTCCCCCAACTGTTTTTAGACTTCTGAAACCAAAAGACAACGGAATGTCACAACCTGCAAATTGTTCTTCTCCTTGGATTAACAATCTCAATTTCTATGAGGTCGCATTTCTAATCGTCCTTCCTAAAACTGGCTTTCATCTTTAAATACTATCTTTCCATACTATCTTTAAATACTATCTTTCATCTTTAAATACTATCCAGTTTTTGAAATATGGGGTTCCTAACAAGAGTCACTAACATAAGATACATATGTGACCTCAAGATAAATAAAAGATGCTTCTTTGCTTCAAAGCAATTGGCTTATAGAATTATAGAATGATAGAATAGTAGAGTTGGAAGGAGCCAAGAAGGCCATTGAGTCCAAGGAGAATTTCTGCAAATGTCTTCTTTCTGATTTTTTTTCTAAATCAAATTTTATAGAATTTCTTTTCTATCAATTTCAATGAATATGACCTAAACATATATGAGAGACATTTCAGCAAAGCACCAGTTTATCCACATTCCAATGTGAGCAGTGGGCAGCACCATCCAATGTAGCTGCTCATGACCCTTCACACTTTGAGGATAAGGGAGTGAAGTTTGGAAGGAGCACAAAGACAAGGATTGCCAGTTTTACCCATATAAACATTTTTTACCAGCTCATGAGGAATGGTGCCAGAGACACCACCAGGATTTCTCATAGGAGAGCAGTGCCTCATCCGTTACTCCCAACCCAGTTTTGAGGTAGGTCTTACAACCTTGGAGCTGCAGCCAGTGTGGAAAGAACCAGGTTGGCTGTGAGAATGAAGAGAAAGAACTCTTAGAACTTGGAGTCCCAGTTCCAACTTTATAGCACGTCTCCACATTTAGATCTGGGACTCCAAATTCCATCCTAAAGCCCTCTAGGCGGCATCTGATAGCTATAGGATTATGCCCTAAATGACTAAATATGTATGAGTAATCAACTTTGATTTCTTTGATGCCACTACTTTTGCTAACTAGTGATGACGTCCTTGGTTGGTCATTAAGTCTACATTTTGACACTGACTGGCAGCTGTTCTTTGGGGTTTTAGGAAGATTTTCCAGCCCTACCTGGGAATGAACCACCAGCATGCAAAGCATCCACTGTGCCATTAAATGATGACCCAAGGTCTGAAAAGCCAATAGCAATCTGACACCTAATAAATGCCAGATCTACCCAGGCTCAGCCCGTAACCCACAATTTTTTAAAAACCAGACTGTACACAGAATCCACCAGATTTAGTTTGATTTCTTAATTTAGCCTGTTTTTCTAACTGCAAAACACAAAACAGTTTACAGATTGCAAAACCAAGAAAAAAAATCCTTAGGCAAAAATTAAATTAGAAATGGCAACAAATGAAACCAAATCCAATATAGATGCAGAAAAATTCAGAAACCAAAGGCATTTTGAAATGAGAGTGTTTCCAAATAACCAAATACTAAAACAAACGGGGCCCAATGGTTGTTCATCATTGAGATGGAAATCAACATTGTGGTGGAGCCAGGGCTCTGTGGGTTGAAGCTCCAGGACCTTTTGATTAACACAAATAAAACACATGCCACACTGTTTGCTCCCCCTGTGATTCCCATAGTAGTTGGGGAAGAGGATGAATAGATTTTACTGCAAACCATGTATGACTGTGATCTATCCCTGTTGCAAAGCAGAGTACTTGGGGATAGTTTGGGCTTGAATGGGGAATTAAAACTGACACATTTTACAAACATTCTGCTCCTTGTAGAAATGAAAACTGCTGCAACCAGTTTGTCGCTATGAATCAACACCACTGCCTGCAATTTTGGATTCTCTGTAAAGATATAGCCATCATGATGAGCACCTACACTTTAAATATTTTGAAACACTTTAAAATATTACTACCAAGTATTTAGTTTTGCTTTTGCTCTACCTTGGATCTGTCAATTTCCTCCAGGCACCAAACCAAATCTGAAGTGTTCCATTGTTCTACTTTATAACCACTCCACCCAGCTACTAATAATTGTTAGCTATATTAGAAAACCAAGACCTGATACTCATAACAGACTTGCTAATGGGAGCCAACCTTTCTTTCCTTCCTTCCTTGCTTCCAAGTACAGTATCATGAGATTCAAAAATGTATAATCTGTTCTAATAATAATAATAATAATAATAATAATAATAATAAATGTTCTAATGTATAATCTGATCTATACATTAGAAAAAGAAGAGCAAATAGGGTTGGTTAATTAAAAAAAGCAAGGCAGACAACATTGTCCCCCATTTCTAAGCCTAGCATACAGTCCACCACAGTGAAATATACTTCTGGTAATAAAACACAACAGATGCTAGTTACTATGGACCATAATAAATACCAGTTCCTAAGAAAGTACAAAATGAGGCTCCTCATTTCCTGTTAATTCTGAATGTTTTTCCCAGACAATGGGCTAAATTGGTTTAAAGCTACTCTGAGTGGAAAAAATTCTCTGACAGAGCTTGATCTCCTTCATCTATAGATAGTCTTTAAATTCAGATAAGTGGTCCATTAGCACTGATCAGTATTTAACCTTTCTGTGGCAGTCCTCCCATATTGCTATTGAGGTCTTTTAATAGCAGCTAGAGGTTATTACCAGAGCAGTGTCAACATGAGAGAGGAATTCCTGGCCTTGCATGCAAATCTGATGTAACCTGAATTTTATTTGGAAGTCAGCATTTCATTGCTCCCTCAGTTTCCTCTACATATCATGTACAACTTTGACAGAATAGATTCTGCTTGTGAAAGTGTCCCCTGCCTGATTTCTGGAGATTCCATCCTCCAATACACAGACACACACACACACCACAATTCACCTAGTTAAGCAGGATCTCCTGATTCTGTGTTTTTGGGGTGCTAGAGGGGTGCTGCTGAAAAGAGAGGACAGTTAAGTCCACACCCAACAGCACAACTGATCCCGTGAAAATGTGGACCCAATTATGTTTTCCTCTGAGTTAAAAATAAGGGGGAAACCTTCCTCCATTGGTCAGGTATTGTTAAGTATTGTGCTGAGCACTGCAATCTCCACGAAGGTATGTGATTGCTCTGAGCTCCATATATAATGCATCTATAATTGCTCTGTCCTAACTTAATGGACAATTGTGTGATCAACATTAGATATTTCAAACTACTGATTTCCTCTAATGCTTTATATTGACAAAGAGAAGTTCTGACAAGGAGCTGGCTTTCCATGTGACCTGAATTGTTAAGAACCATCAAAGGATCTTGCCAACGTATCCGTTGTCTGAGTCGCTTCCAAAGCACAGACAGTGCTCATTCTCTCCCTCTCTATCAGGTTGCCCCAGTCCTTTTTCCCCCAGAATTTTCATAACCAGTTCCAGGCCAGCTTTTATCTTTCTTGTGCTTCAGTTGTAGCACATCATGAAGTGTAGGATCACCTGCCATTCCTTGTCTTCTGTGAGAGGTTGTGGGATGGAAGAAGTGCCCCGTTCAGCTCAGGCTCCACAAAACAAATGATCTAAGGTCCCTATTCCTGCTTTTGTAGTACATGCTTCTGCACTGACCCTCCTTAGGTCTGTCAGCTCTCCTGTCTCTAGGACCTAAACAACTTCATCAACGGTATCCTTTGTGATACTAATTAATTGCCAGAACAGCTGAACTAGGTCAGCCCAGATATTTCTACCTGACTGATTCCAATCTGAAATTAGATTAAGAACAGTCTGTTACAGAGGCTCCTTCACATTCACAAAATCCCTTAATGGCATAGTTTCTGTGATGAGAGACAACTAGCAAAACAGTCATGTATGCACTGCTAACATCTGGATTAGATTACTGCAATGCTCTTTACGTGGGGCTGCCTTTGAAGATGATCAGGCAAATGCAAGTGATCCAAAATAGGGCTGTGTGGTAGTCAGCTTGTGTGCTCATATAATACCAATTTTGTACAAACTGCATTGGTTGCCAGTTGTAGCCAAGGCCCAATTTAATGTGCTTGTTTTGACATATAAAGTCCGAAACAGGTTTGGGCCTTGCTGCTCCTACATATACTTACCTGCCCATTAATATATGGTCAGGAGGTCCATAAGGAAGTGAAAGGGACAGTGAATAGAAGAAGGGCCTTCTTGGAGGCTGCCCCTCATTTGTGGAATAAACTGCCCAAAGAAATTTGTCTGACACCAACATTGTTTTCATTTCAGCACCAAATGAAGAAGTTTCTCTTCTCTGAGTACTTTAATTGGTCGGAGATTACTATGGTCATCTAGGTGAAACCTTGTGGTGATACCTTGTTGTCCTGCTTATTTGATATAATTATAATGTTTTGTGTATTTATTATTGTTTTTAACATTTGTAATTATTAATCTTAATGTAAGACTCCTAGAGAATCCTTTTTTGACTAGTGGATGGCATATAGATTTAAAAATGAATAAAGAATAAATAAAGGAAAAAGAAAGTCTTGTTGTTGTTGTTTTAAGATAGCATTGTTACTTCCTTGGCAAAGTAACAGCCAGCTGAAAATTCTATTAGCCTTGATTAGATATTCCAAAGTCTGGATATGGGGAAGAATAATCCATTTTTAAGCTACGTGGTAAATATTCATAATGCCCTCTCTTTGGAAAAGGAGTCCTCTCGGACATGTACCAAGAGACAGAATTTCAAAACATCCGTTCAGTAGGCATGCTTCTGCCCGTCCTCCTCTCCTCCCTCTCTAGGATACTTTGAAAGCATGTTACATGTTGCTATTCAGGGAGGTTGTGCAAATTCTTCTGAAGCATTTCAATATCTGGTGAGAGGAAACCAAACAGTCTCACTGGAGCTATGAATAGCTTCAAAGTTTGTCTTTCAGAATACATTAAAATGATAATAGTAATAAAAAAAGCTCCTTGTGCTAGAGAAACATTGGCCTTTCACCAAGCAACAGATGCAAAAAGAAAACACCCCTTCCCTGGAATAACGGAGAGTTGATGATGACTGCCTGTCCTCTGTGTTTAAATGGCTATTTATAGGAGCAAATCTCAGCCTGTGAAGGAGGCCGGCTGTCCAGCCCGAGCGGCAGGTGTAAAGGAGTCTGCATTAAATATTAATCTGCGTCAGACAAAGGGCCATTTTGTCTTTGTCACTCTGGCAGCTCAAATGGAAAATCCATGAGGCCTTTTCAATTAGGCAGCGCTGACAAGGTTCTAATCAATGAGGTAGCCAGCACGGCTGTGTGCCACACAAAGTGAAGTGCGAGCAATAAACTACAAGTGTCTTGTGAATAGCCAGCATTCTCAGGTACAGCAATAGTTCTCAATCACATATTTTATCCGCTCATATTCCACTGACTTACCTAACGCATTTGTTGAGAAAGTGAGATGATCTGTCTTGCCAAACCCCTGCTCCCTTCACTTGCGGACACACTTCCTGGCACAATCTAAGCCAGGAATGATGATGCTTGATACCTTCCACTGCTGCTGCTGCCATGGACCTGGCAAAGCATGGAAAAGGAGAGACAATTCAGGTGCAGTTTGTACCTCCTCCATTGGAAATATGTACAATACTTGTTCAGATGATGGTTCAAGTGGCTCTCCCCTTGGTTTTGCTACTCCAGTGGACTGATCCTGCTGTTGGTGAAGTCTGGAACATGACCAAAAGTAAAATGGAGGGTCATGGGGATCCAATCTCAACAGCTTCCATGTGGGGGCTGTAATGTTGACAGCATTCCCTCCATTTCATATAAAATAGAGAGAAAGCTTTTTACATTACTGCAGTCAAAAAGGGCTATTGAGAAATGTTTCTTCGTGATTCTCAGGGAAGTCTTCTTGTAATGTCTCACTGGTATATGCACATAGCAGATACAGGCAACCTGATGACTTCCAAATGATGTCAGTCCATAACTGAGAATCATATGCCATGGGCCATGCTGATGGGGACCAATGGAATGCTGCCTTGTGACTGGAGAGGAAAAGCACACTTTGGCTTCTGCCATCAACTGGGATATCCAGGGCAACTGGGAGCTTATACCCCCTGCTTCCTGGGCAGGGGGTCTGCCTGTCCTAATCATTGGCCAAGGAAGGAGTCATTCCAGGATACAGCACTTCCCCTCCCTTCCAGAAAGAAGACTGGGCTCCAACTGATGGTTGCCCTCAGACTGCAGGAGGGCAAAGAATGCTCTGACCCATCCATTGGCCTGAGGAAGAAGAATCTCATTCAAGAAAGAACACCAGCAAGAGAAGATCAGCCAGGCTCAAAGTACACTTGGAGTGCCTGATTATAGCTCACTTCCATGTTCTTGCCTTGAAGAACCTCTTTTCTTCTTTTTTTCTTCTACTCCCCATCCCTTCTGTGTCTTGCCATTTTAGTCTGATGGCAGACAATTCTCCTTCTTTCTTTTTAACTTATGTGACCTATTGTGGGAGGCACTAGATGCCCTTCACAGTGAAGACCTTTCATGGTTTGTTCTCACTTCATATGCAAGACAGTGGAAATGGATTCCCTGTGGTACATGTCTCTTTCTAGGAGACCAAAATGGCATCTTTGGTGTGAGGACAATTTATATGCATAACAGCCAGCCCTAAGATGATAGGAACAGATTGGATATGACTCTCAGACAGAGGCAGGTTCCCCCACAACAAATAAAGGTAGCCACACAGATGTACTCCTGTTATTAAACAGAATGAGCTCCCCGCAGCTGACCCAGTAAAGGATACTGCTGGGAAAAGGGCTTCCTGCTAATTAAAAACCCAGCAGAAATTTTTCAGCAGACTTCAGAAACTCCATGACGGGATTTGCTGACCTCTACAGCAGTGGTGCAAGCAGGGACTCTCTGCAGGTGTTTCCCCAGCTTTTTGAAACAATAGGGAACGCATACAATGGGATAGATTTCCCAGTGTCCATCACTCAAAACCCAATCTGGAGTCTAAAATCTAGGAAGGGCTGCTCCACATGAGGCATTTAATGAGGTACTTCACAGAAGCTTCTTCTGTTTGTGTTGAGAGGGAGAGAATATCTTCAACACATTTGGGGTGTGTGGAGCATTGCTATTGAAATGTTGATTTTCATGTTGACTGAACCCAGCTGAAATAGCAAACCATGGTGAATAGTCCACAGCCCACAAACAAACCATGTTCTCTCTTCCTGTTTTTCATGGTTAACAAGCCTCACAGATGGGTAGCCACTTATAAATATAATCAGGGAGATATGCCTCACCAAAAAAGAGGAAAATAGAGGGTGGTGGTTTGCATCAAATGGTCATATGCATATAGGTATGCAAGTTTAGGCCTAATTATTATACTTGAAACAGACATATGGTATATCTCACCATGGTGTGGAAAACTCTGACCACTAAACTGCCTGTCCAAGCTGTAGTCTAATTGTTAACTCTAGATAGGCAGAAGCTCTTATTTCTTCACTTTTAAACTGGAATTGGACAGGACAGAGAGAATGGTCAGAGAATGGTCAGACATATGGATGGTCACCCTATTCACTGTGACCACTTAGACCCACTGATTAATTGAATGAAGGTTTTGTTGGGTCACCAATTGATGCCAGCACTTCCTTTTTTTTTAATCTAAATGCTTTCAGACATGTTTAGCCTAATCTCATCCATTGTTTTTTATCAGAATTCACTCTAGAGATGGCTGATTTTTTCTGTGTATGCAAATAGTCTGAAACACATTGAAAATATGTTAATTCCAAAGTACTCTAAACAAATCTTGTTTTGACTAATAAAACCACTGCTGATAACAGCTGGAGGCTTTATTTTTTTTGGCAAATGAATGCTGGTGGGAGACAGAGTTTAGTTCAAAATTAGGAGACACGAAAGTCCTTGAAAGAATTGCCTCCTTCCATATGTTCTGGATCTTAAGACTGCCTGCAGAAGCTCTTTTCCTACTGACTTCACCAAAGAAGTTTATGTGACTGGGTACTAAGGAGAGGCCTCTTCAGCAGTGGCACCCCAGTTGTGAAACACCTTCCTCAGATGTTAGACCCCTAGACGGTCATCAAATCACTGTGCCTTGTGTTTTTCTACTCTTTGATCTTCCCCAGCAGGTTGATGCTTAGGCCAGTTTACATTGTAATCTCAGGTAACTATTATACTTTTTATAAGTATAAAGGAATGTTTTTATAAGTATAAGGAATGTTTAAGCTTCAGCGGAGTCAGCTTTGTTTGGGCTTTTAGTTGTTTGTTTGTTTGTAATGCATTTGAACAGTAATGATGTTTCCAATGATGATCACATGAAAGCTTGTTCTTCTCTGTTTATTCTAACCTCAGATATCAGCAAATGTTTGACTCTCAAATTGCCTTTGCTGTTTCTCATCACTGTCATATTAGCTGACATGATTCAGAGAATGTTAAAAGAAAACACCTTTGGGAAGACAAGCAAGAGACAGGTGAATTGCTGCCATAGTTTGGAACAGAAAATGATTGGGCACGCATGCATTCATTTCCCTGGCACTCAGTATCCGATCACTGACAACAGTCTGCATGCCTTGGAAGAAAGTGGATGAGAGCAGAGTCAGGTTAATTAGAGCTTTGCTGTTCACTCGAAAATGGTGGGTTGGGTCCAATAAGTCAGCAAAATGTTTTTTTGTAGGGTAGGAAAGCAGGTCAAGTATGGACACTGTAAGAGAATTAGTGAAGGCCTCTGCTGCTATACGGAAAACCGTGTTCAGTGGCCCCCATCAGTATGGAAGCCAAGCCTTGCCCTGATGTGGCATACCCTGGAACACGGTGGCTTGTTTGCATATCTTCCATGCAGAAAATTGTGCTGTCGTGTGGCCATTTCTGCAAAAGCCTTGGTCGCATAGAACTGTGGCCAATCATTTATCTTCATCACCACTCCACTTCTGTCTGTCTGTGTACTCTTTTATCAATACCACATACAAAACTAGAAAGGACAAGTGAAATTTATTCATACTTTCCAAGCAGTTCAGAAATGAATTTTAAGAAGGTCTGTAATAATTTGTCATGACAATACTCAGCCTTTGAATGCTATGAGATTAAAATGGTTAAGGAATAAGCCTTTTTTTCTGCCCTGCTAACCCGAGATGCAGAGTTATCCAGAGATGCATGGGACCTTTGCACTCAGCTGTTAAAAAGAGAGATACAAGAAAAAAAATGCCTGCCAGTTCAATTTAACCAATACTGGGCAAACATAAATGCAGATCCATTTCTTAAAATCTTTTTTGTTCATTTACCCACCAGTAAGGTCTATTCAGTTGGTAGGCACAAATGACAGGGTCTTCTTGGTAGTAGCCCAGTAGTTGTAGCCTGTGACCCCTACGTTAGTGGGGCTCGTCATCCAGTGCATCTTTTCTTTTCAGCTTTGTAGGAGTTAGAGCTCCTGTGAAGCTTATAAGGAGCCCCACGAACACAGAACTCACCAGCCTCCTTTGATTGTACAACTCCAGATGATACACTCTTGGCACTACACTGCAGGCCTCGAATTAACCCCTTGAAATGGATCTAATCTTGAGCTGTAACTTTCTAACTGCACTGCTAGCTCGATGCTTGTTGCACACAACTTTGTAGCATGGTTGCAGAGATGGGCAAAATGTGTTTTTGCCTACTTCCTTCATAAATAATCATTATTGGCTATGCTGACTAGGATTGATTCGAGTTGTAGCCTAAAACATCTGTCCACTCCTATACCAGGGATGTGACAGAAATGCTCAGCCTCTAAAGCAGACTTCCCAAATTTAGTGCCTTCCACATGTTTTAGACTTGAATTCCCAGCATTCCTGAACATTGGCCATACTGGGACTACAGGGTGCTGAAGTTTAAAACAACTGGATGGCACCAGGTTGGGGAACACTGATGCACAGCTGAGTTAGCAGCTTGTGCCCTACATTTTTGTTTGCTTGGTTTGGTTCTTTGGCCTACCATGCCTATCAGCCCTGACTGGCAAGGCCAATGGTGATTGACCATGGGAGTGGTTGACCAAAACATCTGGACGACCACCAGTCACACATGCCTGAATTAGAAGATTCATTCACAAGGCTGGAGCCTAGAAGGACAGCATGGCTACACATGAGTCAGATTTAATCTAGTATGTGTTTGACCATATCTCATAACATGAAAGAAATTATCCCACTTTTCCTGAGCTGATGCTATCCTAATTTTTCATATTCATGGACAAACTTGTAGATATCATTGCACTGGCACATTCATTCAGAAAAATAAAAAGTTAAATTTGAACAGGCTGAGCAATTATTATTTCCCCGGGATAATCTAATAAACAGGATTACAGTCACAGATGGTAGAAGGCTGCCTTCTCTCTGGAAAACAATATAAGCCTAGAGTGAAATCACATACCTTGTCCTTGAGATTAGAGTAACTGCTGGGCAATGTTATTAAATGATAGATCTGAGAAATGTTTGCTTTTGCCACATCTTCAAAGCACTGCTGGTCAGGTGGGTGTGATTAGCAATTTACTGCTTCCTTGAGAAGTGACTGAAGGCATCAGCATTAAGTGATTCATAATAACTTCTTCATTAGTATAAGATGAGTTAAGACCTGTCTGAGCTTTAAGCAACCGTTATGATAGATGATTCAGCTAGACAAAGCTTGACAATCTCTTTCTGACCTGTCTCTCGCTCTCTCACTTTTTCTTTCAGAAAATCCTGACTCAACTTCAACCTTATCTTCCGATTCTCCCAGAAAGGAAGAGACTAAGCAGGTATATTTGGGGGTTGGGGGAAGGTCTGCCCCAAACATTCAGCAGCTGTATACCACCATCTGCTGGACTCTTTCCTAACACTGCACTGCATTCCAAAAGGCCACTGCAGACCTAGTGTGCTAATGCTGGAATGAATCCAATCCAATATCTGTGCTTCATGGAACCACCCACAAAAGAGCAGTTTGAGCACTCCAAGTCAAATCTTTCAAAATCCAGCTGCAACTCCTAGTGCACAATTTAGGGTTTTCTTCTTACATTACTTTCTCTGAGTGTAAATATCTTCTTACATAAGCATGTCACTGGCCATGTCCAAATTGTATCCCCCAGCACACAGAGATGGTAATGAAGACGTGAAGCAACATTTGTGCTAAGAGGCACAACTCTTATTAAACACAACAACCAGGAGGGGGAGGGGGAAGGGAAAAGAAACACCCTACTTGGTTCTCAGTCAAAGCAAACACATTTGAAATGATGGCCCTGATTGTGATGACAAATGCTGAGGTCAAATTCAGGATTATAACCTATATTGGAAAAATGTGAGTTTTCATCAGATTTTGACATTTTGGAAAGTTTCCTGTCAACTCCTTTTTGTTCCTGACCAGCTTTCTTCTCTTTACTTCTTTAAAAAGGTGCAAAACTTCTGTAGGGATTGGGACCATTTCTCCCAAATGCAGCATTAAAGGCAGATGCTTCTGAATCTCAACTAGAGGAAGAGTATGAATGGGGAAGTGCTGTAGAAGTCCAAGGATAATGAGCTGTAAGTTTAGCCAGGTGGCTGGTGAGAGGTACTGTAGAGCAAGGTCAGGGGCAGCAGAGCAAATTCATAAGCCCAGTGGTTCAGCATCAGATCAAACAAGCAACATCCAGTATTTCTGTCATCTATCCCACAAGCAACATGAAGGTGGAATATGCTTTGTTTAGAGAGGAATTCTGTATGGAATCAGCTTCTGAGATCATAATCATTACATTATGTTTCTATACTGCCCATAGCTGAAGCTCTCCGGGAGGTTAACAGTATTAAAGTCACCCGTCCAGATGTCAACCAGAGACAGAATCAGGCACTTTAGGCTATATAGAAGCTTTTGACAGGGGCAAGAGCTAATTTGAGAAATTAGAGGGATCATTAACTTCATAGATGCTACTTGTTAATGACTTCTGCACTACTCACTCTATTGCAAAGTCAACCCTGAGTAGCCACCATAACGCTATAAAGGACTTTGGTTTGAAGCCATTCTTGCTAGGAAAAGAAAAGGAAAGAAATGCACTGAAAACACTTCCCTGGGAGGTATAAGAAATAGGATTATGATCTGGAAACACATGAAAACACATGATCTGAAAGCACCTGATGCAGCAGCCTTGCTGAAACTAGCTAGGTCAGGATCACTGCCTGGATGGAAAACTACCTAATGAAGGAAGGCAGGATATAAATACAATAAATAATCTCCAGTGCAGTTGTCATTTGCTGAGGAGCTTAGAAGACTGCTTTTTGTGCAGCTCAGCAGGCAGTTTTTGCTTTCCCCAAAGGGACCTAGTGGATTATATTTTTATTGCTGCTGCTGCTGCTGCTGCTGCTATGTTGCTTGTTATGCTGCTCTTTGTGGGGAGATGGGTAAGAAATACAGAAGAAAAGTGATGCATTCAAAACAAGGTGCTGGAGCAGAGCTTTGTGAATACATTTGGTTCTAGATCAAATCAAGCCAAAGGTTTCCCTAGAAGGCAAAACTGAGGCTGTCAGATTTTGGACATGTCATAAAAAGGGAAAACCCACTGGAGACAACCATCATGCTAGGAAAAGTTGAAGGCAGAAGAAGAAAAGGAGGACTAGCTATGACATGGATTTAATCCACAAAGCATGCCACTGCCTTGTACTTGAAATGCATTCACATTTCTAGCAATTATATATGTGTATGAAAGCAGGCATAACTGCCAAATAGGTATCCATTCAAAGTTAGTGTATATATTCTACCCATTCATATATCCACAGCACTGTGAGTACCTCATTCCTTTGCTTGATAGGAAGTTGGTATTCATCCTTCCAGTTTTAAAATAGCAGTCATTTAGCTGTTCTGAGTCAAAAGGGCTCAGAGAATCCATTTCACATTCCATTATTTAATTTCCATGGATTGGGTAAATAATGTAAAAGAGTATGTACATCAGTGAATGTTAAAGATTGGTCTAATACAAACATTGTCTGTGTAATAGCATCATCCCAAAAAGAATCAATTACTGGACATTGCCAAATATATGTTCAAAAGAACATTAGCTATATTTCACCATCAGCAATTAACTGAATTAGGCAATCCCTCATGAAAGAGCGATTGTGGTTTCAATAAGCAAGTTTTATGTGACAAGGAGAGGACAAAGCAGCAATCCCCTGATTAGGTATTTCGTGCTGGTGCCTAAAGCAGTTTCTCAAATTTCTGAATTTGCCTAGTGGTCCAAAAGGGTAGGAGGGCCCTGTTCTAAGGCTATTCTTCATGTGCCTCCTCCAAAGTTGGTTCAGAGAAGTTGGCAAGATAAGAGAAGGCGTTGACAGCAGAAGACCCTTGTTTATGGAAATATCTTTCCACTTAGGTCTGGCCTTGAACATCTCTGTCTTTTCAGCAGTAGGTTAAGAGGTTCTTCCACTCTCAGCCATTTGGAAGCATATGATAAGATTCTTAATTTGGGTCCTTGATTTCTTATCATTGCTTGTTAAAATTATTGTGTCTGTGTATGCATGTATTTTTGTGTATGCTCTCTGTTTAAATGTTTATCTGTAAATAGTATTTATATAATGTGTAATATTGCATTTCTAAAATTTTGAACCTTTGCAAACTGCTTTAACTATTGGATGATATAGAAATGAAATATGTTCTTTAAGTTCATGGTCCAAAATTACCTTGTTTCATCCCTGATACATATAAAGGGGACTTGGAAATCTCCACCCTACCAGAAATTGTCATCAAAATGGTAATGTACAATATAAATAATTTTGGGGCTTTCCCATGATTCTGCCCTGCTTCACAGACTACTTTTGCTCCTGTTCCCTGAGTCATTATCTTCTCTTCAAGTTGGTATGGCTCCAAGTGACAGAAAGCAAGCAAAGACTGATCTATGCAACAGCAGTGATGGATTTTCTGTGTTATCCCCAAAAATACCATATGGCATTTGGATTCTGGCAAGACAAGCCATCAGAGACGGAGGCTCTGCTGCTTTCCCCTTCTGTGATTTAAGACCATGTGCTCAGCAGACATCTGAGCAAGGCAGGATGATACTAATAAGGCACAAGGTCGGTCCTGGAGTGTTTCATTTGGTGAAACTGGGGAAAGAGATATCCCTCAATTTTTCATCAGTGCCAGCATGAGCCTAGGACACAGCAACTCCTCCAGCTGCCCTGATAGCTCATCGATCTGCTTCAGCAGAGCACAACATGTTCATTTCAGGGGAAAGCGATGGGAAAGTGGACCAAGGAAGCTCAGTGGGGCAGGGCAAAATCCTAGAAGAGAAGCGGCAGCTCTTGCTTTGACTTCACAGAAGCCTCTCTAGGCAACGGTGGTGCTTCATAGCACTGAGGTTTTTCACTAAGTAGTACACAAAGATAATGAAGACATGACAAACTGCCCTACAGGTTATACATTCATGATAGCATTTCTACGCATGCATCAAACAAATTAATACAAGTCTATTATATTTATAATGCTTCCAACCTTTATGGCCAGCCAGTCAAACGTAGGGTCAGATTGTTTCTGTGATGAAGATTCCATGTATGCCTGCGAGGAACACAGGGTGTGTTTGCACCAGACAGATTTGTGTGGGTCACTGAAATACATACACAGAACTGATGGTGTGCTTTGCACCACATGCAGCTCGGCTCTGCATCTACTTCATTCCAAAACAGTTTAAGGAAACTCAGGCATGGCTTTATCAAAGGAAAAGTTATTGAAGGCACGATCCTATCCAAGACAAAGGTCTACCATTCCCAACATTCCCAACTGCTGACTGGGGAATGCAGGGATTGTGAGGCCTTTTAGTTTTTTGTTCTGGTCTAAACATGCATGGGATTATGCCCTTATTTGTTTGTTTTTTTAAATGACAAAATAGCCTTCACCTATTTTTTAATTTCAATGACATGCCACCTCTGCTGCAGAGGTTAGCATCTAGCCATCTTGACTATTCACAGCCTTGTTCCCTATGACTTCATCTACTCTGCTTTCTAAAGCCATCTACCTTGGTGGAAATTCCCCAGTTCATCACAAGTTGCGCACTCCCATTTGTCTGTTCTGAATTTCCCATGATTCATTTTCATGGAATAATTCCCAGCATTGAATTAATTTCTAGCATTGTGAGGGAGGGAGAAAATAGTTCTTGCTATCCACTTTCTCTACACCAGGGCTCTCCCACCTTCTGGAATCAGCAGACACATTTGGAATGTTGAGACCATGCTGTGAGAACTCTCGCACAACAGTTTCCATGGAGTGCAGCAACTTGTCCAGTCACAAAATGGATGCCATGGCCAGTCAAAAAACTCTCTACCTAGAAGGTGAACTGGTTAAGGTAAACTTGCCCAAGAGCCAAAGTACAAGGCAGAGGTGGGGTCTAAGTTCCAATATATGAAACCATCTTCTGAACCTAAATAAAAACAGCACTGGAGAGAGGTATTTCACTTTGCTAGTCTTTCATGTTATATGTATATATAAAATATGTAAACCCAACAGGAGCAGATTGGTTGGAATGTACCAAGAGGTGCCCAGAGACACCATGCTGGATACTTTTATCTTGCCCACATGCATAATTTTATGCATCCCTGTCACGTTCTCCTCTTACTTACATGTTCTCCCAATTATATAGCCCTAAACACTGTTCACCAGTCCTCATGGGGAAATTTCTTTAGACTTTTGATTGTTGGTGTCGCTTTTGTGCACTTTTCCCTACGGAATGATGACACTGAGGTACCATTTATCGCATTCCTTAATTAAGCATGATCCTGTCTTATGTAGCAGCTAAAGAGCTGGAGTTGAGCAAAGGAGACTTTTGTCCAAATCCTCCTCCAGCCGTGATGCTCAGTAACTCTCTTATGAAGTTTTAAGCCACCATCCACCTGTCCGTCCATCCATCCTTCCTTCCTTTCATTTCTATACTATCTGTAGTTGAAGTTTATACTTTGAGTTACCTAGATGCAATAGTGGCAAATGAGGTTAGGTAGAGGGTGGGGAGAAGTCGCCATTGCTGAGGCCAAGGGACCTTCCACCCCATTCTCCTGTGAAGACCCTTTTGGCTGTTCAGCCATCATGTGCCTCTCCAAAAAGCAACTCCGATAACAAATAGGGATTCTTGACAGTCCCAGCATATGTGAAGCAGCTGCTTTTTTCCACCTCCACCTCATTTCCCTGCTCAGACAGGAAAGTTGTGCTAAAATAAATTCATGGTTCTTGCAGAGAAACAATTGCTGTTTCATTTGTTTCTTTCTTAGGCCTATTTGGTCCAAATCCCCTTTTCCATTGATCTAGCTGCCCTTCTGCTTCCAACAGGTGCAGCCAGTTAAGTTTCTATATTATATTGTAGTCATTTCGCAGGGGCATAAAGCACAGTATAACCATTTCATAATCTTCATTGTCTATAAACTAGTTTCATTTCTCAGTGCCTGGCAGTAATGAGGGTAAGCATATTTATACATGCATTCTGAGGTTGTTGCTGCGTACCAGATTCTTCAACCTTCCCATGAAGCACGGAGAGTGTTAGCTGATGTGATCTGCTACATCTCCTTCCACCACAAAAATAAACAATAAAAAAATTCTGAAGTCGTCAACAGACTTTTTTCCAAATTGAAGGGTGAAAGTATCAGTTTAGGTAGCTGCTGGAATTCAGCAGTTCTTTTAGGGTGCGATCCTATATATGTTTAGACAGGAAAGGAATCCTGGGAAATGCTGAGCATTGTAGGACTTTTTCTCTCAGAACATGTATAGGATAGCACCCTTAATCTAATAGCCATAAATCCTGAAGCAGCTGAAAAATTAGTGCTTTCACTGTTTCCCAGCTTTCATAATTTCTTTAATAGCATTGCTGTTACTTAAACTCCAAAACTAGATAACAGGTTTTAAAGTAGAGTGTAACTAATTCAGAGTGTTATCCCTGAATTCATTATAAGAAGTTATTTGTACTGCATAATAATGACAATATGATTAATGAGTATCAACACTCAACAATCCAATGTTCCAGTTGGCTGGACTCTTGCCTCCTTGAAATCTCAGCAGGTTTTGGATGGGTCAAATGTTCATTTCTTCTATACCATTAACTAATAGGTTGTCTTTCAATATTAGCTTTCAACTGGTCCATAAAACAGTTCTGGTTTTTTTTTCCTTACTGAAGTTGCAAGAGATTCTTGTTGCAAGAAAAAATAAGCCAAGAAAATGAATTCAAAGAATTCCTTTCTGTGGAAGCATATCATGAAAGAACAGTGTACATGAACTGAACTTCTGCATTCCCTCCCAGAAAAAGTCCATTAGCCAGAGCTATCAGACATCTTGGAACTAGATGCTGCAATTTCATATCAATTGCATGGGATGGTGTTCCCTTAATGAGTTCCTCCAAAGCCTGTGGATTCTTACCCCTTCGGATTGTTGTTAAAGACCCAGGATGTGTGGATTCTGACCCCAGAGTGATCCTGCATTAGAGCTTGGTCTTATGCACCCCAGGACCAACCCCATGAGGCAAATTTACTTGTTGCCTTTTCCATTCCCTGCATATCCATGTCTCTGAAGCTACATGCCGTGTGGGGTGAAAGAGTTTAATAACAGTGGTAGCTTCTGCACAGTTGAGGAACCTTTTTGATGTCCTTCAAGTGTCATGTATTTGCACAGGCTTTTGATAAGGGAAAATCCAAGTAGAAAGTCAAAGTGGAAGTGATGTCAAATATGAGCTCCAAATTATCAAGCAGAGTTTTTAAAATATGTATTTATTTATCTAATGCAAAAGGCAGCCACTGGGGGAGTGCTGGTAATTGTCAGGATCTGTCATGGGAAATAAACAACGTGCCCTCTCCTCTGGCCAGGATCTAGGCTGTTCTAGAGCTCCATCTGGTGGCTAGAACCAGAAGCCCACATCAGCATTCACAGGATCAGTCCCAGGCCTTGCTGGAGATGAGCACCAGCTGGGAGCACTGGGAAAGAGCTATATAAGAGCAAACTCTTCCTTCTAGAAACTGTCTAAGCTGTGTAGGTTTTTCTGTTTGCTGTAGTGGTTGGCCGGGCCCTACCAGGTTATCCTGCCCCAAGGAACCTATTCCTTGCTCTGTTGCTTACTTGGTTATTGACCTCTGGCTTGCTTCTGACAGTGTCTTTGCCTTGTTCCATTATATATTCCTTTTTCCTGAACATGGCCTGTTCTGAGGCTACAACTTGAACTTGCCTTGGGTTCTGGTACCCAGCTCCCAACACCTCTGTCCTGTTTGTTGCTGCCCACATCTCCGCCCTTGTCTCCTCTCCTTTCCATCCTTGTCTGCTTGTGGCCTTTTCTATTGCCACCAGTTAGAAGCCTTCATTTCTTTGACTGCCCCCAACACACAAATCTTAAGACTCTCTGGAGATGGACTGTTAATGCAGGATAAACAGAGTTCAAGAAGTTGCCAGTTCATGCCAGTGAGTGTGTCTGTGTGTGCGCGCACACACGCACGCACTCACACAGCGACAAAAATCCATATGGACAACAGGGTAATAAAAGACCCAAGAGAAAGCAAACCAGCTAACTTCACTAGACTATGCATTTCTTTTATTTGGTTCCTGTTTGCTCTTTCAAACAGTTTTCAGTTCCAGGAGCTGACTTTTTCCTCTAGGAACCTGTACTTCCTTCCTTCTTTCACCTCTCCCTTCTTCTCTTTGGCCCTTTGCTTTTTCTGCGCAAGACTTTTATCTTTTAAAATAAGTTTCTCCTTCACCAATTTTAACACATCAGGGGCAGAATTTCTTGTTCCTTTCTGCAAAATAAGTTTCAATTTCCTGGGTTTACACTTCCCACAACTACCTGCTGCCTTGATTTGTCCTTTTGCTAAGTTTTACAGTCACTATCATCAGACTAAACTTTTAGACCTCTAAACCATTAACATTTTGGCTAAAACTGAATAGCCTACACATGTATTCACACATACATAATATTCAAGAATTCTTAAAACTAAACAAAAATGTGGGAAGAACAGTTATGTACCTTTACAGGAGCACAGCATGCAAGGTTAAAAATTAACCTTTTCCTTCTCTGCTACATTTCTGAGGAAAATCCCTTTTCTGAGACTGATATTTTTATGGGACAGAATTTCAGATTTGTGCTTGATTATTATCAAATACACCAATTGATGCTGTTTAAAAAGAAAGCAAATAGACAAAAGGAAAAAGTAAAACATCTTTGTAGTAAATGCAAAGAAGTTTGGAATATCCATGTAGTTTTTCCCTAAATTAAGGGCAGATTCCTATCACCCTTCACTCTTAATGAGCCTGTGATCCTGAACTTGAAGGTTTCTGTGAATCTGATGTATGGCATGAGGTGCAGCAGTGGCTGCTACATCTCCTGCCCTGCTTTTCATCTAGATGGCCATTTTCAGCCTTCAGGATAATACATCATGGAGAAGGAGAAAAGGGATACTGTACATTTGAATACAATGTACAGTATCATCTCCAGCCCCCATACCCCTTTTCTTCCTGTTCAGTGCTGACTTGCAATCCTAGAGGAAGAGCCAATGCATTTCTCTCTACCCTGGCTGAGAGGGATCAGGGTTTAGCATTTGGAGTCCCAGCGCCAAAGACACAGGACCTCACAGTTGGGAACTCCAGTTATGAACATCCCTTCACCCCAGATGATGCCACAAAGCCATAAGATGGTGCCATAACTGTGCTAATTTTAATTTGCTTGTATCCAACTTGGATGGGATGGGATGAATTACAACTTTTAATCAGTTTCAAAAATAAAGTTGGTAACTTGCTCTGTGGCTAATTTTGTGATTGCATGCTAGGAAACCAAAGCACCCCTGTGTCCTTTGTTCTCCAAACCAGAATCTCTGTTGGTAAAAAAGGGAATGGGAAAAAATAAATCCCTTATCATGATGACAAGTACAGTTTGTACAAAAACCAATCCAATAAAAATGGAAAACAGCTAAGAAATGAAGAAAAGGGGGCTGTTGCTCAACATTTTTAATTAAAATGCCACACATTTGCAGGACCAGCAGCAGCTGCTTTTGTTGGTGTAGCAAACCGATGAAGCAGCCTTAATAATCACAGTCATATAGTGGAAAATGTATCTGATCCACACAGTGTTGAGGTGACGCTACAGAAAATTCTCCTCCTGGAAAGAAAATGGGCAGAAGTACAACCTTGAATGAAAAGATGCAGATTATGTCACACTGTTTTTAAAATCAGCATGTTTATTGGTCAAACACATCTTTTGTGTGTAAAATAATGCATGGGGTGACAAAAGTGGATAGAGCATTGTTGTTTTTCCTCTCTTGTAGCACTAGAACCTGAGGTCATCCAAGAAAGCTGAACGGCAAGAGAATGTGGACAGACAAAAGAAACATTCTTCTTCATAAAACAGGTAGTAAAACTGTGGAATTAATTTCCAAACAATGCAGTGATTGCCATCCTGGCTTTGAAAGAGAATCAGACAAATTCACAGAATACTCTGAATACTGAATACTACTCTGAATACTGGTTCCTTGGAATCAACTGTAGGAGTGGGCAGCTTATTTTTTAGTGTGGCAGTAAAAGGTCAGGGCTACATAGAGCCAACAAACCTTCCAAGACTTCTATATATTCTATAAACCTGCACTCTACTGTTAAATGCAGTTTTGAATAACAGTAATCTTTCGTGCCATGACAATGTTGACTTTGCAGAAGTGTGCAAACCACGTCATAAACAATGCCTGAGTCTACGCTACAGACTTAGGATGGCCATCTAACAAACGTCATCTCTCCCTGATAAGCTCTGGAGGATAATTCCTATGCTGGGTGTGGTGCTAGGGATCACTGAGGATCTTCACAACACTACAGTTCCAAAGTAGTGTGAACTAGTTTACATTATTATTATATTGCATTAATAGAAACTGCCTTTCTCCTCCTGCAAGGAACCCAAGGTAGCCAACACGGTCCCACTCTACTCATTTTATCCTCACAAAAACAACCACAATGCTGTGAGGTGGGCTAGGCTGAGAGGGAGCAACTGACCCAAAGATACCCAGTGAGCTTCATGGCTGAGCAGGGTCTAGAACCCAGATCTCCTGAGCCCCAGTACGACATTCTAACCAACTAATTTAGAGATATTCTCAATAACTGTATCATCTTTACAGTTGGTTGGTATTAAGTCAAAAAGCAATGGAATAAGCAAAAGAAACATTTTATTCCTTAGAAATAGAGTTCCAACACATTTCTCTAGGGAAATTCAGTGTGGACAATTTCAATACCACTTGCTTTTTGGAAGCTAGTCCATTGTGCTCAGGAGACTATTGTTTGAAAACTATGCATTATGGTTTTATCTACCGTCTACCTGGGGAAGAAGGGAAATATCCCCCCTCCCTCCAAGTCTGATCAATCCTTCCTGTCCTCCTAGGACGCTGTCCTTCTTAGGTACATTACACACTTTTTGCCAATCCTTGGTTTGAGAAATGCCTGACACATCCCAAACTCCTACCCTAACCCAGAATACTGAGTGAGAAGATAGGATTTGCAGTCCAACAATATCTGGACAATCACAGATTGCCAGCCACTGATTTAAAGCATCCAGCTAAGAGTCAGAAGTGAAAAACTACCAATCGATTGTAAGAGATTTGTGATCAGAACTCACAACATTTTGTTTTTACTTTAAAGAAGACATAAGTGGAGGGCTCCAACACTGATTGGAACAATCAATTGGGATTTGAAGGTGCTCCCTTTTTCTTCTGCACTGTTTTCTCGTCAACTCCTTTCAATGCTGCCATTAGCTCAGTTTGGACATCAAAATTTCAGTAGATATACAGAGGTCAGGAAGTTTGTCCTAGAAGTTCAGGAGAATGTCTGAGGAAGGTATGAAAGGAGTATAAATCCTGGCCATGAAAACATATATTTCAGAAACAAACAAGAAACCATACTCCTGATTTGTTGGAATTGAGGAAAGAAAAATACATTTTAAAAGATGACAGGCAAAGGGGCAAAGAGGACGAAAGGGAAAGTGGAGGGAAGAGGTTCTAGCACTAATTATCAGAAGGGACATTATTTATTTATTTAAAACTTTTGTATGCCGTCCCTTATACATGGCATCTCAGGACAGCTTACAATCATTAAAACAACCACAATAAAACACCAATAAATAACAATTAACCAAAAAATACAAATTAAACAGGTTAAATAAGAGACTGTTAAACATTAAAATTTAAATTAATGTTTTAAATAATTAAATAAAAAGGTTTTATCCTGGCACTGAAAAGAATATAAACTCAGCGCCAGGCAAACCTCTCCAGGGAGTGTAGTCCTTGTATGATTTTGGTGGTTGGAATGTGTTTAGAATGGACAGAAATTATAAGCTCTGCAGAAAAATCTCCACGTGGAAGCCTTCTTCAAAATCGCCCCTTTTTCAGCGGAACTTCACCCCTGTTTTAGGGTTGGGGTGTGCAACAGGGTAGGGGTAGGGTTACAAAAATGAGATGTCCTGGAAGGATTTTGATGGTTGGAATGTGTTTAGAATGGGCAGAAATGATGAGCTGTGCATAAAAAGCTGCTCAAGGAAGGCTTTTTCAAAATCTCTGTATGTTCAATGGAAATAGAGCCCTATATTAGGGTTAGGGGTGTTCTGGTATGATTTTGATGGTTGGAATATGTTTAGAATGGGCAAAAACATAAACATAAAGTGGTATGAGGAAGCAAGGATGCAGCACTGACGCCTTTCAATCAGTAGGGTCCAGGACACCATCTTCCATGTCTCCACAGAATTACCTGTTCCCTCTGAGTTTAGGTGAAGTTCTCACAGGAGCTACTGGTTAGGGCTGATGGGAAATGTAGTCTAACA
The DNA here is from genome assembly GCF_004798865.1 of Varanus komodoensis. Taxonomy (NCBI): domain Eukaryota; kingdom Metazoa; phylum Chordata; class Lepidosauria; order Squamata; family Varanidae; genus Varanus; species Varanus komodoensis. The sequence continues at coordinate 134,888,930 of NW_025335268.1, forward strand.
ATATCTGGAGGACCACGAGTTGCCCACCCATCCTTTTAAATAAAAAAATGAAGCTGAGTCCAAATGAAAAGATCCCACAGCAGTCACACTGAAGACACTAAATGTTAGTATTCAGGAGTGGCAACCAGTTACACAAACATGATTTGATTATACTTTGGATGAAAGAAAAGAAGACAAAATGCTTTTTTCCCTAGGATATAAGGCAAATAATATTCAGATTTGAATAACTTTCTAATGCAGTGTCTGCCCTCCAGGCATTTACTTGAGCCAATAAATCCCCTGTTTTGGGTAATGAGTATAACTTCAGCTCTGCAAGCAGAGAAGGAGACATGGATTTTAATAAGTCAGATAGAAAAAGAAATCAATTGTATTTCGTGCAGAAGAAAGTCACGATGATATATCCTCCTGTGTGTTTGTGTGTGCCTGTGTAATAGAACATGTTATGTGTACATTGAGATGAACTAATGTGGAATTACATGTAGTGGAATGGCAGAAAATATCAAACAGCCTGCCTGTAGAAATAAAAGCAGAAAGCACAGATAGCATTTTGACTTCTTCCTATGATTCCTTCTGACCTATTTATACAGGAATTTACATTCTTCTCCTCACCACCTCACACTAGCCAGTTGCCATTTTACAAGCATTCTCTGTGCGTCAAGGAATTCCATCTGTCATGCTTTGTTCCATTATTAGTTTCCACCCAATCAATTCATGCTGAGAAATCCAAAGATTAAAGGCTTGGACAGAAACATGGCCCTTGATTTCTTTTCATTTGTTGAAATATATCTATCCTGCTTTGCTCTCTCAAAAGACTTTCAAGCCAGTTACCAAACTGGCTACCAAACCATATATGGTATGACTGCTATCAAGCACAGATTTATTAGTGCAACTAAGAAACAACCACAATGATGTAACATAGAGTAGAGAGATGAAACGATTACTGAAAAGCATGGCAGAAAAACATTAAATGCCTAAATCTGAGTTTTCTGATTCCTGAGTCCTGTGTAGAATTATATTCATCAGTATCTGCAATTACATGGGGATGTCTACTTGCTTTTATATCAGGATGCAGAACTTTCAGGCAATAGGCGTAATCCAGCCCACCTGGCGCTCCAACTTGGCCCATACAGTCCTGGGGTTCTGCCAGACATGCTCCATCAGTTCCAAGCTCCACTTCCTCAAGAAGTGCCCTCAGGCGGCATTCCCTCACTGCTATCCCCAAACTGAGATTGAAGATAATGTTGGGGATCCCCTTGGTGTCATCTCAGATCTCACAAGTGGGAGGATGAAGGACAGCAGTGCTTAGACTTGCCCATGCCGGGCAAAGCAGCTGCTCTCTACACAGGCACCAATTTCCTAACATGCCTCATTCCTACTGCCAACTCACATTCAGACTTTGTGTTGGGCTTAGCTCCACTGCCACTGGACCCTACACACTTGGAATGAGAGCCCAATGCAGACTTAGAGCAGAGTGACTTAAACCCCACCCAGGCATGAGAAGTTCCAGGCCTGAGAGACTGTCTCTGCTAGTTTCCTGTCAGCAGGCTGATATTCCATGTCAGCCATGGCTGCCCTAGATGACCTTGAATCAGACCTCCACTTTACAGCCTGAGGAATCTTCCATGAGAACCAAGCAGGACTCAGGGGACTTTAGGGTGTCACTCAAGTGGACAGATGCACTGAAAGGGGCAGAACAGAGACACCCACTCAGATATGGTGATTCTTTATCATCCAGATTCCCTTGCCTGGTAAGGGGGGCTTTAGGGGCCCCTCCCCATATTTAAGCCTGTGTATATGTTTAAGTCTGTTTGTTGAGAATAATATGTTAAATACCAGAAATGCTTTCTTGGGAAGGTCTTTCATGATTCTAGGCCTCTTCCCTGCCCTGTACACAGTTTAAGCTCTGTCTAAGAACACATTGCTTGACTTAAGATTATGCCTGTGACTCCACGTAATGTCCACCCTTGGGACTTTGTCCTGAACCAGCACTGTGATAATATTCTTTTGTCTTTGCTATCAAAATTATTGGGGCTGTAGCGCCATGAACCCTGGACAGCTTGATCTATATAACCTGACCTACTGTAATAAAAGATTTCATTGTAATCAGTGATCTGTGTCAATTTGCCAGAGGGGGGTCAGAATACCAGGCCAGATACCTTGCTAGTAACATAGAGTAAGGACTGAAATGAGCGAGCACTGCTGACAAGACCAGAGGTACAGGGAACAAAGACAGCATACCCTATCCCAGAATCCACATTGAACTCATGTGTTCTCTTCAATGCCTGAACAATGTTCTCATTCTCTCTCCCCCCCTCCCCCCTCCTTCTCTCACTTTCTTTTTGTGTGTGCATTTCACGTGATCATTCACCTCCACTAAAGTGGTGGTGATGGAATTCACAGTGACTTTGAAGTTCTCTGTGGCCATTTAGAGCCTTAAAGGCCGATGCTGGCATTTTGAGATAAACCTAGGAACAGATGGGGAGACACTGATGTTGGTATAAAATTGTCATAATGTGCTCTCTATGCAGAGTCCCATTTGCTACTCTAGCTCCTCTATCTTGAAACAGCTGAAATGCCCAAATATTTTTCGAAGGGAGGCCAATGTGGTTAGAGATACAATTTCATCTACACTAGCTCTGTCACCTGTCCTTTTAGCTGGAAACTGATCACTTAAGTTGCAGTCTGTTCAAATCCCCAAGCCATTTTCGGTAAGCTGTTTGAAATATTTTGCATGCAGTAAGGCTCTAACTGTTCAACAACCATGCAGACTTTCAGCTGTAATAACATGCCTAGGGGGGAAAAAAGCCTACAATTTGCTTTCATTGCATGAAAAATAAATCTAGGGCAATCTTCAATGAATGGCTAACTTTTCAGATATCACCAAACATGGACTTGAGGAAGTAGTCATTTTCGTATAACTGCTGTTTCAAAAATGAATAGAATAGATATTTTTATTGGCAATGTTCATAGAAAAATGCAGGGGGGGGGGGGGTCCAAGAAATAGCTGAATACTCCATACAAGTGGAAATTCTATCATTTTCTATAGCACTTCTTGAATGTTCAAAGCACTTTGCATCTATTCTGTTACTAGTCTTTAGAATAAAGCTATACAGTATGTCAAGTATTGTTACAGCCCCATATTACAAAATTGCAGTGGAGAGGTGTAAATTCAGCATCTCATGACTTGCCTGAGGACATCTAGAGCAGGCATGGCCTTCTAGATGAGCCCTTCCCAACCTGGACCTTCTAAATATTTAGCACTACAGTTCTTATCAGCCCCATCCAGCATGAGTGATGGATACAAGATAGAAGTTGCAGTCAAAATCATTTGGAAGGCACCAGGTTGGGAACAGCTGTTCCAGATGCTTTCTGCTACAACTTCCATCATCTCTGACCATGCTGGCTGGTGCTGAAGGAAGCTGGAGGCCTTTTTCCTATACTGCATCCAATTATGGAAGATAAAGATACATTCTTCCTTCACCTTAGGTTCTCTTTCTCTCTCTCTCTCTCTCTCTCTTAGTGTGTGTGTGTGTGGGTGTGAGTGTTTTTATTGTTTTACTGTTTTATTATTGTTAATTATTTTTGTATATCACCTTTATGGCTTTTTGGCAAATAATAAGAAATACAAAATAAATAAATTCTATGAAAGGCAGCAAGTTTGTTTTGGTAGTTCTAAGCAACTATTTACACCTCACCAGTCAGCCACAGCCTGAAAATACTTCATTATACATTTTAGCCATTGACCAACCACTGAATTTACATTAACAATGGACAGAGTTTTGCTTGGCATGACATCATTATAACATGTTCTGATACTGATAAGCATGTGCATATATATCATCCATCATCTGATCCTTCACAGCTGAATGCACAAACTAACTTCCTTGAAGTGTACTGTGTTAGAAGTAATGCAAGGTGGTTTCTGATTGATAGTGGTTGTGTGAAACTATTTTGCAGACTGAGGCAGAACAGTAAAGGCTGACCCCCACCCACTGAAGTCAAGGTATATATTGTCCAAAGCCTGCCAAGATGTTTTGGCATGTGAGGCAGAAAAATGCATATACATCTCTCCCTGACATGAGAATGAAGTAAAACCTGCTGGCAGCTGTCTGACTCTACCTAGTGGTAGAGCCAGCCCCGCATACAAACAAATCATGGCTTGATATTGCTTTCATCAGACTGGAGAACAGGGAAGAGGAACTCATCTTCATCAGCAAGCGTTCTTTTAACAAAATTTCTTTTTGTGGATTTTTTTTAAAGACACCAAAAGGGAAAAAAAAAACTTACCATTGACATTATGCAAAGTTTTGTCCACTGGTTTAACTATACAGAGGCCTAATTATCTTGAGATAATAAGCCTGTGTCTGCGCTGCACCATTTCAGACTTCAGATGTGTCTTGGACTACAGGTTCTACTATGAATCAGATCTAAACCATTCAGATCCGATTTCTCAGGAAATAAGGCAAGAGAGAGAGAGAGAGAGAGAGAGAGAGAGAGAGAGAGAAATCAGCACCATGGAAAGCTCCAAGTGGTGTTTGGACCAGAAGCTGGTCAGAACTATCTGTGTATTGCTCCAGAAAGTATCAGAACAAAGCTGAGTTTAAATACAAGTATTGCTGAATTTAGACTGGATGGCCTCACCAAGGTGACTATCAATTCCTGTTCATCAAAGGAGCTTGGCCTACATTCGCAATATCAGCTGTAGCAATGTAGGAGAGACCATGACATGCTAGTTTTTTCACGGCCTGAGACAGAGTCTGAGGATGGAAATGCAACCTCCTCTGGATGCAGGGTAGCTGCCCAGTGGTATTTCAGGATAAATGGGCCTCAAGAAGGAAAATTCATGATACCTTTCTTTGTCTGAGAAATATTAACTCTGAACCCTTTTGCTCTGAGGACAAGAAGTCAGAATCATTCCAGGATGTGTTTGGGAGCCTGGCCCATAATAAAATGCTAATAAAAGCACTGCACAAGCAAAGATACCATGCCTCCCTGGCAGTATTATCCCAACATGAGGCAAACTTTTCTTAATTTTGTTTTCCTTCACGAGATAGTCTCTTAATAACATATCACCTGTTCTTGTAAGAAAACAAAGCAGGAATGTATATATCATACATCTCTTTGCTGTGCTACATACTACAGCTCTTTCTCTTCTCTTTCATCTAAGCAACTGACATACAGAATCTGTATTTAGCATGGCCTCCACAAATCACAATCAGGCTTGAGTCATCACAGCAGAGTTTAAAAATATTTCATTATATCTCAGGGGCCTTGGGTCCTAGTTCTATCTGTTAGAAACCTTTGTGTAGCTATTCATCATTTCTTCCTTGATAGATTTCCCATGGTAACAGAAAAGGCAGAAGGAGAAGTGGAAAAGGCTATGGGTGAATGGAAAACAATGATGTCTCGACTCCTTTAGAATCCTGTGCAGGGTAATGGGGCCTTAAAAGCTTTGCCTGGAAGCACCCTCATTTCCCCATGCATTCATAAGCAAATAGCACACAGATACAACTAGGGGTTTGACCCTTAGTTCTTTGCTTGCCACCTCTCTGATTGCTTGATCTTGTCACAAAGCAGCCTAGAGGTCTTAGGGCTTTGAGCATCTGAAAGTTGAGCAAGGAAGCCTTTTCGTCTTTTTCAAATGACATGTAACAGCAACATCAAAATTGTCTCTCTCAGTTTACAGGACTCAACAGACAACAGCACTGGAAAGTCCAAGGGAGGATATTGAACTATATTAGTAGTACACTGAAATGTCATGTTCACCCCAAAATGCCCATATGTTCTGTAGGACCCCTTCAAGAATTGTTGCTAGTCTAATCATAAACATCTTTACTGTATCCCTCACACTTCATCAAATGTTTTGCCCAAGCAGAATCTCAAACTAATCTCAGTGTTTTCTTTAGGTAAGATTCAGCATCAATTAAGCACTGTATTTTTTATTATTCCCCATCTCATTACTATTCTCACTGTTGTTTCTCTGATTCTTTTTTTAAGGAACTTTAGCTTTCCAGTGCAGTAATGATGACTCTAAATGCTCACTAATTCTTTAAAACAATTTCATGCTAACTCATTTCAAATTGCAATGTGCCCCTGGGAGGCAATGTTCAGCTTTATGCCACAATAAAACCTGTTGCATACAAATTAAAAAGGACTCTTTTCAGAAGTCAAAGTCAGTTTGTCTACTAATTCAAATGTTAGTACTTTAATTAGCATAAAAAGGAGCTCTCTTGGATACTAAATAGCCAAACACACCATTTCTACAGTTTTATCTCCCTTAGATTTTCCCTTTGAAGGTCATGTACCTTAAAATTAAGGTCATGAACCTTAATTTTAAAATTTGGATGTTGTCTGTCTGTCTATCTCTATATTGTATCTATCCCATGTCTTTCATTACATATCTGCATTTTCTATTTTATGTGATTTTATTGTTGCATTGCTCCTGAAATATGATACAATCTTACAAAGTTTCTTAAGAAAAGACGGAAGGAAGCACTTGGTCCTCTTCTAAAAACATTTCCAGGAAACAGTTATGTGACTGTGTATTTCTCCAAATGTCCAGGTGGATTTTGGAAATGGTTGCAGTTCAGAATGGCTGATTCAGTTGCTGAAAAGAATCTCAGAACAACTGCTAGGTCTTAACATGAACAAGCACCAGTAACAATGCTATTAGCCCACACAACGCAGCACAGCTTTTTCTAAATGCACAAGGCTTAGAAGTTCATGAGGACATTTATACATCATCCTGTTTTGTTTACATCAAAGTTCCCAGTTTTGTAAGGGATACACAGGTATCTATGTGCAAATAGCAATTGAGTGGGTGCTGGTTTCATTTAAAAAGTACTTGAATCCACATTTCTAACAAGACCAGGCTTTTAAATTGGATTGATTGAGCTGAGTTGCATCCTGCCTTTCTACCAAGGAAAATGTCACCACATACATATTAAGAGTAGAATAGAGCAAACAAAAGACAAACTAAATCAAGGCTTCTGCTCCAGACATAAACTTAATGGGAATCTGAAAATGCCTCCATTGTGACCACAGGAACAAGACCCAAAAGCAAGGATGGATACTTTACAATATTTAAAGAGAAAGGGCTATTCCTCAAAGGAGTTCGCAGTGGGCATTTTCCCAGGATGTTTTTTTATTATTATTATTATTTTGCTGTAGTAGCCCTGACAGATGACTTATTTTCTCATATTTCTGTATCCATCTTTTATTCCTTATGCTATATCTGTAGGGTGGAGGTATGTTTTCTTTCAAACTGATTTTTTATTCCTTTTGTCCTTTTGGCTTTGACACCTGATATATAGTACCTGCTTCTTCGGGATAATAATATTATTGAAATTCTCTCTGTTCTCTCACATTTCATCCTCATATTTACCATGAGTGCCATAGAATGTTAAGAACTGGAGAGAGAGAGGAGGGCAAAGGAGGCAGGAGGAAGAGAAAGAATGAAGTAAATTTATATAATGAGTAAAACAGAAACAGATTTTCAGAGTTTGGGCTACCTCAAAGCAAACACTTTGCTGGATTATTTCTTATACCTCCTAACATCTATACACTCATACAAAAACACTGGCTTTTAAAAAACACATTTCACACACTTCCAACTGTATGCTTTCTTGCTGAACTGAAATTATACTGCAAATATATATCATATTTATACAGATTAACTGTCACAAATTCACAGAGCCCCGGAAATTATAATTGGGTGCTAACCATAGTTCTGATCAAGGTAACTAGCGTTTGCCTGCACACACCAGGCTGGTATGCAGGACCATTTCTCAGGTATTCCTAATATTAGCCCAATTACATAGTCTAGAGGTCTCCTTGGACTCTGTGCTAACTGGGAAAGCTCAGGTGGCTGTGGTGTCTAGGAGTGCATTTTACCAGCTTAGGTTGGTGTACCTATCTGTAGATTGTCTTGATTGTCTTGTCTTGGATACAATGCACTGGCGCTATCTCAAGCAGGCTGCTTGGGAGGCACTGTACATCAAAGGCAGCTCAGAAGCTTCAGCTGATGCAGAGTGTAGCTTCACATGTGCTGGTGGGGGTAAGGCAGTCAGATCATATATCATCTGTTCTGCATCTACCACACCAGTTACTGTTGCATTTCTGGATCTAAATTAAAGTGCTGAACTTAACCTTTAAAGAGTTAAATAGTTTTGGACCAAATTACTTGAAGACTCACCTTCAATCATATCAGCCTAGCTACACTTTAAAAACAACAGCAGAGGTCCTTCTCACTTGTTTACCCTCAAGGCTAATTAGGTAGGTAAATACATGACAGCGGTGCTTTCTGCAGTGTCTCCACACCTCTGGAATGGGTTGCCATTAAGAATCCCTTTTAGGAGGGGTCTGAAAACCTACATTTTTACTCTGGCATAGGATGTGTGTGGAATACATCTTGGGGTGGGGATCCATCAGATTCCTTGCCTCATCTCCCCAGATTCTGGTCTGCTTTCCCATGGCTGTGAGTCTGACTTCTTGGTAAGCATGCTGAGCATTCATGTGGGCACCCACCAGGAAGTGAATCTGCACAAATGCTGTGCAAGTTTGTGTCCATCATGTGTGCACATTATTTGTGGCCTTTGTTTGTGCTACACGTGTTGCAGAAGAAGGTTGCTGGTTGTGTAACTGGAATTCCGTGAATGATCTCGGACTTCTGCTCAGCAAAGTTTGCTTCCTAAGTGAGGACCAAGCATGAGACGAATTGCAATGAACAAAAGAGGAGCAGATTCCAGGAAGGATCATTGTAACCCTGCTTTCCCCTCCCATGGCCATTTGTGTGCAAATCCTGGATTTTTATTCATTTATTTTCAATTGATTTTATGAATTTCTATTAATCTATGTTGCTGTTGTAAGCCCCCTTGTAAGAGTGCTTTCCCTGAAAGGTGGTGTAGAATATTAATAACTAATTAACAAATAAAGATTGGAATTACCCTTGAGCCCATTCATGCAGCACATTCCATGTTGGGTGTACCACAGTTAAACTGAGCTTCCTTCCATTAACTGTGTTCAAATTAATAACCTATGGTTGTCACTTTCAGAACAAACCGCAATCTTAAGATACTTCCCTTGGTCAGGGGACCTAGGCCATAGGGGGCAGCACCTCTTGCTTTCTAACAATCACCTCAAGCCAAAGAGGAGAGCAGCAAGGCCCATCCATGTACCAGGGAAAGACCCATTACAAGGAACACACTTCTCCCTCGCTGTTGGGATTGAGCTCATTCCTCCGGTAAAAGAGCTTTCAAAGGTTGTTGGGACAGGTTTGAATCAGATGAAGAGAAGGGACCAGAATCTATAGTGGAAGCTCCAAGGTCATTGACCCAGAGAAAAGCCAGGCAGTTTCTGAGAAACAGAGAGTTTCAAATTCTGTGGGAAAATTTAGTGAACATGTTAATGAGGAGTAGAGCAGATGGAATATCATTAATCTGAGAATACAGCATCAGGTTAAGAAGCTGAATGGAGAAGAATTTGACCAGGAGGATCACTTTGAAGGTGCAGTTTGGTCTTTTTAGTTGGAAAAGTATTCAGTTTGGAATCAACTTTTGATTGTTAATTTATATTATTCTATTTTGAAGTTTATTTATGGTTGTGAGCCGCCCCGAGGCTTTGGCGAATGGGGCGGCATAGAAGTCTCCTAAATAAATAAAATAAATAATATATCTTGACTTCAGCAAGCCTTTTACAAAGTGTCCCATGAAATCCTGATTAGAAAACTAGCTAAAACTGGGCTAGATAGAGCAGCAATCAGGTGCATCCACAGTTGGCTACAGAATCAGTCTCAAAGAGTGCTAATCGATGGCACCTTCTCAAACTGGGGATAGATAATGAATAAAGTGCCACAGGTTCAGTCCAGGGTCCAGTGCTCTTCAACAAATACACTCACTTAGCTCCTACTGCCTATTTGCCCTGAAGCTGCAGAAGGGGAAAGAACAATCTGACCACTGTTTGAAAAAGCCTCATGCAAGGAAGAACAGCAGTGAGAGAAGAGCAACCTGGCCCAAAGAGCCTGCATATAGTTCTCCACCTGCTTCTTGCCCTTAAAAAATATTTCTCCTCTTCTTTTTCCATCCATTTCCATTCCTTTATGTATGTTGCCATTTTAATTTGTAAACCTGGAGGCCAGACCTTTCCTTTTTCCTTCTTAATTGATGTGAAACACTTTGGAATACAATTGATAGCCTGGAAAGTGGACTAAAGTGCAGCAAATAAATCAATAGGGTTCCTCCATTTCCCCTGCATCGTCCAAACAGCCCTGAGAGAGACAGATGTCTTCTCTCTTTGCTTCCTGGTTTAACTGGCAGTGCATGTGAAGTCCAGGATGGCTGAGTGGTAGCTTGTCTGTCTGCCTTGACAGTTTATTTGCTCCCATGGAGAACATTGCTTTCCTTCTTGACACTGCCAGTGTCTTAATGCATTACCATCTTTTATTAACGTTCACTTGGGCACTGTGCAGGTTCTTGTAGTCAGCAATATATCCACATGCAGTTTATCTCAGCTGTGAGACAGCTAGCATGTGGTGTCCAAGCCAGGAGCAGTTGCATGAGGTTAGGCAGAGCAAGGAGCTTTCTCCATGAGATACCAAGAGCAGCAAATGATAACTTCTGTATCTTATTCTTATGTTTTCACCACCAAAAAGTATCAATATTTTCTCTGTTTCAGCCACCAGTATGTTTTGAGCCATCCCTCATGGGTTTAGCAAGAGGCTATAATAATATGTAAGGTTTTATAAAGAACGTCTTCTTCTTTTTTTGTTACAGCCTATGTGCTAGAACTCGCATGTGTTTCGTTCTCTTGCTATTGCCTCTCTTTCTCACCATTGTGATGCCAGACATTTATTATCCAGCACCAAATTTTCATTCCAAATTCTAGGACAGAGAGGTCTGCTGAAGGGCACGATGTTCCGCAATGGAATTCATTCACACAAGGAAAGCTTTCAAGAACCTTATAAATTACAGTACAGTCATTCTGTGCAGAGTTTTTCTTTCTCCTTCCATTTGTAACAGAATTGGCTGGAGAGTTGGATTTGCACAGCATAAGAGGGAGAAGGCAACAAGCATCCAGCTGGAACAGCTGAACAGGAAACATCTGTTGATTAATTCTGAGAAATAGTGACTCGATGTCTCTTGGAGATAGAGATGCTCCATCCTTATTTGACAATTGCAATGCAGCTGGAAGGCCAAGAGCCCTGCCAATTGTGCTAAGAGTATCTTCTTATAAGGAAATAAGGACTCCATCAATCATGCGTTACCGCTTGTCATGATAACATTATCCTTGCTTCCAGTACTGAGTGCAGAATTCCATTAGAATTCTTGACAGGGATGAGTTGAACTGTGTGATAACTAGGAATGTTGAAGAAATCCACTCTGGTTTCAAATGAGTTTGGATTTCTATGACTCTAACTCACAGATTCTTCCCTGGAGTGGCTTTCCCTGTATTCCAAGGATTTGCAGACCATTCCCCAACACCCCTCTTTTTCCTTTTTCCCCATAATTTTACACAGAGTTAGTCATAAAAAGTACAAAGGAAAAAGAAAAAAAAACTCTGACCAAATATACACATTTTCCTTCCATAGAAAAAACTTGGACGTTGAGTGTTTTGAATGTGTGCTTGGGTGTATTTAAGCATTTTCAGAGTGCAAATTTGTGTAAAATCCAATGCCATCAATGCACAGATAACAGAACAAAAGGTGCCTGAAAATTTATAAAATGCAGGTGGAACTGTGACATGGCCAGACAATGGACTTAATGATCTTATGTGAGGAATGGTCATTACTGTGGTCACTGGTGTTGTTTCACTTGTGAAACTAACATTTCTCTTCTCCCTTCCCTCCCCATTTCTATTCCATGATTTAAAACCCCTTGTACATTGCTAATATGTTAGAACAACAGCAACCAAACTGTTTACCAAGCCTGATAAAGTAAAACATTCTGAGCTTGTGCAGTTTTGCATTTTAAGCTTATATGAATCATTGTACCATCATGATTCTAGGAACAAAACAAGTTTGTGTCTCTTTTCTGAGTGGTTGGGCATTGGCCCCAAGGTCTGGTTTTAGTTTGTTTGTTTATTTGGGTAATTTTTACCCTGTCTCATACCCAGTGGGTCTCAGGATGGCTTACAGTTCAAATCCCGTAAGTACATAGATACCCAAATAATACAAAATAAATGATCCACAAACTGAGCATAAAAGTATAGTTCAAATTAAACATTAAAAGTAAGAAGAATAAAAAGGTCTTGTTGCATCACTGCTACCTGAATATTGGATCTTATGCTTTTGTTTATATCACCTGAAACAGCATTTGTTGCCACAAGATTAAAGGGATGAATTGCATCCAGTTTGGCAGGTTCTGTAGCTCCTGACTCTTTCTAGGAAGTGTTCCAGAACATTGTCTGTACGTTTCTGCTGCCTCACTTGCCTGGAAGCTGGAAATGTAAGAGTCAATTCACACATTAGGTTATATGAAGAAGTTGACAGCAGGTTAAATTGCACTATGCAATATAGTAGGGATATGTACTAATTAAAAGATTTTATTTGGGCCCCTATTCAAAGATTTGTATTGGACTGATTTGGACGCTGCCTGATGCAACCTGGAGGTCAAATCTGAAAGTGTTGTGACTATGATCTACTCTCATGGGGAAAGCAACACCCAGCTCTAACATTTTTGCTGCTTGACAAAATTTGATTAAATTTGTGGTAGGCACTTCTGCATTGGCTGAAGATTGGCACATTTCAAAAAATCAGGCACAGAGTTTTGTACCATATTCCCTTACATTTATATTCATTAGTTTTTAGGAAGCTGCCAATATTTGCTTTAGCACTTGGCTGAATTGGATGAAATCTGCAGGCATCATTACCTCTGTTGAAGTCCTGTCAGTTTTCAGAGGAAAGGTACAGGGGTGGTTGTGGATTTTTTTTAATGGTTTGAGGGTTCAAAAATATGCTTCTCCTCTTTGTCTTCTTCTTTGGGCAATTGTAATAGCATAGTGAGCTATTGAAATAGCTAAGAAACCTTCACAATTTTAGAAAGACAGGTGCATTGGTTTTGTGGAATAAGAATGTTCAGAGTTAGTGGTGGTGTTCATTTTCCTTTGCTCTCCTTTCTGTAGCTTTTGGGGCAATTGATGGGGAATCTCCAGCAGTAGAAGAGATAGAATTTATCACCCTGCATTCTCCATTCACCTATTCTACATCCTCCTGGGTCCCAAATATTCCACCACAACCTTTTTAATGCCCTTGCTTCTGAGAGGAGAGCAGGAAAAAACACTAGTAAGGAACATTAAACACTGAAATTGTCTTGCAATATACTACCTCCCCAGAAAAAATATACTAGATTAGAGAACCCTGAAAAATAACTGTGTTAAAAAGTAGTCACAAAAATACATTATTTCCCAGTCTCTTCTCCATTTGTCTGTTTTCTTTCTATGATGGGTTTAGGGAGAAATCTACCTTTTTTCCAACACATTGTTCATGTCTTTGAGTTCTTCCAAATTGCTAACAAAGCTTTAGGAATATTCAGGCTAAATTTTCTTCAGAAGAGCCCCACATTGATTTAGACATCTTCTGAAACTGCCAAATTTAATCCATGATGTGGTGGGTTCAGTGAAAACCCCTACAGTATGAATATAATTATGTACACTTATAAAGCATGTATGTTTTAATTTGCTTTATTTAAAATTGCAGGATGCATTTTGTAGTTCAAGGAGGCAAACAACAACATAAAGAAAATCAAACACAAATAAAATGCATTAAAACATTATAAAATAACTGAAATAAGAATTAACAAAAAGGGAATATTCAAATACAGTTTATCATTTATTCATTGAATTTTTATTAGCTCTTCAGGCTACACTCTGAGACTTACAAGAATAAGACAAGAAAGCATACTAACACATAGTTAAGTATATCAAAGGAAGAACAAATCCAGCAAAAACAAAACACATACTATAGTCTAAAAGGCCTTAAAAAATAGAAAAGAAAAGAGTTTCACCTTACAAAATATGAAAACAAACGCAATGTGCTTTCCCGTTTCAGCACCTATTTTATTTGGGCAGGGTGGGGGATTAAGAAAGATTACCCTCCCCCAGCAACAACCCCTGGGCATCCATTTGTCTGGGTCATTCAGGAATGCAGTAAGGGCAACTGTAGCATGTTGGGAAAGTTCTTCTCATTCCTCAAAGACAATCATTGCCTGCAGATCTCAATGTATGGTTGGATAGTTTCCTCAAGAAGAAAGACGCTTAAGAAAAGCCCAGCTGAACCCACCAAATACCTATCTACTCCTGCTATCCAGCCAGCACTGGCCAACCAAATGCTTATGGGAAGCCAATAAGGAGGAGCTCCAACAATGGGGTCATATATAGCCATTGAGACTAGTCCCTGATGATAGTCTTATCCTCCATGAATGTGTTTAATTGCCTGCTAAACCTAACCAAGTTTGCAGTTTCATAATTTTAACTATGCACTGGGTGATTGGTCTAAATCTTCCACTATGTAGCTTCATTGGTTGACTCCATGTCCTAGTATGTGAGAGAGGGGGAAACTATCTCTGATCCGCTTCCCGTGAATTGTATGAATTGTTATACCTCTATCCCGTCCCTCTGTTTTTCCTTTTTCCTAAGCTAAAAAGGCCCAGACACTGCAACCATTTTTCATAAGGAATGGTTCCAGTTCCTTAATTATATGGTTGTCTGAGACTGCAGTGGGGAAGAATAAGCACGTTGGAGGCTAGACTAGTGCATGCAGCTTCACTGATCCCTCCACATAATTGTGGCAGGAGCCTGAACAGGGCAATTGAGTCTGGCCCATCCCACCTTCTGTTTGCTCCATGTTCTGCTTACTGAAAAGAGACATTTATTTCCTGCATGCAGTGCAGCCAAGGCTCACAGGGACACATCACCAGCATTCTGTTTCATCAGTACTTTCACTGATGTCATCTGCTCCCCGCCTCAGATTTCCCATTCCTCTGTGTTAGTTGTATTTCTCATAGCAGAGGAGGGAGATGGATTGTGCAAGTTTTATTCCTTGTAAGGCAAAGTATTTTGGAATAGCTTGGTTTTGAATAAACAATTAAGATTAATTAGCTTAATAGGAGTCCTGCTCCTGTGGAGATAAAACTGTGGGAATTGGTTTGCTAATATGGATCAAGATGGCTGCCCATATTTCTGGAGACTCCTTAAGAGTGAGGTTGTAGGCAATGTTGTTTTTATTATCATTTGAATTTATTTTAATAACAGTAAACTTTAGAAAAAAGAAAGAAAAAAGAAATACAAATACAAATAACAAAGAAACACCAAGGGTTCTTAAACTAATATTACATAGAATGCCAAGTATTCTTTAAAAATCTCTGTAAATTAACAATTACTATCCTTTCTACTCAATCACATTTTTGTTTGCAGCTAATTAAAATGCATTACAGATTTTTCTAACTGAAGGAACTGTCTTGTTGAACACCTGCATGTCAAAATTACCATTGCCTACATGTGGCTTTTAATTGAGGCATCTGGTTGGCAATGATCGAACACAGAATGCTCAGCTAAATAGACCTTATGTCTGATACATCAGGACTCTCCTGATAGAAAAGGCAGACAAAGTCCACCTATCATATTTCATTGTCCTATAGATGGCTACAACTGACTGTCAAACCTTCCTGTACACTTCTTCTTTTCTGAACTCCCATAGAGTGCTGAATGACAGAAAGTTTTTTGTACTTGTTTAAAATTCCTTGACAACTATATTCTACCTTACCTTATTTTACATATACTTTTCTTCTTCTTGTACTCTGTTTATATTAAGAAAATATTTTTTAAAGAAAATCTTCCTGTATGCACATCTATGGCTTGTGCTTCTAGAAATATTGTCAGAGAAGGAAGGCCAAATAGGTCTACCGAATAGATATTAGAAATGTGTAGGGCTATTAAATTTTTATAGGTGGCTCCTTCCATAACCACACTGCCTAGTGTTAGATGAATAGGAACTTATATTCATCCTTTCTCTTTCTCATGTCCTTTTATTAGCCCCTTCGTTACTTAAGGGTAAGTGCAGGCAGCACTAGAGAATAATTCCATCTATTAGCTTGTCCATGTTTTCACACAGAGCAAGGTTATTACTTCCACAGGCAGAGTCAACATAGCTGTGTGATGTAGTACAAACTTTTGGTCACAGGGTGGAGATACACTTTCGCATAAACAGTTCTGAATTTAGAATCTTTACAAGGTCTGCAGCCCATAGCTGTGCAAAGAAGTGACTGGATTAAGCATTACAGCCAGCTTAGCTTGTATAAATGATTTCGCGTTGCATTTCCTTGATGGGAAATTATTTTTTCTGCTTAAAATTGGATGTAGAATCTCAATTTAATCTAGAGAATTATCTAAACAGCTTTCTTTCATGATGCTTTTATGTTTAAAATATTTTAACTGACAATTGCTTATGGTTTAAGCAATCTCTATAAAAGGTATGATAAGCAGATAGAGCAGAATAAAAGCAAGATGATAAAAAACCAGTGAGAACAAGGTACATCCTCTGACATCAGCCAGCAGGAATAGCCTGAATAAAAAAAGTGCTTTTTGAAGAGATATTAAAAATACAGCATAGTTCATATTTTATGTAGAACAGAAGCAAGAACATTCCAAAGGAGATGAGCAATAGTCTATCTACATCTATCTACCTATCTGATTGTTACTGGAAAAGCATGAGTACAAAGCCAGTTTTGAAAGTTGGAATTTCTTAGGCTTTAGTATTGCTTTTAACCATTAATTCGATGAATTATATTGACTTGGTTGGGGCTGTTCATATGGGCTGATTAAAGCACGTATCAGAGAAAAAAGCCCATGCATACAGACATTCTAAGAAAACCTGGCTATGTATGCCAATGGCACTAGCTGGAGGAATCTATGCTAGGCGTTGCAATGCCTGACTCACTCATGTGTCGCATGATGTTTACCTCAACCAATCTTTGTGCTTTTTCTGCCCATAAATCCTGGATTTCTTCAGATCTGACATATGATGGCCTTTTTATGTGATGAAGTTTCCTCCCTCTGTGTGTGCATGTGAGTGCATACACAAGCTAAACTTCAGGTACTGTTCTGGGGCCAGGAAGATGGTTTCATTCAGCTGGTGCGCTGAGGTGGGGAGAACAAGAAAAAGTGTCCTATCCCAAATCTGGCAAAATGGCAGCATCTTGGAGAGCCTTCAGTTACTTTCCAGCCCCTTCCCCCTGCTTCTACTTCTCTAAGACTTGCATACGCTTCCTCCCATCCAGTATCCTTTAAAAAATAAAGTTTGCACTGGCTTTTCAGGCTTTCCCTATGTTCTCCTTTGTCAAGAAAAAACTTGACTCAAGAAAAAACTAGCTGAAATGTCTGTCTACTCAGAAGTGAATCAGATTGCCTTCAATAGCCTTACTCACAGATAAATCACATTAACTTCAATTGAGCCAATCCATGAGAAAATCAATACAGAAGGGGGCTGTAATTGTTTGCTGTCTGGTGGGGGGCAATCGGATGCTGGTTGCACTGGCTCCACCCTGGGGGGATTGAGAGGCCAGGAGCAAACAGCAGCTTCCTTTCTCCTTTTCTATGATGTTTTGAGAAGGCAGGAGCCACTGTCATTTTTATTCCCTCTTTTATCTTGGCTCTCCCACTCCTTTATGCCTTCACAGTGTTGTCTGAACTTAAAGACAAGACAAAACAACTTTAAAAGGTCATTTCCCTGCACACATCCCTTTTCAAACTCCCAACTTCTGCAATTTCATTTTTGCTTTCAAATATACTGAATTCATCAGCATGTGCCCCAAATGCAAAAAAGGGAAGGGACTCCAGCATAGGTCTCTCCTAGCCACAATTCCTTCCAGGTGTCAGGAAGGAAATGAGCTGAACAGGACAATTATGAAAACATCTAGGAAATAGAAATGAATAGCTCACCTGGATTTGTTGAAGATTCACTAAATTCCACATTCTTGTACATATCAGAATGTATAAGCTGCCTAATTATAAAATAAAAATGTAACATAGAACATTAAAAGATATTTAAATAAATAAGATACCAAATTAGGCAGCTTACTCATGTGCCCCTCTGCTTTCTGGTCCAGTTCCTACTTTATGTCCTGGAACTGCAGCTGAAGACTTTGGGATTGTTTTGCCTTATGAGAATATGCAAATTATTATCAAGCCTTGATTCTAGTAACAGTTGGCAAATGAATTTATGGCGACTTTTGCAAATTTTTCAACCACTACTCGGTCTTGGGTTAGAAGATGAGAAACAAGGACAAATTAAGCCTTTACACTCCATAATTTTCCCCACTGAAATTCACCACCACTGGGACAGTTAGATAATTTTAAACTCTGGACTTAATTATATTATTAAGAACCTGTCTTTAGAGTCTAACGTGTGTGTGTGTGTTTGGGGTGTATATGTGTGTCTGTCTGTCTGTGTTCAAAATACAGTAAGGAAGCCAGGCTATATTTGAGAGCTCTCTTATTCATTCTGCGGAGGAGAACCCTGGATGCCTGCCCCATCTTCTATGCTGCTGGCACTACTGTCCGCCTACTGCTGTTTGCCCTTGAAGGACCTATTGCGACAAATAATGGGATTAAGAATGATTTGTGGTGAAAAATAGAGTGGAAAGGAAAGCGTTGAATGCCTCCCTATGTTCTATGGTCCTGATCAGGCCCATAGGATGATACAACCACCTTATACTGGGGAAAGAGTAAGCAGATAGTGTGAAACATGCTTTTAAAAATGTGTGCTTAATGTAACATGTGATTTTGCCCTGATTTCCAATTACCGAGCTTCAGAGTTTGAATGCCATACATTACTCATCATAATCGCAGTTATGTTCCTCTGGTCAGCTGACTTTCTCCTCTTATTTTAGTAGGCCCTAATATTTTCTTTTTCCTTCATCACTCCTACCTTTTCCCTTCCATCACTGTTTATGGGTCAATGATCTCTTCCTTCTTTCACATCAGAGTTGATCCTCTTTTATCTTTTCCACGAAAGGGATGACTGAGCATAACAAACACAATCCAGATACAAACCTGGCTCCCAGATCAGGCTTTCTAGTCTAAGAGAAGTTTCTCCATATTAAATTGTGACACTGATGTAAATCATTTAGTTGAGCTCAGATTTGCTCCAAACCACACAGTGCCTGCGGCTACTGTACCACTGTGGTTCTGTTTAATTTGACAATAACAAAAGGATACAACATTTCACACCCAGTCAGGTATACTCCTAGCACCTGTGCTCTGTGCTAATCTACATTTATATTTTGTTGAGTGACATTTGAAAAAACCACCAAGATACCTGATAGAACCCTGTTTTGAAAAATATATGATCTTTCTGTATTTACATTTATTCTATTTATATCCACCCATGTTAAATAATTACTCTCCTACTTTAGTAATTTTATTTATAGTATTAGGAAGAGTTATTTAAAATTAAGTGTTATTTTTAAATCACCTGTATGTGATGATTATTATAATTATCATTTCCAGAGTGTTTCAAAATTAAAACTAAAGCTGAATAATCTTCACTTAACAGAGAATCCAGTCCATATGCACTAAATGTTTCTTTAAACAGGAAAATTTTGAATTGCATTCAGAAGTTACTGCGGACCTTTTCTCCTTTTCAAAGTTCCTGGAAATTCTCAAGTTATATTTTGCTGGAAGACATTTTAAATAATTACTGCACTTATTCTTGATGTGTCTTAATGTACTTGTACCTTTAGTAAACCAAAAGTTTATTACAGCTAAGGATGCTTTGAAGGATAACAGCTGTTTATAGAGTTGCTCTACTAACTAAACTCTATTTTAGGTCACAGAACAATACAATTCCCAACCCTATTTTTTATATTTTTGCCTTTCAAACAAGAAGCAACATCAGATAGAAAACAGTTGGTCCAGAAGCAGGATCCTCCAGATCAAACACAGCAAAAACATTAATTAACTTCATTGTGATTATTGTATGCTTCAAACAAAGGAGAAGGAGGATTGTGGGACAACAAAGAGGAATAGTGCACAATACCCATTTCATATCTCATAAAATAGAACATTGCAGACATTTAGGGCACAATCCTATAGCCAGGAGATACTGACTGATCAAGAACAGGAAAAGGCAGAGTCCCTGCTGCAATGGTGGAAAAGCCTCACAATGAAGACCCTTCCTTCAGGCAGTCTACTTTTTCCCTCTCAGCCAGTTCAGTTCTTTCCACTGCCTAAATTGGTCATATATGTATGTATGTATGTATGTATGTATAAGGATAAGGGAATGCAGAGGCAATCCCCACCTCCACACTCCTCCAACATTCAACTGGATGCCTGTAACGTCCATGCCGTATGCCTGTAACTAGCACGGGATGCCTGTAACTTACATTCCTAAGGTGTGGCCGCCCATTACATTCAACTAGTCCAGCATTCAGTGAGACAGGTTTAACCTGGGTCCCATGTCACTGGTGTCTCCAGATGCATGCCTTTGCCATCATGCACACAACAGAATGAAATGGCTGCCAATTATTTCTGCTGACCATAACCCTTATACACCCCACTCCCCAGAAAATCAGGAACTGGAATCAGATCATTTCTGCAAAGCCACTCTACACACACTCAAGCAATACTTTATGCTATGCTGCAATTAAGTAATGCAATCCAAACAATGGTTAGCAAATCCATGTAACAAGTTCTGCAGGGCAATGTCTGTATCCTAATCAATAGGTACACAAGCCTTCAGCAACAAGTCCCGTGAAGGATTATATTTAGAACAAAAGCAAGAACTTTTGTTCCACTTCCATATGCACTACACTTAAACAGGCCTGCTCATGTTTGTGGCCCTCTGCTAATATCAGTGGTCAAGTTGATCATATATGTGTTTCCTCACATCAGCAGATATTCATTCCCATAAAACTTCTGACAACAACTTTTTGTCCCACAGTGTCCATAACAACATTTTTTAAACTGTACACCCCTTACAGCCAGATGGGTGACAACCAGATCTTCATCTTCTGTGAAGGCCTGGGTTTTCAGATATATAGATTACAGGGGAAAACTGATTGACATGGGGTAGAGCTGTAGCAGTAGGTCCCATATTCAGTCCACAGCATCTTCAGGTAGGTTTAAGAAGGACTCCTGTCTGAAACCCTGGGAAACTTTGCCAGTAATTGTCAACAGTACTGGGCAAGATGAGCAAATGGTCTGATTCAATATAAGGTATCTTCCCATGCTCCTATGAGAACAGTGTTTCATAAGAAAGGGTATTTGGCTTTCATGCAACTAAATGCATTCTGCACACAATTGCCTTGTTTTCTAATAAGGCCTGAAAGGTGAGCTGATTTATGGAGGTTTTACAAAGAAACATCAAGGCATGGAAAATCCATGCCATGAGAAAAGGTACAAATGGGAGTATAGGCATCCCCAAGTGTTTTCATAAAGAGATAAAATGAACTCTAATAGCACATTTTATAAGCTGCAACAGAATAGGTACTGTATCGGGTCCCTCTAAAATGTCATATTTGCAGGAGTGAACAAGCTTTTGTCTGGGTTTTCTAAAATGGAGTCATTTGGATCCCCCCCCCCCCACATAGACTAATACAGCTCCTTACAATGACTTATTTTTAGTGCATTCCATGTGATTATGTTTCATTGAGTGAGGAGGCATTTGTAAAAACAACTCACCCGGAAGACACAGATTTTCCCCATGTAAAGAGCTATTTTTATTCACCCATTCAGAATATTTTATACAGCAGAACAGAACAAACACACACCATCTACATAACTGTAATTAAAGTGAGCTCTTCCTTCCAGTGGTGCTTATGTGGCTTGGACTACAATCCAAACCATCTTCCTTGAAAATAATTCCAATTGAACATTAACAGGAGTGCATCTAAGTAAATGTTTAATATCTTTAGAACTTCCAATTGTTCATTCTCTTCTTTGAATCTGCCTAAGGGAAATGCAGAGGAAGATTCTGATTACTTAAACACAAATTGGACCTGCAACCAAATGTTGCAGGAAAGATACTCCAGCTTGGTGTTCCAAGCCCTCCTCCAGGATCCTCCTTTCCATTTTCCTTCCCCCGCTCTCCTCTCCTCTCCTGGTCTGTCCCCATTCCATGCCCACTGAATATACTCTGTCCTCATTGGACTATTTGTTATCTCCCCATCTTAGTGCTTTCTTTGTTTATTCTTCTGCAAATATGGGATACTGCCAAACCTACTGATACCTCCCACTTGGGCCCAAGAGTGTCCAAGAGTTGTTTCTTTTGACTTTATGTTTTTCACCATGAAGTAAACAGAGGATAGGATTCTGAATGCTTTAATACTATACCCAGGGCTGGTGCCAGATAGGAGAAGGCCTTGGAAAGCTATTCATCATTTTCCTGGTGGATCCCCCAAGGAAAGCAACAATACTTAGCACTGTATATTGCTCATTACTTGCCTCTTTGTTGCTGAGCATCAGGGTGAGCACTGCCATGTCACCACTGCTACCTGCCTGAAGCTCCATCTACACCCTGTCTAAGCTTACCAAGGCAGACAGCAGCAGGCCAGAGGTGGTATGAGTGGTAAACTTTGGCAAAGCAGAGAATCCCCAAGTAAAGTGGCTGTAACTGCTAATATAGTGGTAGCTGCAGCCGCTTTGCTCAGAAATTCTTTTATTGTTGTTATTAGTATTTCAGAAACTAAATGCATAATTAGCTGACCTACTAAGGGCATCATATTTGCTTCAGAAAGCAGGAAATTGTTGCCATTTCAGAAAAAAGTGGAAGTGCAGAATACAATTATTTCTATTGTTCCTCTTAGCCATTAATTCATCTATCCAAGCAATTTCTAAAACCTCCAGTGACTATACTTTAGAGGTAAGAGTCTGATATTTTTCCAGTAACTGACTAGTACAATTCAGACAGCTATTAATACATTTATAATCAAGCAATTAATAGTCTTTTAATCTTCTGGTAAATCATCTCATGGCAAAGACTAGAGAGAGAGTGTACAACTGCCACCCAAGATTCTTGGACTTCTGCACAATTTTGCATCAATCAAATTTACATCTGCCTCCACATTCCCAGCAACCAAATCATTTTTGTCCATATATTATATTCACTCTAACTATAAAGTATTTACATATCTTAGATTTCCCACCACATCTTCTCTTCTTTAGATCTTCCAATATCTGTTTCCCATCTCTTCTTAGACATCAAATTTAATCAGAAATTCTTGTCAGAATGCTGAATGCTTATTTTAAATTAAGGAATGATGGAATCAAGTTTGGTAAGCTTCCTTGATCCGGTGAGTCCCAAAATTCCACACTGAATACTCACACTTTTTGCCTATCACTTCAAAACTTCATCCAATGTACTTTTGAAGCTCTTGAAAGTGCTAATTATTTATAGAGTGGATTCAGATGGCATGGTGATTCACACTCAAAGACTGAGCATGGGTTGAGTCTGGCTTGTTGTTGAACCATTGATTATTACTGAAAACTGGATTATTGTGTTGTCTGAACACATCTGAAATAGGAAACTATGGTGAACAACCCAACCACAAACCTTGGCTTTTCTTTAACTTTGGTTAAAAAGCTGTGGGTTGTTGGTGCACCTGGGATCAGAAAATACAACAACCCATAGTTCAAGAACAACCCTCTCAAATCATATTCTGTAATAAAACTCCAATCAGCCAAGATAAAACCACTGCTTTTGATGACCCAAGATTCAGTACAGATGAAAATAAAGCAAAAGATTAAGAAAGGGCAAGAAGTATATTGCCATCAAATTTATGCTGCTGCAGATCTACTGATTCCAAGATTCAAAGTCACAAATGCATGTTATGTTAGCATTGCTGAAGCATCTGACTGGATTACAAAAGAAGCAGCACCCTTAGGACTTAATGTTGGAAAGGTGCTTTCAAATGAAGAATATCTTCAGCGATTTGGTCCAGGAATGACATCTGGAATTCTGGAAGACATACCCCTTCTACAACATGGCAAAGCCTTTGGCCAACAGTCCCCTAACTCTTCTTTTGCTTCCCATCTTCTTCAACTCATAATATGAGATGGATTACATTTTGTGAATATTTATTAACTCTTAGTTCAACCCCTTCCTCCCTCCAGCCTTTTCTCTTTATAGGTCCCTGCTTCCTACTATGGAAGTGAGGACTAGAGGAGATGGTTTTCTTTCTTTTACTGATAGTGAGGCTTTCTTTTGTTTTTATTGTGTTTTGCCCGCTCATCATCAACTGACAAAAGCAAATGGTTCATTACAATTCAGGGCACAAACAAAGAAGAGTAACAAAATAAAAATTTAAAATAACAAGGTAACAAAATAAAACAGTGACAAAATAAAAATTTCAAAGAAGCAAATTCAGTTTGTAATTATTGGATAAACTATACTTTGAACATGCCAAATGAGATCAATTTATGCCAAACCAAGTTATACATAACACATTTTATGTTCCTAAAGTAACACAATGAATTTAACCTGTAAAACATGGTAACACTGCATTTTTGTATTTTTTCCAACCTTTCCATTTTTAAGAGAAAAATAGATTCTCTCCCCTGCTCACCACCCCACCCCAATGGCTTCAAAGTTTCTGGAAAGTTTAGATTTCCAGTCATTGTCTTATGGGGTTGAACTGGACAGTCTTTCAGAGTGCCAAAGTTTGTAAGTCTATAATTCTAAGAAGGAAGCTTATGCAGTTGGGGGCTAATGAACTGGGGACCAGTGCTAAGGTTCCTTAAAGGTTAATAGGCCAGGTTGCCATGGGAACTCAGTAGCAGGCTGATAGCTCTTAGAGCCTGCAAGTATCTGAATGGGATGCCTGCTCTCCACCTCCTCCCTAAGGAATGCTGTAATCCATGTTTTTGTTAACTAAACAAAAGAACCAGCCTGCAAGTTGTGAAATGAGAAAGAGTTGAATTGGGTCTCAGGGGGCACCTCAGGGAGCAGACTGTTCGACTAGATCTGCTGTAGGTATGGCAGAGAGTAGGAAATACATAAAATACACCACTGAGATAACCACTCTAACAATTAACCAGTACAACGTGAGTGGGAAAATGAGTAAGCTGTATCTCAGGTGGATGGATGTTTCACAGCTGGTCACCACAGCAGAAAAGACTTTCTTCTTTGTTGTGACATAATATGCCAGCAGTACTTGCTTGGAGAAGAGTCAAAACTAATAAAGCAGGGAGTTGGCAATGTGGTGCCCGCAGGGGTTCTCCCAAATACCTTTCTATCCCTCCCGCCTGTTTTCTTTTTAAAATGAATGTGTTTTCTTACCAGCAACTAGGCTCCCTTTAAAGTGGAGGAAGAGCCTCCAGCAGGTGCCATCTTCATTGCCCCTGTATGCCTATGGGCTGCATGTGGGACACAAGATGAAAATGATTAGGGAGTGCAAGCTGCAGATGTGCAAGAAAAAAAGAAAGAAAAAAGGAGTCCTATTCCTTCTGCATGGTAAACTGTGCAGACGAAGGAAAAAAAGGTTGGGGGTTGGGGGAGCTGGGAAATCATCCTGTGGGCACCAGGGCAAAGGGAGTTAGAGATCACCAGTGGGGAACCAGTGCAAGAATTCACTGATGACAGAGGGGTAACTGGAAACAACCTGTGGGAGTGAGGAGGGTTGTGCACTTGTATGTCTGAACAGATGGGACCTACATGTGTGTGCAAGAGAGAGGGTAAAGAAAGGGCTTGCAGGGATTTTGGATGAATACTGAATGCATATTTGTGATTTTCATATGGTTGTAATGAATAGGAAAGAAGAGGAATGCTTATGTATGCTTGCATGCAGGGATATATAGGGTGCTTGTGGA
Organism: Varanus komodoensis; assembly: GCF_004798865.1. Taxonomy (NCBI): domain Eukaryota; kingdom Metazoa; phylum Chordata; class Lepidosauria; order Squamata; family Varanidae; genus Varanus; species Varanus komodoensis. Next base: position 134,914,724 of record NW_025335268.1, read on the forward strand.
CATAAATTGAATGGCTTATTCTCTCTCTCTCTCTCTCTCTCTGTCTCTCTGTGTGTGTGCATGTGCACACATGCATGTGCACACACACACACACACACCAGACAATGAGTGCACACAATCATTTTCAGCCATCTTTGCTTAACTGAGCATATAGTTTTGATAACATTTCAATAACCCAATCCCTGTTCATAGGCTGCTGAGCCATCCAAACCTGGTGAGGACTGGTTGTTAGCATGAGGGACAAAGCACCGGCACCCATGGACTTTTTTATGGTTGTAGAGATTTGTTAAACCCAAAAGCCCATCCTCACTGGATTTGGACAACCTAACAACCCATAACTTTGGTTAGGGTTACAGATAGGATGCCTGTGTCATGACAAAATGGCAGCTGTAGACTTAAGATTTGGCAAGCCTTGCTTCCCAAGTACACCTTAGAAATACTAATTTGCCTGTCCCGAAAGGTCTTCTTGGGTCCTGAAAGGTCTCCTTCTTGGGGAGGAGTACCTTATTTATTTATTTAGCATATGGCATATATTTCCAGGGAGTCTACAATGTTTTACACACAGTAGACGTTCCGGCACCTGCAGTTGCTAGTCTGTTATTGCACTGGTACAGCTCGGGGGATGAACTAGCTTTGCACCAGTTGGTCAGCAACATTCCTGTTGACATCAGTTCATCCAGAGCTTTTCTCTGCCGAGCATGTCCAGGCAGATCCAGCACCGGTGCTTGTTTTTCATCACAAAGCCAACAGCTTTCCCATCAAGGAGTGGTGGTCCCTATTTATCTACCCACAGATGGTATGCTTTCAACTGCTTAGTGGGCAGGACATTGGGGCAGAGGACAGGTGTTCACTCAGTCCTGCAAGGCTGGGCTCAAACCACTGGAGTGCCAACCATTTCTGATCAACAGTTCCAGTGTCACCAAGCTGCTTCACAACCGTGTCTTCCTGGCAGGCACCTTGCACATGGTAATGGTAGGGTTCTTCTCTTAGTGTTGTTTTAATCCCATCCAACATTTTGCTTTATTCTAATGTGCCTCTAGTACACTGTGCACATGATCTCCACCATGGTCTCCACTCCTCCTCCAAATGGTATATATAATTGATAGGTTATAAAAGCATCTTATACAGATTCCAACTTTGTAGTCACTTCTGGAATTGGCCACATGTTGCATGTATTCCCTGTACGTCTGAATAAACTGTAAATGCTCTTCGATTGTACACCCCCAGTGGCCTCTCCTTGAGTGTTTTTTTCACTCCTGTCACCTGGTATATAATCACGGTGTCTGTTTGAAACCACTGTGACTGAATATTATTGTATGAAACAAGTTACTGATAATGCAGCTCTGGGTTGTTAGCCTAGGTGAAAAATAATGGATGGGAGTGATCCAGACTGCAAGGGAAAAAATGGGGAGAATGAGTTGACTGATGGTGTGATGAGGAAAGATTTGGCATTCTGTGAAACAGATTTCTTTTGTCACTGATTATAAGGAGTTGTTATATGTGCTGGGGTTCAGAGCCTGTCTCTGGGGTTCAGAACCTGTCTCACTGTTTTTGCCAGGTTACTTGACTTTGTGCCATGCTCTCATGGAAGCCATTTTGTGATGGTGTTCAGGATAATTTCTCAAATTTTCAAATGTATCCACAGGCCTCCAAAAACCTATCCTTTTCTTAAAGCATAGGAAAGGTGCCCTTGCAAAAGATGTACAACCCAAGCTGTTTGGGGCTTTAAAGGTACGTCTCAGCATCTTTGGGCTCAGAAGTGACTGGACAGCACTTTTAGACAGAGGCTGGCATCACTGGTGGGCATGCACTGAGCACCCACATCCAAACAGGAGCCTATCAGCAACACCCCCCTGCACCTGTTCCTCTTCTTCAGAGCTGCAACATGTTTTTGCATCTTCCT